>NC_048291.1:13673925-14342569 GCF_009762535.1 Notolabrus celidotus
AAATTACTTTGGTTCTATCACATATATTAAAAGGGCATTTTCTTCCATTTTCAGCAAGATAGTGGTTTCTTTCTCTCTGGCCTTCATAAAGACCAAAGTGTGTATTTTCTGGTGTAGCAGATGTCCTTGCAAACTGAAGGCACATCCTTGCAACTGGCACATAAAATTTCACTGGCTTTTTTATTGTTTCTGACCCGGGCTACACTAAAGAGTCTCAGAACATAGAAATCCTTAGTGATCTTCCCCAAAACACATTAATTCCTATTTTAACTTTGTGTCTACTTATGCTGAGGCTGAGCATGCAGCTGGCTTTAAAGAAAACGCTTATAAATCCTCTCTTGTTTCTGTGATGTAGAAGAAGTCAGATAGGGTATGTTTGTGTGTGAGTGTTTGTGTATGAGGTTCTGTGGGACCATTTCTGCGTGCATGTTCATCCCTCCCCTCTTCCTGGGCTTTGTTAGACCAGGTGTGCCTTTTCTCAGCACAGTGCCCGGGGAGCCGTGAGAAAGCAATCGCCGGCCCTTCTCTGCCTCCTCTATCTGATTTATTTCAGCCTCTGTGGCATTTTAGCAAACAAAAGTACCGCTCAATATTGATCTGGATCTCTCCCATTTCCCCACTCGGCTCCCTTTGTTTTGCTCAGGTCTAGGGTGGCTGCTTTAAATCAGGCCCTCTTGACGTTTGCTTAATGTCTAATTAGCCATGGGTGGGCATGGCCTTTGATTATAGGAAGTGCCTGGAGGTGGGGCTGCAGAGACGACTGAATTTTGACAAAACACCCCAGACTGATCAATCATTGGCTGACACATTGTTTTGTCCTTAATTTTAGAGCGCTTGGTTTGAGGATATGTCCTCTTGGTCACCTTATTCGGATCTCAAATGATGTGATTTCCTCTCATCAGCACATGTGCCACTTTTCCTGAGCCATGATGCATGTCTGTAGATCCACTTACATTGACTTCAGGCTGTGCTGCTATCGACTCATCAATCCGGGGTGCATTGAGTTGATGCAAGTTAGTGGTAAAATTGTCTTTAGTTGACCACCTCATATCAAGTACAATTTATGACAATGATTCTTACACTTTTACCTGCAAATATGTTGTCCGATGGAAAATGCAACCAGTGGACATTTTGGATCTTAAATTAGTTTTTAAGTAAGTTTGTATGGTCTTATACTACCCTTAATGGGTTTTTATTGTTTTAATGTTTTGGATACAAAGCATTCAAAATCAAGCTTTCTCCCTCTGACTCTGCCTGCCTTTAAGGCTTCCCCCTCCATCCTAAACACTGGCCAGATGGCCGGAAAGTTGACTTTATTTAAATCTGCTAATTCCGGTTCTTTTCATACCACCTCCCAAATACCCCACTCCCACCCGACCATCACTCTTCCGCCTCCCTATCTTCCCTCTGAAGATCACGGTAGTGGTGTGCCAGCGGGTAACAGCCCCAGCTTAGAGTGGACATGTGAGAATGACACAGTGATGACATGCGCCTGCAGAAGGGATTAGAGTCCAAGGATCACAGACACTCGAGTAAAAATAAGGAATAACACTATTGATGTACTCAGAATAGAGTTAATACAATAGATATTTCAAAACAGCACTGCAATTTCCTGCATAAGAAAATGTAAATATGGTGTCCGTGATAGCATCTAGAGGTTAAGCTGCTGTGAAAATA
Source organism: Notolabrus celidotus (assembly GCF_009762535.1). NCBI lineage: Eukaryota > Metazoa > Chordata > Actinopteri > Labriformes > Labridae > Notolabrus > Notolabrus celidotus. The sequence goes on from NC_048291.1 coordinate 13,675,603, forward strand.
ATGATAATTACACATTAAAGCTCCTGTGAGGAGTCTTTAGCATCATTACGAAACAGACTGAAATAAATAATGATGCCTCTTAGCTACATAAGCAAATTAGGTCATCAGCATAAAGACTTACAGTTTCTCTACAGTTATTTTTTATACCATGCACTGCTGCCAGAGTCACACACATCAACAGTAAACTGCAGAAACATTTAAAAAAAATTATATTTCAAGGCCAAAATCTATTGTAAGTGATATGTTTGACTGTTAAAAGCCAATGGGTGATCTAAAGAGAGCAAAAAGACAAGAGGCACTGATTTGACAAGGGGGAGTCACAATCAACACAAACAAAAGTTACTCACAGGAGCTTTAACTGTAAAAAATGAGCCCCATATCTGAAACAGCACAGAACATTTTAAAAAAGAGGCAAAACCTGTGTTGATTCTAATGTTTTAGCTACTTTTGCTACTGTTCTACTGTGTTTTGTTCCATCATCAGTGCACCTGTTTCTCATTGTCTATTTGAACCGTCATCCCACCTGCAGCCCACACTTCAGTGGGCACCTTTCATCTTACTATCCTCCTTGGACCAAGACCCCACACTGACAGAGTAATGTCCCTTATTACAGCTGTCATTAAAGTAAGGGTCATGGGTCAACAAGCAAGCCAGAGGACATCAGGCTGTCATTAAGGCTAATTGTTGGCTTGTGATCATCCTTCTCAGGGTTGCTGCACACTTTTTAAAATCAAATTTAAGACTTACTAAGATATTTTTAAGACCCAAACAGAGTAGCAGTTTTACACAGCACTGATATAATCTATTTAATAAATATCCAAGGTTTCACATGTTTTTGCAAATCTCTCAATTCGCCTCATAATGTTTGCACCTGCCAACCATTCATCCCATGTATTTTTCATCTTGAAACCAAATTTCCTTGAGCCTGCATGTTCTTATTTTCTCCTCTGTCTCTTTCACTCTTGCTTTCTAAAGTTGCACATAACAAAATGTTGTAAATGCTGTATTTGCAAGAAAATCCACAAAAAAGAATAAAAAATTTAAATTTAATTTTCTATAACTTTTTTTTCATAGGATTTGTCGAAAGAAGCTTGTATATGTCAGTTCCTCTGCTGAAATTTAAGTGGAAAGTCCAAATTTACAACAACAAAAAAAGACTGACATCATTGCTGTGTGTCATGAGACCTCCCTGTGCTCTGCTTCCATCCCAGTTCCTCTTGTCTTTCACCGCTCCCCACCTTACCAGGTCTGTCTTTTTAGACGACCTCTATTCTGAAAAGAAAGCAGCCCACTTCAGTCGTGCTCCTCTGTGTGGCCACCTGAGAAGGAAACTGAATATAAATCCCTGACAATGGGCAGGGTGCTGGGGGAATAGGCCGAAACAGCCATTTAGCAGGTGCACCTTCGTGGCCTCCACACAGTTCCCACACATATCACCGAGACCGGTGGCCTGCCCTAGAGAGTACCCCTGAATCACCGTCCAAGATCAAGTAGCGATCAATTAATGGGAGAACAAGGCGTCCGCTGGGGGGGATGTCCAGTGTCCCACCCTCCCCTGCTTTGACTCATAGAAGTGGCCATTTGCAACTCTATCTGTGTGGCTGCTCCATGTCAATGCGTGTGGGGCTGGGGGAGCGGAGATATTATCGGGGTGACTGTGAGAACCAGCGCTGGCATTTTCACCTTTGTTTGCATGAGCGAGGGCTGATTGGCGGCGATGTGATGAGGTCACCTGGCAGAGCAGCAGGGGGTCCCGTCACCATTGTTCAGCTGCGACAGAGGGATAAGAATTGGGATGTAGTGACAAATAGACTCCAGCTTTGTGAACAGTCATAGGTGACTTAAGGTTTTCCATGAAAATGCTTTAGAAACAATGAATATTTTTGTCTTACATAACATCATTTCAACTACAGCCAGCTATTTGGATGTCAGGTCGTATTTGACATTCCTTTCCTATCTGCTCAAAAGAATAAACATGTTTGCTCTCGGTCACTGCAAGTTATACGCCAGCATTGATCCGTCTGTTAATTGCATTCTTGTCCTGAAGCAAACAGACTTAATCCTGGGCACTGATAAAGTCATGAAGGCATACCAGGAAAATACTATCAGCTTAAATCAATCCTCCAAAGAAACAGTGAAAAACTGATAAATCATGAGCTAATGGACTCTCTAATCTAATTTTGGTACTGCAGCTTCTGTTCCTAAAATATTTTCCTCCTGTGTTCAATCATAGCCTGAGTCCATACCTGTATGTTTTGCAGTTTGCTCCCAGAAAACATCGTGACAAGTTTGTGTCCATATTGTGGCTTTGCTTTATAAGGCTGGGAATGTGGTAAAAGGGTATTCATAGCTTTTCCAACTCCGGCAGCTCCCCAATGGCAGTGTAGCCACCTCTAAAGGCCCCAGTGGTGAATAAAGCTGTAAGTTATAAACAGCCTTATATAACTTCACACACTCAAATATCATTGGAACATTTTTTATTATTATTATGGTAACAAGTGAGCCTCATTAATGCAATGATTGATGACTTAACTGTTCTCTGAAGGATCCTTTCTTTAGACAGTGTGTAAAATCACTGATTCTGCCCATACAGAGAAAATAAAAGGATACACAACACATAATGTATGCCCTGTGTGAAGTGCTTTTACAACTAGCGCTACCCCCCCCCCCCCCCATCCCCATCTGATTAAATGGATCCTTTATTCTCTATGCTCTCCTTTCCCTTCACCACCGGCAGACCATGGAGTGATGGACAACTAACCTGCAATTACTGCGAGCAGACAACCCCAACAAACTAGCCTGTAATCACCACTATCAAACAAAGTGGAAGGAAAGGGGGGAAAAGAGTCCTGAGAGGAACCTATTCTGCCCCCCACCCTCCTCCATTCGGCAACCAACCCCCCAAGACCAAAGAGAATTGCAAAAGGTCTTCTGCATCAGTAAACAATGGAAGTCTTCAGGTCTGTAGGGGGCTTCTCTCTGTTCCCTCTATGCCCATGGCTTTTATGACAGCAAGGAAGATTCTCTCTTCATAACATGTGAATGCAAGGTCATGTTCACTTTTTCACATCAATAAAGATCCTAACAACAATAAATCAGAAATATTAATGCATTCAAATGATTTTCCCGTAAAATCTGACTTCTTTTCTGCATTATTTTACATGTTATGTTAAGTGCATTCATAGAACATTGTAACACACCATACTTTGGTGTGTTCCTTGCCTACAGTTAGAGTCCATAGATAGGTGTGTACATTCATATGCCTAATATATTTTGCTTTCTGTTTTTCTTTTGGGAGCAAACTTAATTTTTCAGTTCATTTAAATTTATAAAAGTCAAGCAAATGGAATATACATATATGTGCTTTTTTGGAAGGGGCAGTTTTATGGCAAGGAAAACAGAATCTGTGGTCTCAACAGTCCAGGTTTGATGCAAACGCCTGTGGAACCTTTTATGAAACCTGGCGTCCCAGAGATTTATAAAAATATTTTGCTTTCCACCCTTTTGAGCCTTTTAGCCCTTGCTAAAGGAAAAGTGCAAGCCCCAAAAAACCACACATAAGAACGAAAAAATCCTCAGGGTCAAATGTCCTGAGTGGGCCGTTTGCCAGGTCTGTTCCAACAAGCAGGATGCTCAAACACAGACTGGCTCCAGCCCTCCCAATCCTGTAGAAACATATGAAAACAGAAACAAATCCCACCACGAGGGCTAGCACCAGTGGTCCATGAGAATATAAGAGGCTGTTTTAGTGCAGGAACAGCGTAGATCGCCCAAGAAGATTAGTCTCTGTGCTACAGGGGCTCGTGTAAATCTCCTTCTAATTGGCAAGGGAATTTGATTTGACTCATGCACTGTGAGAGGCCAGTGCTCATTATTGCTGCCCAGTTAATGCATAAACAGAGGTCTCAGCAGGTCCCCACTAAGTGGTACCAATGATCAGATAGCAGCCACTCGGTCTGAGAGGCTGCCTTCACAGAAGTTAATTGTTCTTACTTTATTGAGCAGCTCTGATAACATTGCAGGGTTATTTTGCAGACCATTGCAAGGACCTTAGTCCATCAACTTCTAGAAACTCAATTTATGCTCAAGTCTTTCTGTCACTGCGGATTCTTGAAAAAGAAAATAAGATTTAAAAAAAAACATACACAATGCCAATCTGCTTTCTTTAATGTATCATAGTGAATCTAGTAAAAGCCGTACCCTGATGTCTACTCTGCAGCAGCAATTTGCATGCATTAAAATAACTATGTAGATACAATTATTTTATTGATGATGGTCTTTATTTTGCATTTGTAGGTTATACAAAGGCAGGTGAATTAATTTTAGTCTGTTTCTAAACTGGTCAAAAACTCACAGGATCACTCAAATACAACCCCTATTAAAGGTGACATATCATGCAAAATTGACTTTTTAATGGTTCTTTACCTGAAATATGTGTCCCTGGCATGTCTACAAACCCCCCGAGAATGAAAAAAATCCATTCTGCCCCTGTTTTGATTTCTACACCTTTCTGTAAATGTATGTGAAACAAGCCGTTTCAGACTTCCGTGTTTTTGTTACGTAACAACAATATCCGGTCTGTCACGGAGTCAGAGCTCGGAGCTTGTTCAGCCCATAGACTGTATAAAATAATACTGAATCCCTCCCCCGTTTTTCATTACCTGCACAAATGTGTGCTAACAAGGAGCTTAGGAGGGAGGCATGCTAGTTGTAGGCTGTCTTAATAAACACAAAGGTCGGTTTTACTCCCCACGTCTGCACATTTGAAGATCTAGTGGATGATTTTTATTTATCATGGATAAGTGCTAGCGCTGGTTAGCATAGCTACATGTCGTAGCTGTAGCTGTGTACCAAGACACCATAGACTGTATAAGCAAGACACACGTCAACATACTGACAAATAAAACAAGAAACACAGAATCTGTGACCAATCCTTCAGAAACGGTCCCGCTGCCTTTCTGGCAGAGGTCGGTTTTACTCCCCACGTCTGCAGATTTGAAGATCTAGTGGATGATTTTTATTTGTCATGGATAAGTGCTAGCGCTAATTAGCATAGCCACATAGCTACATGTTCATAGCTGTAGCTGTAGCTGTGTACCAAGACACACGTCGACATACTGACAAATAAAACAACAAGAAACACTAAATCTGTGACCAATCCTTCATAAAAGGTCCTGCTGCCTTTCTGGCAGAGGTCGGTTTTACTCCCCACGTCTGCAGATTTGAAGATCTAGTGGATGATTTTTATTTATCATGGATAAGTGCTAGCGCTAGTTAGCATAGCCACATAGCTACATGTTCGTAGCTGTGTACCAAGACACACGTCGACATACTGATAAATAAAACAACAAGAAACACTAAATCTATGACCAATCGTTCAGAAAGGTCCTGCTACAGGCGCCTCTCCGTCAGGATCAGATTCTGGATCAGATTCAGAGGGTTGAAGTAACGTGATTTCTGAGCAGCCGTGTATATTCAGCCAACATGTAAACATTAGATCAACGTGCTGGAGAGCCGAGGCACATCCACTTCCGGAGGGGGCGTGGTCAGAGGGAAAAGAGAGTGTTCTGAGGAGGACTGAAGAAGAGGGCTTTTCAGGCATGCCAAAATCTGATTTCAAAGTGTTTTTTTGAGCATAAACTTTAAAGACATGTTTTGGGGACCTCTTAGACCAATATATATTGATGAAAAAAGCGTGATTTGTCACCTTTAAGCCTATGCAGTGATTTCCACTAGAGTCATGTTTTTTCTTAATATGGTGATGATCAAGGGCCTAAAAATCCCAGCCATCCTGTATTGGTTTTTGGCTTTGTCCCTTTTGTACAGAGATTGCTCTAAATTCTTAATGATTTACTTTAGATGACAAAATCCCCAAATTTATCAGAATTTTACACGGATGAACATCATTCTGGATTCAACTATTTGCTCAAGCAGTCTCTCACAGAGTGGTGTACCTCTTCTGATCTAGAATGCCTTTTTTCAATGCATTTGTCACATTTATAACCCGTTGCCAAATAACTTAAATAGTTGGGAGATGTTTCTCCAGGTTTTTTATTTTATTTTAGCAATACACAACGTTGTCTTCATTTGTTGTCCCTGTCCCAAAACTTGTTGCTGGCATCGAATTTAAAATGAGCATATATATGTATATAAATATTATAAAATAATAACATTTTTCTATTTCACAGTTTGATATTTTGTCTTTGCACCATGTTCAATAAAATATACAATTTAAATGATTTGCAAACCATCATTTTCAGTTTTATCAACATTTAACACAGCATCCTGACTTTATTATTAGGATTGATGACAGTACACAAGTGATCACAACATATTTGACAAAAAATGTGACTATCCCTTCTGGTATAAGAGTATCTATAAACTTGCCGTCATTATATTTTGTGTGACATGTTATTTCTGAATGATGTAATTGAGAATTTTACACTATGATTGCATAAAATTGATCTCGTCTATGATCATGACTTGGATACAAAAAACACCCTGGGCAACTTCCTTCATGTCTAAAGCTGAAGGAATGTTTTTATGCAGTATTAGTGGGCTGCTTTTGTTCCTGTGCGTCCACCTGCAGAGGGCAAAACTGGTCCCTCGGTGCTCCCAAAGTGATTATGGGTACCCTCAAAGAACAAGAGTTGAGATTGGTTACTAATTTGACAAAATTGAGGCCACTAAGTAGCATGACACAGCAGGGTCTGAGCTGCTGGTTGGTAGCTATCCTGCTGATTCTGCCTGCAGGCAAACAGCAAGGGTCACAAGAAAAGACTTGTGCAGCTCCCGGAGGCTGTAGCGGAGCCAACCACCCACCCTCTGGCTCTGTAGGATGGGGGGATGAGGGCACAATAATCCAGGATCCATTAAAGTGTGACTGATGCCATTCTTTTTGGGTCTTATGACTGGATATCTTGCCTATAGCGGCCTGGGGATAGCTGGCTTATGATGTGGGACCGGACAGACGGACCCACAGCAGGCTGTGAGAGCTCCAGATTCAGGCCCTCAGACACTGACCTCACAGTGGAATCTACTTTGCTGCCAAATTAATTTTTCCACTTCACTAATAGGTGAGCTCAGTGTATACCAATAACATATTTAATATGACAGCTTGTCAGGACAGCAAATTAAAGTCAAACTTGGAGGCTCGATCAAATCGGCACACCCTGCAGTGAGCTGAAAGCTATTTGTTATGAGTTTATTTTGTGTGTGCTCAGTGTGTTCGTGGGTGTGCATATATGTGTGTATTACATTCCTGAATAAGTTATCTGGATTTAACTGTTCCTAAGTACCATGCAGAACGTTACAACATGCAATTTATTTTAATAGCGTAAACAAACAGGATTTTCTCGAGCTGCTGCGTATGGTATGAACAGCTCATGATTAAATCTGTAACTAACAGTGGGTGGTATATCCTACCTTTCATCACCAGCCAATATTCTACATCTGACCCCAGATTTGGCCTAAGATGAGGGGTGACAGGAATCAGGATAAGATGTAGGTGACCACTAGACTGAGGACAATGTCCTGTAAAGCTCAAGAATCCATTGGAAACTAAATCCTGACTTAGTCACTATGAGGAAAGATATTTGAATATATGATGAGGTTTGAAATCAAGACAAATCAAACTTTTCCAATAAGAATTAAGATACTGAAAGATGTTGCAGATATCTTTCACAGGGTGACATCAGATTTTTTTGTTATTTCAGTGTTCTTATTTGAACTAAACTATAATGCAGTAACCCTGTTGATCACTGCCCCTACCAGGCAGTTTTTACTTCTATAGTTCAATAACATTTGTTACACAATGCAACACTAAATACAGTGCCTATTAGTTCCTTACGTCTTTACTTTTATGAGAATTCCTCCCAGCAGGATCACATCTCAGGGATCTCCTTAAGCAGCTATAAGGTCTCATCCTTGTAAGCCCTGATAAAGGGGGTTTCACTCCTCAAATCCTGTTTAAGCCAAGCTGTGCTGAGTAGCCCTGGATGATCATTTCAAGTCCGAGGAAGCCTGAGAGGTCTAACTCCGTCTCCAGATGGTCAGCAGAAGTGTCTCTTTAATGGTTAATGCCCCCACCTGTGGTGCCCCTGTGTGAGCCTTTCGCTCAGGTCCCGGTCATATTGACTGGTCAGCTGGTAGGAAGCTGCTCCAGGCTATGGCTGTTAAACAAGGTTCTGATCCCTTTTACCAGCAGCATGGCACCCCACCGGTCCAAGAACAGACACTAATGACTGACTGTCTATCACATGAAAGTCAGCACTGCTACTGATTTATGGTGCTCTCATGTGTTGGTCCTACAGAATAAAGATGGCCTTGAATGACTTGGACTGTAGAGACCTCTTTTGGGACAGTTCCGATACTTGCAGAAGTAACTCTGACAGTCTGCTCATATCATTAGGCGTTGACCCTCCTGACCCCAGACTCTGGGAGACTGAGCTGTAACCAAGGGAACTGATGCAATGATGAGAACCTGAGGGGGACCCGGTCTGAGAGCCGAAGCCACTGGTGTAGATAATGCTAATGAACAGTCATGCAGTGAAACAAAATGGCTTAATTGTGCTGGATTCATCTCGTGCTGAGCCACAAAGGCCGGAGGGAGGTTACGCTTCCAAACGTAGATTATTGTAATCCTCAAGTAATTACTGAGCCACATCTTCTCATGGGAGCAGTGGGGCACATGAGAGGAGTGGACTCTGATTTCTTATCCGGTATGTCAGCCTCTGATGACAATCTGCAACAACCAAAAGCTGCACAAAAAAACTTGACTTGTCATAACACAATGCAAATTTATGTGGTCCATACAGAGCCTGCCGAGGAGGAAGGCAGCTTTGAAAGTCCATGTCAATGGAGCTGAAAGCACTGACTGCTTTATGAGGCCTTGTTGTTTCCTGGAAAGTAGAGCTATAATGCTTTTTTATAATGCTTGCCGGTGCCACAATGGCCTTCGTTTTAGGCCCTTTTCAATGCCTTGAAAATGTTACGCTTCTATTCTCCCTCTGAAGCCACAGAAAGCGCACTTGGCCAGGCCTGCCCTTTCTGGCTTTTGACAGGAAGCTCATGATTTTAAATGTACGGCTCATGCATAATGAATGAGACTGCACAGGATGTGAGGGCAGTGCATCCAGAGAGCACCTGGGCCAAACAAAGATGCCCTTTCTGCCATGGGATTTGTGCCCTGGTACCCGCTGTCACCAGCGCCCGGCTCGCACCCAGCTGCGAAGCATTCAAGCTCACTACGCACATTCATCTCATCAAAGTTGACTCCAAAAAGTGACACTGTCCACTCGGACATAAAGAGCTCTTTATGGGGTTATTAATGATAGGCTGAAAGCTGTGGACAAATGTTTTGGGAACAAGTTTGTCACTGTGGCTGAGCAGCGCTTTGTTTTAGTCCATGCCCATGCAGTCGGGGTGCATTCCACCGCTATGGTAGAGCGATCTAGTGGGCGCTGAATATGTCAGAGGTTAGGAAGCACATCTGATTGTCACAGTGTTGCAGCATGTCCAATATCTGCTTGTGTCTTTTTCAAAAGTCACGGCCCAAACAACCTTATCTTAACAAATGCAAGGACAAGGAATAACTTGTGATTATTCCCGAGGGATCCAGATCTTTAGTGACAAGTGCTCATCAAAATAAATTGTCGAGTTGACCCCTGCACATGACACAATCTTGTCTGGCTCTGTTCTGTGGACAATGCCAATGAGACTGAAAGGAATAATTAGCATCGTCTGGGCTTTCATTTAGCCTCAGACTGAACAAATGATAAATGATTAATATATGCATCCCACAAGACAAAAAACAAAAAACAAAAACGCCTTGGTAGCTACAAACAACCCCACACAACAACAATTTATTTGTGAGCATGTGCGTGCATGTGTGTGTGTTGACCCAGCCGACTTGGCATAGAATGACCCAGTGGCATTGTTGCAGTGTTCGCAGCCTCAAGCATGGCAAGATTTATGCCGATGGGGGAGTGTTGGAATCCAGGCTCTCTCATCCAGCCCAGCTGCATAGAGAACAAAACCAAAGGCCCAGCTGCAGATATTAGCATGGGCAAGCTCTCTCTTTCTCTCTCCTTCTCCCTCTCTCTCCCTCTCTCCAAGCCCATGTGCCCCCATCCCACAGCTCTGTCACATGCCCATAGGGCTTTTGTGGCTCACTCTGTTGTTATGCTAATGACTCAGCCCACAGGGGAGAAGAAAATGGAGAGATGTTAAAAGTTGATTGCGGACAAAATTGAAAGAGAGAAAACCAATAGGAAACAAAGAGGGGACAAAATATAAAAGAATCCTTAATTAATTATTGAGTTCCGCTTAGAAAGTCAAGTCAGTGTTTCTTAACAAAAGCAAAAGGCACACCAGCATTTGCACACACACAGTCACACACACAGCCCCACGTGAATCGCAAACAACTCTTTCTTGCTGCATGACCAACATAACTGGCTGGGCTTGTTTAAATGTAAATAAAGTAGTATTAACTGGAATACATTATGTAACTGTACAGGGATGCTCTTCTTATTTTATTTCTCTGCACAGCTCTTGGCCATCTCTACGACTGTGGTCTGTGCACCCAAAGCGAAGATTACATGTGACACTGACCATATGGCATTAGTTACCAGACACAAAACAAGAATGTTTTAAATTTTCTTTTTTTCCAGAACTTTGTCAGCTGTGACAGAATCCAGTATGTATCATTAAAACTCAAAATCTGTAACAGGAGCAGAGACATTTAGTATCAATTTAGCAAAACTGCCAGAGTAGTGCAAAGTAAATGAAATGCACTCCTGCTATTATTATCATTCCCACCTTTAACCGTGTTTTCGTCTGGCCTCAAAGACCATGATTCCACTGATTCTTTACATGAGGAGACCTGCCACAGACTTGGCATATATGTGCATGTGTGTGTGCATATTTGAGGGTAACAGTGAAGGTCTCCTCAAGGTCTGGAAGCTCTCACTGCAGTTTCCCAAACTCTGTGGTCTAAAACATAATGTTCTGCTTTGCTGGGGAGCAGGTCACAGGCTAGGTTCTGTGGGTAGAGAATGATAACATAGCTCCCCTCGATCCCTCATTTGGGCACTTAAGGCTCTTGTAATGCTTTCTTCTGGCAACATTAGCGATATAGTACAATTAGCCGAACCAAGTAGCACTTTAAGCTGGACTCTCTCTTCACCGCACAATGAAACACACAGCACTACTGCTTTTTCCACTGTCCAATCACCCGCTGCTGGTTGGCAGGTTGGACAACTCACTTGTGCCACCGCAGCCTCGCTGTATTACAAGCATCAGACAGATGGCTGTATGAAAGGGGACTCCCTCTGTGTGGCCTTAAAAATCCTGGCCTAACTGACAGCTACTAGATGCCAGGATGGTGAAGGGACTGTTTCTCCTGACCTCACTTATAGTAAATGTATGCAAAGTGTCACATGAATGTGATGTATGCACCTTTGCCCAGACATGAGTAAAGATTTCCCATTTGTTCAGTCTGACCTTTTCACCAGAGTGAATACATTTGAATGCATGTTCACAGACTTAAAGAGATTTCCCTATATGAGTATGTTATTGTATGTGGCAACGGCACATTGAAACACTCATGCACGCTTACATGCATGCACTCTTACTGTGCAGGGACGGGAATAAAGTTTCCACCGAGATGCAGAGATTTTTTTCTCATCCTTTAGATTTTCTTTCTTCTTTACCTCTCTTTTATTTGTTTACTCTCTTTATCTCCTTCCCTTTTCCTTGCTCGACCTTCATTTCCTGCTTTTATAAAAAATCGTACTTTCTCTCTGTCCTTTCATTTTCCTTTATCTATCTTTATCTTTTCTTTCTCCTTTTCCTCATCCTTGCTATCTTGCCCTCTTTCTTTTGTATCTCTTTTTTTTATTTAAGAATCTCAACTCAATTTCCAACCTCAATGACCTTCTTCGTAAATAAACATGTTCTTACACTCTGTAAGCACGCTACTCACTCCTTATGTACAGTAGTCAGACCTTCAAACTCAGGGAACACTATTAGATTAAGTAATTAACTGTGTCACTCATTGACTGTTTATTGACATTAGATAGGCCACAGGGATAGGGAGAAATCCATGTTTTAAAAGCATACCCTGGCTAAATTCAATCCATATCCTAATTCAGTGGTATTTATCTGTTGGCGTCAGCCGGGGACACTTAAGTCTTGTGGGGCAACGTTTGTCAAAATAAATTTTCCCATGCATGGCTAGTGGAGAGTGACAAGTGTGTATTTAATAAAGCCTGATTTGTTTACTGGCTGAGCACTTAAGACCATAGGCTCCCTGAGCAATGACAGCTTGGACAACAGTGAAATGCATGTTGGGATGCAATGTTACTCTGCGTGTGTGCATTCGAGTAATGAGACAGTCCTGAACATTCATTATATTCTGTGCAGGTTTTGGACATGGGGGCGAATGTGACTCTCCCATGGTGCCTCAGCAATCAATTATACATACATGAGGCTGATGCAAGACCTTTAGCATGTTTGGTGTAGAGCTTGAAGCAGCAAAGGCTTCATGTCAGAGGTTCCCTTTTCTCTCCTTAATTGCTCTGAGGCACAAGTTAGACTTTGGCCCTGCTGTTGCTCTTTCAACTCTCAGGCCATGGCAGAGATCTCTCAGGTGGTACGGGCAATGATAAGAGATCATGCCAGCTCATGCTAGGGTGTCAGTGCCCCAGTGTTGATGTTCCAGTAAAATGACACCTATACTTACTTTTATTCCAATTTCTGATTTGCTAATATAATGTGATGGATGGGTTCTTCATGCAGTGGTGGTAATTCTAGACATTTCAGCTGGTCTTTTTGTCTGACGGTTTGTTTAATATTCTGAAGCGTTGTCTAATATGTTTTTTCAATTCACATAAACTCCTACCAGCTCTGCTTCAGTGGTCCTCCTCTCTATATGGCATTATAACAATGCCTCTTACAGCCAGACTGAGCACATTTGTTGCAAGAGTGTACGATGACTGCATCAGCCAGTCCAAAGGAATATCACTTAAGCAAAAATATACTGGTACCTTGCACACAAAAACAATTGTTTGCCTAAAAATGGATACATTTAGGGAAAGTTATATCTTCTTGTACATCCAGTGAAGTCATATTATGGTGAAAATATATTGTTGGTTGTACTGCAATGTTTTAGAGCAATTTTATATCTTTATTGTGATCAGTTCAAGTTCATAATTTTGTTTTTGGTCCTTCAAAACTGATAACCATGAAAAGTAGAGTCTTATCGTGTGCTTGACACTGAATCAAAATTGTGTTATAAACACTAAATTAAATGTATTTCACTTAATAAAAGAAGAGTAATGATACGGGCAATGAAATGCACGGCATAGCAACTTTTACAACTCAATTATTTGAATTAACAGCAGATTTTTTTAATGAGAATTCCTCTCTAACCAATCATCAGCTTCCAAAGTAAAAACGTTAAAATGATCCAGATTTTTGTAAATGACGAGTGTAGCACATTTTCCAGTCCTTGAAATATAATTCCAGGGTTCGCACGTGAAAGCATCTTCACGAAGCTTGTAGAAAATGTTCAAAACATATGGAGGGCTGACCATTGAGCTGCTGCTCAGAGGACAGACACACAGAAGGAGATTTACTGCTCTAATCAAAGCCCTGCTAGCTGCTGGAAATCGACTGTGAATGACGTCATCAACCTGTCCTCACACTGATGCTTTGATTTACTGGACTGTGCTGGTTGCTGGGGCAAGAAACCTCAGGTTAAATTTTGCCCCTGATTTTTGATCCTAAGCTTAATCTGTCTTGTCTTCTTAAGACAACTACTGCATTCTTAGATGCAGTCCAGTACTACTTACAGTACAAACCAACTTATGGGATCCTTGTGTGTTTGCTTTTATTTCAAGAGAGAAAATTGATCCATGAAATTGATGATAAAATGAGATGTGATTCTATTTGATAACAGAGAGAAAACACAGCTCATCAGTGTGTACACGATCTGGATATTTGATCAGCTCTTTGCACAAAATATCAAGAAGGGTTTAAGTAAGGTAGTGTGAACTGTTCCCACATTTGTAGTAGAGGAGGTAAGGCTTTGTGTACCCTGTATGTGATGATGATGGTGTTTACACAGTGTCTGTGCAACATCAAATACAGGCTCTGAACACCTTTATCCCTCTATGCATACAGGAAGCCCAGCACAGTCTGTCTTCAAGTCCCTGGGTGGAAGAAGACTAATTTGGTTACTTGCTTTAGAATGATGGATGGATCGTGGTTAGTTTGCAAAAACAGTCATGCCTTCGGTTTTAATAAACAAATCAGTATCCCTGGAGTATATTCAACAGAGCTGCCCCACTTTAAGTCATTCAAGTACCTCGTGGAGGCCAAGATCGCGAAAATAGTTTTAATTTTATCTGTGTGAAATTATAGGTTTTCTGGGTCCTAGTTTCCACATTACAAAGTAAACTATTGCAAAGCATAAAATTTGCTTAAATTTAAACTCTGCTTTCCCAAACATCAGGAGCATTGCTCAAAGATGTCCTGAGGTGGTAATGAATGGAATGCAAATGAATAATGTTTATATGGGCCTGTAGTTGTGTTGGACTCAGAGCAAACCAAATACTGGCCAAGTTTTCCTGGCAGGGTTCATTTTATTGGTATTCACTGATAATTAAAACCCCTGACTTATGCAGAGCCTTACTTCTTCTTTTAGTGAGAAGCAAAGACCATGTGTAAATAAAGGGAAATTAATTAAATGTTAGGCAGTTTAGTGTGGCGCCATGGTAAGAGTACACAACTTCAAAACATGCCAAAATCTAGATGAATCAAGTCCGAGTGATCTGTCATATACTGCCTGGTTTTGACAGGACATATACAGTTTCAGTGACGTGACTGAGCAATTGAGACAAATTGGGCAAAGTCCACAAAGTCCACAAAGTAAACACAGGAGGGTCTCAGGACATTTTTCGATGTTTTTGTTTTGAAATCTGTGCATTGCTCGGTGGGTTGACATGAATTTGTGTAAACAAAGCATTTCATGTTAGAGCTCATTTGGAGTTCTGCTTTTTAAATAAGGAAGGCTAAGCAGTGAAATTAGCCAGCACGGTGCCACAGTGCTTATTTCACTACAGGTTTCACTTATTATTCAGTGCTTAAGAACAAACAAAAAGATAAAGAAATTCAAGAGATTACCTCATCCTTTTTTTTTAATATCTTGTGTTGTATTTCCACATCATACATTTTTCTGCAATCATATTGTTTGCTTTTGTATTATATCATAAATGTACCACATTGTATTTTTTTAAATAGTGCATCGTATTACATCACTCTGTATTGTATTCTATCAAATTATATTCGATAGCATCATATAGTATTATATAGTTTTGGATTGTAACGTATAAGATAATATATAGTATCATTTATACTGTATCCTATTGTATCATGTTGTACAATATGGTATTTTTTTGTATTGTTCTCTATTGTTTCCCTTTTCCATATACTATATCCTATCCTAGCATTATCCTATTATATCCTACCCTGGTATTGTATTGTATTTTATCCTATCACATTTTATCACTTGGTTTCATATTGCGTTGTATCGTATCATATCATATCATGCCATATTGTATCATAAGTATCGTATCATATTGTTTTATTGTATCATATAATATAATATTTTATCTGTTGTGTCCTTTGTGTTGTATAGTGTAGTATCATATTGTAATTGTCACATTTATTGTTTATCGCATTTATTGAGTTATAGAGTGGTTTATCATGTTGTATCATATCCCATTGTATTGCATCAAATTGTATTGAATAGCCTTGTATTGTATTGTACTATGTCCTATCTTATTGAATCATCACGTTTTGTAGTTAATCATACTGTATTGTATGATATGTCATTCATATGACATTTTTTCCAATACAAATCAGATACTAACTGTAATATCAAATGTTTTTTTCTTAAAAACTACATCAGTGTCTTATTCTCACACATTATGTATCAGGTTGTCAAATTTAAAAAATAGTACCATTGCCATCAGAAGTGTAAAAATGGGGGAAAGGACTTGCTTCTAGAAGTGTCTGATTGGGTCCTCAACAATAATTGTGGTCTGAATGGCTTCACAAAGCCCAGAACCAGCTTGTTTAAACCAAACTAATCCAAGCGTGGAAGCGGACACTGAAATTGCAGGCCTCCTGAAAGGTGATCTGGCAGCAGAACTAAAGTCCAGGGGTTGAAGTTTACATAGGGTAAATAAAAATAATGAAGAACAAAACAAAGGAGCTGGTTGCCAAGTAACACAGTATTTATCTTGTGCAGAAGGGACTGTTTTTTGTTACCATGCATTTGTCTGTGGCGTATACCACTTGTGAATTACTATTTGAAATACACAAAAGTGTTATTCAATTAAAACGTGATTGACATTTCCGAAGAGCTTTAAGAGTTTGCGTTTAACCAAATTAAGTTCTTTGGATAACATCAAAAACAGATTACTCTGTATACCATCCCAACAGTTGTAAAATGATTGAAAGACATAACAACCGTCCAAGAATTTTTCACTTTGCGGTGACTTTGCTCTATGTCCATTAGACAATCAGACCTGACAACCTTGTCCTGCACGTCTGCACCAGCAGTGTGGTAATCAGCAGTGTCTGTGCAAATCACAGTATGGATTTCAGCTCTGGTCTGCTGAGGACTTCTATTACACACATGTGGTGCAGAACACCTCTGCCAGGCCTGTCAGTTCCTGTTCTAGGCCACTGCTGCCTAAATGGATCATGATTGGCTATTTGGACATGGAAGTTTGCAAAAGGTTGACATATGAGAGGTTGAATCACTGTCGCTCCACTGTTTCACACTTTAAAGAGAAACATTGGGGGGAAAATATGTACAAGAGTTGACTTTTTCTTCATATTTAATCAGTGCTCGTACATGTGATTATTAACATTTATTTTGGATTATTTTGACATCTTAATATGATCAATGCTACTGAGGGCCTGAACATTTGGCTGAAAGTTGCATGATAAAGTGGCTTTACCTTAATCCATCCAGAATTTTGTCTACCTGAAATCCTCAATACTGACACACAAGCCATCAAACCACAAGGGTTTAGGAGCGATCTCCTCGGAAGCAATTTGAAAATGATAACTTCAGCTGTATTACCACTATTTGTAATGGCAGGCAAAGGATATTCAACACTGAGCTATGCTTTGCTGAAGCTATAATCAGTACTCAATAGTTACTTTGTACAGTGCTTTTCTCTCCTTATAACAACCACAGCTGTTTAAATGAATTACTAATATTCAGAATGCCAGTCATATGTTGTGTCTACGCTGTAGCGCAGCCATGCGCCACTCGCCAAAGATGTAGCTCCAGTTGATGGCTACTGCCATGAGGCCATAATGCTCTTTTACCCAGATGTAAACATGCACAGAGGACTGAAGGCATAGCGTTGCAAGGTTTGGCAGTATTTCGATAGAAGAAATGAAGATTAAGTTGTATGTTAGCTGTGTGATTAAACTGGCTGATTACGACTCAACTTGAGCAATGTGTAACCAGGCGTGTGCATGTTAATCTATGAGGAGGAACGAAGGTTGGTGGTGTTAGCTCTTCTCACGTTAGCTAAACTCAGCAAATCGATTTGAAATTGATTATCTGCAGACTTTGGGAGACCATGTTTAGTTGTGTTTAATAAATTATGCTTAATTTTTTACATTTTCTATTCATTAACTAGTTTTATTACTTGAGAACGTTATCTACTCTAAATTTAAATTACCATTCAAACGCTAAGGACATTGTATGCTTCAGAACTTTCTTATTCATAATATTACATGCATTTCACATACTACTGGTTTGATACCAATGTTTTGAGGATATACCGAAATACATCTAACATACCAATGAAGCCAATGCTTGTTACACTGCTAATGCAAACTAAGCAAACACAAACAAAGACCACTTTCATAGCCCAGTATTTCCATTATCAGTCCCTCCAGGAAGTTGCGATTTCGCGATCGCAACTATCAACGCAAATTCAACCAATCAGCGCGATTTTTTCGCGGCCCTGCAATTTTTTACAATCAGCGCAACTTTCCCGGAAATTTGACCAATTACCTCAATCTCAGCCCCTGCACGTCATCGGTTTTGTCATCAATTTGACTTCCTTGGAACATAAACGGAAGTCCTCACTTGATCGGCACTTTTCAACAACAAAACACGCACAGAGAACGGGTGAAAAGAGGGGACAGCAGGCAGGACAAGTGACCATGACAACGTTATTATTTATAGATTGAGGGGCTCAGTGTTAGCTTGGTCTCTACCTGCAGCAGGTGTGCTTTATGAACCAGCTCTCCTCACCTCCATGCATCTGTCTCATCTTCATTGATGATTTTTACCCCCCCATGTGTGTTAGTGACAAAGACACAACCGGGGGACGTCTGTTTACTATTTGATGTTTGACGTTGTTGCCGTGGTTACCGTAAAAAGCTCTGCATCTACAGCTTGATTTAATCCAGTTTGGTGAAACATCAGACACATTCAGTAAGTTTTGATCAACTCCTTGTCATCAAAGATGCAGATTAATTTCAGAGTGCCGTGAACTGACTGTGCATCAGTCGCTGCGAGGTGCATTCAGGGACCGTCGTAAATGTGCAATACAACCCTTTCATGGCATTTTTCTGTGAATCAAGAGAATCAAAATACAGTCAGCGGCCACATCAAGAATGCTTTCTAAAAACAACTGTAATTTAGTATATTTACTTGCCCCTGAGATGTTATTGGGGGAAAAAAGCAAAAAAAAATAATCGCAACTTTCACCGCAATTTTTTCAAAAAGCTGTCGCAAATTTAGGCTTTTTGGGCCGCAACAATCACAAAAAAATCCTGCGAAATCCTGGAGGGACTGCATTATGGTACCTAACCAACACGCTTAGCACATGATTTTACGTGAATCAGTACTCGGTGGTACCGGTGGAATTTGGTCGGTACCTGTAAAAGTACCGAATTCGGTACCCATCCCACACTACATTGCACAGTTAAATGTCAGAGTTACTCACATAACTCTAAAGTATTGTTTATAGAGGCACAACCAACAGCCTCATATGCCTTTTTTGTGACCTCCATTAATTATGTTTCCAAGCAGCTAATTTTAAGTATTTAAACTGAAATTTAAAACCTGGCGAACTATTCTAGTCCGAGAAAACGCTTCCAAAAAAGGGGGAATTGAGTACAATTTGTTTAACATAGCTAAACACATGGTTTCTGATTCTGCAGGTCAACAATGTCAAATGGTTTGCCAAGTGTGGCCAATGTTAGCAGAGATAGCATTGTCAGCTGCAAAGAATGGACATCACAGTCCAAAACCAGATTAATATTTTTCTTTTTTCTTTTTCTTTTTTTTCCAGGGATAACAACAGGTCACATAGTGCATTCTTCTTAGATACAGAGACAGTAACTATCATTCAGCAGAAGCAATGCCAAATCTGCTTGACATTGTTGTCTTGCCCCATCTCCTCCCAAAGTCTGGCTTGTGTGCTGGTGTGTTATCATTTTGATATTATGCTTGTGATCATGGAAGTCCTTTCAGCGACTCATTGGCCTGGAAAGTTTTTTTGTAGCCAAAGGGGGAGGTGATAGTACTCTTCTATAATCCTGTAGGATATGTACTCTTGTAGGGGAGATAATGCAGAAACACATATTTGATGCTTATAAGTGTGATTCAGTTGCCAGGAAAGTCATATTGGAATATGTTCTTCATGGTCATCATGCCAAATTGTCACTTTGTGATGTGGGTAAAGCACAAATTATTCAAGGCAAAAGTTAGGGAAACAATTTAAAACAACAAGGATGAATATGACACTTGTGAAACTCTTCCTAAGAAACCCAGAAATTGATAAAATTTGCAAGACTTGAGCTTGCAATCCTCTAGAAAGTGGGTCCACAAAAGCTGCATAGATGGTGAGTTTGATGCTGGGGAGGGAGAAAAGTGAAACAACTCAAAAGACTGACATTGCTGAAATCATTGACGCTTGGGAAGGGAGACCACCTCTTTTTATTGCATTGGCACAGGAGTTGGTTGGCTAGTGCTGCTGAGCTGATTCAGACCCTGCCCATCATGTCTACCATTACATGCTGGTTTAGAATGATGAGTCAGAGGTGTGAGGGAGAGGGTGCATGCACATGCAAGGCAAAATTCACATGCATCATTGCAAAGACCCTGGGTTCCAGTGAACATGACTGTCACTACTGGGTGGGATGCAGGCAAGGTCTGTGTGCAGTGCGGTCTCCCAACCCAACAGACAGGGTTAACAGGTTCCCGACATAGAGTTTTGCAGAGTTCCCATCTAGGGCTTATAAACTGCTTTACTGCATTCCAAAGCACAGAAAATTTACATCATCGCTTGCTGTAACTTATGTAAATAGGAAATTAGCAAGCAAGGCTGAAGTGACAGTACACCCTTTTATTCACACTGTTTCTGCATTTAAATATGATATTGCATTCTGTACCGCGGACATGTGAAAGGTCAAGGGAGTGAGAAAGGAGCTGACAAAAAAGAAACAAAAAATGATATAGTACTGTTTGTTTCTTGTCTTTTGCATTCAAAAACAAAGTAACAAGAGCATAGATTTGAGTCTGAAAGATTCAGTTCAGAGTCAGAAGGAGAAGGTAAGTCAGTGCAAGTACTGTCTGGGTCCTTTAAGTGCAAGGCCTAAAAAAATACTGTGCAATGAGAGATTTGTAGGCATACTCCCACACCAATCAGGGAGCATATTCTCATTAATTTGTATATTTACAGTAAAGGCTAACCAAAAGGGTGCCCCGAGTTAATTAGCCACTTACAATAACATTGCTTTTTAATGAAGCATGCATCCACAGTGTTCTTCAGGCTACTGTTTATTTAATTCCTTCATTGTAATGAATCTCATATGCCTCATGTTTACACCAGCAGAAGTCAATGGAAGTATTTCTAATTCGCTTTAATAGAGCTCCAGGTAAAGTAAACTGTATATTTTCATTATGTTGTTCCAGTGGAATCATTAAGACTTTTTCCTGTAATTATGCTGAAAAATCATGTTTGCAATTATGCCATGTCCTTTTTATATGCAGTTTATGCATTTGCGCTGGTCACTTTGCGACAAGAGCTGATGACATTGCCTGTAACTGCAATTAGATGCAGTCAGTGAGTTGCTGACAGTTTAATCACTTCGATCATTTGCACAGTTATACTGCACTGACAAAGATTTCTACTCTATTTAAGTAAAATGCACAAACAAAAGATGTGGATTACACATAGTTGGTGTGTTATAATATAGATGTTAGAAAGTCTAAGTAGATTCAAGGGACATGACTTCCTGCCACCAACACTGATCAGGTTACACCAAGGGGTGTATGAAGATTGTTCTCATCCGGTGATCCGTCAGAGTAAATAAGACATCTTCTATAGACAGGAAATGCATGCATTCCACATGAACTGAACAGTCAAAAAGTCCATGACAGCTGAGGATAAGTGGTTCATTCTATGAAAGGAGAAATGAGGGAAAGTGAACGAGTATTGTTTGGTCTGCAATCTGTCTTGGACAGAGACAATGCCTCTTTGATTGTAGTTTCTGTGGCCCCGAGATTCAAGTTCAATGCCAAGGAATCAATAGGCGGTGACACAGGGGCCCCGGTTGTCTGAGGTCAAATGAGTGGGAGGGTGTGAGGGGTGAATAGGAAGTAGATGTGTTTTTAGGTCAGGAGGAAAGATTTACCACTGAAAAAAGCACAAAAGCAGCAGAATGTAAGAACGTTTTATCTGACCTTTGACCCCAATAATGGAATATACTGGTGGTCATACTCAGTTTTGACATGGGCTGAATTAGCATCAAAAGCTCAACAATTTTCAGCAAGGATGCAATTCTCTCATGAATACATATTAGCAGAAGGATTTCATATTTTGCTGCATCACAGCCTCCCATGTATTATTTTATACCTCAATATATAATCCCCTTTATGTTTTAAATGAATGAAAAAACATCTAGCAAGCAATTTTTCTCCCAGATTTTGTTCACTTTCCTTTCTTCATTTCTTACAGTGGATTTTCTCTTCTTATGTGCACATGCTGACCCTCTTTGTAGAGATTAGATTGTGCAGCTTCTGATAATGTGTTCTGACTTTGTCTGTCTGGCCAGGTGTCTTCTATCAGTCTCGCTCACAGTTACATTATTTGTGGAATCTAGAAGGAGACTTTCACTTTGTGTCATTCTCTATTTAAAAAAAGTGTTCCTTGTGTTCTCCCCACATACAAACTGACATGAGAAAAAAAAAAGTTTTCTGCACAGTAGAAAAGTTTAAAAGTTCATTTTGGAAATAATTACACATTAGTACTGAGCTAGCATGGCCTTGTTTATTGTATAAAATGTAATGCTTATGTCAAAAGATGCTCCGTACACTAAAGGGTATGTGAGACAGCCCTCACAATGAATCACCCGTGGTCTGGAGGATGTATCGTCTGAGTATTAAATGAGACAGCAGCCTAATACTGTCTATGTCTGAGATTTTTGGCCATCTGCCCAATGCACTACTGTCTGGAGGATGAATATCAGGAATGGTTGAAAAAATACTGCAGAGTTCATATCTGCTTGTCTGAGAGCATCTGTCAGTGTATGTCTGTAATCCAGCAAATAATGATCATCCCTATTTTAACAAGCTAATAAAGGTATTTCTAATTTTCATTTAATACATTGCACGTGTTTCCATCTATGCAAGGTGGGTTACTGGGAACTTCAATTGTGATAGGCCCAGGTAATTTTGGCTAGGCCTATTAAGTAATTGCTGAAAGTAAAAGTTTTGCATTTCTGAAGTAGCATTCTATACTTTAAAATATTTTCCTGTTTGATAGTGTCAAATAACAAATTGTTATAATGGAGAAGGCTGTCTTTAAGAAATATTCTGCAGCCAGCCACCAGGGAGAGCTCTAAAAGTTTTGTCTTCACATTGGAGAAGCTGTTGTGCTCTCCATTATTTGACATGGTTATGATTTTATACTGTGTTTTACAGAGTCTTTAGCCTCTCTATAATCCAGTCCAGATCTAATAAGTCTAAGTATTGTGGTTCTGGATCTTATCAAATACCGTGCCTGGTATTCATTCATGCTCATAGAAGATAAAACTGAGTATGACCCCTAGGTAACCTTTAAATAGTTGGATCAAAATAATCTCAAAATTAAGAGAACAAAAGATGAAAAAAACGACATCTTGATCCCTTGTCAGAAACCTGTAAAAATGTCTTTATATCTACCATCCATTAACAAAATTATCTGATTAACTAAGGATGCATACCTGCCATGAGAGGTGCTTTCCCTGATGATCAAAGATGACAGTTTAAAGACAAAGGTATGTGGAAGGGTGTGTACATTCATAGCACAGGTTTAATTATAGTGTCTGAGTAATAGTATCTCTATTGACTCACATGCAGTGTAAATGCAGCGCCTGGTCTCTGGGGATGTTTTTTCTGCATGATGTGTGACAGGAAGGATTTGCGGCAGGAAACTGTCAGTGGATTAAATGTGTGCCTGCTAAGAAAAAAAAAACTATTTTATTTTCCCCTTAAACACATGCACACACAAAATGAGACTTTTGCCGTAAAGGAAGCCACAGTATATCCTCAGCACACCCACCTCGTAACTGAACGCTAGTTATATACAGTTAGCCCCCAGTAATTGGCTGGATCAAAGGCTGATTCTTTTAAAGACATAAACCTGCATACATGACCGAGTGAGTCATGAGACCCACCGATCAGCTGAGAACTGCAAATATTTGACTTTCCACAGCTTGTGTTTATATTCCTACAATAGAATCAAAGTTAAATACGTGTTAGTCACCCATGACACACATATAGGTTGACTTGACATACCCTTCACTTACTCTTGCTGCTTTTCTGTATGTGCAAAGACTCTTTCTACAGCTCGATCAGCAGCTACACAGATAATAGCCTCTAAACCGCACTTGGATAAATTCTGTGGGTCTTGTGGAGGAATGCTTCATTGCACTGTCATCTGAAAGAGGAAATGTAAAACACATGAAACATGAAAAGGCTGCAATTATTGTCTGAGAGCTGTGGTGAGGCTGAGGAAGGAATACTGTGTGATGATGGTGAAGGGTATTTCAGTTAAAGAGGGATCTCTATGCTGAACTCTCTGAAAAAGGTTGAATATTAGCTCATTAAATCGTTTCCATTATATTTCTCTGTGGCAAACTTTTCATATCTCTGCTGCAGTCATTTGTGGTGAATAGCTACTTTGTTTTTATTAAATCAATCCTAAAAAGACTTATTTTCACACACCAGACTCTTACTAATCCTGAAAATATGAAGATATGAGAATTATTTTGTCCATGCTACTTACCTGACAGAGTAGATTAATGGCTAAGCCCTTGTGCTGACATGTTAATTACACTAAAAGGAAACAACTTGTGTTTGCACTTAAGGTGGAGAAAGATGTGTAATTCTTGGCAGGGAAGTCACTTCATAAACCTCTTAATCTCTAACTTGTTTGTAGTCAGTAAAGCTGACTGTATTATTCATAAATTATAAAAACGATCAACAGAAATAAAGTATAAAATAGTAGTATTTTATTTTTTGTGTAGGCTTATATTTTTCCATAGTTTTTATTGTAATGCTTTTATTGGGGTCCATCTATAGATTTCTTAGATCGCATTTATCCA
Organism: Notolabrus celidotus; assembly: GCF_009762535.1. Classification (NCBI taxonomy): domain Eukaryota; kingdom Metazoa; phylum Chordata; class Actinopteri; order Labriformes; family Labridae; genus Notolabrus; species Notolabrus celidotus. Next base: position 13,700,299 of record NC_048291.1, read on the forward strand.
AACTGAGTAAAACTAAGGATAATCAGGGTGCTAGTTTGGCATAGTAGTTGAATTGCTCACCATGCGGAGGCTAATAGTCATCTAAGTAGTAGGCAGATTGGGTTTGGATCCAACCTGCAGCCTTTTTTCACACTCTTTTCCCAGATTTAAAGTATCCACTTTCCATCGTCTCTGAATAAGGGTATTAAAACCTAAAAAATAATTTGAAAAAATGTAAGCATAGCTGTAAAATTATTTGTCACATCGTAAAAATATTTATTTTTATGTTGATTTTCACAACACAATTTTTAAGTATGTTTCTAGGAAATGAAAGTAATATAAGTAACATTGTGCAACATTTTAAAGTTCCTGTGAGTAACTGAATCCCCTCCTGCTTTCTTTTAACCGTCAGAGGTATCACTCCGGAGAATCTATGATGACATTTTTTTTTTATAGAAATATATAATTTATAAATGGCTGTTTCTGCACATGCTATAAAGTGTATAATCTGTGACCTTACCCACAGCAACATTTACAGGCCTTTAAAATGGCTGAATACAAAAATAAATCCCACCACTGAAGGTCTCTTTAGCTTTTGTGGGCATTAGTAATACATTCAGTGAGTTTCACAATGAATTCAAACTTCTCACAGGAGCTTTAATAATATGCCCAGTGATGTGCTGAAATATGGATATTTAAGTAATTGATAGTTTTAATTTACAAATGCATAAAAACTCTCAACACCTGCTGAAATCAAATTTAAAGAAGATGCTAAACCCTTCCAACTAACACTGCAAATGCACCCTCTTTATTTATGAGTGGAAGACAGTATCTGAAATGGTAGACTGAACAGAAACCTGCATGAGCTTCCACATACTTTCTTTATCTGACTGCACCCTCACCAGGAATGCAAGAGCCGTTTCATCAGAGGCAGTGAAGACCAAATGTTGTCTGAAGTTCATGAGAGGGAGCTCTGTGAGTTAGACTCTGTGCCACAGGTTGTTTGATTGAGCCTTGAAGTGGTGACAGACAGGAAATAATGTGTGTTTTTTCCCCCTCATGTAAAATGCAAAGTGCAGCTAATTGATGCATGAGGAAGTTTTATCTCTTATGTTGATCTCAATAAAATGGAACAGCAGTGTGTTCATCTCTTATGTCATTCAAGTAACACTCATAGCTGCATGTATACTAATGATGTCAGTCATGAAGAATCATCTGAGTAAACACAGCCATATGTTATCATTAATGTATCTGAGGTATAAGATGAGGATACTAAAACAAACTAATATTAAATACTACAGAAACTTGATCACTTTGATAATAACATTAGGAGCAAAGCATGGTCCATTTGTATACAAATGGAACATGTATACATGTTGTGCTGCTCCCCATCGGTTAGCACTTTGGATATTTAATCTGAACATATCCCAATTTTCAAAGGGTAAGCTCACCAGATATTTTGATGTATTATAAATAATTTTTGCACGTCTTGCAAGAAATCAAGAAATATCTTAACATATGCTTTAATTACGTTTTGAAATGTTTGTTTACCAAACACAATGCAATTATGTATTCTAAAAGTCAGATTGCATGTAAGAGTTTAGGAGATTATGTGCATGCCACAGACTGCATAAAAAGACAGGCGGCACAACTGCTCCTGGTAATGAAGCCAAAACATTTAGAGCTCCCCCTGGTGACAAGTAGCTGCAGCACAGATCATAAAGCCTTAGCTCCCTCCATTTAAACAAATGGAACATAGGTCAAACTAGAAAATTAAAATGCTTGTCAAATACATTTTTCTCACACATGCAATTTTTTAAAGTTAGTCTTCAAAGTTCTGATTTGTGGGCAAATGTTCATCTTTTGGACACGTTTAGATTCAATGAGTTATTAGATGCTAAAGAGGGAATGTGATGTCATGATTGACAGCTCTGCTGATAAACGCAGCTCCTTCACCTTTTTGTTTTGTTTTACTAGATTAACAAAATAGAGGAGAAACGGAGAGAGAAACAAAACACATACTAACACATATCTGAAGCTAGAATCTGCTCAACAGAAGGAGATGGAGGCAGGTATTAATTTTTTATATAAAGTAAATGATGCATACATACTAATTGTAGGTCAAATAATTGGTAATTTTCATATTATCCAATGTTCTCAAAGTGAAGCTGAATGGAGAATTCAGAAACTGACAGGATCACAAAAAAAAAAGTGAGAATTCCCACCCCTCCTGTATACTATGACAGAAATATAGTTACAAGTTCAGGTGCTGAATTTTTTTTTACAATGGTATGGCAATTTCTTTAGTAGGCCTGTAAGTTTGGCAGAGACATTGCTGGGGTAGTATGATTCACCACAATGCACCTCTGTAGTAAAGATGATGTCTGTGTTCTCAATCTAATCTCTATCATAATGACGCTTTTACAGCCAGACTCATTTCTGTAGAAGTCTTGAAGCCATATATCTCAGTGCAAAATCTCAGGCCTCTAAGTTGATCAACAGGGTCATTGCTGCTGCAAAGAAATGAGGTAAACAGAGCAGTTATGACAACGTGGTCTCACAGGAGGAGCCAACGCTGCAGAACCAATCCAAGGAGGGAGTTTAAGAGGCGATGGGTTACTTCAGAGCAGAGTTCAGCCCACAGGGAGACTGCAGCACAACTCTGATTATTCAGGTCATTCTGCTGCAGAGGAATGTGCCTTATTAGAAATCGTAACTAATTGTTTACCTTTATCACAGGACATTTACTTTACATACCTGACATTTGTAATAGTACTTGTAAAATAGCTGTAATGCTTTGATGCTCGCTACTAGTTGATGTTATTTTGTCTGACCTAGTTTGTATAAAGATTTGGGAGAAATTGTTCTATGTTGTAGGTAATTTCTGTTATTCAAGATACTGTTTTGTGTCTGTACCTGTTACACTCGTGGAAAAAGTGAAGAAAGAATCACGAGCGTGATCGTGTTGTGTTTCCTCATCCAGAGCGTTTAATAGAATGCAGAAAAAAGCGCGATCTCCCTGCTCTGCAGGTGGAGACCGAAGCAATCGATCACAGATGAACATCTGACACAGACTACTAAGTAGATCACAGATCAACATGAATAAATCTTACTTTTAAACAATAGAAAACATAGTAAAACAGTATATTTAAATACCCTTAGTGTAATTACTGTTTGTTTTTAACCCTTAACTGACTTTATGCATTTCAGATGACTTAAATGTTTCTAGATGATTTTTAATCACTCTCTAAAACTTATGAAATCATTTTGTTTTTAGATACAATGTAGATTTTAGCTTTTTTTTTAATAACAATGAACTTAGTAAACTCTTTTTAAACTCTTTTTAACTTATATGATGCTTTTTAACCTGTCACATACCATTGTACATAAATATAATGTTATTTGTTATTCAATATGTTATTTTGACTTATAAAACAATACTGACGTGTTTTATATTTTCGTTCTGTTTGTTTTGGAGTTTGTTTTGGAGTCAATTTCAGAGTTGTTTTGTTTGATAGGTGAAAAAATAAAGTAATTATATTGTATTTTGGAGTCAGTTAAAAAAATAATTTAACTTTTGATAAACTTTTGCTACAACCTTAAAAAAAAACTTTAATTTTACTTTTATTATGATTTTTTTTTGTCATGATCTTAATTTCATTTTGGTCTTAATTTAGGTGCACTTTATTCTTTTTAAAAAGTTTTTCTTTGAAGCTTTTTTTTTTTCGCCGCTATGAAGGAAGTCTGAAGAGGGACAGAAAATGTGATGAGTACTTTGCAGGGGAAGACATGCAGCAAAGGGCCAAGGCTGGGAGTTGAACCCAGGACCTCCATGACCAAGACTGCAGCCTATGTAGAATCAGGTATGTTGGGTACTTCGCCCCCACTTTTTTTTTTTTTCTTTCGATGCAACCCAAATTCATCCTGTCACAGATGTCCAAGCAGTAATATAACACTGATATATGTACAGTAGCTCGATTGGAATAGGTTTGTTTTTATTTTCCCATCATACAGGCTACATTTTCTCATAATTTTCACACAGATGCTTTGACAAATGCAGCTAGCAGGATCATATTACGCTTTTTCGGATATGCCTAATCCTAGCTGAGGATCCATCATGACAGACAAGTATCTATGGGATCCGAGCAGCTCCTTCATAGAGGAGCAGATGAACCCAGCCCAAATGATGACACTATAATCCCAGGATCAAAAGGGTACATTCCAGGAGAATCAGACCTGTCTACAGACAAGCTGTCTGACCATCCGCCTGGCAGACAAAGGAGTCTATCCACCTGCCTGCCCTTAACATGTCACTTTATACTGTATGTTGATGTCCAGTGTTTTAACTCTGTTAAAATATGCATGAAATGGAACAGTTCTGTAAATACAGCTATGAGTATGGTCATGTGATGTTTTCTTTTTTCTTTTTTAAGCTTAAATCAGGAAAAGCTTCAAAGACCTGGTGACTGTTTTGGCTCAATCACATGCCATGTTTTAGAGATTTTGCTGATTGCTAATATTTTCTGTCTTCAATTGTTTTCTATCCCACACAATAATATCTGAATGAATATGCTCAAAAAAAAACTTTGGATGAAAATTTGACTGACTAATTCTGGTGTAATGCATTAAATGTACATGGTTTCTTCTACAATAAAAAAAGATAATAAACGACAATCATAAATGTAATAGTATAGGTTAACATCCATGCAAGAAACATAAAGCTACAACTTCTGAAAAATGTTCTTAATTTTGAGGTACAGACATAAATTCCCCAAGGGATCAAGGGATTCCCCAACTAAGTAGCACTCTCCAAAGGTTTATTTAATTAATAGTGTACCACTGTTTTCTTTGAATGCATGATTACGACCTGACAAGCAAGATAAATATATAAGATAAACAAGATCCAAGAAAATAATCAAAAAGTGGTGCAGCTAGCCTGCTCTGCCCTGCTATGTATCCAGCATGCTTTGCACAACATAACAGCCACTTTCTTCATCTAGCACCACTTCTGGGTAAAATTCTGTAACACAAGGAAATACCTTCCTCTGCATTTTAAACTGGTGTATTGGCCAGCTCACTTTTTAGTTGACATACAAGATGCTATTTGAATTCAATAGCAGATCAAATAAAAACTTGAACTCAAGCAACTTTTGTCTTGTTACAAAAAAAGTAAGTCAGTAAAACTGAGGCTGAAGAATACCCTGGCCAGATGCAGGAAACACAGGTGCAGAGAAATGCCCTTTGACTGTTGTCAGCATTTGTTGGTTTAAATAAACCATAAAAGCAAATCAGCAAGTTCATCTCTGAAGCCCAAGCTCAGAGATAACATCTGTATTATATTTGCTTGGTTGTAAATGGCTGTTATCTATGTTTGCACTGTTCTGGTCCATTTACACCATGTGTTTCCTTGTTTTGTAAAAAAAAGGAAACACTGATGTTACTAATTTCACCTTGCGCATAGCAGTTATTAAAACTCTTAGGAAAAATATACATCACACATGGTTTTTGTATTTAAATGCTAAAAAGGGCCGGTTTGAAGATGTGATTAATGTTTACAGCTGGAATTTAAACATTAACAAATGGGTTCACATTTTAACATGCAGAAAAAAAAAGAGGGGGAAAGGACAGATATTTACATAGGCAAACTGTTAAAGGGAACAAACAAATCATGCACCTGTTTCTACACAGTCTCACTAACTCGGTAAAAGATCACAAAAGTAATATCACATCAATCCTCAGCCTGGTTTCTTGTTTAATTTAATATCTACACAGTCAGAGAATTACGAGCCGGCTGCTGCATCGGTTCTCAAAGCTGATGATCACCCCCCGAGGTCATTAATCATTCTTGTTGTACATGATAAGTAGGCTCAGGAGAGCTACAAGGTGAAAGTCAACACGAAAAACATTTTGGGGAGCGGGAACCTGAAACCCACCTGACACCACAGCAGACTGCACCTCTGCATTTATCGCTCCGACCTTGCTGTCCTCACTGGAGATGATAAAAGCCTCTCAAACTTTAATGCTCTGAAACCTCTGATCTAAACGCCAGCCATGTATACAGTCCTGAAATCATGTCATTTTTTTCTTTATAATGTTTCCGCCTTTTCTAACCACTGAAGAATCATCAGCAACAAGATTGTTTTGCTTGCACATTTCCTTTTTCCCTTATCCCTCAAAGACTCTTCTGTTGGAGTACTTTGGATACTGGTTTCACCTGACAATAAATATGTCTGCAGGGAATTAATTTATTTTTAAATTTTTATTCTAATGAGTCATTGAGTCTTTTTGAGTATAAAAAATATTATTTTCAAAGGTAAATTGTCCTTGCATCTTGAGAAAAGGGGTAGGAATCATTAATTATCTTGCTATAGTAAATGTTTAAGAATCATTTTTGGGACTACACGCAGCTTTACAGATGCCGTCATCATTTTTACTTCAGACTTTTGCAGTAAACCTTGTCAATTTTTATTTGCTTTAACTTTCAGTTTATGCTGCTTTTGGCACCCCTGTGAACAAAGTGGTGCCTCTTATCACTTTGCTGGTTTTGTCCTGTACATGTGTAAGTGGTGTTTTTAGAATTAAAATCTTTTCCTCCATTTTTAAACAGCCCAAAGTATCACTTTCAGTGAATTTTTGATGTGGACAATTCAATAAAGATGGCATGCTTTTAATCTCCCAATGTGACACCTACCCCCTGGCAGCTGTTTTAGGAATAAAAAATGACTGTAAATACAAAGTTAGTCTTTGTGCTGACAGTTTCATCTGCTTTTGTACCTCATATAGAGATATCAGTGTTAATTTCAGTTTGTTTCATAACCAGGTAATAAGTTGTTGCAGGAGCTTTAATATAACATGTAAAAGTAAAGGGGAAACATAACTTCTGACTTACTGTACTGCAGTTTCTTACTATCCAATCCAATCCACATTATTTATATAGCACATTTAAAAAACAATCAAGTTTAGCAAAGTGCTGCACAGTGAGGTAAAATAAGTTAAAACACACAGAACATAAAACGCTGTCAGAAAATAAAATAGAATAAAACAAAAGAATCATGATAAAACAAATAAGACACTTTAACAATAAATAATACAAAAAAAAATCTTATCATTGGATATGCACTGGTTCAAATACAATAATGAGCTTAGGCTTGATGAGCTCACACTTTACTGTAACATGCACACGACTTTGATAGATGACTTACATACTGTTAGCAGTCTAAGACAAATTAATTTAAAGATCTCTGCCATCTTACATCTTAGTGTTTCTTGTGTTTTAGCTGTTAAACAAATATCTTATCTTGCATATCTGAAGGACATGTGTTCACAGCTGTTGTGACATGTTTACACTCCAACTGCTGTGATCTTATGCTTTACACATTTTAACATTTACTCATCTCATTTGCTCACAAAGTCAACAGATTGTAAAGATAGCCGTTTTCATGTGGGCCAGGCAGTTGTGTTTTAATGTCATCCTGTGTCATGCAGCTATTATGCAAATGTTGTTTAGACAGAAGAGGGGGCTTCACCTTCGGTCAGTTATAGGACCAAACAAACAAGAGTCCTTTCAAGGTTTAAAAATCGCTGCATTGACGGGCGGCTCCAAATCTCTTGCGTTATCTTAGCTTCGGTGAAACAGTTGAGCTGAAGTAGTATCATTAAAATCATTTTGTTTAGACTGTCAAATCCACTCACTATTATAAATGTGCTACTAAGTAATCCCTGGCCTCATAGCATTTTGCACTTCCAAAAATGCACACGCAAGTAACGCTAAGAGCTCCCTGTTTACCATGTGGCATCAGTTCTTAGATAAATTGATTTCTCTCATCAGCCTGCTTTTCCTGTTCATTAAATCTGGACTTGAGTTTGTTTATTTAAAACTGGTCAGAAAACACACGCAGCCTGGCTACTCCTTCCAAGCCTTGAAAGAGCAGTGGTCGGCATCGACCCATGTGAGAGGTCTTTTGAGTCACGACTGTGTTGATCCCGTCCTGCTTTCATTCCCTCTACTAATATTTAGATGGATCGGCAAAGCTGTTTACTGTATGCAGCATGTTTGACGTAAGCCGAAGTGCAAAGGGTGCGTGGCAGTCACACCAGTAAAACTAGTCTGACCACAGAGGTCATGTATAAATCAATGGGGTCACCTGAAGGCTTTACGCCTCATGGATGTCAGCTGATTGGGTTACTCATGCTAACTGATACAGGGCTTGGTTCTTTGCCTCGTCCTCACCCCTGCACTCAGGCTGCAGGAGGAGCAAATAAGCCTTTTTTTGTAAGGATTATATTTTTGAGTTCTGCTTTTATTTGACAGGACAAAGAGTGGCAGGAAATATGGGAAAGAGAGAGAGAGAGAGAGAGAGAGAGAGAGAGAGAGAGAGAGAGAGAGAGGATTACAGGCACAACATTGCCCAGGTGGTAAAAACAGCAAAGAGGATAATGGGAACCCTGCTCCCAGACTCAAGCACAATATGCTAACTACAAGCTGCTACACAAGAAAGATAACATTAGTGAAGACCTAACCCACCTGGGCTGCAGTCCGTTTGTCCCACTGAGAAATACATAGTAATACAGATAACTGCTGCTTTATTTATTCATTTATTTGTTTATTTTTATAAGTCCTTTGGATCCATACATGAGGCCAGGGCTATACTATGCTAAACTGATGCTCCTTGACCCTGCTTTGTGTACACCTGCTGTTGAGTAAAACACTCCAGATAGAAAGGCTTGTTCCTGTCAAAATCTGCTATGAATCATAAAGAAAGTAGAGTTATTTGGTTGAGACAGTTCAACCTTTTTCAACAGGAGTTGATAGCTATAACATTTGCAGTAGCCGACATGCGTAAGAAACCCTGGGCTGTAGCTGGGTGTTAGAATCTAAAAGAAGTGTTGCAGTCCCTCCTGTCATCTGGCATCTGTCACCGAGTGGTCAGCTACTGTACAGCTTGGCCATTATATACAGGCGGCTGAAACCCACAGAGGCCTGCAAAGTACACATTGTCGTGCAGTACAAACAGCCCACTTCCCATAGCATCTCACCTACTGCATCACTGGGCCACTGACTCTGATTTATACTCTGAGCTGCTTCTGGATCTCTGATATGCTGGAGTCTTATATTGACATTAATATTCTTCTCTTAACTGAGTGCCAATCGTAACCATATTATACTTTATCAGCACAAATAGGTAGCTATACCGTTAGCTAGCAGCCAATAGATTCTTACACTTTCAAGTTGATGCGCAGCCTCCTTATAAACTTACAGTTTGCATGGCTCACCGCTGTCAAATCAAAAATTATCATAACATTTTAACCTGAAGATGTCCTGAAATTTTACTTATCTCACTGAGCAATTTATAACCCCTCTTCAAAATGTATTTTTTCTGTATTTTACAGGTTACTTTTTTGGGTCTGAATTCATCACATCACCAATTAATAAAGAAAGAGAGACTTTCTGAATAATTGTTTGAAACCATTTGATACACAGAAACTCTTAAATTCACTATTGAGAAATAACCAGTCTGGTTACCAATAATTAAATTTTACTTTGAAGGTGATGAAGAGCCATTAGAATAAGAGTGAGTATTTTGAAATCAGTTAAAAACTCCTCAGAATGCCTACAGGAAATATAATTTAATTCATAGATTAAAAGATCAATATTTTTTAAACCATACACAAGGCCTTTAACTCCAATTGTGTGTGTGTTCCTTCATGCATATTCCTGGTCCATGTAGCAAACTCAAAAATTGTGCGTGTGGTCCATTCCAGTGGTGTTAACGGTCTCTGGTCAGAGTTGAGGATGTCAGCTGTGAGAAGTGTGCAGTATGGCAGTGGGTGTGGGCTCGAAGCATGCCAGTGCCACAGGCGAGGGTCTGTGCCACGAGACATGCATGTGTGCCAACCACAGACACGCAGGAATCCATGCCACAACCCAGAGAGCAAAAGTCTTTTTAGATAATCTAAGCAGAAAGAAAGCACAGAAAGCCATTCAGCAATCCTGTCTCCTACTTCTTGGGAAACATTTCTGTGCTTCCTGGACGTTGCCGTTGTGAGAACTAGTCTCTTAATTTTGCAGACACACCCCGTTTGGAAGAAGCATGTGACATTATGAGAGGAGAGAGGGGGAGGTAGGGGAGAAAGGGGTGCCTGGCCGGTATTCTTGTTCGTGTGCAGAGCCAGGGCACTGCCTGCCTTCATGTTCTGCAGCAGTATGGCAGGACAGACTGTTTCCTGGCAGCAGTGCCGGTGCACGCTTTCAACCAGTAGATCTGTTCAAACTGCAACCTATTATGATCCTCTACTGCTCCTGTTGTGTGAGTTTAGTGGGTGGAAAAACTAGAAAGGGAGCATATGAGTGTGTAAGGGTGGGGTGCATGGGAAGGTTGTACTCAAATAATCTCTGATAATTGCTTGAGAGTCCACAGCTCCTGCATGAGTGTTTCGTATTTAAAAGAGCAAACGTAGGGAGGGAGGCAGCAGTGGTAGAAGTAATTTTCACCAGAATCAACACCTGTGTTTAAACAGTGAGGAGGAAACCACTTTTAAATGAAAAGGACATTTGTCTTCAGGTGAGCTTGTGCGCAAACCTCTGCAGAAAACACTGCAGCTACTGTTCAGTACAGATCAGTACAATGATAAAGAATGAGTAATAAAACAGGGTTATTTATACATGTAAAAGAGGTATTTGAAAACACAGAGCTGTGTGACCTGTTCAACAGATGAACAAATGATTTATGATGATACACTGATGGTTCAGTCTTATAAACAGAAAAATATAGCTGTGAGCGACCACTATGTAACATTGAATACTTTGTATACAGTTTAATTCATCATGTTATTGTGAAAAGAGATTATTTGGTCCGTCATTTCATGATCCAGTCTCCAATCAGTCAGTCAGTCAGTCAGTCAGTCACCCGAGGAAAGATGCTTGTTATGTCACCTTCATAAAATAGGAAGGGGAATTTGCTGTTTTTTCAATCTGCTTGGATCAGTTCGATATATTTTTTGGGGGAAACCTACGCTACAATTACTACCTCTTTTACACGTTTGAGTAAAAATACTGTGGGTTGAATGAAACTGGAACTTTATATCTTCAACTCAGGGCTTAGCTTATACAACAGGGAGCCAGTTACAGGCATTTCAGAGTCCTCAATCAGAGTAATAAATCCAGCCTGATGGCTAATTTTAGCTGAAATCCAATCCTGGACAATAAGTTACAAGCCTTGTGGGGCCTCTTAGTCAAACTGTGTCTGGCACTGCCACAGTTGAAAAGAACCTTTTGAATTGATGTCTTTCCCAAAAGTTGCATGTTTTCAAAGCTGCCCCTCCTTCTAGATGCAAGGGTCACACAAATAAAGTGAAGTTTACCATGTCGAGCACCTTTGATTTGTGCATTCTCAGTCACATAATTTATAGTCTGAAAAGTATTTACTGCATTCATTTCACATACAGCTCATGAGTTTTCTGCATTATTCTGTCTGTGTTGACCCTCCTCCTCAGAAGACAAGCGCCCTGGTCATTCTGATTTCACCGTACGGCCCTCAGTCAGAGCAAGAGCAGTGACGTGATCGTGATTAATGTTAATCATGCTGGATTTACTGTGTGTTTATTTTATGGCGCAGTTGGCAGAGTTCACTCGGCCCATCTACGAGAGCTCCTGCTGGCAGCGTGAGGAGGTGGACTGGGGGGGATTTGGGCCGTGTTTGCCTTGATTCTCGGCTGTAAAGTTGGCTTGTCTGCAGACCCTGAGAGTGAATGGAGGTTGTGTTGTCAGTCATGAGTGACTGCAAACATTTCCTGCCTGCTGAAAACTCTCTGATTTCTCCAATGAAGCTGTCTCTTTTGATAAGAGGAAAGGATTAGAGTGCACATAATTCAGCAAACTTCTGAACTTAAACAACTGTGTTGTCTTTGCCTTCTGGTGATAAGAATAAACCACAGGTCATGATAATTTAGTCAATTCAGCTCGTTTTTTTCACATGGCTGCTTCTTAATCCTCTACACTGTCTCCAGCTGCTTGGTACAGAGTGGCACAGATGGCTTGAAGACAGTGCAACACTGCCACCATGTTGAGTTTGTGCATTACAGTGTCACAACAACTCCCTCTTTGCTTTTGCATCACAACAAGCTTGTTGCACCACATTACATGAGCAGAGAAATGTGGAAAAGACAACCCTTCTCTTCAAAAAAGGTGACACTAAAAATGTGAAGATTAAAGGAATAAGAATGAAGGTTTATACAATAAACTTTCACCCTATCGCTTATCAGTCTGGTATCTCTAGAGTGCCAGAACTAGCCCTGAGTGGTTCTGATGTTTAGTGAAGCAGTTATTGAGACAAACAGAGATCTATATGGGAGGTTGAAGACTCCGCGTCAAACAGCCTGTATTTCATTTCAACAAATTTGACTTGAACACACGTACACTTCGATATTTGCTCCAGCCCAGCCCTTAAAAAACACAGAATAACAGAAAAGCCTCAGATAAAATCCCAGTGTGCATTGTATCTACCTTGTTTACACTGATGGATTCCCTTACCACTTGTGTTAAATGTAGCCCTCCGTGTTATTCTACCGAGCAAGAAAGAAAACAATTACTGAAAATGAGGCCGAGTTGAGAGGAGGCCTGTGTGTAAAATAACAAAGACGTGCGACTGTTTGGATCTGATAAGCCCTGTCGAGTGTTTCCTCTAATGCCTCTGAAAATAAACAGCTGGGTTGATGAGGTGAATGGAGGCTTGGTTTGGGTCTTAACCGCGGCCGCAGCCCGGGAGCTTGTTTTAGGGGCTGGACTGGCCAGGAGCAGCGAAGGGCCCCCATCAGTGGCTCAGGCGCCGAGTGAGTTAAACAGGTTAGTGTGTTTGCCGTCTGAACCTGCTGGGACACACACTCTTTCACAGAAACGGAATACTGGCAACACACTCATGCAAAAATACATGTACATGCAGATGCAACGAAAACACAGGAATGAGAGCACCATTCCCAGAGCTCCCAGCTGTTGACTGTGAGATTCTGTCTGTCATCGACTAACAGCTTAAGATCCCTTTATGCTCTCGTGTAAAGTATGAATGATGTGTGTGTGTGATGGCTCTGCTTATCAAAAAATGTATCTAGGCTCACAAAAAACATTTAGGTGACATCATTTCTGCAGACATGTCTTCATAAAAACATTTCTCTAAACTCTTAGATAGACAAATAAACTGAGAATTTAACTGTTTCCATGTGAAGGAACGGCAAAAAAGCAGCAATAGTTTATCATTTTCTAATGAATATGTTTCCATGTGAACAGCTCCTGAATTTTTGTAACTGAATTAAGAAACTGATATCTGAAATCAGCGTGTCAGAAGGACAATAGTTCCGGTTAAGAGATGACTTTGCAAAATTTTGAAGGCAATGCAACTGTGACAATAAAGGGATGGTTAGGTAGGGTTGTATGAGGAATTTGTCAGTGCATTATCAATGAGGCCTCCCCTGTCGTAATCTTGCCCAGTTATTAAATAACTTGGCCTCGAGCCACTTTATTTCAGACAATCACCGTGTCTCTCCATCTTTCTTCCCCTGGCACTGTTGTTTGTGAGTGAAGGCCGACCTCAGTCATGAGAGGTACTCTCTCAATAGATGAGTCATACCAGCTACCATTTTCAAACAAATTCAGCATTCAAAAGCCTTGACCCTGAATATAAGAAATTCACACTTCAGATATGCATCAAAGACAAAAAAATATATGTTGTATAAAATGATAATTGGATCAATACTGTAATTTCTCTATTCCTGACAGTTGTAGGAGATACATTTCTTCATAAGTTACCTGTTGAAATTATACAAAGGCTTATATGCAAACCAGTCACTTTTAGTGAGGCTTCAGAAAAGCAAAGAATTAGTCTAGTAATAATCTGATGTCATAGATAAAATTAGTTATTTTAAATTATAATTTGACGTGATACGAGTTAACGTTTTTAGCTACATGATCAAGTAGTGAACGCTTCAGACATTCCTCTGCTCACAGGCTCTGATCACCACCTTATTTTGGCATGCATAGTGTACTCTACATGATTAAAAGAACAGAGATGAAAATATTAAAACATTGCACCACAGCTCCCATAGTTGCCACAAACTCAAAAGCATAGCTTTAAAGAGAAAGTCATGTAGTGATCTAGTGTTTCCATGTGTTTGTCTGATCTTGTTAGTATATTTCAGCTGACCAGACAGACCGGGTCTCACAAGTTAGTGCCACTGAATCACCCTGAGGTGTGTGTTGTGTTTAACCCAATACATTCTGACCTCATCCTCCCTTTACGTGGTTCTAAAAATAGTGTTTTAAAAGTGTCTGGACACCCACGCCCAGCTGGTGTCATACCTGTGTGTGACACGTAGGCATACAAAACTGCATCCCTTTAGTCCTACCTAAGCTGAGTTTGTTCAAAGATTTCCTTAATCTATGTTGTTCCATAAACTATGTGGTTGTTTATTTAGAATATTCTATAATTAAAAGCAATTTTTTATGTTATGAGGTCCAGGTGTTAAATATTTTTTTCTATCACAATGCACATAGACAAGGCAGGATAAATTAGATACCAAGAGCCAACTTCCTTGACATTATCGGCTCATCAGGTTGAGTGATGTGAGCTAGACAGAGAGAATGTGGGAATTTCACCGTCAGACAGGTAGAGACAAGACTGGGCTGCCAGCACACAGGAACTTTAATTCATTCATAAAAACCGCAGAAAACAAAACATGCTTTATCATCCTGACATGATGCATCTCTCAACCTGTCCTGATGACTCTTTCGCAGCACTTCTCTCTTCTCAGAGAATCAGAATCTGAAGATTGAAGAACATTTTACAGCGTGGGTATGAAAAGGTTACGCTGTTTTGTACACAGAGCATGTTTTTCAAATAGAGCTACAGCTATAATGGTACAGTAAAGCAATGGAATGAGGCCACTGAAGACATCTGGATTGAGACATAGAAACAGAATGTCCCAAATCTATCTGTTTAGAGAAAAATAAAGTGTATCAGGGCAAAATATTATTATAATTATTCATTATTTCACTGTGAATCTGTGCTACAATAATAATATAGCAGTACTGAATCTAGACTAAAGACTATTATTTCAAAAGAATCAAGACGAATTGTCTTGCTTATTATATGGTAACACTGCTACAAAGCAATAATCATTTTTTGTTTCATTGCAAAGTTTTAAGAATCTAACAACTGAAATGAATAATGTGCAGAAGTAGCTGACAGAAGAGAATAGATGATGGTTGGTCAGTAACACTCTTCAGTGCTTCCAGCAGCATGATTTTGAGGAAGTTTGGAGCCTAGGTTTGGCTCTGATTGCTCGTTTGAGTTCATGGGCTTAAATAAAGACAGTTAATCACAAGCGCTCAGTGGAGTGTTTTTTCCCCTAGATCGTGCAGGACTTTGCCAAGACCTCAGGCAGTCACATCTCTGGATTGGAAGAAAATATATTCCCCTCAGATTACTGTATGACTCACAGAAATAACTGTCTTGAGAGGAATATGATACACATATAATTTAGATTTAAAAACAACATGGTGATCATGCCAGATTTTAGCCAACCACTTTACTGCATATGTGCATAAGGCGCAATCATGAATTTTACAACCATATTAAATACAGGTATACACACTGCCGAACAGTTTAACTTGCAGATTCATTAAACTTAAATAAACTGGAGTTATTATACACATTACTGATGCACCTCAACTAATGATGAATTTCTTTGCAACTACTCAGTATGGTGTTTCCCTTGAGGGTGCACAATAAGAGTTACTCCTGATTAAGTAATTTGTAATGCAAGAGTTAATCATTAAGAGGTAGACATTATTCTGATTTGCAAATGTTTGTCTTCTAAAAACTGCTTTAAGTGTATCCTCATCTCCTCTTTTGCCCACCATCAGGGAAATATCTTAATGCATTCCTTGTCAGGATGTTCTTGATTTGGTTTTCAGATGAAGTAAGTAAGTATCAAATATATCTCATTTCAGTTTGCTTCTCAATGAAAGAGAGAAAAAATTGGAATAGAGAGTGGAGGATGACATGAAGCAAAGGGTCATGGCCAAAGGTTGAATCAGCGACCGCTGTAAGGAGGACCAACGCCTCTGTACATTGGACATGCATTTAATTGCTAGTCAAACCGGCACCCCCTAATGATTTAGAAATAATACTATATCAATAATACATGTCCAAAATCAAAATGACATTCAAGTCAAAATATTTGCATAAATGCATTTTTTTTAACAAAGTCATTCATTCTATCACATTGATATGTATAGAAGAGAACATTTAAAGGCTCTTGAATGCTCTACATTAGATATGGATAGAAATGGAACTCTGCGTTCATGTCATCCATAGTTCTGTACATTTTCTGAAATACCAACAAAAATTGTGGGGGAGTAACATATCTTATAATCTCCTCCATGGTCTGTTTTTTGTTGTCTAAACTTTTGACTGTCTTCTCTTTTTGGGTTACTTTTGACTGAGTGGTACACTAAAATGGATGTATTACATCCATTCTAACGCAAAGGACACATGGAAGTATGAAGTATGCACACTTCCATTTCCTTTCGTAAGTGGAGCATGAATGAGCCTTTATGTTTTGTTTAGGTCGTATCAAAGGGAGACAAATACTACCGATCAAATCAAATTGGTTGAACTCTTTAAATCAAATGTTTAAGGTCATGGAGAGCAATGTCACAAAGCTGAGACTGCAATTGTCAAGTTATTTCTACAACAGCCAATAGAAGTCGCTGATCAGCACTCACTGTGCCGTTTTTTCTTTAGAATAGAAGTCAATTAAATTTCAGAAAACTTCTGGTGGTCCTTTTTTCTTTTATTGTTCTGACACTTTCTACATAACTGTTTACAGGGTGGGCAAGGCTGTCTGCCCACAGCATATAAAAACTGCTCAACACACCTGGAAAATAAAATGCCGCTGTAGAATGCTTGTGTTCCAGGGCAACATACAAATCTGCCACCTCCCCTCATGACTAATTGGCTGTTAACACTATTTTAACAAACCTGAGCTGCAGTGATACACCAATGTGCAAATGAACAGGCATAACTGGAAGAGACGTCAACCAGTGTTGGCAATAAGGAAACCAGTAGACGGTTAAAATGGGTGTGGAGCACTGCTGTGTTTATCTTACGCAGATGACGTCACTGTGTTTACAATCCAAACATTTCTTGTAACAAATTTATCTGAACAATAAGTACGGCTGACTGGATCTGTACAGCATGTTCCGGAAGTGTATCAAATGTCAGGTGTTTGGCAACCTGATATATACAATTTCATAATAGATATCAAATTACAGCATATCTGTTTATAAAGGTCAGTAAGGGGTTAGTTTTAATGTTATATTTGCTGGATTTAATATATTTGTTTTTGATTGTTTTACTGGGTAGTTGTGTTGTATCTATGCTGTGCAGATGACACCACTGTTTACCCCCAAAACATATCTCTTATAATGAATTCATCCCAACAACATGTACAGCTGACTGTATCTGAGCAGCACGTTCAGGTATGTGTATCATATTTCAGGTGTTTTGCAGCAAGTCATCTACTATTTCATAATGGGTATTACACAACAGTAATCTGGGATACAAAGGTGAACAGGATGTATGCGTGCACATTTAGCCAACTAAACTATTGAAAATCATCAGCCTTGCTTGTCGACACTAGAATTACTAGTCGGTTGCGCAAATCATTATTTTAATACTGTGGGTTTCCATTCAAATTTAGAGCAGATACAAAACAAGTTTCCGGAAAATGGTTCAAGAAAATTCAACTTGATGCTGGTTTCCATTAGGGCTATTGCGTATAGTCCAGAAAATGATTCAACGTTGTCACCCTCACTAGTGGGCACCAAGATTACTATTGATAGTGTCATTATTGTAAGTCTTAAATGCCAGTCATATGTTGTGTCTCAGCTGTGGCACAGCCACCAGCCACTTGTCTAGGCTGTAGCTCCAGTTGATGGCTACTGCCATGCTGTCATCATGCTCTACTTCCCAGATGTAAACAATCACAGATGGCACCTCGTACCACGGTGCAGTTTGACAGTATTTTGATCTAGATAACAGAGATAAAGTTGTATGCAGGCTGTCTGGCATATGACCACTCAACTGGAGCAATGTGTAACCATCCAAGAAAACCACTACTAATTCTGTCCAAAGGGGTCACCAGAACCAACAAAACATGAAAACTCCTCACTGTTTATTTAAGCACTGCAGATCCATCTCTTGTAATTCCATCTCTTGGCTGCATAACATGGCCAGCCATCTGTATCTGAACAGCATGTTCAGGAAGTGTATCATATTTCAGGTATTGCGAAACCAGTCTGCAACTATTTAATAATGAACATTAAGTGACAGCAATCTGGGATATAGAGGTCAATAAGGGTACGTGGTGTACAGAGAATTGTATTGTTTGTTATTGATGATTTTACTAGATAGATCACTCACTCAACTTTAAAAAACAGTACCTAGGCAGTTACTTCTGTGTCATCTAATACATCAATCTGACTTAACATGTGGAGTACTGTGAATATTATAAACAGCCTCTCATGCAATGTACTGTGTAATGGCAGTAATGCCGAGTCAGGTCTCCCTGGTGTTACTTATGAATTCACTCCGTTCTGAAATTTGTGATACCAGCTACCTTAAGGCCTACCAACCAGAGTCAGACAGTTAAAAAAAAGAAACAGGGCAAGGTTCTTCTTTCCGTGGTTTATTTTTAGGAGGTTGTGACGTTAAGTTTGGGGTTTTTTGTCAAGATTTCTCTCTCTACTTTTACAAATGTGACACAACCAGTGACACAACCAGCTCTAGGATTAAATAACATGTCACATTTACTCTGTATGGGTTAAACTGGTCAACAGACAGCCTCTTAGTTTTCACAGAGGCGTCACTGACAAAGTGGTCCAACCTGTGACTGTCTCCAGTTCCAAAGTAGTTTCACTCATTCTAATACTATGAGAAAGCTACTATTGGGGAGAACTGAATCAAATGTTCAAATCAGGTTGTTCAAAAAAAAAAAAAAGGATAACAAAATCGGATCAGATTAAGTAATCAAACCTTGGTCTGTTTGAGGATATAATCTACAGTTCTGTTGTTCAGTCCGTTTTAGAAGGATTGGGATAATATTGTTTTAAAAAATAAGGATTACCCTAATCCCAGCACAGTGGTGGAGTCATACTGACCTTCAGGAAAAAACTGTAGTAAAACTTGGAAGCTGGTTAAATAATTCAACATTTGATAATGACTTTATACTTTAGGTTTATGTTTGAGCTTTTTATGCCTTGAGGGAGAAAGGATCATGGATATGGGACACTGGGAGTGTGCATTTTAGAATAGCCTCATTACATGACATTACATAAGTGCTAATCTAAACAAACTCCCAAATGCTGATACTTTTCTCAAGCTTCAATAATTTTCACTTAAATTGCTGAATCACCAGTGACATAGTAGATGAGATGGAAATAAAGATTAAGATAAAGATAAGATATTTCCCCTCCATAGTATTTAATCAATCAAATATAAAATATTATATTGAAAGGATCTTTTAGATTGAAGATTTAGCAATCTTTAAAAGTCTGTATCTGGAAAGTATTGATCCCATCCAGTTTTTGTTGTAGCACAAAGTGGATTTTCATACCAAGTTAATTCCTTTCCCGATTTCACCCACTGGGCTCTGAACATACTCTGTATTAGGATCATTAATTTATAAAAATGTGAAAGGGATAGTGTTACGCAGAGCAGACACGTTTTTCTTTTCCCTCCCTATGGATGAGTGAGAGTGTAAATGTCACTCTGAATTGATGTACTGCCTTCTGAGCAGACATGTCAAATAAAGATTCTAAGTAAAAGCAAAAGGAATAAATGATCCATGTGATTTGATCTGAAGCGTTACAAGTCTTTCACTTCGTTTCAATGGTGACTTGTTAAGAAAATCCATTTGACGTAAATGTAAAGCTAATATCAAAGAAACTTGTATTGAATAATGTGTACCTGTATTGTACAGTGAAAAGGTTAAAAACATTTAGGTAAAGCTTGTTAAGACAAAGGTCCCGTTAAGATACACAAAGTGCAGGTGACCACCTTGTATCCAAGTCATGTGTCTAGCTGTCAGGCTACAACCTGAGGCCCGACTGATTGTTCACACCCCACAGTGAGACCTGTTGCCCTGGGCTATTAGTCATCCTGACAAGCATGGCGTATGTGCCACTCTCTGGTCATGACACACTTGTTTCCACCATCTCCCCACCTTCACACACTGTTCAAGCTCTGATATATTCCTAACATATAGTGGCAAGAGTGACATGAGACCACTGAACCAAAACAAGCACCTATCAATTACTGATGAAAGAGGCCTTTTTCCTACTTTTTACAACATGCCCTGAGAAGGGGGACGTATGACAGAGTCAGAAGTGAGGAAGAAAGGGCCTGAAAGTGGTAAGATAGCAGTGAAAACCTCAGTGTAACATCAAATAATAATCACATTTACATCATCCATGTTTGAACAGAAAAATATGGTTTGTTCCACCAAAGGAGATTCAGAAATATGACAACAGAGGATAATAGACAATAGTAATATTTTACTGAAGCTGATACCTTTCTGCTTGCACTTATTAAAAAAAAACTCACAAAATGATCATCTCACCATTTGTAGATCTTTTAACAATTAAAAAGCTAAGTCTTTTTCTTCTGATCTTCACTGATGCTCTTATAGATCATATTTGTCAACCTCTCATCCACTAGAAACTGTTAAAAGCGATAACATGCTCTGAAGTAATGACGAAACCCCAGCAAACAAAACCACTTATTGTCATGACATAAAGCTTTTCTTTCTCAAGGTAACCAAAACATTAGCTTATGTTCTCAAGACAATGCCATCCAAAATACTCATTGTGAACAGTTCTTGGCTTAAGGACATTGTATGAAATTCACAACAGTGCTTGAAATTAACTTTTTTATTTAGTAGCCCCAACTTCAAAATGTATCAGCGCTCACTGTAGATGAATCCTTCTGTGCCACACACTTGTCCCATCATTTCTTGTGTATGGCAATCTCTCCATGTTTGGTCAAGCCGTCATTTGAAGCCTTGAAGCTATTCTCTTTGAAAACTCTGAGCCATCTTTGCTGCTGGTGTATCCACATTCACCACGTCACCATTGTCATCACTAACTTGAGTTACATTTTCCATTGTGCCAATCTAAAATCAGCATTGAAAGTTGTGTCAAGTTGAGGCCCAAGTGCAAACGTTTTCAGGCCTATTCAGGAAAAGACAGCAACTGTTAAAATATTTGTTAACAGAGGTCAGATTGGTAATTTCTGATGCATTCCAAACAGTCAGCTTTTGAAACATTAGCGCAGATGGGAGCCGAGATGTCATTATCATAGAGTGCATTCCGCCTGTTTCTGCTGTCCACACATACTGTCTATTCTGCATACACCAAAGCCTGCTGATGCATGATTGGACAATACCATTTAGCATACAAGCATACTACAAATGAAAGCAAGAAACTTCCCACTATGAAAATCCAGACACAGAGAACCTTTTTCTGTACAATCTGAAAATAGAAACTAATTTCAAAGTGATGACTAAACGTAATTCATTAAGATTATGTTGCAGGGCGGTGTTTTAAAGAGTTAAAAATGTTATTCTTCATCCATACTGTATTTACAATACTCTCTTCTGTCTTGTGCACTGACCTGACCACACATAGGAGATTGTGAGCATGTGGATTCATCTTTAACTGTGTGAGAGGAGGAGATACTGCTATTAAAATTCAATCAATCTGATTTATGTTGCCAGGGATACACTTCATTTACGTATCCTAAGTCTTAAAACAGCCATGGCGACCATTGTTTTTTGTTCTTTGCATGTCACGCTTGAAAGCTGACCTCTGAAGGGCCACTGCATAAAAGCAAGAAGCTCCTGACCTTGGCATGTGGTGTGCTGTCCTGTCCTTGGCACTATTTGAAACTGGGGATATGTAACAATATTAATGTGTCCACTCTGGACAAACTATGGAACACTGAGTTCTGATGTTGACTTATTTTGCAGTATAATCCATATTTTTTGTTAGCCACTTTCAGTCCCCTGCCTGAGTTGCCATAAGCAGTGATTTAATATTAGACGAGGCAAGGATTCAGCACGATGGTAAAGCCATTAAGAGCTTTCTTCTCTTTCATCATTTCCTGGAGGAGGCCTCACAACGCCTGCTGCAAAGAGGTGACGGCTATCAGCCGACCAAATTTGAGGGGGCCATAGATAATGTATGTGGTTAATTTACAGCTCATAGGATCTTGTCCTGTGTTGGTCCTGGGGTGACTTGCAAAGCTGCATTCAGAAACTCTGAGGTGTAATCAGCAATCAGAAAGAGGAAACAGGATGTCAGGCTTTTATTAATGGTTTCCCTTGAGGAGTTTAATTTACTGTCCGTGCACAGTTGAACTTACAGTGTGTGGAGGGGGTGACATAGGGGATGTTTGAGGAGCAAGGTGAACACAAAACTACAAAGTACTTTCAAAGAACAATAACCCAAAATCAAACTTTTTTCACACTGGTGAACTGATTTATGCTGCGTTGACTCAGTTTAGAATAGGCTGTATGATATTGGACAGAAAACTAACATATCTTAACATATATGTGTTATATACAGTATGTTGTGTTTAACAAGTTTAACAATTGTAATTCTCAATGTTCAGATTCTTGAAAAAAAACCCTCTGGTCTGATTTTTACTGCACCTGTTTCAGCACTCTGCCAGCCCTCTTTTATCCAAGACTCTACATGCCAAATGATCATTTGGTAACACTTTATATTAACTACACACTTTTAAGCATTAGTTAAGCATTAGTTAAGCATTAATTAATCTGTAAAGCATTGTTCATACATTAATACTCATTTATATATCATGTACAAACACAGTTATAAATGTTTTATTATTCATGAATATGACTCTCTATAATGTGTTAAATAACTCTTTGTTCATACTTTATAAATTATGGATTCACCAAATACAAATGAGCTATTATGGTCATTATAAACCAGTTATAACCACATTTACAGGTTATGATTCTAACATTTAGTAAGGGTTTGTGAACACCTAATTACATAGCAAATTATGATTAATTAAGGTAGTCACAAAGGACTTATAAGCTACTTGTTCATGGTTTTGTGAGCTGATCTAAAGTGAGGACTTTTTATGCTTTACAAAGCATTCATTAATGAGATTTAAGACCAGCAGCACCTTAAAACACAGAAGTCACAGATATTGATTCAATAGAATAAGGAAACAGACACAACACATGTACTTAAACTTGTATTTATTAAAAGGAAACAACCTCTGTATAAAACTGCGTCAAAATAACTCTTCATATGAACTTAAAATACTCTGCAACTGAAAAAGAAAATCTCTCAAACTTAAAGTGCTCACAGTGGAAAAACTCAAATAAAATATGACATATCAAATATATAAAAAGACACAGTAACATTTAAATGCTGGCTGTATAAAACCATTTGTAAACACAAGTTAAAATGCAGCTGAAAAACTGAACAATAACTTGGATTCTGTGTTTTAAGGTGCTGCTGGTGCTGCATTAATGAATGCTTTGTAAAGGATAAAAAGTCCTCACTTTTGATCAGCTCACAAAACCATGAACAAGCAGGAAGTCCTTTGTGACTACCTTGATTAATCATAATTTGCTATGTAATAAGGTGTTCACTAAACCTTACTAAATGTTAGAATCATAACCTGTAAATGTGGTTATAACTGGTTTATAATGACCATAATAGCTCATTTGTATTTGGTGAATCCATCATTTATTAAGTATGAACAAAGAGTTCGTTAACACATTATAGAGAGTCATATTCATGAATAATAAAACATTTGTAACTATGTTTGTACATGATATATAAATGAGTATTAATGTATGAACAATGCTTTACAGATGATGAGTTAAGCATTAATTAATGCTTAATTAATGCTTAAAAGTGTGTAGTTAATATAAAGTGTTACTGATCATTTTGCTACACTCTGCCATAGGTCTGCACTAATGTGACATCAGATGGACTTATCTTGAAGATTGGTCATTAAAAATGGGAATCTGAAGAGTTTTCCTCTGGCTTCAAACACCAAAAGCAGATTATGATTTGTAGAAGTAAATTGGCTTCACATCAGATGTCCAGAGCTGAGACTTTTTAACATGATGGCTATGCTTCGACAACATATTCAGGGTTTTGCCTGCATGTTTAAGTGCAAGGCAGCTGCCTCAACCTAATTTTCCTACTGCACCTGGCCTTGTCAGCATGGCAGGTGTTGTCATGAGGAACAACATTTTCAAAAGAACACTTCGTCAATTTGTCATTTTTAAAAGAAATGAAGGCATTATGTCTTGAAGAAGTAAAGTAAAAAATGATCTACAGAGCATGTCAGTGTTTTTTTGGTTCAAGTGAGGTTGTCCATACTTATAATCCTGTCCGAAAATGTAATTGTAATATGAACATCAGCACCACAGTCAACATTCAGCCTTATTAGTTTGTCTGTTTCATTCTCCTTGCCTCGAACCGCTTAATATATCAATAATTGTATACCAGAACTGAGTAATGTTGAAGAAGGCATATGTCTCTGGTGGACAACCAAAAAAACAGCAATTAAAGCTGCGGTTGGTAGTCAGATTTAGATACACCTTTTTTTATACTGGTTAAAATGATCTTTATGTCCCGATGGCAATCAATACATAATGTGTTCCTAAAAAAGAGTGAAGAAAAGCCTCTATCTACAGCCGGAATCAGTCACGATCATATGGTCGCGGATCAGCGGCGCTAGTGCATGTGAGCGGAGGCGTCGTTTTTGAGGAGCTCCTAGGGGAGGGAGGGAGGGGTTAGAAAATGTCCTATTCTCCTGGTGCCGGGCCCCCTCGGCCCTGGTGGCTCCTTTGGCTCCGCCTTGGGGGGCTGTGGGGGTGGTGTTGTGGGGGTGGTGTTGTGGGGGTGTCCCTTGGGGGGGCTGCGGGATCTCTCCCCCCTCGCCCCCCTTTCCTCCTACTGGGTGACCTGGCGGTCGCCCTGGGTGCTCCAGCGGTACCTGCTTGCTTCCGGTCTGGGTCCTTGGCTTGTCCCCTGGCCTGGGTCTCCCGCGGCGGGTTGGGTCCTTCGGTCTGACTGCTCTCGCGGCCCGGGTGCTGAGCCGTACCGCTCGGCTGGTCTGACCCAGGTGGTTTCATCTGCACCAGTGGTGGTCTTGTTACACAAATAGAACACAGCACGGCGGCAACCCTCTGCGACCCAAGCTTCAGTAATGATTGTGGACACTAAGGGTTGCTTAATCATTAGTATCACCCCACGGATTTTCTTTTTGGCATCATGGTGAGATGGTCCCTCTCCATCTAAGTGTGTTAGGTCTCTCTCTCCTTCTCTCTCCCTGTCCCTTTGTATATCCTTATGTAATCTTTCTTTCACTTTCTCTTATTTTTTTTTTTTTTTTGGCCCACCTAGGTGTGCACACCCTCTTTTACAGAACATGATATTAGCTGCCAATAAAAGATAGGCCAGAGTTCTAAGAGGGATGGTGATAGTTGCATGCACACAGTCACAAGCACAGAAGAAAAAGGTTTTCTTTCTTTTCTTTTGCTGCAAGAATAAATTGCATGAATATTTGACAGTTTGTGACAAACATGACACAAACCAGAAATATATATGCAGACAAGAGGAAAAAAAAAAAAAAAAAAAGAAAGAAAATGTCCTGAGAAAATGCTGCATTCAATTTTATGCTAGTTTTCCGTGACTACCAACCCTAGCTTTAAGGTCTAGAAAGTGAACCCCCTGTTATGTGTAGAGTTTATGATACATAATTCTTTTAAATGTAAATGAATACATTTCATGCTTGATTTTATAAGAAACACTTTTTATTAATAATTAATTCATGTTAAGTTTGGATAGGGGGGCCAAAACAAAGAGAAAAAACTGTCTTCAAAAATATCCACGTGTGTGGACGTGGTTCAAATCTCCCTCCTTCCATTTGAACTGTATTTTATACCACCACCAGAATCTGAAACTTTTAAATTACTTAACTTTGAGGGGAAAATGCAAGGTTTGGTTTCAGTTAAATGTTAAAACATTTCATTCCCAAACACCACTTATCCACAGCTTAGATAGTTGCATTACTACAAGGTCTCTTACCCTGTCTAAACAATGATTAAAGATTATTACCATCCCTCTCTTGCACAGTCTCACGACAACACTGGCAGAAGCATCGAGTTTTGCTGAGCTTCTTTTGATGTTGGACGAGCCGTCTCTTGACCCATGCAGACCTCTCTGTCAGTTTAATTGGGCCTAAAGCAGGTATGTAGGGTTTACAGTGCGACCTAAGTCATAACAGAGAGAAGATATGGATTACAGGCTGAAATGAAATGGGCTGTGGCGCTGGGGTATAAAGTATCTATTTTTTTACTGTTTAGAGAAAATAAAAGTAGAAAGAAAGGACAACAAATGTAAAAATAACTTTAGTTTGGAAGGTTCCAGAGTCAGAGGAAATGGACTCAGTGCTTTTGAAATTGAATCGCTGAATCATTTACCTCAGTGGTCGCAAGATTTGCAGTCATTGATCTGCTTGGTTTAATGTCTTTTGTGTAATCCTGTAACTTGCTTTCTTTTTATACAACGTAGCTTAAATGTGTTTGCCAGTTTCTGACTATGCGGTAATTTAGAGAGACTCGTAACTTGAAAATGAGGTTAGTTGTTGCTGCTCCAGCTCAAAATTAAGTGATGTAGAGTCTCCAGATGCAGTACGCCAATATGTAAGACATACAGTGGGGCAAAAAAGTATTTAGTCAGCCACTGATTTTGCAAGTTCTCCCACATAGAAAGATGAGAGAGGTCTGTAATTTTCATCAGAGGTACACTTCAACTATGAGAGACAAAATGAGAAAAAAAAATCCAGGAAATCACATTGTAGGATTTTTAAAGAATTTATTTGTAAATTACGGTGGAAAATAAGTATTTGGTCATTAACAAAAGTTCAACTCAATACTTTGTAACATAACCTTTGTTGGCAATGACAGAGGTTAAACGTTTCCTGTAAGTCTTCACCAGGTTTGCACACACTGTAGCTGGTATTTTGGCCCATTCCTCCATGCAGATCTCCTCTAGAGCAGTGATGTTTTGGGACTGTCGCTGGGCAACACAAACTTTCAACTCCCTCCACAAATTTTCTATGGGGTTGAGGTCTGAAGACTGGCTAGGCCACTCCAGGACCTTGAAATGCTTTTTACAGAGCCACTCCTTCGTTGCCCGAGCGGTGTGTTTGGGATCATTGTCATGCTGGAAGACACAGCCATGTCCCATCTTCAATGCTCTCACTGATGGAAGGAGGTTTTGGCTTAAAATCTCACGATACATGGCCCCATTCATTCTTCCCTTAACACGGATCAGTTGTCCTGTCCCCTTTGCAGAAAAACAGCCCCAAAGCATGAGGTTTCCACCCCCATGCTTCACAGTAGGTATGGTGTTCTTGGGATGCAACTCAGCATTCTTCTTCCTCCAAACACGACGAGTTGAGTTTTTACTAAAAAGTTCTATTTTGGTTTCATCTGACCACATGATATTCTTCCAATCCTCTTCTTGATCATCCATATGCTCTCTGGCAAACTTCAGACGGGCCTGGATATGTACTGGCTTAAGCAGGGGGACACGCCTGGTGCTGCAGGATTTGAGTACCTCTGGGCGTAGTGTGTTACTGATGGTAGCCTTTGTTACTTTGGTCCCAGCTCTCTGCAGGTCATTCATCAGGTCCCTCCGTGTAGTTCTGGGATTTTTGCTCACCGTTCTCATGATCATTTTGACCCCACGGGATGAGATCTTGCGTGGGGCTGCAGATCGAGGGAGATTATCAATGGTCTTGTATGTCTTCCGTTTTCTTACAATTGCTCCCACAGTTGATTTATTCACACCAAACTGCTTGCCTATTGTAGATTCACTCTTCCCAGCCTGGTGCAGGTCCACAGTTTTCTTCCTGGTGTCCTTGGACAGCTCTTTGGTCTTGGTTGAGTTTGAAGTCTGACTGTTTGAGGCTGTGGACAGGTGTCTTTTATACAGATAACTAGTTCAAACAGGTGCCATTAATACAGGTAACGAGTGGAGGACAGAAGAGCTTCTTAAAGAAGAAGTTACAGGTCTGTGAGAGCTAGAAATCTTGCTTGTTTGTGGGTGACCAAATACTTATTTTCCACCATAATTTACAAATAAATTCTTTAAAAATCCTACAATGTGATTTCCTGGATTTTTTTCTCATTTTGTCTCTCATAGTTGAAGTGTAACTCTGATGAAAATTACAGACCTCTCTCATCTTTCTATGTAGGAGAACTTGCAAAATCAGAGGCTGACTAAATACTTTTTTGCCCACTGTATATGCTAAGGTGTTTCCAAGCAATTGAGTTATAGACTCTTTAACACATTCAGACATGCAGTTTTTATACATAAGAAATCTGCATCAGCCGGGGGTCAATCCTGTTCTCATTAAAATGTTGGTCTTCAATACTTTGCTTTGAAAAACAAATCGATGTAGATCCAGAAACACATTTGTGGATAAGTTATTGGTCTGCGGATGTGACAGAGTAAGCATATATCCCTGTATCCTCCCTGAGGGACCTTCACCAAAGTGGAAAGGGGGCACATTATTCATATTTATGGAAATTGCCAGGGAGAGCTCTCCCATGGTGCTCAGCGGGTGCCATGCAAACGCAGACGATGATCTCTCCAGCAGCTGCCTGACTAGGACGAGCCTGTGATTCCCATCAAAAGGCCACTGTCAGGTTTCCAAAACACAACACTGTGAATATAGTCCTGTTGGGACTGGTGTTGATCAAATGCTTCCAAATTGTTGACGTGTTGATGAGATTTTCCTCGGCAGCTTTGTGTGCTTAGAGGAGTAAGGGCCTTGTGGGCTGTCCTTGAAATAAATGAAACCCAGACCACATTTGACTGTACTTCACTAACCCTAACCTTTCTCATCCAAACAAAAGCAAAACATCTTGGGAGCACAGATGATTATTATTTTAAAATTAAAACCATGTAATGACCTCAGCATGCTTGTTTAAAGTTTGAGAAGTCAGGAATTGGAAAAGTAGCTATCAATACAGCCAAGGACATTACAAATTTTAGTTTTATCTTGCCAAATGACAAACTTTGTATCTGTGAATAATTTAGTTTTTGGAGTAAGTGCAACTCCGTTTTTTTTAAAAGGCTGAGATTAGTATTTCAAAACTGGTGACAGATTCAAGGCTTTCAATTTGAGCCACACAACTTCAGCTTTGGACTTTATTATTTCTTTGTTTTTCATAGTTTTTAAAATTATATTTAATTTCAAATTTCAATCAAACACCAGATATCTCAGTCTATGACCCACCAACAATTTATTTTGAGTAATTTCTCCACAACTTCTCAGAATTACACATTGATGTAAAATCTCTACCATCAAAGACAGGAAAAAAAAAACTCCTGTTCTTGTGTGACATGTAAAGGATAATTCACGGTGTAGCAGATTTGTAATGAATATCAAAACTTTAGTTTTTGTTAACTTAGAATGAGCCATTTATCTTAATTTTTGCTTCACATCAAAACAGAGTATTGATGATAACCCCTGTGTTTCAGGTTCAGGGTTACAATATGTGTAAATACTGCATAAAGATCAAATATTACTAGTTACCTTCCTCAACTCATTATTAGTAGAAGAAGCAGTGCTTTCTACTGTGAAGATGAAATGAATCAATGAAGCTAGGAAGGCCCAGACAGGCCCTGTATGATGATGGCACACTGTTACTCTGGAAAAGTCATACTGAGACTGAGACACAACCAAAAGACAAGAGCCAAAAAGAATATTTACACAAAGACAGTGAATCACCGTTCTGTGTTGGTTTGCCTGAGTGCAGGCCACTTTTATAATGCTTAAATCTGAAGCACACATAATGAAGTGCATATTCAACTGATGACGTTTTAACTGTCAGTGACTATCAAGCCAATGCAAGCATCTCACCAATACTGCTGTTTTATATTTCTGTCCTCTGCTGTGTTAAAAAGGCAGATGAGGTGTATTGCTAGTAATGGTTCAAGTTTTAAGGGAGCTGTGAAAGCAAAGCAAGTGATTCATAGTTTTGTTAGGTTGTATTAGATGTCACTAATCCACTCAAAATTCACATTTCTCAATGGGTCAACACTGCTCCATTAGATTGAGAGCACATTTCTGCGTTCTGTAAGAATACAGATCCAGACTGGGGTGGACTTTTACCTATTTTCGATGGCCCTGTGTGAGAGAGAGTATATCTCAGCCATCTCACCTTTTTCAGCCTTGGCGCGGACAGCAGGCGCCGACTGAAATGCAGAGTGGGTGCCACTGACCGTCATGCCATAGTGCTGCTGGCCTGTCTCCTGTACCAGCAGGCAGACAGGAAGGGTAAAAAACTGAGCCCTCGCTAATATGGACAAACGCTGTTTCAGTCCATGTAACCTGAGTGCCAGGGGAAAACGCTGAATGAATGACAGACATTTCATTGCTGAATGCGCCTATTAATCACAACCTGAGCAAACTCTCACTTCTCTCTAGTGTTCTGCTGTTTCTCTATTTTGTTCGCTTTAGGTGCATAAAATATTCAGTTCGGAAAAATGTTGCTTGACAGGGATTTATAGGAAGTTGAGATGTAATTTAAGAAAACTATCAAGCAAGGGAAGGAGATCCGACTTCCTTTGACATTTTAGAGAGCTCCAGAAATTGCATGATGATTTTGGCAGTTTGTTCAGTTTGCTGTTTTTTTTTTTCTTTGGTTATATTTGCCTTCTCAATGATCAGATTCTAGAAACCACAAACTCCTGCTTGTGTATTTTCTAAGGCTGTATTCCCCACAGTTTTAATCAAAACACAACCACAGACCTGGATCACGCTTTAACAGAAAAGCACACAACATGTGTGAAGTTAGCTTTGTTAATTGCAGAGAGAAAAACTGTTCAAATGCTTCCCTTACATAACCATTTGGTTATGAATCAATATTACATAACATGGTATTCTTAATTTTTTGTTTAATACTGTCTAAGAAAAAGAAAAGTGCCTAGCTCGTAAGAATATGAGACATGTAATCAACCTCCAGCCTCAACCTCAGGAAGACTATTTATAAGCAGTGTGCATTTCTTTTTGGCTCTTTCATCATGTTTTTAATAATTTAGCGTCTTTCTCGTGATAGTTTGTCTTTATGTTGTGAGCTGTCACCTTGTGGCTTTTTCACACCTCTTTGCAGTAATGTGTATCTTTGTAGTTGTTTTGTTTGTCTTTATAATCAGCTGTGTATCTGCGGCTGTTTTTTGAGTCTTTGTGATATCTTATGTATTTTTTGTTGCCATTTGTGCATCTTTGTTGTTTTTTTGTGTTAATTTGTAGTTCCTTTGTGTGTCTTTGTTGATGTTTTGCACCTCTGTGGTTGAGTCTCTGTGGTTGTTCTGTATTTTTTGTTGCTGTTTTTGTCTATAAGTGTTTGTGTCTTTATGTGGATAATTTGTGTCTATGGTTAAGTGTCTCTTTGTATTTGTTGTGTATGTTATTGCTCTGTATCATTGTGATTGCTTTGTATTTCTTTGTAAATATTCTGTGTCCCTTTGATTGTTTTTTGTGATTTTTTAGTTGGTTTGGATGTGTTGTTTTTTGTGTCTGTGTTTTAGGTCTCTGTGGTTGTTATGCAACTTCCTAAAATTCCTTTGTATTTTCTCAGGTTTGTCAGTGTTATCATTTTTGAACTATTATTAATTAAACACAAAATGATGACAGACAATTTATGGGTACATTTTGTCTCTCTGATGATTTGGTCAAATGATTAGGGCTCATGAGCAGCTAAAATAAGGTTTAATCCAATGCTATTTAAAAAAAAAAAAAAAAAAACTTTATTAAACTTTTACTGAGTAATTCAGTTTCTACCACAAAAAATATTAATCAAATATATGATTCATTTTAATATGTATCCCTCCTTTATTAATGTACAGTGTTGACAGGCTTTGATTTGTAATAACATCATTTTTGTAATTACTGGTCAAAATATGTGTTATGTTTTGTGTCTATTTGTGGTTGCAGAGTGTTTGTCTCAGACGGCTCTAGTCAATTGGGCTGCTCAGGTTACAACATGTGGTCCCAAAGTTTGAGAGATACAATGTGGTTCTTAACATATTTTAGCACTTTATCATGTCATTCACTAATTGAATGCAACATTTAATAAATTAGGGAAGTTACTCATTAAACAGCACACATCAATGCATACATGTAATATGGATGAATTTGACAATTCCTTGTGCTTTTATGCTGTTCATGTTTAACTACTACTTACACTAACATGACACTAACTCAAAGAACTAAACCTTATGTGTGAGAGATCAAATCTAAAACCTAAATCATGTTTTGCTTTTACAGTGGGAGTAGAAGACCAGTACAATGTCAGTGTCATGCACTGATGTCTATTTTAACTGATCCCTATGGAGTTGCTCCCTCTAGTGGAGCGATGTGTGCTTATTTATTCACTCAGGGGATATTTGCACTTAATCAATTTCAAATGACTCTCTTACTGTATAGCTAAAGGGCTATAAACACACAGGTTTGTGTAAAGCAAAGATTTACAGAAGTATACCTCCTGCAATAAAACTGCCTTTTAAACTGAGCAGATCTCCAGACTTTAAAGAAAATAAAAAAAATTATTTTGGGTGCTCTTGTAATTCCTTACCTTGTATGTCTGTGTTTATATGCCTTATCATGTAAACATGAGTAATGAAAACATTACTGTCTTATAATGCCATCAAAGGCCTATTAAGTTAATTTTAATTTAATTGTTGTATCTGGGGACTCATTAATTAGTCAATCAATCCCCTGCGGCTGTTACAGGGTGCCTGGGCTGTAGGGTGCAATGGAAACCACAGCTGCTCATATGTAAATGGGAATTAATTAGCAAGCTTACGTTTCAGAGGCTTTATTTGGACTGAAAACATTCTCAGGAGTTTGAGCCAGGGCAGGAGAGTCTCCACCGGGCCGCTGTGGTCAAATCCCATCTCTGTTGGACAGAATAATTTCACCTCATTACCTCTGCCATGTATAAATAGAACTCTTTCCACCCAGCAGCTCTTTAACGACATGTGCTCTTTAAACACCTACAATTAACCCCTTGTGACTAGGACCTTGTGTCTACCCCCATGTAGGCTCCAAACTGAGGGTAGCCCCAGAGGATAAAAACCCCCCTAACTCTTGCTGAACCCATGATACACCCCATTCAGGCCCTGTCCAGTCCTCCACACCTCCACCTCAGCTCATGATCATTAAACAGCCATATATCTTGTGTTGTGTTTTCCCTCCAGCTGGATTTATTGGGTGACTGATCGAGTTTACAATGTGTCTTGAGCAGCACGAAACACGTCATGACACTCCGTACACGCATCAGGCTTACCGTTTTCTCCGTGAAACATGCCACACGTATGTCAGCCCACCCTCACACCCACCAAACACACAAAGATGTTACATGTCAAGTGTATGATTTTAGCACAAGTCTTCTGTGAGGCAGTTCTGTCTGAAGAGAGGGCGGGGGGGAAGAAGCTCAAAGTTTGTGATATGGCTCCCTTGGGCCTTCTTGGTAGGAGTTTTTTGTGGCAGGTATCCAGCTGATGGACTGTAATGCGCTTGACATTATGACTCCTCAGATAGAAAGATATAGTTTTTCCAACCCACAGGCTCTCCCCACATCTCAGTCCTTCCATCATGGAGATTTGCGTGGAAGGTCTCCGCTGGTACACATGAGGTAAGTGCTGCCATATACAATGGCTCCATTGGAGTGTGGATTATGGTTTATTTCCCCTCAATGGTCCCTTAGCAGTGAAGCAAAGTGAGTGACAATTAGAGTGTTGATCACTGAAGCTTGTCTCATCCCTTCTCAGATTAAACAACATAATTTAACAAATACTGGAAGAGTCTTTGCAATGTTCCCAATATAAATGCATAAATGCTCTTTTAAATGCTTAACACATTGTGCATGTATATCCACATTGCAGTATAGCTGATATATATCTCCAAGCAACAGTCAGGGGACTCGCTCTCTTCCTCCCAACTGCAAATAATTCAGTCAAGCGCTACCTCAGAAAAGGTGAGGCTCACAATGGATTTCTCAGATATTCAGCACAAAAACCACAGCTTTCCTCACCCCGAGCACCACCTATAATCACTGTGTCAGACTCCAACTCTACAGCGACCTCAGACAAGTTGTTCTTGGACAGGTACCACACCAGTGGCGGGAGTTGCCTGTGCTAAAACTGGCTGTGTAAAGGACTTCTCTCCAGACTGATGTAGGGCAAAAAACACCCACCCAATCAATTTTGACAAGTTGTAATAAATGGTTTGGTCTGAGATGTGAGCCTCATTTGTTATGTTTCATCTGCAAATAAATGATGAGTAAGCAAATGATCAGCACACTAGATAGGTAACTTAACACTGTGATTTCTTTGTTCTCTTTATTGTAACCTTCAGTTTTGTATTATATTGACTTATTTCCCCAACCTTCATTTTCGTCAAAGAGTGCTGATAATGACATTACCATGGCTATTTTGGTATGCTTCATGACTACGATTGTTTGTCTGAACCTTATGCGTCAGGTCAGGCATGATGGAGAGAGAAGCAAGCAGGTGAAATATGTTATACTGCTGTCAGACCAGTATAAATGAAGATTATAGTTACAGATAGAGGTAGAGATACAGGTAGAGAGGATGTTTGAACTTCCTGAACCTTCAGGCGTCGTAATTGCAATGACTTTTAAGAATCTGTTTATGTTTTGGTGCTGCTTATTTCAGATTTATAAGGATGATTAATCAAAATTTCACAAGTGAAATATATTCATATAAGGGACGGACACGTCAGGCCAAAATACTATCTGATATTCACTTGTATGTATCTGGCCATTCTGTACACTGGACCCCCAAACCATGTGCAAACCAAGCTGCAACCTCTGCTCTTGAGAAATTAAGCCAAAGCATGAGTGCTAAAATCTGCAGTTCCAAAAGTGTCCTCTTGAGGCCTGCTGCAAAAGCACCAGAAGACAGATACACACCCATTCAAAAAGGCTAATTCTTGCAGTAAAATAAACATGTCTACAACCTCATTTAAAAAAATGACTTTGATCTGAACAGCTCATTTCTCTATCAGTACACACAGTATGAGGGATTAACTTTTAAATAAGAAATGATGAGCTGTTCATAAGTGGCATGACTGACTTGAATTACAGATGGGCACACTGCAGTTGTTGGCTGGCAAGTGTATGAATGATCACATACTATACTAGAAAGCCATTCATGAACATGAGAAGTGTTACTACCATATATATAATGGACAGCGTCGCTCCGCCTTTTCCCGTTGTACGATTTTGAAGCCAAAATATCCCGTTCCAGAACA
The DNA here is from genome assembly GCF_009762535.1 of Notolabrus celidotus. Taxonomy (NCBI): domain Eukaryota; kingdom Metazoa; phylum Chordata; class Actinopteri; order Labriformes; family Labridae; genus Notolabrus; species Notolabrus celidotus. The sequence goes on from NC_048291.1 coordinate 13,735,743, forward strand.
CTGCTATTTTGTACATTTTCTGCAGCCAAAGTCTGCGCAGTAGGGAATTTGTGTTTTTCCATGGTAACAAGCTCCGCCCTACAGTGTACCGTCCCGAGGTCCTACGGAGTTTCTCTCTACGGCAGCTGTCAATCAAAGCAAACCCGGATGTAAAACCCCGTTTTTTAACTTCTAATAATGAAAAAGGAACTTTTCAGAAAAAAGAGGCCTTGAACACAAAACAGTAAAATAATAACTACATACGGATGTGAGAAACGTTCGTACTACGTGCATTTTTCTTTTCAAGTTTGACCGCAGCCCCATTCAAATGAACGGGGGGATGGAGTTTTTGACCTATACTGCAGCCAGCCACTAGGGGGAGCAGTTTTTGTGGCAGCCACACTTCGAGCTGAGCGAGATGACGTCCACTTGTCCCACACTGGTTTACCTACAATGACCCTCTCAATTATCACTACCATATTTTTGTGTTTAAGTCATTTCTTGTAATTCAATGATTAATTCAAGACTCTGATTGGGTTGCTAGCCAGAGAAATAGTCATTCACAAGATATTATGATTTCTACCAAGGATCCAGTCTATGATGGCAAGCATGCTCGTGTGGCAGGAAACTCCTACCAGAAAAAGCAATGTTCATGCGAGATGTGTGCTGAATATCTACTTTGCAATTACCATTACATGTGACAGGTGATGAAACCAAGAAAATCTCTCTGGCCTGTGTTAATTGGAGTCTAACTGCTCACCAGACCTGTGGCTGGAAAGGGCCACAGTGACCTGATCAATGTCAGCCAGCCACATCCTAATCTCAGCCAGATAAGGAAAACAGCCTCAAACAGAGCCACTCACATATTTGCAGGCTATGCAGTCTGAGATGCAGAATTGATTTTAATATTATGGTGAGATTAATATCAGCGACTGTCAAACCAAGCTTTCCTATTGCAAACAGGTCAGGGTTAGAAAAATACCAATATACTGTATATGAAATCCAATGTGGCTACCACAGGTTTCATGTTTAGTCTTGGATGGATTAGATTACATTTATTAGATTAGAGAAAATATTGTGTCCTCTCCATAAACCATATGAGAAATGTTTTTTAAAGCCTGCCCTGATCTATAAAATGTGACTTGTAAAGTGTTAACTCCTGGAGTATGAGGGAAAGTCCATATTGAATACTGTGGAAGGTCACAAACTGGCAACAGTTCTTTCAAACAAGACTAAACGGGGTCTTTCTTTAGTTTCTTCACAATTTGCATCCTGCCAATCTTACACTGTTTCTCAGTTTCTGCAGTCAGACGTTGGTGGGACTATGGATATATTAGCTTAATGTCTCATTTCCAAAGATGTGGTTGTTTTAAAACATTTAAAGGAAGCACGTAACCATGGCAGCATTTGGCTTTAGCTTGGATAAATAAAAGGATATGGTTTCTGCAGTAGTGACAGTCCCAAGTTATACATACTGTAAATGTGTCATCGTGCCGTAGTTTACCTGAACTGATGGAAATTAATGGTGATGTGTCACTGTATCCAAGGGCCTGCAGTTTATATATTTTGACTTCTGATTATGGCCTGCATAATCATGACTTTTTTTATTCCCTCCCAGCCGTAGCACGCGTTCATGTTGACTTTGTGGTTTTCCTAAATTAGGCTCTGGCTCCAGTTGGCTGAGCTTCCATAGCAACCTTTAGCCTTATCTGCTAACGGTGAAGACAAACAATGGGGTCTTTCACTTTCTCCCCTCTTTCTTTACTTTTCCACAACTTTAGGTGAAGAGGCTTTTTTATGAATATGCTCCATTCAAAATGAGCAAAACTAAATTCATTGCAAATTGCTGCTACCTTAAAAATGGTTTTATAATACAATATTTGGTGTTAAAGTTTGATATGATAATGATACACAATAACTCTGGAGATTCCAATTGACTGAGAAAGTTCATTCATTTATGCATTTGTTATTTTCAAGGTTGCACATTTCAATGAAGTGCTGTAGATAAAATTTGTATCAATGTAACATAATTAATAATGTACTTGTAAATCATCTTTGTTGTCTAGGTAAAAGGGGAACCTAGTAAATAATCAGAATAGCAAGAATATAAATAAATATATCTTTTAAACAGTATTTCTCTCTTTCTCTGCAGCACTTAGACTCCTAATTGAGCTTGGCTGAGCCATTTCCTCAGATGCTGTAATGATCATCTCTCTTAATGTTAAGCCTCTCTGATGGATGATTCTGTGGCCTCACTTTATTAAGCCAAGCCAACTCCTAAACACATAGGGGAGGAGATGTAGAGTGTTTTCCTTGGTTCCACTCCTGGGTCAGGTCATTTATTTAATGCAAAACGTCATTGTTAACATAACAGGAAAGAAGGTAGCCAGGACGATATCCAGTTAAGTCATGAAGTGATTCCCAAATGCAAAATTTGTAATAAAGTGCTTAATATTGTGTTTAAAAAAGTACATTTGTAAAGCCTGAAGGCTCAGAGGTTTTAGTATGGCTCTCACATCCATCTGTGTTCCATGATAGCATTTTAAGTGACAATGAGGCGGCTGCCTCTTTACGTATCTAAATTGAACATATTGCGTCTTGCATACTCAAAAAAACAAGACAGGCCTAAAAAATTTAATTAACTACGTAAATATTTATTTTGACATTAAACTCTTGCTAATGCTAGTCAGTCGTTGAAAACCTGCTATATAACTTTACATTAGATAAAGGTTTACCCTGTAACACTCTTATACTCTATAAGGTACTTGGTTTTGACTCGTCATTGCTTGGCAAAGGTTCCTAGCATCAGTAATAGTACATAATTTTATCTAAAACAGACTGCTGCTAGGGATGCGTTTATAATCAAAGACTAAGAGGAAGATTTAAAGAAGTGACACAGAGGGGAGGAGACAAACACAGGTGTGATACAAGACACAGGTGAAACTTATGAGGTGCATACAAAGTAATACAGGAAACACTTAGAGTAAAAGAAACAAGGGTTCTGGCTCACAAAATAACAAGAAATAAAAACTGATGAGCACAAGAAAATATTAAAATAATGATGTAGTGACGATGAAATTAAAGAGATGTTTCCTTTTTTTCAACATCTGAAATGTTGTCTTTGCACAATTTTCCGTTGCTTATATTGTTTGAATTATTTGCAAACCATCAAATCTGTTATTACCATTTTAGCAGCGTCCCAACCATCAGAAATGGAGTTGTGTTATAAACATAAGTAAAGCCTAACAGAGTCAGACTGACACCTTCCTCTACCTTCCAACACATGTAACAGAGCAACAGTCTTACTGGAGTGACACCTCTAACCATTGAGATTCTCACCTTACTGCTACTGTAATAATATTCAGAATGTGTCAGCACAGCAGTGTGAAAACAAATTAGAGCTATGATTAATGAACACTTCCAACAACCCCCAGACTGACCACAGTGATGGGACTCCCAGTAAGGACTTTTACTCTGCTCTCAGAGCTGAAGTAAACGCTTTTAGCATCAACACTGATGCTCCCTTGACTCTCATCAACTTGGTGCTGACAACTGTAAAACTTATACTCCTATCAGCACTTTATAGGCCTCCACTTTAAGGGTGCCTGTGTACTTTAAGACTGTGATAGTCACTGGCTTTTCATTTAAAGAAGAAGAAGTGGACAGGGCTCTGTTTTTAAATGCCTTGTAAAGTACTTTTTATAAACATGCTCTTAAAAGGATGTTATTAATATGACTTGTACCTTCTAGATTATTTTTCACTTTGTTTTTAAATAACATTCCCTACCTCTACACGGAAACATGTGAACACATAAATAATCAGAATCCACACATAAACATCCTCAGGCAGGATCCACGTGTGCCAACGTGAACCATTTATTTAATTTACATCCCTGGTGGTGATGATCCTTCAGCACTTTACTTAAATGCAATCAAACTGAGTGTGTGTCAATATCAACTAAAAGACATCTTTGTCTGCTTGGTCCTCTCAAATGATACTGTATAATAACAGTAAAGGTATACGAGAGTAGAGGCTGTAAGGGATGATGTGCTCTGTGCTTACAGCCACATGAGAGATGATAGACGTGATGTGTCAGCACCCAGAACGCCTTCAGAGAGCAATGATGGTGGCCTTTTCAAGGATGTGTTTCTGCAAATTACTCACTGGGCAAATATACACAAAACTATCAATAGCCAGGCAAGCCGGTGATCCAGATTATTTTTGTGCCAATGTGGGCGATTACTGAGCTTAAAATGTCAATTTCGTATCGAAAGAACCTCATACCAGGACACATTGAGTTCAAATTGGTTCTGTGTTACAGTGAAACAAAAATCAATTTGTTGTCATTTGTTCTCAAAAGCACTATAATAAAAAAAAAGATGTTTTAATACTTCAGTCTGAATGTGAAATCCAAATGATAAAACACTGAAGCTTTAGGGGGTGAAGTATATTGCTTACAATGCAAAGTAATTACTCACATCCATCACTGTGATTACAAATGGAAATATTTTCCCTCCTCAAAGCAAGCTGTAAAATAATATAAACATTTGCCCATAGCCCAGTTTCTTTATTAGTATAAAACACACCATATTTGCTCAACCTGCGGCTCTTTTCCAAGCATGTATTACATAAGTAATCTCCTTATTTTACAGTAATAGGTTTTAACTGTAATAAAGAAACATAGGGCACGTTTTGCTGCATGGGAAAAGTCATAAATCACAGTGTGTCTGCAGAGTGACAAATTATTGATGTCATCAACACGGCAGGCCAAAAGCGGAATCTCAGCGCTGCCCAGCATGCTGGTAAAACTTTGCGGTACAGAAAGGTACCAATTCCTGGTAGCATATTAAAGTATGGACCATGGTTCCCACAGTTGGAAGCAGATGCTGTAACTAGGCTTATGGTTGTTTATAATAAAGATTAGTTTTTTATGTGTATGGTGTTGAAAGATTGAGGTCCAAAGACTTCATGCATAAAACTGTTCCATTACAATATACTTTTCTCATATTGAATTGTAGTGAGTCTTAATGTTGGTCAAAGCTTTGTAAACGCAAGAGTGATATACTTACCAATAAAAGTGCAGACAAACTTTCTAGAACTTTTTGGCTTGTTTGGTGCTTTTGTTGTGCTATTTGGGGACTTTTTTTTGCATTTTACCTTTGTTGGATAAGACATTGAAGAGAGAGTGGAAATGAACCAAGGGCTAAACTTTAACCCATGGCTCTAGTGGCTCACCCAAATAGGGAGTGGGAGCGTGATCTACCAACCGAGATACTAACACGGTCACAATTTTTCTATGGGAATTATTGCATCTTATTACTAGGGAAGAACTTTGTGTCTGTATGTCCATTGTATACTGTACTCAAGACTGAAGTCCATCAAATGAGCAGTCTTCAGAAATAACTAACAACCAATCAGTTGGCATGTCAGGCTCTACCCCTTGACATCTTGACTCTGCAACACCGTGGCAAAACCACAAAAGCAAAGGAGAAAGCAGAGATCGGGGCTCGAGGAGTGGGAGTGTTTTTATACAAGCCTGTCTATGTATATCACTCCTGTTGTGACAAATTCGAATCAACTCATAGTAGCTATATTTTCTCAGTAGATTGGCAATAGAAAGAATGGAGAGGCTTTTTTGCTTTCCTTTCTCAGGTATGCTAGGCTGGAAGATGATTCAAAAGATTTAGCTATAGGCAACAAAAACACGTTTTTTTTATTTTGTATGACTATCAAGCTCCAACATTTACCTTTATCAATGTGCATACAGGGTCTTTTGTGATGTTAACTGATTTTTGAATACAGTTTATTTTCAATACCTGACTTTACAAGTACATCCAATAATACAGCTTTAGTTCATGAACAGCTAACATGAATTATATGAGGAAAACAAACAATCAATATTAGCTCCTGAAATCCTGTAGTTAATAGTGTGTGAACGTTTCCAAAACCACTCGTAAAAGAAGAAATGCCCAAAATTTCTCAAACTGGCAAGGGAATATTGAAATGAGAGATCCCACCCTGGTAGTCAGTTACAAATGAAGACGGACCACTGGAAAGATTTCCACCCAGCACTCTACCTGCATAAGTGACTACTGTACAAACCAGAAATTATACAGAGACAAAAGTAAACATTCCTCAGCAATGTTTACTTTACAGCACACCTCATTTACCATGACATTTTTTTTTTACTGAATTAAGCAAGGACATGGTGAAAAGGAAAGGAGGACCAAAAACAAGAGACACAGGGCTGAGCAGACAGACTGAGAATGATGTATGCCTCAGGTTTATCTTAGAGAGCAATGCATTACCTGGCAACAGGCAACATCCCTTATACAGGTGTGAGATGTGATTCTCTCAGATGGATGCTCACCCACTTACTCAGACATGTTTATTTGGTCACATGCCATAAATTCAGTGCTTTGGAAGAGAAACGGGTGGGCCTGGTTATAGTGCAGAAGGTCTGCCCAGCTCCAATGTTAATTTGTGGTTAGGTGCATGTTCGAAAGCCTACAATAAGGCCTCAGATTCACACTGGCTGGCTGCACCTAAGGCCTTGTCAACTACAAATAATCCAAGATCCTTATTCTGCAGAGGGATATATTTATATAACATAAAGCTTTTTTTCCTAAAATTGTCCCTTAGACATTTTGGGAACTGTTTTAATGTATATGCACACTCTTTTAGGGAGAGGGAGAATAAGTTCAGATAGAGTTCTCAAAAGTAAAAAGAAGAAATGGAAACCTATTTAAGTCTGATGTATGATATGAAAGTTTATCAGTTGTTTTGGGAACTATTCAACATTAATTTGTCTGTTTGGCTTTGAATTAATCCCATTAAAAGATAATGTTCATGAGGATGGGAAAATCATCCCACCATCCTCCTGTGGGCCATGTACCTCTTAACCCCTACTGCCCTCTGGGGTCAGCACACTCTGGACAAAGTCAATTTCCCTCCAACACTCCCTCATCCACCCTTGTGTTTATAAATCTCCCTTCTGCAGAAAAGAGCTGCTAATTTAAAGCTATGCCTGTGTCACCTGGTGAACCTCATGCCCTAGGACCCCAATCGGAACTGCTGTGGGTCAGAGGTTACTGTCTGGCCCCTAGCTTATCAAAGCTGTGTTTATTTAAAGTCTATGTGCAGCAATGGACGACAACAAACAGAGACCACAGGCAATGGAGCAATTTGGAGGCAAATCCTTCTTGGGAATACAGATTAGGCATGTAGGATCCTGAGAGTATAGTGGTTGGAATGTCAGCATTGTCACTCTCAATCCCAGTGACGATGGCTTGCTTTGCTCTGGAAAACTGTAAGGTGAATGCTCCTCGGCACCTTGTGACATTCATAGCCAGCTTGCAGAACTGGACAAACAATCTCTCTTGATTGGCTCTTAGTTAAGTGCCCCCGAAACATCTGACTTAGATCCGCATCACAAGTATTGGCTTGAAGCAAAATATTCCAACCTAAATTCAAATTTAACTGTCAAGATAAAGGTCCAAAGCTATTAAACTAGATTCTTCACATACCACAACGGCCCCATCCCCCTCTCTGCATCTCTCCTTCTGCATCAACACATTATGGTAACACCTGTAATACAAGCATTCTCCAGGGTCAGTTGAGGCCATATGGGATGCTTCATAGATATAAGATGATGTGTCTGAAAAGCATCCAGGCTGGCTGGCATAACAGACAAGAGCCCAATGCTTAAAACCGTGTAACTGAACTCTCATTATTTATTTATTTTTTAAACAGAGGAAATTTGAAGTACGCTTCAGTACTTTACTTAAATCATCTTTTTTTTTATTTGGTTCAGAAAAATATCAAGAATGAAAACTAATAATAACAGGCCAACTGAAGGAATGTTGATCAATGCTTTTTCATGGACCATGTTGTATGCAATTACCTTTTTTTCTATTTCCAATAATATTTTGTTCAAGATCAACTATGACCTCACTGGGAAATCATCAAGCATTGAGGTCTGACGCAGACAACCATAACAGAGCATCCTGAGAAAAGGTAAGGTGTTAATCATGCTTGACCCAGCTTTGTTTTCCCACCAGTCTGCACTGTACGCAGCCACACATGGTGTCAGGGATGGCTCCCCTGGTTTATTTACTCTCATCTCTGGATCTCTAGGAGCTGTGTGTGGCCTCCAGGCCGTTGCGTTGTAAAGGCGCTGCCAGAGGAATCGTAACTTTTTACAGTACTCTCTCCTGGTGACAGATCCAACACACGTGGCTGCTGGGGCTCAGATACAATGAGAGTGATGGGAGTGGTATAAAGAGTTCAGGGCTGGATGTAAACCCTTTAACCATAACGTATAATTTTGCATTATAAGACTTGACTAATCAACAGGTTCTACATAAAGATTACTTTATGCTACTTGCAGAGGTTGCAACTCAAGCAGAAGAACACATTGGCACCTTGATTTTGCTACAAGCTCTACCTGTTAATCACAGACATGCCACTGAGTACAACCCTTTTCTCAGTGTCCAAGTTTCTCTCCTTTACATTTTTCTTGATACCTCTTTTATGTTGTTGCTTTTGCATGTGCATGCTTGATATGCACCGTTATTGTCCATGTATTTACATTTTTAGTAATGCATTTTTTTTAACGCAATAAGAAAAGAGTACAGGTTTTTTTTGCTAACATGAAGGCGGTAAAAGGCATTGGTCTTGATCAGCTGTTAAAGCATGCCCCATGTACAGTGGCTATAGTCCTTGTCACAGCGGACATTGGTTTGAATCCCAGCCAAAACCCTTTGCTGCGTGTCATTCCCTACTTCATTTAATTCCAATTTTTCCTGTCTCTACTCAGCTGTCCTATCAATGAAGGCAAAATAATGCCCACAAAATAAGTCTAAAATGTAGATGGTAAAAGCTAAAAAAATGTTAGTAAAAATGTAAAGTGTAAAATGTGAAATGTCTGATTAAATTAATGAAGTTCTGCTTGAATTAAGGTGGCAGAAAGGCAGCTCTTTTGAGATTTACTTTGCTTTCTTAATATCAGCAATATCAGATCACTTGTTCTCTATTGGACTGATTTAAAATTATCTCCTCCACAGCCCGCTGTGATTGTTGGGCAGTGGAGACAGCTTTTGATTATGCAGCGGCAGGACCTCACTCCTGTCTCATAATGAAGGGCAGGAGGGGGAGGGATGGAGAGGCAATAGGAGAGGGCGAGGGGGTACTTGGATAAGTTCTCCTTTGTGTACACATGAGGAGGTAAAAGGCGGACTGTATGTGGTGGCTAGGGGATCACTGGAGCGGCTCCACGGGTCCTGTCGCGTGGCCCTGAGGCTTTCCTTTGGTTAGCACGCTCAGCCCTTGCTGTTCACAATTACAGAAGTGTGCCATACTGTATGACCACCCATTGCTCTGCTTCTCAATGACACACATCCAAGCTGTGTTATGGGGAGTGGAGCACATATACTGTAGAACACATTTCACCACAGTTACTCGGGTTCATCGGGTTATGGGGGGGGGGGGGTCATAGCAGGGTCAAATAAGATGAAAGTTATTGAGGCATTCAGGAATTGATGCTTTTCAGATGCAGGTCAATTGTGTTTGACATCCCTAGCATCTGAGTGTAATACGAGTTGTATTATGGGTAAGAGGAATATGAGTGGTAGGTCCTGAATAAAAAAACTAAATCTGTCGGTATGGGATCATTTTTTGGTAGCTAACGTACAGGATCACAGTCTGTGTGCACAGCAAAAGAGGCAGAATCGTACTGGCATAATGCAATACCAAAACTCAAAACAGTAAACTCATGACAACACGCTTTAGTTAATGTCTATGAACAGACATGTGCATGCAAGGTCAGCTAACCATCCTGTTAAAAGTTGCTTTTCAACACTAACTCCATTCACGCTTCTCAAGTTGCTAGTCAGAATATAAACAAACGTAACCCATGGAAAGTTGGCTGTCACACCCATGGGCTACACAGCTGTCTGAAGATAGACGATGACTATCAAAAATAGGTATTTAACATGGACACAGTCTCGGTCACATCACCCATTGTTTCCTGAAGAGATGTTTTGACGCCTAGAGATGGCAGTCCCCATAGTGGAAATGCTGACTTTGATTATCTGCTGTTATAGAAACCAGTAAAGAGGTGGAGCTGAGGCCATAGCTTTGCCTCTTGCCAAACATCTCAACGAGACATCTCGTCAGTGGAACCAACCATGCTCCTTTGTCCTGCATTACTCTTTGCCTTAATCTAATCACAACAGATGAGTAATACAAAATTGCATTTTTAATTCTGCTGTGAAAATGGGCATTTTTATTTATTTTATTTTTTTAAAGCTATATTTTTGGGCCTTTATTGACAGAGGGAGAGGACAGTGGATAGTGCAGGAAACCAGGAGTGAGTCAGGGAATGACACGCGGGAAAGGATCCACATGCTGGACCCGAACCCGGGCCGCCCCTTACATGGGCACACAACATAACCATTAGGCCAAGTCTGTGCCTGAAAATGGGCATTTAACATGGACTAACAGGGTTTCACTAATTTATGGACACTTCAGGAACTACTGTCTTTGTTTCACTTGGGCATTGGTTTCTTTTACAACAACTTTTTCAACATCACCTGTGTCAGACTGGTTCTGGGTTACTTCATATTTTTTTCTTTCAGTTCTAACATTATAGAAACCCAACATAAGTGTTTTGAGGGAAAATGTTTTATGATTCCTTTTAACTGTCTCAGACATTCGCATATTCCAATGCAAGAGGGCAGATTTGGGCACATGTGGTTCAAATTATGATGTTATATGATGCAAAAACTCTGTGACAGAGAGATTCAATGAAGTATGAAGCTTTGCCATGTGCACTTCCATATCCCATCATTCAACCCAAAATTTCTGTGCCTTCCTCGGCACACAGCACTTCCTGTATTCAAACGTAAATGTCTAATTAAAAGTTGGATGCTTAAATCTGTGTGTATCATCATTATGAATGTCTGTTGTCCTCTAAAGAGACAGCACCAGTGTGCTGCAAATGCTGCTATAGGGAACTGTATTTGCATTAGTTCTTTCTTCTTTCTTTACCTTATAATTTAGAAATACTGATCTTACCCTGTAGCAGAGGTCTCAAGAGACGGGGGTACCATACCTCGCCTTTGTCTATGCGCTTCGGTATGGGACGCCCAGCATGATAGTGGTCCTCCATACAGACCTGCCACCCTCACCCTGCCTTTCAGCACCTCCAGACCCACAGAAAGGGCCTCTTTGTTCAGCCTTGTGCCTGTGACGTCCACTCAAGACCACGCTTCCATTAGTGACAGCCTGCCAAATAACCAGGGATTGTGATGGAGCCTAATACCCACTGCATATGTAGTATTTACTTAAGGACGAATTGAAAATTGTGCCTCCCATAGCGTCAAGACACAAGACTCCTTTTATAACTAGTCACACATACTGGCTTTTACCAGCTGATCGAATGATTGATTTCACTAGTTAGGGCTGCCCCCCTTCACTAAGTTGAATTATTTTAAAACTTATATCAAAATCACTGAGTTGATGATGGTTCCAACATAAAATTGCAAATTAACTGCCTGCATAGTCAAAATTAAAGAGATCATAGTGAAACAGTATGACTTGTATGTTGAGCGTATAAAAGTAGCAGAACTGTATAACAATATACTGCACATTTTTTCACATAAAATGCTATTTTATACAATTAAAAAATATTTTTAATTTCAGTAATGGAGTATGTCTATCATTGCACTGCCAAAAAAGCAGACTCACTGCCAGTTACAGCCTTTTATTAATTTGACAAACAGAATTCGTACTTTTTTTCCCCCTAAATAATCGTCATTTTTAGTATTTAGTTTACGAGGCAGACCCACCACATTCAATATGGCAAGATATGTCTATGACCCGCAGGTACCTACCTTTTTTGGTTTGGTTAATGTCGTGTTTTCCGATTTGTCATTGTTTTCTGATTTGTCATTGTGTTTTCTGATTTGCCGTTGTGTTTTTTGATGTTTTCTCATTTGTTGTTGTGTTTTCTGTATTGCCGTTGTCTTTTTTACTGATGTAGAGCCATTATCACCAACATTCAGGATCAGAGCATCCCAATTAGTAGTGATTTAGAATCCCTGGTCATCTTCCTTGCAGACAAAATTTGAGTTAAACCAACATACTTTGCAAGAATATACTGTTTGAGTATCCTGATTGGCGATTTACTGCACATGAAACACAACCCTACAGAGCCATTAAGTAGTGAACTTAAATTTCCCAAAATATCTGCCAGCAACTGAAGTAGCAACACTCTGGATTTGATTTGACCTGTGGTATTTTTACAGTTTGCAGGACTGATACTCTATGACCATGTTCAAAAATAAAGTATGCCAGTCTTCAGCTTATTTTACTTGGATACAGTGACTCTGATTCTCTTATCACAACTTTCCTTTTACTTACATTGTCCAAGTATAGACTCCTACAGTACATGAATTGAATCCAGGCTCTTGACTCAAACATGTTTCAGAGACAGACTGACCTGCTGAGCCAAGTCTGCAAGAATATGGAAATTAAACAATATTCAAACATCACTTTTAAAATAAACATTTGTACATGGTCGAAAAACCTGCCAAATGCTGTTCTTCTCTGTCTCTGTGTAAGGAAACTCAATACATATGTCTCTTCATATTTTCATGGATTATAATGATGACCATGTGACATCAAACCAATGTGTCAGAAGATCTATGAACTCACTGGTTTCTATTCAAAATCAGAAACACTCTACAGAATGGTTTCAACACAAACCGTCAGCCTTCAGTGTGTGTAGCTGCAGAGCTTTACAGTGAACTAAACACTCCTGATAAAAAATGAAAAGAGCAGTTGGTTTTTGATGGTTTTATCAAGAAAAGAAAAAAAATTGGAGAAAAGGTACACCTATCGAACAACAAATTCAATGCAAGAGTACATGTGGTAACATGATTTGATGATGACATAAACAATGGTCTTACCAAAGGTGCTGTAAACATGTGTTCATGATTGAAGATTACATTAGAGCAGCCAGCTGTCAGGTCAAATATCAAGGCTGTGTTTCGAGCTGGCTGGCAACAAAGTGCAACTCATTTTCTTGTTGTTTTTGGTCACCAAAGTATAAGTGCACGTAATAGTTTGTGTTCAAGAATCTTTATGTCAATTTGTCATGTATATATGAAAATGCATAAACACAGAATCAGCAACACTTAAGGTGTTTTTACAGTGTGGAGATCAGAGCAGTCACCTCAGGACAGCGTAATACATGGCTAAGTATTTGGTGTTGTTCTTCAGTAAGACTTTCACTACTACAATTACCCTACTTTATAAAAATGTTATTAAATCATTTTTAATTTAACAAAGTAGAAAAACAACTGAAACTGCCTCCAGATTGACTCAACATCCTGAGAGAAAGACTGACATGTTGGAATTTTCCAACAGTTCCAAGGAAATTGTGCACACTCTCTTTTGTGAGTCTTATATCCACTCAACTGTCAGTAGGCATGAGCCGTTTGTGATTTTTTAAAGACTACCTGTATTTGCAGAGTTTGAGAAATGACAAGCACTTACTCACCAAAAGTTAGCAGACAGCTGGAAGAGTCAAAACACAAGGTTAGAGTGATGAATTTCCACCAGCTGGTGAGTCCCAACAACTAGGAGAAAGTGAGCGAGAAAAAACAGGTATTATCAATTTGCAGAAAGAATGACTCAGGGTGGCATCTTCCTTTCGGTCCCTTTTCTTTTTGTTGACCAAAGCCTGCTATTTTCAACTTTCCCAGATTTTAACAACTTTTTGCTCAGCATGCAGTGTGCTGGATCTCTTAGGAAAAAAACAAATAATGTGAGAGAGCCTCATGGAAGCCCTTTTCTGAATATTTATTTTATAGAAAAAACTGTGGGTCATTTTTTAAAATATATTTTTATCCAAAAGAGGAAACCCTGCCCATCTCTCTTAACTGGAAATATGCTCTGTTGTTATGTTGTAAATGTCTGTGTTTTTGATAGAAGTTCCACATCTCAGCTAGATTGACGGATAATCAGTTAGGTTGATTCAATTTATCGCATTTTGAAATAATCTGCATCAGCTAATGCCTTCGCTACAAAAATAAACAATGCCTGCAGACAGCCTAGTCAGTGTGGCTGCTGTTAACAATGTTCACGCCCCCCCCAAATGATGAAACACTTTTCCCATCATATATGACAGCATACAGTATCTAATCTCAAACAGTTGCTGGCTGGTGTTTAATATAAATTATGTTGTGATATAAAGAACAGTACAGTCATGTTCTGAAATCTGTGTGATGAATTAATTAAAAAATCCATCTTAAACATGTTACTGGCTATGATAACTATATATCAGATTGCAATGTGCAATAATTGGATGTGATTGTTTTTAAAAAATGCAAAACAACAATGTGATATCGGCAATAGATATCAGCCATCATCCGAACTGCTGTCTAGTTATCAGCATCGCCTATTAAAAAACACAATATTGGTCAACCGTTAATCTCAGACACAGTGCTTCAATAAAATTGTCTATTTTGTCTATCTCCAAGAGTGCTCTTGTCAAATCTGTGAAAATCAGGCATGTTGGGCATCCCATTATTATTAACAGAAACTAGTTGGAAAATGGTCAGGCAAACACATATAGAAAAAGTTCAAAAAAATTCAGATGCTGCTAATACCTTGTGAATTGATATGTTGTTACTGGTTGGTCTACTTAAATGTCAACCAGTATGTGGTTTAGCCACCCACTGATTTGGACACTTTTCTGTGAATAAATACAGCAAAAATTCAGGCATAGCTTTAGTGAAAAATAAACAGTGGTTTAAACATGAACTGCCTTATTCAAACTTGGCAGTCACCACTGAATATTTTGGTTCATTTTCAGGACCTTTCAAACAGGTAGAGAAAAGTAGTATGTTGGTTTATTGGTGATGACTAGCTTGGTAACCAACTGTCAGATCTTGAAACCGAGCCTTATTTAACAAGCTCCTTAAAAACCTGACGTGTGTCCAGAATACTTGCTTATAAATTGTGCAGGTACTGAGAAGGGATGCCATGCTTGCATTAATTTTTATGCCCACCACACACCTTTCCACAGGCCCTCACTGAAAAAACAAGGAGTGTGGTCAGTTTTTCCAGTCTGGCCTAATTAAAGGGGAGGAATATGAAACATGCATCCTGTGCTTACAAAGGGCTGTGGCAACTGAATGCATCACCAAGATCAACACATGTTTCAACAACCAACAGCCACAGCATTGTTTACGGGGAGCCATAGGTTGCATGTTTCGAGAAAGGGTCAGTAACTTGAAGAAATTGAGAAGGGATTTAGCAAGAAATGTTTAAATTGACATCGGAAGAACAGGGTGTTGTGAAAAAGGATGCAGTTGATATAAAGGATGTAGGATATTCATTTTCAGAGCTGATAATTATCTGTTCTGACACCCAAAGTTTTTACATTTTTGTATTTAAAAAGTGAATACAGTGTAGTTTCCGTAAACCTGATAGTAAGAGAGGCTAAGGTGTAGTGAGCAGAGATGTGTCTTACAGAGGAACAAAGAAAAGCTTTTCAATAATCATTGTCTTTCCGACTGAACAAAAAAAGGAAGAAATAATAAATTTTTACTTTAACAAAGAACGCCAAGTAACTTTAAAACCTTTAACTTTATTTAGTCAACCATTTTGCCTGAGAATTTGGATGAAATGCTTTGAAAAACTGAAGAATTCAGCTGACATCAAATACAAAATCAGACATGTTAACAAATAAAACACAGGCAGGTTTTAAAAAGTTCATCCCTCAATACAAAATTAAAGCCATGTAAAAAGTATTCATCCAGCCACTGGGCTGTAAAACAGCGCATACTAATTGGAAGAATATTTGACGTCCACACGTCTGTAATAAAACTAGTCACTGATGTTGTGGATTAGACTGTTAATGATGTTGTGGATTAGACTGTTAATGAGTGTAGGTCACATTGAACAGTGCAATGTTTGCAGCAGCAACTCATACTTTTAAAGTAAAATATAGTTCACCACTAGATGGCTAAGTCCTTAATCTTCTACTTCAGAAAAAGGTGGGTCATCAAGTGCTTTACATTCAGTTATTATATCATTGATTGCTTAGCTTTGAGAGTATATGTGGTAAACTTCATGCAGTTCTCAAATACCTGTTGAATTAGCATAACAGCACAGCACTGAGTGCTGATGCTAGCAGTAACAAACTCCACTCAAGGTGGAGCATGCAGAATACTGAGGATGTTCAACAAAAGAACAAAAAGGGCAAGGGTTCAAACAAAACTTACTTTCAAAAAATCCAAGGAGGCAAAATCCCAAATGGTCCAATTGAAAACACAAAAACCACAACAGGGAGCAAGAAGAAGAACATGAGGAAGACACAGGGAAAGAATCAATGATCTGACAAAAGGGGAGTGAGGGAAAACAGAGACTAAATACACACAGGGTAATCAACACAGGTGTGACACAGGTGAAACTAATCAGAGTAATCAAATTGGAGGAAAACACACAAGGGCAGGAAGTAAAACTAAACCAGACACACAGGGATCAATAGCACACAAGGAATACAACATAAGACCTGGATCACCAAAAAAAAAAAACACAAGGAAGACACAAGGACAACGGATAACTAATATAGAATACAGACAGGGAGGAAACAGGACATGAAATAAAATTTCAATCTACAAAATAAAACAGGAAATTAAAGACAGATTACAACATTCTTACACACAACTCAACAAAAGCAACTCATGAAAATGTTTTGCTTATTGCAATGGTGTTATTATCCTCTGAAAAGTTAATACATACACACAGGTGATGCTATTTTGCCTTTTTTTCTGCACTTGTTCTTCTTTTCAGTGCTTCAGGGTGGACCACATAAAACCACCTGCTGTGCTGTAATGTGAAAGCTTGTTGATATTCAGATGAAAGCAATTATTGGTTGTTTCTGAAAAAATTGTTATCTGAATAATTAGTGATAAAAAATATTCCAATTATAATTCTGTTTGTGCTGTTACTTTTGGCTTTGACCTGGAGAATTGGTTGACCTACTTATATAATAAGTCCATTCACATGATTATTGCTGCCTTGGCATACCTTTGGTTAAACTAGTGAAGACATATCAACAACAGCCTGCCTCTCCATGAGCAATTGAGAACAGAGGTGCACAGTGAGAGCTTCATTCTGCATCTGCCAGTGAACCCATCAGGACCTGGAAAGTAGACCTCCTCGCTTTCAGAGTCTGGAGGAATGAAGAGTGGGAGAGATGCCTGGAAGTTGCGGCTGAACCCGCCTTAGCTTATCTTAGCTTAGTTAGAGGAGGATACTTAACTGTAGCAGAGGTCTTTTTGCTCAACATCAAATGACTTGATATCATGTCAGGAGAATTAAAATGGTTCTACATTAATATGATATTCTGTATATCTGAATTTAAACAACCCAAATGGCACTGAATACTTAAACCATAAATTCTCTTTTGAAAGCTGAGTCATGTTGGGAGCACCGGTTCAGCGCTTAATTCCCTTGGAAAGAGGGTCAAATCACATGCTGCTGTGAAGTGTGCAGTATCCCACACTTATGATGAATGAGGCTCCTAGCAGGACGGTGGCAAGGAAGACAGCTCTAATGTTATCACACAGCGCCTTAAAGAGCTACACTTCTGAGGGCCAGCTCACCTGGGAGGGCCCCACACATTAGGGCCTGCATCAATCACAGCAAAGCTAGTTTCCACGGGCAGGAGCATGGACAGACCTGACACAGTATTAAACAGAGGACTGTTCCTTATGTAGGACTGACATCTTCATACTCTGAACATGATACTGAGGCAGTGAAGGAGGGCCAAGTACACAAGCAACTGCTAGACATACTTTAAATGTATGGTTGTTGTTGATTTAAAAAGTGAAAATAGAAAGGGAACTTTACAATTCTTCTTTACATTGAAGAAAATTGACTGGTAACAGAAAATAAACACCTCTTTGTTACAATAAACTGTAATTGAGTGGCATCCATTACCCAAACAAAACTTCTCATGATTCAAATTGGAGCAATATGGATTTCATGCAAGGTAAACCTGTAAACTTTCAAAAACCTACTTGTCTGTGCTATAATTAGTCTTTGGGGGCTCCTAATGCCTTTTCATAGAGTCATATTATCCCTGCCGTTACCGGACGTTTTCAAAGCACTAGCAATCAATGCAGAGTTAATGAACCCAGTCCTGGGGCTCCTGTAGCCCACTGGAGGCACACGTTGAGAGGCCCCTATACCTGAGAGATCCATTTAAGGGTGACATATTCCAACCGGAAAAAAGCCTATTGGTAGCCAGGCCACAGTTTATAGGGGGTCAGAACAATTGGGAGAAAAGCACACCCAATCTTTCAGGGGTCCACTTGCGCAGTAACACTGTCAACACACAGGGGAGAGCGGGACCCCTGCGGGTCGGTCATGGGGGCAGAGTCTATGCCAGAGCTTCTCACCTTCTCTCATAAATCCTTACAACCTGAACTCCCACTGAATGTTGTGGGAAGGTCAGGTGTTTGGCTCTCTCTGGAGAGGCCAGAGTTGTCCTATGCAGAGCTATAACTGAAGAAAGACCCTCCAACTCCTGACCTCTTCAACTGTGTGCTACTGGTTTCATTTGATTCTCAAAGCATTGGAGATTTACCTGAGCAGCCAACAAAATAATGTTAAATATACCCAGAGAAAATTAGAGATTAGATTAGTGAAATGTCTATTGGTAAGAAGTCAAATGACTCATGAATCCAGAGAACCTCTTCCCCTTACCAAACATGCTGTGAATTTATATGGTTAACATGTTGGGCAGCTATGCTTAAGCAAGAATAAGAAGCCAAGCGCACTCACGCTCCATTTTGTAATAAATGCAGCAAATGGCCAAAGTGTTGAATGAGGCTTCCAGCACACTGTGGTACTTTGTAGTACACTGTTCTCTGCTTGTAAGCAAGGTGTGTCGTTGTATCTGGTTCAGGTTGTTCTAAGAGGTAGTGTATGCCTGTCTGCTGCCCGGCTCTGGGGCTGTAGGAGAACAGACGAGTAAGCGGCTGTTTGTTTTAGCTCAAAGGGGGACATGTGTACGACACTACAGCTCGAAGGATAGGTGGATGTGGGCACTGAAAGTTGGCTTGGTACATACATACACACATACATACATACTCGTTATGACAAGAACCCACACAGGCTGCACCACACACAAACACACACACACACACGAACACACACACACACACACACACACACACACACACACACACACACACCTACACCTACACACACACACACACACACACACACACACACACACACACACACACACCACCTCTTGTGGATCCATTCCCAGAATATTTTGGAAATGAACCAGCTGCATGTACTGTGCAGACTGTATGCAGGTTGGCCGTTTGGTTTGGCATTGCCAGTAGACTGGAAATATGTCATGTGACTTCTGGGAAAACTGGTTCCCACCAGACTAATGTCTGAATGAAAAAACTTAGACATAGTCTACCTCTATTACAAGCTCCAGAACAAGGTAGGTCATTCTCAAAAGTAAGTAGCTGAGTACAATAATTTGTAAACTCACTAATCATCAGAGTATCCACAATTATTGTTATAAATGTTCCTCTTCTCACCCTTGATACTATGTTTCCTTGAATTAAGACAATAACTTCAAATTCATAATGTCCAACATTAGGGATGTAGCTCACACAAGTTAAAAGAAAGGGGAAATGACACTACGAAGAAACATGAAGCTGCCAGGTCTGCTGCATGAATGTGACCTAGCAAGGTGGCAGTTCACCTGAGCTGATAAACAGGTCCACAGAAACATGTGTACGCCTGTTGCCTTTTAAGGGATTTAAACCAGCAGACTTGCAGGAGCCTACAATGACACTGACAGCTTTATAGAAGCATGACACTGGCAGGACACAGTAAAACACTAAGACAACATACACCCCAGGAAATAAGGATTCCACCAGCAAGAATGGTAAGTTTGCTTGTTGTGTTAGCGTACGCCTAGATGCCTATAAGAACCACAATTTGGCATACAAATACACTAATCTGAATGTTGAGTAGCTTATGTTCATGCAAATGCAAACCTCTTGGCATGGAGAAAGCAACTTCTCTGTTCACTCAGGGTCAAGTGAGCGAATAATTATAGGAGGTGGACTTCTCCAAAGTCTGTTTATAACTCCAATAAGTGAGAGTCTCAGTGGCTGAAAATGTCATGCTTGTTTCAAAAATACAAACCCACCTTGCCTTTCTGAAGTGAGCTAAGAGCAAGGCGAACCTATTAGTGACTCCCGAGCTTCCATAGAATCACCAGCAAAACAAGCCCGACAATCTACCACTAAACCAGTCAACATAAACAAAAAGAGGCCTGGACACGCAAGAACACATAAAAATAGAAGTAAAGGGGACGATGTCAGAGATGCCGGCACGTTTTGGGCCAACACCTCCTGGGTGACACACTGCCGTTTGCAGGCCACGGGCTGCGGTGTTAGCAAGCTACCGTACCACAGTCACAGAGGACAAAGACAGCCTTCATGTGGTGTTCATTCAGCCCTGGAGACTACTTCTGGTTTTGTGTGTCTGGAAATAAGAAAGTGAGGTGGCAGTGAGACTTCATCTATCCAAAATCAAGCTCATGAGGTATTCACATACTTGTGATCTACCGTAGTTTGCATTTTGTTTTGTTTCTTTCATTGATGTCTCAATGTTGAGTTAGAAAATTGCAAAGGGGCAAAGTTATAGTGGGATTTTTCCGACAAGAAAACATCTTCCCTGGGTGGGACATGGTGTCAGTTTTCAGTAAAATCTATAATGACAAAGACAAGGCCGTCACTAAAGTAACTCTCATTTTCAACACGCAATGGTTCCAATTACTGATACACCATACCTCTCCAAATCTTGAAAACCTCTGAGGAGGAAATATTAGTTCCTAAATAAAACATAGTTTGGTCTGGAGGCTGAGTCGGGAGGCCTTATGAAAACAGATGTTGTCTTGTCATGTTAGCAATACCACTCATGAGGGTGGTATCCATTTCATTGTGTTTTCATTATGAGAGGACTTCTCCCTCTGTGCCCGCTGTCTTTCACCTCAGTTTGTCTTGAAATGGAGCCGCATTCCACAAACACTGTCTCCTTAATTTACCGGGCTGATTTGAGGCCTGTTCTTGAGATGACAATATTAATTAAGGGCTAATTAAAGTTATGCAAACAAAGCTCATATTCATATTTTCTCTGAAAAGGTAATCGAATCTAAGCAGATGGAGGTGAGGGGTGGCCCTGTAGGTAGGCGAGAGCTGTGAGCTGCGTGTAATTAAATAACGTGACACCTCTCAACTTGCAAGCTCACTGTAGGAAACCCTCCACAACATGAGACACATTCCACCACTTATGTTTGTGTGTCTTGGAGTCTGTTAGCCCTCAGCCATTGTTTAAGCGTGACCAGGCCACCAGAGGAGGAGAGGAATCATACAAAATGTCCAAACATAGAACTTGACTGACAAGGGGGATTCTCCTGCACACAGTATGGTTGCTGGTGATGTTAGACATAAAATTAAATTAATTTAGACAGGATCTCTTCCACTTTAACGAGTATTGTCATGCATTGGCTTCTATACCCAATTTATCTTATAATAAAGGAAATGCATGTCACAGCATTTCCCAGCTGACAGTTTAGTTTAGGAAAATGCAAGTCCTATCTACATTTATTTTAAAAACTCAAGACACCAACGATGAAGTCTGTTTTCAAACATTAAAATATAATTCACAAATGTTTGAAGGAGATAACTTTTTATGTGCGCCATCAATTTTTTGATCTGACGCATCACAGAGACTGTTTCACATGTCCATGGGAAGTTTTCAGGTCCCATGGTGTTGCTACGCCTAGCACCAGCACTTCTGCCAAAGTTTATTGGATGGAGACATTGAGCAATCCTTATGCCAACTATCAGTTGTAAACCAAAATTGCCTAGCAGCTGTATTGCTGTGACTACTAGTCTGCTACTACTGGTATGATAAGTCAACTAGCTATTTGTTCTGGTTGCTGGGTGCCCTCAAGGGTACGATTGGAAGCAAATTGAGATCACTTCTCTGGTTCAGAGTGCGGTTTCTGTGTTCACGCATCCAAATGATCTGAGCCAAGGACAAAAATTACCCCTGTTTCAGAACAGCTCCTCAAAATGATACAGATGTGAAATCCCACTAATAGATGGCCCTACATGAGAGGTACCTAATATTTGAAGGCCATACCTCCTGTAATACTATTGGAGACTTTCAGTATAACCAGCAGGTCAGCATTCTTGGACCACAATGTTTTAGAGGTGTAATGGTGCCCTGTGAAGTCTATAAGACATGATAGTGATAGTGATGGTTTATAAAGCACTGAATGGTTTAGGCCCAAAATACATTGCTGATCTGCTTCTACTTTATGAACCTTCTCGACCTCTAAGGTCATTAGGTACTGGTCTGCTTTCAGTCCCTAGAGTCAGAACGAAACATGGTGAAGCAGTGTTTAGTCATTATGCACCACATATCTGGAACAAACTCCCTGAAAGCTGTAGGTCCGCTCCAACTCTCACCTCTTTTAAATCAAAGATATAGGTCCCAACACAGACCCCTGGGGGACACCACAAGAAATGTTTGGACATAGCTTGTAATGTCCCCCAGGGGTCTTTGTTGGGACCTATATTTTTTATTCTCTATATCAACGACATATGCAAAGTTTCTCAGGTATTTAAAATAGTACTTTTTGCTGATGACAAAACTTTTTAGTTTCTTGTGAAAATTTCCAGCAACTTTTCGACGTAATCACCTTGGAGATCTGCAAATTAAAAATATGGTTTGACAAAAACAAATTGTTTAATTTAAACAAAACAAAAATTATGGTATTTGGAAACAATACATCTAACAATAACATACAAGTACATATTGGGGGGGTGGGGGGGGGGGGGGGGTGACAATAGAAAGAGTACATGAACACAAATTCCTTGGTATAATAATAGATGAAAAAAATTGCTGGAAACCTCACATAAAACACGCTCAATCCAAGCTGTCAAGAAGCATTTCAGTTCTCGCCAAAGCCAAGCACATTCTGGATCATAGATCACCTCTTATTCTCTACTGTTCACTGATCTTACCATATCTCAGTTACTGTGCTGAGGTGTGGGGAAACACTTATAAAAGCTCACTGCAACCTCTGTCAGTGCTACAGACAAGAGCCATCAGAATAGTTCCCAATGTTGATTTCTGTGAACACACAAATTCATTGTTCCTCAAATCAAAATATTGAAATTATTTGACCTCGTAGATCTTAAAACTGCACAAATTGTGTACAAAGCAGGAAAAATCTCCTTCCAGGAAATATTCAAAGATTATTCTTTGAAAGAGAGGGGGGTTATAACTTCAGAGGGAAGATAAGATTAAAGATGATGAGTGTTCGGACCACAAGGAGAAGGAAGACTAGTGTTTAAATCATGAGGGGTTTACTTTTTTTTTTGGTGGAAATATGAAGATAATATATGAAGATTTGACTTGACAGGTTTGCACTCGTATAATGGCAGAAAATAGTGAATAGAGGGGTAGGACTAGGTAAGTTTTAACTTCTTCCTTCTCCTTTTCGCACATGTAAAGTAAATTGTTTCACTGCTTGCTTATATTGATTTTGTTTCTTTTGTAAAGCTTTTTTTTTTCTTGTATGTTTGTAGAACTCTTTTTTTCTTTTCTACTTGTATGCTTTTTTTTGTTGTATTTTCACTTTTACATGTTCGAAATGAAGTCATCAAATCAAATCAAAATCAAATCAAAGATTAAGACCTTTTTATTTGCCACTGCCTTCCTATGTTAGCTTATTTTAGCTTGCTTTAAATGCAAATTTCAATGTAATTTTTTATATATTCCAATTTTCCTTTTATTTTCTGTTTTATTATATTTGTCATTTTAATTGTGTTCTTTTATGCTTGTCTGAATGTTACCAATGCTTTTAATCTTTTAATGTAAAGCACATTGAGTTACCCTCGTGTATGAAATGTGCTATATAAATAAAGTTGCCTTGCCTAAAGTTGCCTCGTGCCGGACCATGAAAGAAAGATTATATAATACTAGTATAAATGTCATTGAAAGTCCATGCAGGGCGGTAATAGAAACGTTTTAATCCAAAACAACAGAAAAAGGAAGCTATCTGTACAGGACCGTCTTTTAAGTGATTCTTTAAGGGGAGTTCAATTTGTTAAATCTTTTCCCCCTTTCTTTTCCTTTACTTTGATGTGAATCCAGCCGGGACATCTCTTTTTCTGTCTACGGAAGTGATAGGGTGAAGGATGGGGGTGTAGCAGGGAGACAGGCTCCATGGTGTTGAAAGGCTGTCTGAGGCAGTGCAGAGCTCAACTCTGGAAACAACAGTGGACTAAAACTAAGAAGTTGCAGGCCTATGACTGTCCACCCACAGCCTGATGCAGGCTGCCCCAATACCAGTCACAGGAACAGTTTAGGGTGATAAGATGCCCAATGTCCCCGAATCCTTTCCTTATAAGACTGTTTTCTTATCAGTATAAACAGCTCCAAAAAGCAGTTCAGATAGTTGCATCCATTCAGTGTCAATGAATTCACTAATGGCTGTTATTTGAAGGGATAAAAATCCCAGCCCAGAGTCAAAATATGAATTTCAGCACAGTCTTTGATGTGCATTGTCTAGTGTACATCGGCATGGTAATGTCAGCCATGTTTTACGAGGGCCAATGCTCCACAGTTCCTGTTAGGCCTAATTAGTATATATGAATACAAAATCATAACATAAGCCGTATTCCTGGTTCCAGGTTCCTGCCGCCCAAAATGCTCATAATTAAAACAAATCGCTGTTGGGAAAGGGAGGTTTTCTTAATGTAACTGGCATGATGATGGTGGTGAAAATGGTGGGTGGTGTTTGGCAGAGGTGCAGCCCTGTGGGTCTGGAGGTCCCCAGTGTTTATGCTTCTGTCAGACACCATGTTGCCCCTCAGGCCAGACCCCCGTAGGACCCCTCCTGGCTGCTGCTCTCACTCCTGTCCGCTTTCTGTGACTGCTCCATGGTAAATAATCAGCTGTAGGCCTGAACCTGTGCTCTGCATATTCTCACACAACTAACTGTAAATGAGAAGGGAAGCTGCCCCAGCCCTGGTACTTTACACACTAACAGCCTGCCACACTTACTGTGTTACACAACACTGGATGAAGCCAGTAAAATATGTAAATCATGCACTGAGCCAGGGCACTTTCCTCTGGTCACAAGTTAGTGTTGCCTGTCCTTATCCATTTTCTTCATGCAATGACTCATATCTTTTTAATGATTTCTGCCTGTAATTGTCATTTTAGTCTTAAAAAGATGGTTTAAGTTCTTAGTTTAAAACAGTTTCTGAAAAAGGTCAAGAAAAAAAAAGAACTACATCCAGCTAATACCCCATCAGACAAAACAACTCCAATGTAAAATACAGCTACCCTCTAGACCCATTTACACATCACTGCTACATATAATGTGGTTTAAACACCGTTATAAAGATCATTAAGCTAGAGAAATTTCATTTGTCAAATGGCTCATTTTTGACACCACAGCTACACTTGAACCATCCTCTAATCCATAGTCCCTGGGACCCTGTCAGAGCAAACTAGCTGGAGAGTACTTCCACGGATCAGAGAAGTATCAAAACTTTTACATCTGCATGGGAGCCTCGGTTACAGCGCTGAGTCTGGCCATTTTCTGACAGATATAAACACATAGATATAAGTCGGCCCCTCACAGTCAGGAGTTTGTTTTCAGGGAAGGCCCACTGTTGGCTGAAACCACAGAGCAGTTGTATAATGCACATAGAGCGTAAAAGCAAGTCGAATATGTCATGGAAGGTACCTTGGGTATGATTCCGTTTCAGCTGAAGCTTAGAAAACTCCTGCGGCCCTTGTTAAAAAGGACTGGCGCAGGGCTAACCTGGTCTTAAATGAGGCCCTGATGACAGACCTTCAGCTACTCATACTGAGTTTAGTACAGATATACTCCTTAATTCTATGTCAGCAGCACTTAAACCTTAGACTGATTCAAAGAAATATCACAAAGGTCAAAATAAATGACAATATTGTTCATTTTAATTTAAAGTTATATTAGGACTGGTTTGTGTCATGTACATTAGATGCTCATTTATACTGCTGAACGGCTATTGTGGATGTAGGTGAACTGCATAAAGCAGCTCAGATGAAGCAAAAAATAGAGGACAATTCTTAAAAAAAAGTGTGTGAACTTATTGTCATCATTACTGTGTCAATATCTTATTTCATTTCACCTACCCATTAATCGCACAGTGATAAAGGTGGAATTTAAAGCATTGGTCCAAAGTTGGATGAAAAAGCTAAGGTTGCTCCAGAACTCACCCGCTCACACTCATGTACACATTCCCTGGCATGCTGTGTGAATATGAAATGTTAAGCAAATTTCGGGCTTGTTAAGCATCATTTAACATCCCTGCTTGTTATTGCAAGAATCAAAAGCCCCCCAGCTGCCTCAGTTATTACATAACATCCGTGTTCTGTCTTCTCATGAACGCATCATGCTCTTAATCTTTTCACGGGAAATGACAACAAAACTTCATAGTAAACATTGATTCTGACAGTTAAAGCTATTATCTCTGTTTTTGTGTCTGCAAAGCTGACCTGACAGAGCAGACACACTCAGTCATGCCAGATGTCTTGGAGTTGGCCCACGCAGCCTCCACTGGGGCTCAGGGGAGAGGCCAGACATGGCTGTGTGTTGTCCAGCAGGTAGAACCTTGTAAGGCTCTAAATCCCCTTATCCTTCCATGGTTGTCTTTCTAGTTATACCACGAGAGAGCTCAAGTTTTGTGTTCTTTGATAGAGAATATGATCCCAAGACTAGCTGGTGTTTTGGCTTGCAAAAACCCCAGAAGGAAAACTTTTAGAAATAACTCTTTACCATCAAACTTCTTCACTTTTGTTCATAGAAAGACCCGCTTACCCTGCACTCGTCCTTCATCAAAGATAATCTTTCCAGTTAAACACTGAATTGTGGATGTTACAACACAACATCTGAAGTGTAATCATGAGCTGAACAATGATATGTGTATGTGTTTTCCAACTGCATGTGTTGTTGTGCACATTCTTTGCAGCCAGAGTGTTTACATGTGTACACTAGAGGAAGCAGGGCCTCCAGGAATTTTGATACCCCATCCCACTCAGGAAGAGAGCCAGAGTCACACACCAGATAACACCCCAGAAGAGTCGGGTGTTGGATGTTTGGTTAAAGCCGCATGCATTATGCATGCCCGCTCACTGTACAAGTACACATGTGTCAAAAGGCTCCCATCATCATCACTCCACTCGACAGATCCGCTTCCATGGTACAGGGGTCCCTCAAGGAGACCAGAGCTCAATATTGGAGGGGAAATCGGTCCTGACACTAATGAGGCCGAAGAAAAATGCTCTGAGATCCAGTCAAATTCTACTTCTTTAAAATTTTCTGAAGGGTGGGTTGATGTTCGATTGATTTCATCTGTCAAACAATCTATTTGAGCCGTTTCAGGGAGGGTGTTGTACTGTTACATACCTTATATCGCCAGGACAACCAGAACATTGCTCATGAGGTCCAATGAGATAGATTCCCCTACATCTGGTTTCTTTCCTCTTTACATCTGCTCACGTCTTTCTGGGGTCAGACATGATCTTCTTGAATCTCTGCTTATTTAAACAAATTCTTTGTATTAACTCACAAGATTGTTTCTGCTTTGGTGTCTTCTCATACACAAAAGTCGCCATTGCTCTGCCTTTATGTAGGTTTCAGTGTGACTCCTGTAGAGCTGTAGTGGGAAACGGCTCGCCAGCAGGCCGTCCCCTTTGACCTGCAAAAAGCAGGAAGAGGAGGAAGAAGCCAAGGTTTGACCCTCAGGGGGTCATTCCCAGACAGGGAATCCAGAGTGCTGAAGGAACATGTGTGGTTTTGATATCCGCTGTGCTGCAGAACAGGAAACAGAGGTGAGTGGCATGGGGAATCATCTGTTCATCATCTGGGACAACAGGCCAGGAAGCGCGCCACCTGTACTACAGTATCTGAAAAGACGTGAACACACCAGCTTTTAACCAGGTGATGAAATTAGATTTTAAATGCAGATTGTTTCCCACAGAATACTTAGTCAACATAGTTTCAACAATCTAACCTCCAACTTTATGAATTTGAAATTAACCCTGAACCAACAGTAACAATCCATTTAGTTAAAAAGGTAGCTAATGAAGTACATGGGACATAGACCACAAGGATTATGTGGCATATTAATTTGCCACCCAATTTAAAACAGAAAAACATCAAATTCATGAATAGGGCTTCTACAAAAAAAACATCTCATGTTAGTTTCAGCTTTGAAACATGATGGATGAGCTGCAAATGCTTTGAATATTCAGATTTTTATATGCTAGATGTGAAGCCATGTCTTGGTGTGAGGTGCTTCTATTTTAGTAGCGGGTGGGGAGACTCGGGGGCTGCGGCAGACACTGTGGCGCTGCAAGTCCCAAGCAATGTTAGCCCGGCTGTGCTGCTCCAGGGGTTTTACACCTGAATGTGAGAGGGCCCGGGGACGTCAGGACCTTGTAAGCCAGAAGACCCCCTACAGAGTCTGTCCCGGCCTCTGCTGTGTCTGCCTCCAGAACCCCTGTCAAAACAGGACTTTCTTTTGGTGAAGGGGCTTTAAGTGAGTCTTGGCTCTGACAGTGATAAATGGCCTTGTCCATGGAATATGAATTTTGCGCCCACAAAAATTACAAACCGAGATAACTTTATTTATATAACAGAGGGAACGATAAATAGAAATTCAAATTCTACACCTGATGAATGGGCACATGAGGGAAGTGCAAAAAGGTTTGCCTGGTTATCCTGTCGGGAATAAAAAGACGCAGTGTGGTTTTCTGGTATATGATCCCTTGTATGCTTAAAGCTGCTCCAGCCGTGATTTGCCTTCTTACTATAACAAAAGCATACCTGTCACCTGCAACAGAACCATACCATTGTCATATAACACAATCTGTTGAGCCGCAGGGAGGTGAACAGAAGTCTTATTGATTTTGGGAGTTGCTGATATTGTCACATTAAGAACAACCCGACTCCTCTGTTTTCATGGAGTTCCACCATGAGCACCAAAGCAAACAAATTGAGTGAGAGGGGTACGGTAAGGTTTGCAGGGGGTGGGGTCATGTTGTTGCTTGTGACACATGCAGATCTTGTCAGGATCAGGAGGAGCATGTTGGGTTGATGACAGGGCAGAGGTGGTCAGGAAAACCTGATCCCTTCCCATAGGGAGGGCCAGTGTACTGTGGCTTCCTGTTTAGAGGCACCAAGCATACTTTAGGACGCTGTATCACCTCTACCATCCCACGTCAAGCCACATCAACTCCCACTCTACCCCATGCATCCCCACCTCCACTCACACTTTGATTTCCAGCCAAAGCAAACAGCAAACCTGCTGGCAACCGTGGTCTCCTGTTCCCATGGCGACAGTGCACAAGGGCACAGCTTTGGCCTTGATGATTTGGATCTGCAGGGACGGACAAAGAGGCCGATTCAGAGTCAGCCGGGAGATGTGGATGCAGGCAAAGCGTTCTGCTGCACACTGGGCCTGAATACAC
Source organism: Notolabrus celidotus (assembly GCF_009762535.1). Classification (NCBI taxonomy): domain Eukaryota; kingdom Metazoa; phylum Chordata; class Actinopteri; order Labriformes; family Labridae; genus Notolabrus; species Notolabrus celidotus. Next base: position 13,765,384 of record NC_048291.1, read on the forward strand.
AAGAAGTGTGCGAGACTTATCGCATCCAATCAGCCAAGTGATATTAACACATCCTGTCACTTGGAAGAGACATGCTGAACAAAGAAGGTGCTTGTCAGTACGATGGGACCAGTAATAGGGGCGTAATGGAGAAGGATACAAGTTCTGTGAGTGTAATTAACTCTGTGTACTGTTGACAGAGTCATGCTGTGTCTGGTCAGAAAACAGGGTTGTCACAGTGGAAAAAGGTGAGAACTTTCAAGGTCTTCTATTTGGTTCCAATTTATAGACATTTGTGTCAGCAAAATGATCACATCTAAAGAGAGAAATAACTAGCTTTCCTCCAAAGTAAAAGTTATTTCCGTTTCTGTTTGAGTTTAAGGACTTATACGAAGTAGTATACTAAGTCATTGTAGTGAATTACTGAAGGATCCACTGCGACCACCATCCACTGCTGAACACTTGTTGTCTTCACTTACTAAATAGTATACCACAGTTTCCTTTAAAGTCATGTTTACAGCCTAATGAGAGAAATAAGCGTCAAAAAGAGGCGCCACTAGACTGGTGAGCCCTGCGATTGGTCAACTCGGCTGCATTGTATTTCCCGCTTTACAGCACTTCCGGGATCCCTGAACATCGGCCGCACATTGGTCATGTATTTCATCTCCTCCAACGTGTCCTCTCTATTCTTCCCTGTAATCAATGCTGTATGATAAACAGCAACATGTATCAGCTCCAAATGAACATAACACGGTCTGAATCGCTGGAAAAAGTAAACAGAGATCGTAGCAGGGCCGGAAACAGGGGACCAGGCTATCAGAGAGACCACACTACCCTCAAGCATTTCGGCGGAGAATTGCTGCGCATCACTGACACATCGATGCACAAGTATGTTATGCTCATGTCCGCATCAGCTCCTGCTGCGTAGGACGATGCAGAAGTATAAACCAGCCTTAAGAAGTTGACCTGTTACTTGTTTTATATGTGACGCATCATATCAAGACTTCTAGTGCATTTTGTTTCGGTGTACAGTGTACTGATCCTGTCAGTGACATGCAGCTGACTGACTGGATAATTTGATTTAATAGGCTGTAATTATTAATTAATCTGAATGCTTGGCACCGATCAGGGGAAATAATAAATAAGAAAGACGTGCACATCCAGCTGCCCTTAAAGCTACTTCGTCTTAATTTTTTCTTCCATCTAAAACCAGATTTGATAAGTAATGCTATATGACAGATTCAACAAATAATTGTGGTGAAGTACAATCACAGATTATTCCACACATTAAAGTACCTCTTAAAATAAATTATCTTAACATAATATGGCATTAAAGTCAAGATTTTTAATCCACCAAATTGCAGTTAAATGATATTAAAGCAATAACCATTATTGTGAAGTTGATTTGATTTCATTGAGTCGAAATGTGTTGAATTAATTACGACCAGCAATTTCACCTATAGTTTACAGGGTTAATGCTGCATTAATCTTCCTACAACAACTTAAAGTTTCCATGAGACATCACTCAGCTCGGCCTTTTCCCCTAAATTCCTTAATACCTATTAGCTGAAGTCTGGAGTCTCAGCCTGTTAACGTTCTCTGAAGTAATTTATTTCTTCTATGTTATTTCAGAAAAAGTTGAAAAAGCATAAACTATGGAGACCAACAGACTATGATGGCTGAATTGCTCCTGTAACATCAACTTTCTTTTGCAATTAAGCACAGCTCAAAAGCACTTTCTATTAACGCCTGGGGGGAAAGGGCCGAGCCATGCGATCTGTAGCCCAGACAATTTGTGCCAAATAAAACCTGAATAAATCAAAGCCATATTTCACCCTTGCCTCAGTGAGATGTAAATCTGGGGCTCAGAAAGGCTCGGAGGCCTCGCCCTGGGACTGAGGCTAGTGTGTTATTGTTGATTAAAATGGATTAAGGGTGAGATTACAGTCTGTCTCCTCCCAAAGTCCGCTCTAAACTAGCCCAGCGTCAGCAGCCCAGGTCACTCCGAAGAGAAATAGACTCAATGAGAGAGGCTCTTTCAAACGAGTCTGTCTGGCTGAGTGTGGTTTCAGTGACACAGTGGCTTTTTCTTTTTTATTGGACCACAGGGGGGAGAGGGCTTGATTGAGAGAGAAGGAAAAGAAAAAGAGGGAGAGAGAAGCTGAGTTTGTGTGTAAGAGAGGGAGAACGAAATATGACACTCAGACAGGGGGAGACAGCTATCAACATGTGCCCGAGAACTCTTCAGACTGACCCGTCCTGTGTGCCGGTGGTCAGAGAGTCTGTGGTGACCAGTCTGCCTCTCAGAGCTGGGAGATTATTTTCATCTCTTTGCTAAAACACAACTTGCAACATTTATGCACACTAAATTAACACTATTTATGCACAACTGCATGCATACGTAAGCAGCTCTGACACAGATTAAGAGCTGTGTCAGTCAATAAATCAGACTAAAACATGGTAATTCATGGAAGGATGAATAAGTACAAGAATCACCCTGCATTTACTTGGAAACAACATGGACACTTTAAACATTACGTCCTGTGTTTCAGTGCATAGAACAAACTTAGCTTACTTCATCTGTACAGCAATTAAGGCACAAACTAATACAATATTACACAAAACATGTGAGAACAAAAATGATGTACATTTATTCATCCACAAAAATATATGTGCCTCAACAACACATTTCCTTTCCTTGAGTCTTTAAAGCATAGTATGATGTGTAGTGACTAAACTCTGCAAGACAAGTACTAAATGAGTACTCTGTTGTTGGTCTGACTTAAGGGGCTTTCCCAATAGCCTTTCTGATCAGGAACTCATTTTTCCAGTTATTCAAATGAATGCAAGGTAAGAATCTACAGCCAAGCTAGCTATATAAGCACATCGGCATTTTAACTCAAGTGCCCAAACAGCATGAGAATGGTCTCAAAGCGGCAGTTCAGGAGGCATCTGTAACAAAGTTTAGGCAATGTTTTAATGTTTTAGCAGCAGTCCAAAATAAATGACTATACTTGCCGCAAATTACTGGAAATTAATGTTTTGAAATACAGTGTATAAGACAAACTACTAATACATTATTTATTTTATTTATTTATTATTTAAAATGTGTTGTTTCCTAAAGAAGTTGGCAACATAAAACCAATGTACCAGTGCAATCAATCTGCCAGTATAAGTTACAAATTGAGGTATTTTTTGTGTCGCAGTACCTCAAACAAAACATGGTACTCTGAGAATGAAGTGGCAGCTTCGCTGCAGAAAGCATGCTGTGATAAACAGAGTGCAGAACAGGCTTGTGGGCACTTTTTTTCACAGCTTTTCTCCCTCATTAGATCATGATCATGTATTTACAAGAAACAGTGGTAAAGCTAGTGGAGTGCAGGTTTGATTGAAAAGACAGGCATGACTGTAAAGTTGCGGGTAGTGAGTCAGTCTATTCTTTACAACTATCAATGTTACCATAGTCTGAGATCAGCTACTGTACAGGTAGCCAACAGGAGTGCATATGATATGACATAGTACCAGCAGCCACACAGCTGCAGAGAATGTGCTAGTAGACAATGCTAACATGCTATGATTTAGCAGGCAATGAGCACCATGATCACCATTCTTTACTCTGCATGCACCTAAATGCGACCGCTGTTCAATACAAATTTCCAACAAGGCTACTAGAAATTAACATTACTATTATGCAACCAAGGCATGAATGGAAACTTTGACCAGATGATGACATTACATGAAAAGCCAGGGCATCACGTGTTTATGATCAACTCCCTGTTGTAAAAGAATGTTGGTATTAAATCTAATAGCAGCTCCTCCATTGGAGCTAAATGCTCTTTTATAAACCAGGTTTATTCAGTGTAGATCAACCAAGTGCTTCTCATGATGGGTGAATGAGAAATAGTTTACATTGCTAATCCCACTCTTAAGCTTTGTGCTGCTTTTAGACTTAGTCTCATCATTGTTTTGATACGCAGGTATGTACATTACAGCTCAAGGCCAAGAGCTCCACCTCGAGACTCAGATTAAAGGCTTTGTAGTATCAATAAGGTTAAAATGCTGCATGCACCTCATTTTGTCATTTTCAAGTATTGTGTTCATATGACATAGCAACCTTTATCCACGTGCTGAGAGAATTCTCATGATGATGCAACTCTGACTACACTGATGGTTGATTATTAACGACTTTTCTAATTATGTGTATAATGCAGGTACATTCCTACCATCAGCTTGTTTTGATTTGTTGTTTATCTAGCACTGTCACCCTACATTTTCAAATTAAAACATGTTCGATATACTCAAGCACCTTTTGGTTATATATTGAGCTAACATTGTATTGTACTGTGTGAAGGTGAATGCAAATCTGATTCAATGTAGTAAATTGATACCTATAAAAAAGGATTATACTTAATATTTATTTTCCATTGCTTGCTTATTTAAACATGATAACAGCTCAAAAACTTGTGCTGGAGATATTTGTTTAGATAAGACTTTTATGGAATCATAGAAAGTCCTGTTAGATGTTACAGGGCTGTTTTAAGATTACGGTTGCATTACAACAAAATTGATTCTTTGTTGTTAATGCTATTCTCCTGGTTTGTTGTATGTCTCATTACATTTTAAAGGTAGCTTAATTTGATTTAGAGTTCAATTAAGATAAAATGCACATGGTCATGAGAAAGACTCTGCAATTGACTTGATTACCCCTGCCATAGCTAGAAAAATCTTGCAGGGCTGGCTGAAGTGTGTATAACACCCTGAGTGGTTTTGTTGTCATAAGGCTGTATTTATTTCTGTTTTTAATTAAGGAAAATGATTCCCATCTGGTAAAAGGTTATTGTTGTGCTCTATATAAAAGGTTTCAGCAGAACAGTTGATTAATTGAGCATGTCTTCGCTTCTGCACTCGAGCTGGGGCTGACCAACCAATTATCATAATCCAGGCCTGTTTATTTTTGCTCTGCTGCCAGTCACAGCACGTCGACTGTGCTGGTGGTTTAACACTGCCGCGAGGCCTGGTGACAGGAGATGCTCAGGAGCTGGTGGGATGGAGAGAGGCGGCAGGACAAGGTCTGCTCAGTCCTGTCAGTCATGTAAAAATGCTGTAATGAGTGAAAGTTGATCTGTCTGGGTTAGCTGTGCGAGCTGTACATGGAGAGAGACACTGACACATTCAGATCAAGTTAGTTGGAAGCTAATTTGCTGTACCAGCTATGATTTGTGTTTCTTTTTTTCAGTTTCCTTTTGTGGTCCTTGAATAACACTGGGCCACACAGTGAGAGGACTTCACTAGGTGTCAGTATGAACAAGTAATACTTTCACATTTTGCTTCAGTGCTCGCTTTTTCCAATTAATTAAATTGATATCTTGATTACAACCTTGTTGATAAAATAAAAGGCTGTTTCCTACACTGAGATGATACATAAGGGGGCTACCCAAGTATATTTTCTGTCACAGACAGCTTTTACATTTTCTTTTTAATCGCTAAGATCGAAATCGGCAATCAGTGCATAGACGACCTCTGGATAACCTGCAGTGCTTGGTATATGCTCTGCAGAAGATCAGAGAGAGAGGGGGGCCCTGCTGTACATATCTTCCTCTTAATACATTGATTGAAGTGCAACGTCATGTTAAATATGAACCTGCCCATACAGCTGTTTTAAAAGTCATGTGCAGCTGGTTGCTGCTAATGTCATTCAGCCCTTTCTTAGAGTTACATCACTAACAAGCCTCGTCCACACGCGGCTCAACTGCTGATCAACTGATTCACTTTTCTCTTCAGCTGAGTGAAAAGAGACCTCAGGTTTTGTCTCATCCTGTCGGGATTCTTTTTTCACATAACCACCAGCTAACCATATTATCCCTTAACTAACCTCAGAGCCCCTTTTTTGGTAATATGCACAATTGCCTCTGTAGGTTTTCCTCTCTTATGAACACATACTGTACCTTTCAGCTGTTATAAGTGACTGCTTTGTAGATGCTTATTCTTCACTCTTAAACATAGAAAAAAAAGTAGAGCGGCATTGACCTTTAGCTCTTGGAAATGTTCAATAAACTTAAATAGTAACAGCTGGTACTTTTTTTGACCATGAAGCAAGTCAGATTTCAACAAGGTTCTTTATGCCATTTTACTAGTCACCATGTTTAGATGACACATTTGCTGTCTCCTATTCCTAACAAGTGAGCTTGGTCCTATTTAGCGACTAGTCTCACTGCGGCATGTCGACAAATGTCTAATGCATTAATCAAAATGTGCCCACAATTGTTTTGTTTTCCAACAAATTTGAGTATTTACTGTAGGTCTTCTGTTTTATTTTTTGGCAAGAGAGGGTAAATGTCAGATTTAATAAGAGGTTATCGGGAAGGAAAAAGTAATTAAACTCCCTCCGCTCAGAAAGAGTTCTTTTACGGTACATGCTGGCGGATATTTCTCCCTTTTCCTCTGTCTAGACACGCAGGGCAGGACCGCAGCTTGCATACAGGACAAAAAGAGGCATACAGGTCTCTGGAGAGCTGTGTAGGTTAATACATCATTTTAGACGGACCTGGGACATACTGCATTTACCTGTAGCTAGTCAGCTTGTGGAAACATTGATAAAAAAATATCCCTAAATTAATCTTTCACAAAAGGCTTACTCCAACAGAAGCCCCACAATTTAAAATTATGGAGTAGTGGAGCTTTATCACCCGTAACATGCTCTGGTAGTCTGCTCATTTCTGGCTACCGTTCAAGTAGCCAGCACAAGTTTAACAGTGGCCACTAAGGAAATTAAATTTCCTCTCTAGGGTCTACAAGTTTGATAATGGCCACCTCCAGAAACCTGCTCCCTCCTGACCTTTTACTTCCACCTGTTATAGTCATGGTCTGCCTCATGTCAATCACCTCATAACACTGACAACAGCCCTCCCCAGGGCGTTAATTGCTGCATTTAGTGTCCCCAAGTAATGGTCCCTTGCGGCCTGCAACATGGGTGCCCTTGCATTAAACCAGCAGTAGTACTAGTATCTATGCGCTTGAGGTAACAGCAGCAGATGTGATTATTTCCCAAGCACCTTTTTTTTTTATAAACGCCTCTTTTGTAATGAGAAAAAAATAACAGGTTTCCAGGTTAGCTTAACAGAGTTGGTTACCAACGCTTGTAAAATGTTTCTCAGGAGAAAACAATATATTGTTTGTTTCCTGCTGCTTGGGAACAAATTGGTGGTAAATTTAAGTTCAAGTATGAATGCAGTCTTTGTACCAATACTGGAAGGGCTTGTTAATTTTTTTAATGTCCTTCAGAAGAAATGTCCTTCACCAGGTAGAACATAAAAAAATGTTTAGACTAGCTTATTTGAATGCAAAAAAGAGCAACTGCAACAATTAAAACCAATTGAAGGACTGAATTCCATTTTTCTAGAAAAACTTATGACAACTACTTGAAAAAATCTAAACTGTGTTTCTGTATTTTGAAAGGTCGGGCCTGTGTAAATCAAAGGTTCAATCATCCATGGTGGAGGAGCAGGGCCGTGACCCCTCGTATTCCATTTTAGCAGAGGAATGTAGGCCTCTGAAGGCATCATTAATTGTGAAATCACACAGAAACCCTAAACATCAGCCGCCTGTAGACTCATCTCGGGAGAATCCTCCACCCAAGGAGAAAAAAGCCCTGAGTGTAAGGCTAAGCCAAACTTTCACTAAAACTCTAAATATATAAAATTGAAAAACCTCTCTTGAAAAGTAAACCCTCTATTTTTGAATAGTGACTAGAAGCTCTCAAGTTTTTTTTTACAGTCCTTTCTAAGATATAATGTTTCAAGTTAAAATATCTGTTAAAGTGCCACTTTCAGCAGCTCATAAATCTCACACACTGTACTCTCACTGCCAAGAGACTCTTGCTATTTTCTCTTATCATGTACAGTATCAGACTAAGAAAGTGGAGCAATAACATCCTCCACTGTGCCTTGCCAGGGCAACAGCAGCAGTCTGAAGAGGAAATTAAAATGAAATACATCTCCCTGCCTGGCTCTTGCACTTCACACGCCCATAAAGCACTTCTCTACGATTTTCATCTTTTACAGCCTACACATCGTTTAAGGAGGTTTCTCATGTGGATGAATAAATCAGTGTTTAAATGTTTGATATCTGCCTAGCAACAGCAGTCAGATGCAGAGAGCTTTGCTGGCAGTAAAATAATTGGGCTTGGTGTGTGTTCAAAACTCAGCTTTCACATTAATGCCAAAAGAGGAGGTTGATTACTTATCATACAATTCTGAATATAAGCAGGGTTGCATGACAAGAGTGTAGTTTTTATTAAGTATGAAGTCTTAAGTGTTTGTGTTTTAGTGTATCTGACGCTCAAGTGGGTCAGTGTGAGCTGGTCAGACTGAAAGGACCTTTTCATCCATGACAGTGTGGATCAGATCCACTTTTTGGAGAAAGCTGCTGACAGAAAATCAGCTATGAAAATATTTGCACTTTCATGCACTCCCAGAAACACATCACATGTTAAAAATACAGAGGCTCCTGAACATACATGTTGGTTGCAGGAGACAGGGCGCCTGGCCACCCTCTAGTCTCACGCCATCCCCCCCACAAGCACAGTAAATATCCCATCAACCCCAGGTGGTGGAGACACTAGACAACGCCAAGACTCCCAGCATAACAGAAGCACGTACTGTTACCCCATCCAAACACTGAAGAGGAGTAGCCGTGTTGACTTACTTGTAGATGGGTGGCATCATTTGACTTGATACTTTTTATAACCTAAGGTAATGACTGCATTTAGGGGAGCATACTATATTATATTTTTATTAAATGTTAAAACACTGCAGCTGCATAGACAAGGGATTATGAGTTCACAAAATAGCAAGTGGCCCGAGTCAAGTTCTTCATTTCCTGTCAGACTGTATAAAAATGAAGAAAGTTACTCTAACCCTCAATTTTACAGACCCTCAATAATAGTAATTACTACCACCTCATTCGTCACAACAAGGATAACATTAGAATGTACTGAACTAGGGATGTCCCAAAAGCGTATTTAAAACAGCTAAACACTGGATCACAGAGTCTGTGGGTAACTGACGTTGAACTGGTTTGCTTAGTATGGCTAACGTAAGCAGAGCTAGCATTACTAGTCAGCAGTCCTCCTAGCAGGTTAACGCCTACATGCCAGTGCCGGTTAGTCGATGATGAAACATCGCTAGTGATGGTTGATTGATGATTACATGCCAGTTTAATCAGACACAGTCAACATAAAACTTAATCTCTATTTTCTGGATCAAACTACTGACAAACCATGCCGCACTACAAGGTGACATCAGTCATCTCTGCTTGTTTACTTCTGGGTAGTAGAGCATTATATCATTATGGCAGTATAGCCACTAACCATAGCTACAACCACAGCTATAGTAACCAGCATTTTGAGTCTAAAATAATTGACTACTAATTCTGATGCTGCACAGTGACAGTGACAGTGATAGTGTATAATCATTTAGTAGACTATTATCCCTACAGCACACCGATTGAATTTATGAAGCCAACAAGTCAGTTTTAAAATCAATGTCATCTAAGGAAATATCTCTAAAATGACCAGGTGTAGCATTATCCCACTTTACACTTAAAACTACTCTAAATCTGGAAAGCTCCGTATACTTCAGACTCCTTGATAAAAAAATTAAAAAAATTGATAAATAGAAAATGTACATTACTGACTTTGCAGTTTTGTTTAAAGCATATGCATGGTTCTCTGAGTTAAACATTATTTTTTTCCATTAGATTAAATAAAACACACAATAAATAGATTGGTACGTGCCAGTTTAAACATTAATTCTAGGGAATGAACGCTTTTCTTCAAAGAATTGTGTAAATAAAACTCATTAAGTTGAAAATATCTATACGTTTATTTTTATTAATTAATTATTTAGACTTAAATGAGATCTGTATTTTACAATTAGATGATATGTGTTTCTAAGTTTCATATGTGCTGATTAAAAAGGATGAAGCTAGAGATACAAACTTTTGCACAATAAGAGAAGAGGACTTTTTACTGATGCAGTGGGACAGTATACAGTAAGGCTTCCATGGTCCATAAATGTAAATCAGCGTGGCTTTTCTAAGAGAAATATATGGCTCCGTTACACTAGAGGCCTCTGAGGTTTAGCCTTCTTGGGTTATAACTCAAGATGATGCAACAGGTCAACAATCAGACACTGTCATATGCAGTCGACTGCTATGCTAAGATACAAGCCTGATATAGAATTGGTTCAGAAACAATTTTAAGTAGATCTTTTTTTTGCTGTTGGGTATTTGCAGTAAAGTATATTTTTTGTCAGAAGCTCACTGGCTCATAGCCCTCATAAGAGACACCCCTGAAGCGATGTATCACAGCCATTTGAATGCTTAAAAGACTCTGAGGAAAAGAAAAGTGTTCACAGTGGACCTAGGTCTGAAAGAAATGAACCAGAAACCCATGTGTGAGTTTTTGTGTGTGTGTTGTTTGTGTACTTTTAAGAGTATGTCCTCATGCATTTAGAGATTTTGCAAAAGCCTTTATTCTGCATTTCCAGTAATCTAAAATCATTTTTATACTGATGAGAGAACTGCTTTATAATTTTTGATGTAGAGATCATGCTATACTGAATTTTAAAGGCCTAACGGCCCAAATTGAAATCACTGAAGTGTTTTGGATCTAAGAGCTGATAGTCATAGTAGTTGGCAAAGTTTCTGGCAATGTTTCAGCTTTGAGTTCCAGAGAACATTTAATACATGCAACTCAGTATCTTAACCCACTGATACCTTGTGCAAATGGACTGCAAAACTGCAAGATACACATCACTGAGATACTGAACAGATTCTCTGATCTGCGGATGAAATGACCAGTTCAGCTATTAACAAAAACAGGCTACATTTATGTGCTATTAGGACCATTTATTTTCAAAGAGATGGAAACAACGAGCTGATTAGGTTGACGTTGCACCGCCCTCATTTCAATGTACAGTCAGAGGCTGTTTGGGGGGTTCAGCCAAACTAAGAGGAAAATATTCTCGTTTTAGATTGGATAATAACATTGCACATCTGATCAATTCAATCTACCGCAGAGCCTATTAGATCTGGTGAATTTAACACTGAATAATGGTCATTTAGTTTTTCTAACAGATTTGGGTGCATTCAGAGGTTGTACATGGAAGTTTGCTGGATGAGTCCTAAATTATTTACTGTTACACACGTATTCCTCTTCAATAAGAAACTACGGGGAAACAAGCAAATATCCTAGATTATAATAATTTAAAACATTTTTTACACATAAAATTCACTTTTAAACTGTTATTTAGAATTTATCTTACCACAGACTTACTGTGACAACACACAGGGAATTCCCAACAAAAGTAACAAGCCGTGTGTGTGTACATATGTGTCTGTTTATATGCACGTGTGTATCTCTGTGTGTTGCTGTGCTCATAAGAATTCCTGAGGGATAATCCCATAATTAGAGCAGATAGCACAGGAAGTTTATTCAGGTGGGCTTTTTAAACAGGCCTGTCGACTTACTGTACTGAATGAGAGACAGCCAAGCACTAGAGCTTTGAAACGAGAGACCCTTTAGAGGTGTTTTCCTCAAGAACAAGTCTGCAAAATAATTTTATCTGAGAAAATGGTTTTGGTGTTTGCAGTTTGGTTGTGAGCTGGATTAGACTAAATATGTTTATGATTCATTTATGCATTACAGAAAAAAAAAAGTTTTCTTGGAAAACTAGAAAGGGGCTGGACTGTTCATGGCTAAGTACTTCTGACACAACAAACAATTTAGTATCATTTCAATCAAATGAGATTCAGTCAGGCCAGCCCTGTGTTTCTGTTTAACATATGACCTTGTTAACTGGTGACTTTCACCCAAATGTACCATTGGTTGTATAGTTATCTAAACCACGTTGAAAATAAATGGATAAATATGTGACACGGTTTCATGTAAAAGTCTTTAGGGACTATTTGACAAGTATATTTCTGCGTTATAATTAAAAACTAAAAAAAGAAAGGAGCATTTGTGAGGATTCATATCCTGTTTCCCTTTTAAACAGCTACAGTAACACCAGCAGTCGCAGGCACATTTGGCTAAGAGTCACTTTTTAACAAGGTCACTATGAAACGAATCACTGGGTTAAATGGGTTAAATGCATATTAGTGAACCATACAGGAATGATTATTTCTGTGCTTTATGAATAAACAAAGCAAATGCATCTAAAAAGTACACAATAGCAAACACAAGCAATTGACATCCAAATCATAGCCACCACAAAAACATGTGTGGATTTACCCAATACTTCTGCCATAATTAAAAACAAAGCAAATTTCTGTCTCCTAACTAGTTTGAAAGTCCTTGTTATCCTCTTGTTTTGCATCGCAATGTCCCCCACTTAAGTCTATTTAAAACATACTAAAGTAAATAATTAAGACAAATTGAAACTTCTAAAATTAAAAACCTTAACGATGTAGGCCAAAGTTTTACCTACCCCTCTTTTGGAACAAAAACATATCCATCACAAAAACCTGTTATTGGCAACAACAACACAGATCACTTGTTATTATTGTCATTAATGCCATTGAATACATATTAGCATACTTATATGAACTTAAATTTGACATAATGTGGTGCATGATTATATTATCCTCATAAAGATGTTTGAGCACGACCAATGAACAGCAAGTTTTAACAGCTTCAGAACATAACCCCCCAAACTCAGTGAAAATGAGTTTTAACACTTGTTTGTGTCTTTGAGTTTTTAAACAAGAATGTTCCTATCAGATTTTATTGACTCTCGTTTAACGTCGATCCATTATCTGCAGATAAGCATGAATGTACAATGAACAGATTTGGCGCTTCTGGTTTATGTTGATACAAAAATGTAATCAAACTAGCAACATGAGGAACTTATAACTTGAGTCACATAAGAAGCAAAGTTCAATGGTGATCACCGGTCATGTGACTGCAATGTTATTCGACAATTTAGCTATAGCCTACAAATATATTTTTAACTTTGTAAAAATCAAACAGATAAATATCTCAATATATATCAATGCATTACAAATGTATTTATGTGTTTGTTTGTTTCTCTATTAGAAAGGGACTCTACAGTTGATTTATCATATTTTCTTAATTTTAAGGGCATTATATTTGCTGTACTGAACGGGCCTCCTGTGGGACTTTTTCCACTGCTATGAAATGCATGCAATTCAATTCAACATCATGCACATATTTTCTAAAAATTAGAAAAATAGGAACAAATATCTAAGAATCTATATCCATGTGAACAAGTGGGATATGATATTTTTAAATATTAGTTGATCTTACATAAATGGTTGCCTATATTCAGTATTATAGAAGCATTGCACACAAAAGTTACACTCAAAAGCAGAACAAACAATCTGATTTATGCAGAATCTACAAAGCAAAACAAAAAAATCAAGGCAGTACATTTGGACACCCAAAACGAAGTCTCTCTAGGTCAAAGACAGGAAGCAGATGGCCTTCCTTTGCTCTCCATGTGGGATCATATACTCTCCATAAGCCCATTAACACCTACGATACAGTAGCCATGCTGCTGCCCTGTGCATTAAATCATTGTGGCACATTTTTATTCCGATCATCACTGTTGTCTTTCTTGTAGAACACAAACAAAGTCACATTGAGGCCGCGTGAAGCCATTAGTTGTAAATTGCCAAGAACAGTGTGAAAACCCAGTTGAAACCATGTGGTTTTAAACTGCCTCCTTCTCGCCATGTTTTTGGAATCACTTCCAGCTGCTCCACAGCCACTAATGGCACCTTGGGCCCACATTGCTGTTTCAACGTCGGCCAAGTCTCAGCCCCCTCCTGCCTTCTAGAAGCTTAGGAGGTTTTCAACTACTGTTGAACAAATGATTTTAGCCCATATTACGAGCAATAAAAGGACGCCATGCTGAGTGTCCTGAATGTTTTGTTAGTGCACATGAGCAGATCCTTACAGTATGTTAACAGTTGTTTAAACTGTTTCTTTTAAACCTGGGCTGGGCCTCTTCTAGAGGTTAAAGAAAATCCTCAGACAATATCAATAATTTAACAAAAGCCTTTGGTAATACTTCTGGACTTAAGAGTCAATGTGTGATACTTTAATACTTAATTAAACAAGCTACTACAATAAAACATGTTAAAAAAGGAGTGTTTTACATTTTCATTCCTTTTCTTTCTGGCAAGTTATGAGTGAAAATCTTTAAATTCTGCACAAGGAGACTATAGGAAGTCATTTTTATTTATAATTTGAATGTTTTTTATCACAAGAGTGGCAAAATTTACATCCATTTTTTTATGTTCAGTATGGGATAAGTTATCCAGCCGTCACAATTACTACAAAGAACATCATCTATTTTTTACTAAATATAACTGTTACGTTTGACCAGATTTTAAAATCACGTTCCCTTAACTATTCAATAAGAATTTAGGCTAAACAAATTAAAGAGGACCGGACACAAAGGATGTCTTTATATAAGCTCTAGTTTAGTTGTTTAATACCAATTGTTTAAAATGACTAAGTGAAAACACATTCATGTTAGTTTTATTTACCAAAAACATCATAACTGCCTCTGCTTTGTTCCAAAAATTTGCTCAGTTGTACATACAGTCTAGAGTTTTGAAGAGGATTGATCTGTGAATAGTCATCAGTTAGCAATCAAAGCAGAATGACAGGCCTCAAACGACAAAGGTTTTTGATGTAGAAGGTCAGAGAGCTTGTATAGGCAAATCAGAGCCAACCCTAACCGACTTGGTGCCCTAGGCAAGAGTTCAACTGGTGCCCTTTGTATTGTAGCCAACTCCACCAGCAATCACATCACATGTACACTTGAAGAAAACTGACATACAGCTTCATGTTTTACACGTTTTCTTATTTTAAAATAAAAATGACCTCTAAAAGAACATTAGTAAAATGGTAATTTCACTGATATTTAGCAGGGTGGAAAAAATACAATTTCAAATCACATAATGTAGTAGTAGCAGAATTTATTCAGTCTTTATATAACAATAATTTTCACAGTACAGACACTTTCAACAAAGCAACAGTAATGTATTAAGTGATGACAGAAAATGTAGGCAAGGCTTAAATAAGCATTTTGCTTCGGCCTTTTCAATCTAATTAAGCTAACAGCTTCCAAATTCAAGGAAAACAACAACAAAACAAAAATAGGTAAATCATGAACACTTAAACTGATTTGGAAACCATTTTTTAAAAAACAAAAGTGAATCACAAGCTTTTAAATGTATGCTGGTATCACTCCACAATGTAACCTCCAATTATATTAGATAAAACAATATTTTTTTTCCGATTATCTTTTAAAGATAATCCGATTATTTTATCTATTAAAATTTTCTACTCAATAATTTGCCTATACTGCCTATTCCATGGACCAGCCCTGAGGCAAATGGTCACACATAAAAGCCTGAAAGGTAAACTCAGTAGCTTTTAAGCAAAATGAACATGTCCTAAACACAAAAGTGGAAGACCTATATTAACACCCCAAGGGGAAATTGCAGAGAATGTCATGGCAGGCAAATTTGTATTCAGCTTGTGTTTATGTTGAAGGGACTTCACTAACTCACTCACTCTGAAGCCTGTGAGAGTTTATCACTGACATGATCTAAAAGAGAGGACTCCCACTGATAACCTTTGACCTCACACGGCTGTCAGTTATAGGAACAGCCAAAGTTAAGGACAGGGTGTGTGGGGTGGATGCTTACATACTCAAATAAGCAACACTCACACAAACACTCCTTGACCATTAATATAGGAGGTGGGACAGTGTGTTCTCCAGGTCAAAGGTATCAAAAAAGAAAAAAAAATCATTGTGTGGTCATTTGTGGCAGATTTGTGTTCATTTGTCTTTTGTTGAAAGATGTTTTTAATTGAGTTTGTAAAATTGGTAAATCTCATTTGTAATTTCATCCTACGGATACAAACACTAGCACACAATTCATATATGATCATATATAAGTATGCTCTGAATGTGCACAAGTACTTATTCAGTTCTTTTCTGTTTCAAGTTCCTTGGAAACTCTATTCTAACGAAGTGAGCTGGCCTGGCCAGCTCACTCTTGTTGCATTAAGGATATTTGCATTGCAGTCACTCCTGCATAATTAAAGTTATCACGCATGGTAGCTGATCTGTGAAATTCAAGTGTGTTTGTCAAACCAGCAAAGCCAAAGAAATACACATGTGCATTTATGAATGTATTCATATGTGCATGTGTTAATTGCCTGCTTGTGAACCGTGTTGGCTGGTCAGATGGCCAATTAGTGCTGGAACCTTTGTGCTCTTTTTTGAGAATAGGGGCAGGGCACATCTGGTGTCAATACATCTTAATAACTTATTGTAATTCTCCTTTTCCTGGACTGAACATGCTGGGACAGAGGCCCATTTAAAAACTTGTTGAGCAGTTTAAGTGTACCAGTTTGAATGGAGCCAGGCTGCCATCACTAGATCAGCAAGGGTACTGCAGAAGAGCATGTTTTCTTTTTTTCTTTCTCACTATGCAAACAAGGCAGAAAAACTGAGTATCAACTCTTACTCGTGGTTAAAACTACATTTTGTGGAAGGAAAGTGTCGTATTGAAAATATCTCAGTTTAAAACTTTATTTTTTGCACGAATGCCAATGTAAGGTTCAAAATATCCAAAGAAACCTATTGATCATAAATCATGTAGCCTTCTGAGGATGAAGGAATTATTCTCGACTAATCCATAAATACATAAAGGGAAACCAGTTTATTCCCACAGCTGAAACATGAAATGAAAATATTTGTTAATCACTTATAAAGAGAGTCACGCGTATGATCGAAATACTCTACATGCTGTTACAAGGTTTTACGCCTCATATAAAGCACTTCCAATTGCCTTTCTATCCATTTGCTAGAGTGGGCATTATTAGCACAGATGGTTTGGAGGCAGTTTAAAGGTTATTGTTTCTTAAGTGTGTGGATTAAAGTGTGGGCAAGTTGTGGCAGTGCAAAGGCCTGTTTTCATACATTCTCTCTGTTTGCCTCACACATTCCTGTAAGAAAACCATAAAACTCAGATTAATTCCTAACCATAGTGGGGGATTTTCTCTGAGGTGTTTAATCGTTGCTTTAACAATGCCATTAATTTTTGCTGGGCACATAGCAATTATTTGCACAGATCATTATAACCTCTCTAAAAAAGAAATAACAATAGCTAAATGTGCAGCCAAAACTTTCACCAAGGTTAATATTAACAGATGTTTGGATGAAAAATCTAAGTACTTTCTGCCAGTGAAGGCCTTTGTGTGTCTGATGTTTGAATCTTAATTTTCCATGGACCTTGAAATTTCAAAGAGATTTTTTTTCTCTGTTTAAATATCTGTGCCTTATTTAATATCTCCAAAACAATGGGAAATGCTGAATGGATTGGAGGATACAGCTTCCAGAGAGCTTAGAGAGTAAATCTATCCACCGTGCAATTTACTGGTCGAGGTCTTGGCTGGCTCACTTGTTACAAAACTAGACAAATGTCTTCTTCTGTCAAACATAGTTATTAGCAGCACCCAAAACTATATAGTTTGTGTCCCAGCCTGGGTGTAGTGGATGTGAGAGAGCATAATGTATGAATTTCAAGAGCCTTGACACACACCAAATTGGCCATTTATAGTCATAAGACAAAACCAAATATTGACGTCAAAGATGCAAAAGTTGGCAGATACCCACGGTTATGCCGGGATAGAAATTAAAGCAGTTTAAATATGAGCTGAAAAGACAAAATATAGACCTCAATCATTCTGTGACACTGCCTATTTATAGTTCCTGCCAAACACTACAGGGAGGAGTTCCCATGAGTCCAGATTACCTCATTCTGTCCCACGCTGTGACAGCGGCAGGCATGCCATCACACCCTGGCGTCCTCCATCTTCCTCAGGATGTGATTATTATTAGGAAGGCTGACGTCTCTAGGATCAGACAGGCCTCCTGAATAGCTGCGTCGACCGCTGGGTAAGTGAGATGCTGTGTCAATATACCGCTGGCAGCATCTATGAGCAACACATTGCAAAAGCTATTACTATAAGTGTTACTGTGGATCTTGTGGCCTGAAATCACCCTCTTACTGCTATATGGAGTGTTATGTAAAGATATAGTAACATACTGAAGGAGTGCCTTGAATTCATCTAACCTTACCTTTAAGGAATTGCTTTATTATGGGTTTTTTCAACTATTAATCTGTATACAGCCATAAATAGCACTGCATTGGATGTTAGACTTTCAATCTAAGGGCCTTAGACCACAAACTGCATGGAATAGAGCTCAAGTTGCTGTTTTAGTGAGCTCAGCCAGTGCAGCAGATCATTTTGCAGGCAATTCCAAAACCACAAGTTTTAGCGGTATAACAAAAATCCCATAGTTCCTTGTGGCTGGCACAGAGGAAATCAAGTAGGCTTTCCAAATAGCCAGTAACAAAGCCACCGTCACAGTTTATTGACTGTAAGGAGGCCTGTTGGAGAATTTCTCCTGTTACTACATGAATTTAACTATAAGTCTGAGCTATCCATGTTATTTTTGTTGCTGTATGTCTCTGTGTATGTCTCTGTGTATGTTCATTCGTTTTTTGTGTGTCTCTATCAGTTTCTTCCACTCTGCCTCTCTATGTCCCACTTTCTCAGCCCATCCGGTCATAGCAGATGGCTGTTCACCATGATTCTGGTTCTACTCAAGGTTTCTGCCAGTCAGTGGGAGTGTACGGTGTAGATTATCCTTAAAAAAAATCCTGAGACCACTTGTCCATTTGGAACTATGTAAATACAACTTAAAGAAGAAGTTTCTAAGTTGTGATCTAGTTACTGAGGTTTTGCTGTGTTATTTATGCAAACTATACTCAGCATCTTTAATCTCACGAGACTCTGACCTTTTACCTTTAACAAGAGTACAGTTAGCTTAGGTGGCTGTTCAGGTAGCATTAGTTAGCTAATAGGGAGGAAACAAAACCATCTGAGATCAGGAAGTGATTCACAGTCTCCAGCTCAGAAAACACATTTTGTGTACTTAAAATTAAGAAAGGGAAACTTTTGACAAGTCTGCCTGTTCTCATGCTTTGTAGAAAAGCAATTAAATCACCAAATAAGAACCCAATGACGGCACCTGTGCTACAAGCACTTTTCCGGGCCTTATCTTTGCACAATCTCTGATTATCACAACATCTACAGCTAATTTTGTTCCAAAGATTTGCGACCTTACTGTGTCATTTGGAGTGATGGCTTGGTGACATACGTAGTTCATTCATTAAAATTAGTTAGTATATACCAAGCTATCAGCATTTCACAGAGCATTACAGAAATGTGTCTTAAATGATGAATGAAGTTAAACAACAACTTGCAAATGAAGAGCAAGTAGCAACAACAATACCTCAATGTCATGTGCAATTCATACTGTATATGAGAATCAGATCATTTTAACATGGCACAATGAGCTCTGTCACAGTGTTTGTTTTCATCCATTTTTGATGTGTAATTGGCTTTCATTTTGGACTTTGAGGGAGTAAGTGCTAGCAAGAGCTTTGCAAAGCCTTAGAAGGTAGATGAGCAGAAAAGCTCAGATTTCTGTGTTAGTTTTAGCAAATTGTCATATTTCCCCACCTAACTAGTGACACACCTAGGCATGGGTGTGGGATCAAAGCTTCAGTTTATTTACCTTCATTTTAGTTTGTACAGTAAATCTAGTCTTTTGTCACTTGAATCGGATCATCTTGTGGAGAGATGCATACCCCTAAATAGATAGATTGATTGACATACTAGATGACACAAGGATTTAGACCTGCTGATTTGACATCATGTTGTCTGACTGGTTACATCTGGACGGAACGTTTGTACTCTCACCTTTAGGATCAGAATGTAGCCGTCAAATTGATACACTATAATGAAGCAGTGAGACCCTGAAGAGTTGCAGCGCTGACAGACACACAGAAAATAGAGGGAGGGGTACAGGGCTTCCTCCTTGAGGGAATAATCCCATAACCCCTCCATTAGGATACACACTATGTGTAAGTACACACACACATACAATCCCTGCAGCTGCTGAACACGTGCATTTTTACGCAGCTCAGCGAAAGACATGGAGATGGTGACACGTTCACACCTGTTAGCACCGGCAGAACCGTCCAACTCTGACTGACAACTTCCCTCTGGCCATCATCACCTCTCAATCGCAGGACGACCGTCCAAGCAAACAGTCCATCAGCAGCATGTCGGAAGACTCTGCCGTACTGCATTAGGATCAACAACCTTTCCACATCTCTGCTGATTACTGGACAAAGGGTCTGCAAAAACAAGAGAAAATGTCTTTTTTGTTTGTTAATAGAAGCTCACTTACTGGAATATGAGCCACGGGCTGGGAATAACCAAGTGTGTGAGTGAAGGGATACAAATTCCATCTGTTTGGTGTTGCTGGATTTGAGCTGATACAATGTATGCATGTCTGATTTGTGGCCTTGAGCATGCATGGGAGAACTATAGGCTTTATAAATGGATCTCTTTAATGCTGTTTCCTTTCTTTTTTTGAAGTTTTACTCCATAGATATTACATAAACAGAGAAACACAGAATTCAAAAGAGGACTTGGCAAAAGCACAAATAAAGACGTTAGTGTTTCATATCTTTTGTGTGTGTTTTCTTGATTTTAGGCTTGAATTTCTCAGTGTTGGGGTGAGTTAAAATAACATCTCAAAGGATTTATAATTCTTGTAAAAAAGTATCCTTCAAATTTCCAGCTGCTTCAAAAACAGCAAAATCTGTCTTCTTGGTGCTCATAACAGAGCCATATATATACCTATGTTTGTTTTCATATGCGTTTCAGAAATGTAACAGAGCTGTGGGGTTTATTTAATGTGCTGGGAGGGATAGGTCCTGTCAGACATGAGAAATGAGGAGATAAATTAAAAAGTCTGTTATCGTGGATGAAGATCAGAGGGAGTGGAGACGAGATTAATAGGTATGGATTGGAATAAATCTTTTGAAGTATTTCTAAACATAGGGATCATTCAGGTGACTTATTACAATCAGGACTCTTATGTCAAATGAAGAATTTGCATATTCGCAAGGTGAAAACAGATCAACAGAATCTCCTCTCTCAGCACTGTGTTTGACATAAATCCTATAAGCATGAGTAAAGACCCGATCTGAATGACGCTGCTACCATCTTTCTCTGTGTTTCTCCTCACGACAGGCAGCTCTTGCTCTGCAGGGAGGGAGATAGTATGTTAAACACCACTAAGCATGAACTCTGATCCCTCATTGTCTGCCTATCTGCACTAAACACCATCAGATGGATGAGTCCAAAGGGGGGAACGATGGCTGTGTGGTAAAGTCATCACACAGTGATGTAAAGCAGGCGCACGCCGAGGCTTCTCCACAAGTTCAAAAGGAAATGAAAACTTTTATTATATTTATTTCACTCTCTCCCCCTCCATGCAGCCTCCTCTCCTTCCATTTTGCAGATTTACTGATGTTATTCTTGAGATCGTCTGCATAATGTATGTCAGAGATTTACATGCTCGACCAGATTTTGGTCCGGTGTCAAGGTCTGACAGAGTTACTCTGACTGGAGGAGCAGCTGAGTCCTTAGTGTGACCCAGAGGATTGAAAAGGATCTACTGATGTGTCTAAATGTCCTTAAAATGAAAAACTGCTCGTAACCTGACTGTGAAATCTTAAACCTATTTTCAACATGGTGCAAAAAAAATGAAAGGCTTATATTATACACTCAAATAGAAGTTACAAACTGTACTGTTACAACCTCATTGGGGTTGGTGGCCAAACTCTATGCCCAAAAAAGGCAGAGGAGCTCCATGATTATTAAAAATGCTCATTTTATCCATGCATTTAATCTAGAATAAGTGACAACACTGCATGAAGTCAGGTCAATACTTGTCCTCATAGTGTATAACATCATTATTTTTATTTCTAATTAGTGTTAACCTATATTCATATTTTAGCCATATTTTTCTAAATATTTCCTTTTTTTGACATTTATCTTCATTTTGTGTATTTCCTCTTTTTATCTTATTAAAGCTTCACATTCACATATTTGTGCATTAAACTCCAGGTGACAAGTGCACCAGATGAGAATCAACTAAGCAAGTCAGTCTGCTCTTTTTCATCAGATTCATCTATGGCTGACTTGTTGGCTAAAATTTAGATAGAATGCACAAAACCTGACTGAGAATAGTCATAGCTGCACCCAATTTTGTCATGCATG
Source organism: Notolabrus celidotus (assembly GCF_009762535.1). Classification (NCBI taxonomy): domain Eukaryota; kingdom Metazoa; phylum Chordata; class Actinopteri; order Labriformes; family Labridae; genus Notolabrus; species Notolabrus celidotus. The sequence goes on from NC_048291.1 coordinate 13,787,618, forward strand.
TTCACATGAACATTCAAGGATTGGCAAGTGTCGACAAGTAACACTCTCTTTTCTGATTAAAATATCTGCAGAAGGTATGAATAATACAGGCCAAAAGAAACAAAGTAGAAATGGTGAATATCAGGAACTCAGAGATTTATGCTGAACATAAAAACGTTCACACTGTGAAGCTGAGAAAGACCAACACAAACAAAAAAAGCTATGAGCGAGGGATTAAAGGAGGTCTGTAAAATGACCATCATTTTGTAGCATAATCATTTATTAATTTAGGGAGAATTCCCTCACTATGTCACAACCAGATGGTATTGACAGCTCAGCGCTGTGAGCCTCATTTGCATAAAACCAATGATGATCAGCACCTGCAAGGCGGGAACAGTCAGTATTTCGGTCTGCACATGTTGTAGTTGAGGGGGGAGTTTCGTGACCATACTTTTAAGAGTTTTATGACCTTAAATAAGCCCACTAGTCTGACTTGCTAAACCGACATGTGCTAAATCCAAACTGCTTAAAAGTTACGCCCAGGTGTAGCGCAAATAGCAGTTAGGTGTAACTGGTGCACGGCTCATAACTTTACATCAGGAATAACTTTCAGCTCCAAGTCAGCCATAAGGTTACGCAGCTGGTGCACTCAGCCCCAGAACATTCCTGACGTGAGCTGCATATGTAAACGCAAACAGTTAAATTTTTCATCATGACTTTACCTGGAATCAACCCTGCCAGCCCCCGGATAAAGTCTCCATAAAAAGTCAGGTTAGCAGATGTGAGCTCCACAGGTTAAAAGTCAGGTAAATTTGACGCGAGCAAGTATTTAGACCTGCTATGTTTGTAAAAGCGTCTTGAGATAATGTTTGTTGTGATTTGGCGCCTAACAAATAACTGATTTATTGATAATTTGAAGATGTCCAATAACATGTAGAAGAGGCAACAAACTGTGATCATTGTGTCAGATTCTGCTTCGCTCACCATTTTTGGTTATTTTTAAAACAGCACACAGTGACTACCTCAGCACTCTTATACACTATGAGAGATAATAACAATTTCATGGTACACTGTCCTGAAATGTTCAGAAGTATTATGTGCAAAAAGCCTATATTTGAAAGTTTGATTTTGACTGTATTCTTTATTAAATGAAGATGAAGGTTGCTCATTTCCCGTAACAAGCACTTAAAGAACACATTGTCACCCACAGGCTGAACTCACCGTCGGTATCTTACAGTTAGGAGGATGTTATTTGATAACTACGTGGGCGGGAGGCCATCCCAGGTTATCACGTGTGCCTCCTCCACCGCTGCTCATCCTCTCTCCGCCTCGAGGAGTGTACAGTACGCACAAATCCCCGGCACCACTGATAAAACCTGTTCAATTAGTCTGGGCGGATGAAAGCAACATGACCTCCATTTCCGTCTGCTTGGAGATAACTCACAGCTCTGACGTGTGAGTCTTTTTTTTTTATTGTTTGAAACTGTGGATGTGTTTCTAGGTTACAGTTTCTAATTTACACCACGCAGAATTAGCAGCAAATAAACTCATGACGATCAAAAGCAGTTTGATTTGCAGAAGTTGCACATTCATTAAAAACTCCAGAAGAAGTGGTTATGAGAAGTCGTGCTTTGTGCTTATACTTTATGGATGATATCTTCTCGTTTTATGAGCTCATTGCTGCTTATCCCCTTCGGAGCCCCTCTGCTGAACTTTAGGCCTTGAGGTTAAAAGGCTAGCATGATCTGTCCTCCCCTTTATGAACAGTTGGAGTGTATTCTGACATCTCCAAGCTGTTCTCCCACTGTGTGCTAAGAGTGTCTCTGAATGAAGCCTTTCACCATGTAATCAAAATATAACAGCAGAGAGAAGTGACACCATTTCCAACAATTCACTTCTTCCAAAGTCCTGATTTTAAAAGTGCAGAGTGCAAACACATATACTCAAATGCGATCGTGTCTATTGGTTGATGGGCCCAGCTGCTTGTGGCTGGTAATTCAGCCATTAGTCCTCTACTGGCTGGCTGCCTGAACCACCGGCTGTGCTATCAACCAAGCCAACTATTTGATGGCAGGGGAATACTGATGCTCAGCTGTGGGGCCCTCTGAGGGCGAACCCCTTGGCTCTTGAAACCTCCAGGACTTTATTTTTCTTTTATGCCAGTCCCCTTTTTTTTTTTTCATTATAATGGGAGAGCAAAGAAGAATAAATTGCCAAGTAAACTGGATTGATTGAGTTCAGTTCAATCCATTGTGAAGCAGCAGGACCTGTTTTTGAACTCTGCTTTTTTTTGTTATTGATCAAAAGCTTTGAGTTGGAATTTTAATCCAAGGTTGTCACTTTCATTTCATAATCATTTGTAGGCGTGCACAAATCTAACGTTTAAAGCTTCTGTGAGGAGTTTACTTGTTATGAAACACTGCAATGAATACTGGAACCTCTATGTGCCCCACAGACACAAGAGACATCTAGTGAGAACATCAATTAGTTTGATGTAGTAGTTTTTAATGATTGTAACTACTTCTGCTTGGTAGGTGTCAAGTGAACTGAGTGACTTGTATTTAAATTTTCCACCAAAAGATTGACAGTGAGTGATACCTTTGTGTAAAGACTGAAGAATTAATTTTTTTTACCACAAAACACTACTTACACATGTATCAGCAAAGACAGAAAGGTACCAAAAATATCTTTACAGCTTCAGGGTGGAGCTTTAAATCTTCTGTGAGGAACTTGCGAGTTGTGTTGACCTTGGCGACCCCTGTTGACAAAACAGTTCTTGCTGATTTTGTCCTGTACATGTGTAAGTAGTGTTCTCTCAAGCCGGGCTAAATTCTGTGCTGGAATATGAACTCACACTGTAGGAGTGAATCGTTTACAATGCTTTGTGACGAAGTTCACAATTTATGTGTTCACACCATACAGTCCGATTCTTAGGCCCGGCCTGAGTGTTCACACTGCAGTGCCATGTCAGGATGGAGCAGTGACAATTATCAATAAAATTACAGAGAATACAACTTCCATCCTAAAAAATCAAGTACAATTGTCACATTTCTGATATGAGAACAAATGCTGAAAATGTAGAAGCTTCATAAAGTTATAATCTATGCTAGAGCTGCTGTAATGTATTGCATTAGATTGCACAGATGGTGTTGATGTTGTGTCTGATCAGGGTATACCTAAATTGTTTACTTCAGGGGGTCATGTTGCAATGGTACTTTCAGACACTGTCTATCATTCTGTGCAGGCGCAATCAGGGAAGAAAGGCCTGAAGTCGGGGAATCGTCTCATAGTCCTGCATGTAGAAGAGGATGCAGCTGATCAAAATTTCTGGCATGCCAGAAATTCAACCGACTGGTCAGGGTTGGCTGGTCAGCAGTGACTAGCCCTTGTGCCCCCCAGTACTCTGTACAGCAAACAACCCATGATCAAAAATTGATCAAACTTAAATAAATATGAATGAAAAAAAACACTCATCGTAATTTCTTAATCAGTTGAATGTATCACTCCAAGAATCTTTATAGTGAAAAACTTATTTTAAAAGGCTTTAATGGCAGCATGCTGTTAATTATTTGGTCTGATACATAGACTGTATAAATAATGGTCGTAGTATCCGTGACGTCACCTATCTGTTCCTGTTTTGAAGCCAATCGTCGGCGGGAGCCATATTGGTAATCCTGAACTCAACCAAACTTAGTGTGAGGTAAAGAGGTGGGGTTTGAGCCTCCTTGCCAACAGCTATGTGTTCCCACCTGTCAGTCATGTCCTTACATCGGCAAAAACTCATAATCTTAATATCTTTTGAACTGGTGCGTTAGAAAAAAATTCAGCCCCCGTACAATGTATCGATAGTTAAATTAGCTACGTAGACCCAAGCCGTTTTTTGAACCAGGCTGTAAACATGATTATTTATTGCTACAAAAATCGTCTTTTTTGAATTAGTGTGTATGTGGTCAGCGGTGTTTCTGCAGCCAGCCTCAAGCGGATGGTCGATGAATTGCAGTTTATAACACTTCCCCATGGGCTTCATATTTTGAGACCAGAGGTTGCTGCTTGGTCTGACACCTATACCATGGCAGCTGCTTCTGGCATTAACAATAATTATATATAGATACTCTGGTGCTGTCGGTCTAGTTTGCTTTTGCAGGTCATAAAAAAACATCAATTTACATTTCAATTTGTTTCATAACAAGCTAAAAATGCTGTACAGGAGCTTTAAGTAAAATTATCAGTTAAAGCATTATAGTAGTATATTGACCTAACTGAGAATAAAGTTCAAACTTTACATTAACCATATTGCTGCTTCTCTAACTGTTGAAGCAGGTAGTGGTTCCCATCATGTAAATTCATTCTAAACCTCACATTTCAAAAATAAAACCAGGCCTGAGTCACTTTAGATACTGAACATTCAAACATCATGTATTTTTGTCAGTATGCTCATTAATAACATTTAACTACATGTGACCTTCCTGTTATCACCAGGTAAATATCATGTAATTCAAGCTACACTGTAATTAGTCTGTATTGTTTGTGTAAGCTTAGTGTATACAGTTTGGAAATCCATCCTATGTGGCATTACCAGGTAGAGTAAACAGACGATTTTTCAAAGCCAAGAGCACTTCTGCAGCAAATTTATAAATGGTCAGATTCTGACATTTCATACATTTCATTTCAAACTAAATTTTTCTAGGACCTCAAACCTTCTTAACCTGCAATCTTGATTTGCTTGGAAATATCACTGCTGTCGACAAAAGAAAAATATACATGTTTCATTTTTGGAAATCAGAGACAGAACATGAACAGGCTGCCAGTGAGCAGCAGTTATAACCAAATGGCTACCCCTGGCAGGAAATTACACACATGTCGTTCCTGGGCATCACAGGGTAGTGCTGACTTGCCCAAAATAGTCCCTGCCAGTAACAACAATATTACACACAGATCTCTCTATGTGTGCGCAGGTTAAGAAAGCAGACGCTGGCAGCCATTTCTTCCCCTCATTATTTTCATCTACTTCCCCTTCTAGACAATCCTCAATCCTCAATTCTCTGATGCCATCTCTAATAGCCAAGACAATCAACAAATCAAAGGCTGGTCCTCAATGAGAGCTTGAGCTTTTAGTTGATGCTGGCAGACCAGAAATGAGACAGATGATCTCAAGACGTACTCGGTTAGTTAATGGGATGCATATTCTCCCTAATTGGCCAAGTTAAATAATATTGCTCTTAAGGTAGAACAGAGATTGATTGTTACCCAAAATACATGCAATATTATGAGTCTCCTTTGCATACGATAGCCTGATGTCATGCAGTAAAGACCTGTTAGCTAACGCAACGTCTTGGGTCAATGAGTCCAAACAGGACATTTGCAAACTTTACTTACTTGACAGATTTATTGGTAGATAAAATGACTAACCTTATACAGTCTACAATTATTAGTTTTATGTAAACAATGGACAACCATAGAATATTTGTGATCCATAGGGTCAGGTCATGATCACACATGAGCTGATGCAGGGGAATGATAATCTCCTTGATAACCAAAAATACTTCTTTGCTGTTGGTAGAGATGGACAGAGTTAAAGGCTGATTTATACTTCCGCGTTGAATCAACGGTGTACCCTACGCCGGGGGTCTGCGTAGCTCCTGTACCTACGCCGAGGCCTACACACGTAGCTGACGTGCACCTCCTCCAAAATGTAACTCCCCGTAGAGCCGACGCGGACCGCAAGCTCTGTGATTGGTCCGCTCGGCGGCTTTGTCTTTCCCGCATTTACAACACGTCCGGGATCCCAGACATCGGCCGCAAATCGGCCGTGTATTTCATCTCCTCCTCTCTATTCTTCATGTAATCATGTCTGTATGATAAACAGCAACATGTATCAGCTGTAGATTAACATAACACGCTCTGCATCGCTGTGGAAAAGTAAACAGAGATCGTAGCGGGACCGGAAGCAGGCGGCCGGCTATCAGAGAGACCGCACTGCACAAGTATGTGGGGCTCATGTCCGCGTCAGCCCCTGCTGCGTAGGGGAGACGCAGAAGTATAAATAAGCCTTAAGCCTACAACAAACAAGGATGGGTATTTGCTTTGCTGGACAAAAATGATGTGTTTGCCCAAAGGGGATGCCAAAATCCACACAAACTTAAAGTTCCTTACAGGAGCTTTAAATTATCATAATTATGTTCTTGAAAACATGTCAGCTAGGGTGACAATATTTAACTTAATCTTCCCTTTAGCCATCACAGGCGTACACTCCGTACAGCTAGTTAGCGAGGAGGTTTAAGGCCAGCCTCTTTGCGTTTGGCTAGGTCGACCAAAGTTAGGTTGAGTGGGCATTTCCAATATGGCCTCCGCCGACGATAGGCTTCAGAAACAAATGGGTGACATCACAGAGACATTGTCCATGTATTATACATTATATTGACACTATCAAGTCAAAGTTTTCCACATACTGGTCCATCTGCGTTTGATGGATTTATAGAGTGCTGTTCACCTGAAGTCATTAATACACTTATCTTTGACAATACCAAGTTTTTTGGAGGGGAAGCAGACAAGTCTGCAGCTTACTAGAAGTTGGACTCATTTATTTAAACTGTGACCACCCCTCACATACAACACTTAGTTTGTGTTCTAGCTGGTCTCACATTTCACCATCGCAATGCATGCACTCACCACAAGAGAAAATATACAGCCAAGTGTTTCCCCATTATATTGGAGCTCTTAATGGCCGCATTGTTTATTTTGCCCCACTGCTGAAGAGAACAGGAATTGTCTGGGGTTAATGCAGGAACCCACCTCAGCAAGGACTCAAGGCCGCTCTGCTTTGTTTGCTGCCACTGTACTCCACTCAAGAATCCATATCTGTGGAATTATAATTGAGGATAAATATTATCAAGTGCAATTGGAGAGGGTGTTGTGTATTTGTGCTGGGGCCAAGAAGAGAGGAACTGTGAAACTGAACACCATCTCAGGCTCTGACCACAGGAGAGCTTAGTTGGAGGTAGAGGAACCATCTTCCTCTGTGGACCATCAGAGAATACGAAGGTGAAAGGTCAAGGTAGAAAGTGACGTCACTTCAACAGCTTAGACTGTGTATCTTAAATCTACAGCTAACACAAGTCTGAAGGATGAAAAAGCCAGTGGTGAACATATATATGGAGGCTATGGATTGCTTTCACCTGCCTGGCCCTGCTCCTCAGGGTCTTGGCATTGTGACATTCAGCCTTTTCTTCAAGTCTCTCATCACCAGGTGGAGAAAAACAACCCATAATACAAGTTCTCTAATCTTGTACAGGATAACTGTCAGCACCTCCATACACAGTGGAAGGCTTCCCCGGCTTGTTACAACACTGGCACCAGCAATAATCACTCTAATCCTGTGGTATCCATGGTAAACAAAACCTCTCGCACAGTCATTATCTATTCACAGCCAAAGGCCGTCAGATAACAAAGCACATCAGGGAAAAGAGAATGAATGAAGAGAGATGCAAAGAGGCTAAAGAGAGAGACAGAAAGAAAGAGAAGAGTGTGAGAAAAAGCAAACAGGAAGAAAGAGGATCGAGGGAACAGTATTTAATTGTATTATATAACACTCTTTGCTGTGTGCCAGGCTGCAACTGTTTTCTCTCTTTCAAAAGGAGAGTTTTCTGTTGTAAGAGCTCCAGGCATCTCTCAGCCTTGATGTAAACTGATACTCATGTTGTTTGATTTTCGTTACAAGATCCAAGCCCCTCCAAGAATGAAAACTCAGGGAAATCTTACATAACAACAATTTAGTGACATTTAAAACTGAAAAGTATAAAGATGGTATGCACTGTAGTCGTTTTTAGAAACAGCAACCTCTTACTGAGCAGGACATGGAAATAGAGTCAGGGATTTTGAGACTAATATAACAAAGGTCCAACAAGTTGGTTGTTTTTTTCACCCACCACCCATTAGGTGAAGAAGAGGTCACTTTTATGCACAACTTTCTAGGAAAACAGAAACAACTGAGGATCTGCTTTAAGTGGAGCATAATGATCAGCATCTGCCTGCCAGATAAGTGATATCACAAGGTGGTGTGACAGGATGAACAAGAACCTTTGTGTAAGTACAAGTTCAAGTCTCTCTGTATCTTGAACTATAAATAAATGTGTCTGAAACAATTATGTTTGTGTAAAGGTACAAAAAGGAACAATTTATTTCAATTAACACTAGTTTAATAATATCAACTGTTTTGCAATCAATCAGTCTCTGGACCTTTCTGCGGTCATCGTCTATCATCCTCTGATCAGTGTTGTAGTTTAATATCTTGTTTTTAGGACTTGTGACTCGACTTTTACTTGGACTCATGCATAGCCTGTATTAGGACTCAGAAGATGGAAAGAAGGACTCTGACCTATTTATAAATACTGTTTTATTTGTTTGTTAAGTTAATTTTATTGTAATGATAATATATTCAGTTTGAGCAGCTATCACAGGCATTTACCTGCAAGCATTTTCTCATGCCGTCTTGTTCAGCAACAGTTAGGATGCTTAAAGACGGATATAAATCATGTGTTTTGTTTTCAAAGTTTTTACAGTAAATGCAAACAAGAGCAGTGCAACATGTGCAATATAAACCTCAAACTTTAACAGACATCTGTCCAGGATAAACCCAGAATGATGAGTAAGATGTTAAAGTGATTCCATAACGATACTGTTGGTCTCTAAAGTAACTGCACCACTGGGTCCTAGGTGATGGGTCAGTTACATTTCTGAATAATTTAACAGGTAGGAAGTTGTTTCAGTGTATTAGATAACCACAGTGATCTCAACACATCAGAATCAATGAGTGTGGCATCCCTGAAGAGCACTTCATTAATCATTTGAATTTCCAGATACACTGACATGATCAGTCAGAATCTGATGTTGATAAATTAAACACGTTTTGTGAGGAGTGAAATAATGTGCAAAAAGGGCAGCTAATAATGACAACTCGACTCACACTCAGGTAACTGACTCAACTCAGTTTCTTCTTTGATGACTTGGACACAACTCTGGTTTGAACACTGAGGACTCAAGACTCAAGACTCTAGATTTGGTGACTAGACTGTAACACTGTTTCTGATGCATGTAGCCATGAAAGGGGATATGCTTTCAGGAACAGGTGCCAACTTTTCAATTTCAATTTCATAAACAGGGAATACAGAAAATGTTTCCTTGCATCCAAAGTAAAAAGACTTTTCTGCTGCAAACACCTGAGGAGCAAGACACTGGAATTGGATCACTGCAGAAACCATTGTGTAACATTAGTGTTCATTTTTGAGCCTTGAAACACAACTCCCAATTGTGTGTCTACAAAAAGTACAAAGGTAAGTCATTTTGGCCTGTATCCAGGACTTTTTATCTTTTTGCTTATTTTGCAGACCCCAAAAGGTCAGCGAGAACAGCAGGAGCTTCTAACATTGTATCTGTAGATGCAACTTAGTGCTTGACACATAACCCTGTCTCTGATTTTGCCTCCTCATCTTATTTGGTAAATGCAAGCCATATTTCTGGACTTCTCAAACACACTCTCATCTTACCAAAACAATCTGATTTGATATCTGGTTTTATTGTTCAGGAATGCAAAGGCTGAACTGTCTGCCCGAAGCAGATATTCAGTATCGAAATTCAAGCTGTAGAAATGAATCCAGGGTACAGTCCAGATTTCTTCGCCCAAGGTGAGCTGTGCAGCACCGGCTCCGCCTAGACGGGGGACTCAGTATAAAGCAGTTTTCCACTGAGAAGAGTCAGAAAGAGTGCAGATTGTACTTTTTATATGAAACAGTTAAATATTTTAAACTGTTTCAGAACAAGCATTGGTGGTAGCGGCAAGTTCAGAATGAGCAACAAGAAATATGCTATAAACTCAAGACAAGCTTCAACTGCACAGTTTTGTCAAAGTGAATGAATTAAGGCTACAAAGTAATTTTGCTAAATGTTCACTGCAATACTGTTTTCTGCCCTTTATTTGCATGTACACTCTATAACGTTGTTGCTAGGGAGTATGTTCACATGCATGGTGAAAAAAATTAACTGACTCTGAAATCCTGAAATGCTGTGCCTCCCATAATCCCATGTGGTATGTTCCCACTTAACTAGTAATTGCATTTTCTCTTCACGTATTTAATAGAACAACATGGCAGCAGTGTGGTTAATTTCTTCCTTGTGCTTGGAGGACAACCTACGTGTTGAGTGCAAGTAGAAGTGCACACAATTAGCTAATATAATTCACAGATGTGGCCACAGAGGTTTCTTTTTTTTTCTTCTCTTTCTCTCCTTGTCTCAACTTTGCACAGCGGGCTCGACGGCCTGAGAGTTTGGACACGGTCTCTGCACTCACCCCACTGTGACCCACTGGCACATACATTTCAAATGACGTAGTAATTAAAATACACTAATTTGATAATAATGCAATAACAGCAGCACCCTGAAGGGCTAATTTAAAGAAAACATTTTCCCAGACCGCCAGTAAAGCATATGTAATGCCCCACAGAAAATACAGTAGCCTGTTGGTGTGCTTTTGGAGGTCTTGGGGGTATTTCAGGGTACTGATTTCATACCACAATCATTAAAATCTTTGCTCCATTTTGGCCCAGAGCGCCTGACTGGCGACGGCGCCTGAGAATGATATTGGATCCCCAAGGTGTAAACGTGATGAATAGCTGGGGCTGTTTTGCAAAGGGTTAAGTTTGAAGCTCTACCACAGATCAAGGCACAGTGACGATTCAAAACTGAACCTTATATTATCTTAACTGGATTGAGGAGTTCATAGGGCATCTCTGAAGGGTTAAACGATACATAAGAGTAACATAAGACAAGAAGGACTGATTAAATAGCTTACCTAGATTTAACTCTATAGACTTTTTTAAATATTACTTTGAGACATATTTTATCTGACCCTAAAAGTATGCTAGAGACAGACAAACTTAACACCAGCACAGTTTGGGAGATGGATTCAAACTGGCATGTGACCAGGAAAACTAAGATACTTCTAAATAAAGTTTAACATTAGGCAAGATTAGCAAGGGATCTTCAACAATTGTTGCCAAAATTTCCAAATTTCTACAAACCAGTGTTTCTTAGAAAATGTGCTGAATACCCCTTTAACTCAATAAAATGCAAAACATTCTAAAAAACGCACATCCATTACGGCCAAGTCCGTCAACATACTGTAGCAGCAAACAAAAAGAGCTCATTCCTGCACATCATTATCCACCTTTGTTAATCATAGCACCCACATGCTTGTGACCTGATCCTGACTGTCCATCAACATGAATATCATTAAATGTGAGCCACGATGCACAGTAATCTGCCCCTAATTCCTCCTCATCATCAAGAGACAAAGACAAGAAACAAGCACAGAGCAGGCGAAAGAATTCGGGCCCTTTGTGCCGCTGGCATGGCGGCTTTGGAGCCTACAGAAGTGGAAGTTAAAGTGATTAAACTTGCTCACTGAGGCTTGTTCTATGGGACCGAGTTGCACAAACCACGCCTCATGACCCATTTGTGCGAGTTTGATTATTGAGTACTCTGTGCGGCACTTCCACAATTGGGGTCTGCTAATGAGCAGCGAGGATATGGCGAGATAGCACTTGTTGGCATCACCTTAGCCTGGTGACATGTTTGATGATTCCATTTATTCTGAATAAATGAAACTCCAGCTAGGGTTTCACCTGTTCCCTCAAGATGTATTGACTGCATTTGTTTTTTAATTAGGCATGTGATTGGCAAAGGACAAAACAAAAATGGAAAATTACAACCCCAAGACAAAAAACACAAAAAGTTCATAGAATTTTGGCTCAGGGTGCACACTTGGAGCTAGCAGTTTGCTGTGTTCGGATTCAGATGATAAAAAGATACATAGATGCATTTTCCCCTTGGGTAATTTTGTGTTCACACTGCTGTTGGGACGTGGGCCAGAGCAGATACCACCACAGGGCTGTCCCTTCATCATCATGTGCTCCTTTTACCAACTGCATAGCTGAACAAATGCCATGTGAAGGCATTTGTTCTGAAAATCTAAAATTTAAGTAAGATTGAATATCTCAGATAAGGGTGAATTTATTATGTTTTGTCTGATAAGATAGTTTTTCTCACTAAGCAGTTTTTACATTAGAGTGTTTCACTTGTTTAAGTGTTTTGGTCCTAAATTATCTCCGTAAGATATCACAACTTGTTACTGAGATTTTATGACCTATATTGAGTAATACATGCTTGAAACTAGAATATCAACTGTTACAAAGCGGTTTCATCAACACTCACAAGTATAAAACTGCTTTTTCAAAGTAATAATTTCTTATTTCAAGCATGAAATAAGAAATCATGACTTGACACAATTGTACCTCATCACACAATTAAAACAAATGACAGCCAAATGTAATCCACTGTTTTATTTTCAATGAAACGATAGAAAATATGTACTACTATATATTAATGCAGTTGGCACAGCATGCTGATTCCAAGACATCAACTAATGTTAGAGGGTAATCTGCCAATTGACTTGGAGCAGGAAGGAGGTCAAATGAGCATATTTGTCAAATGTTGGACACCACATCCAAAAATACAGCAGTTTACAAACTTGTGAGTCAGTGCATGAACGAGCAGTGTTGTTAACGTCAAGAAAGTCCAACAGCAGTACCTGAAGGCACAAGACCAGCTTGCAAAAGTGGAGGTTCCAGTGATGAGAAGGACAAACTCTCCTGGTTCTACAAGCCAGACAAAATTCTCTGACCTGGACCAGTAGATGTTGAGTCCCTTGATATCGCTACATCCAACACCAGCTCTTCTGCTGATGTTGCATTGGATGGAGATGCTGACTAACTTGAGTCTCGCCATTTCTATGCTAACTACCTCACCTACTACTGGAGTGTGATCAAGCAGCTGTTTGTTCAAGCTTCTGGACTGATTGCAAATCTTTCCAGGGTTTGATTAGGAGCAAGCCAAGACAAGCACTTGTAGAAGATCTTGGCTTGCTTGTTTTGTTTTGTATCAGAGTGCAATTGCTTCACAGAAGTCCAAACAATCAGAGCCAAGGTGGGACATGGCCCCTATGTGGGACTGACTTCTACAAACAATCAGGTAAGAAGCCCTTCTACCAACAAACAGTAATAATTATATCCATCTATTGTTGAGCAAAATATTGCTGTTAGCTTGCGGCTAACTGTTAACTGTTGCCTCTATACAAGTTGAGCAGAACAAATCAATTCAAACAGCCAGGACAGCTGATTGCTGCCAATTTTGGATCTGCAAGCTGAGTTGCAGCCTATTACAAAAAAAATCCTCATGGATACTTGGAAGTGAAAGTTTTTCTGTTGTGATCGAGAAATAGACATAAGCAAGGACCCAAATGCAGCCAATGATGTTCAGTTATCAATACAAGAAATTAGATTGACTATGAGACTCACCATTTAACAGAGTCCACGGGGTGAAGACACAAAATTTGAAGGAACAAATCCCAAAGTCCAGCAAAGGAAAAAACTCTGGAAGAGCCAAAATTATAATCCACAAAGAACACAGGTAGGTCTGTTGAGATGAAATGGAAAGGCACAGAAGAGAAGAAACACAGAGACTTAAAACACACAGGGTATTTAGACACAGGTGGGACCAATAAAACACAGGTGAAACGTCTCCCCTGTGACGTGAAATCACAGGGGAGGGGAATCACACAACAGCAGGAAGTAAAGCAGCACAAAATTAAAAAACAAAACAGGAAGTGAAAGGGAATCAATGGAATACAAAACTAATCAAGAGTAAGTCATAATTCCTTGCTTCTTTGAAAATCCTGATATTCTCCTCACTTAGTTGACAACTTAATCCCCAATGATCTAGAAATGTGTACTGTTATTGCAAAATTCATGTGGGTCACCTTGTCAGGCAAGAAAACCCAGAATTTGGATTAATCTTCAAAAATCACACCCCTTTTGAACAGATGTTGAGATAAAGTTAAGAAATGGTATCGGGATAAAATCTGGAAACTCTGCGGTCCTGACTCTTATATATATATCATTTGACAGCAGTCTCCCAGAGGGTGGTCGCTTGCATGGTTTACTTCCATTTGTCATTGTTATGCTAAACACTGCTTTGGTATAGAGGAAATTGAATTAAGGAGCCGTCCAGCAGCAGTCTTCAGTCTGTCTCGTCCTTATCATTTCTATCAGCCTGATCAGAAACACATTTAGCTCCCACCAACAGAGGGTCACAAAGTCACGTAACCTTCGGCAGGGAGCGATTTCCTGAGCACTCCATCATGGATAGCCTCTGGTAGGGTTTGGAGTAATGTCGCTTGTAAATAAAGTTTAATTTACTGAGACCTACAGTGGTAAGCTGGTGAAAATCTAAAGTAGGCTGTAACACTGTCTTTACAACTGTTAGAAAGAATAATCAATGTACAAACGAGTGAACCCAGTTGTTCTAACAGAGGACTGGTAGAGAGTATTTTCAATTAATATGGTCCAGTGCTGCCTCGGGACATGTTTTCATTTTTGTAAGTCATATTTTAAATGTTTCTGAAGTATTCATGTTTTTATCTTAACTTAAGCTGATTGCATATTCACAAAATCTGAAAGATCCAGTTATAGCTATAAATCACGACAGCTTTAGAGGACATGATACTAAACAGCTGATCAAAATGTTCTACTGTCACACTTCACTGTCAAATTAGGCATTATGACCAACAGTCCTCTTTCAGTTTGTCGGAAGCATTTACAGAAAATGATTTAACCACTGTGTTATACGATTTAATAAATGAGGTTGTTATTGTTTGGTGGTTAGTCAAGACGAGAAAAATGCGCATGGAGAAAATGGAGAAACAAGCTGTATTCAAACATGTAAGTTTTGTCGTGCATTCATTTTTCATCTTACAAAAAACAAGCACATAAAAGGGCACATATCTGCTTTATTGGAAGCAGTTTTGGGGTTGTTTTTCTTTCTTTTTTAACAAGGGCACAAAAAATAACAAATCTCAGGTAAAACAACAATCAACAAATAAACAAACAGTGTTGCAATCTGTGAGAAATTACACAAAAAGGTCAAAACTGGAATGTGAAACAAGGAAATACACTTGATATATTTCTCTAGACTGTGAATTAAAAAAGTAAAAGAAAGGATAGTGCAAGTTTCACAATACATAATACACATCAACATAACAAAGAAGGTAAAAGGAATAGGAACTGTCAGGGTCATGTAGTTTTAAGTCCAGATAGTCATTCCACATTTTGTACCTGAGCAGAGTTCAGATTTTTATTTATCGCACACATTTCAAGTAAAGCATCATCAAGGAAACTTTCAGCTGTACAGAAACTCTGTAAGCTCAAGAAATGTAAGATAATACAAAATAAGAACAGATCACCACAAAGGTTATATTTTCACAACTGTAGATGAAAAGGGAACACTCTCTGTGGCACTATGAAACTTCAAAATAGTGCTAATTAAAAGGCACATCTCTTCAGCATTAATCTGTGTAAAACACTGATTAGACCTAACAGCCATACCGCAATATTTCTGATTCATCACGATTGTAAACTTCATCTGAGGTATTTCAGTACTTCAAATAAAGAAAGCTTCTAAAAAACACAACCCCTCTGTCTTGATCTCACTGTCTCTGCCCTCGCTCCTGTTTGAAGGCCACAATGAACTTCCAGGCTTCGACATAGTGGCACAGGCAGATCTCTGCTGGGAACAACTCCTCCACATCAGGGGGGGCATCCAGGTCTTTGCGCTCCATATAGGAAACCAGTGTGTCTTTCAGGCTTTTAAGGAAAAATACACAATTAATGTTATCTGATGTTTAATGAAAACGGTCAAACTCAAGCATTAGCACTTATACTTCAGTCTAGTTTTTTCTTTACCAATAGAAAATATCCAGCACACTTCATTACTGCAAATAAGATATGAAATTATACATGTGAAGGTAATGAATGTGTCCAAAATGTATCAAATAACATTAGGTCCCCTGAAAGACAACCACCTCACATATGTGAGGAGACAATTTTGTTTGTGTGCACATACCAACTTACCAAAGTTATTTTTAAAGTGGGATTGGAGTTACTTACACTTCGTTTTAATTAAGAGACACAAAAATACAATTCCAGCCCAGCCCTTTCCTGCATCTGCTGCAAGGTTATTATAGTTTTGCATTTTTCATTAGTTTTTAGTTTTATTTCGTTTTGACTTTTTGTTTTCGATTTCAATTTAATTTATAATTTGTTTTTAAAGCAGGTTAGCTAGTTTAGTTTAGTTTTTGAAAATGATTTGTTTTAGTTTAGTTTTTATTAGTTTCAGTATTAGTTTTATTACTTTTTGTAATATGGATTAGTTGTCAGGGGCGAGATTCAAAAAAGTCAGAAAAAGCATTGTGTAATAAAAACTCAAAGCATCATACAATTTTAAAAAATATATTCATCTTGGACAGATGAACAACCATCCACATAAAACAATAAAATGTGTCACTCATACAATATATATTAAATATATTGTATTTAACAAAAAAAATGGTCACAACAACGGTACATAAAACATAGAATACTGAGTTTATATGAGATAGATTGACAAAGACAAAAACTAACAACATTTTCTCTATAATTTCAGTTTATTTTACTTAGCTTTGTAAAATCACAATACAGTTACAGTTAGTTATGTTTTTTTGTAAAGCCTTGTTTTTATTTTATTTCAGTTAACAGAAATGTTTTTTACCTCTCGTTTTTGTTATTTTGTTAGTTTTCGTTAACGATAATAACCTTGATCTGCTGTTTTCATTTCTCTTTAAGATCCTGAATTTTATGTTGTCTTTTTGTTTTCCAACTGCTTTTTGACTTTGTTAGAAAAAAGTAATTAAAATGTATTATCATTATCGTGTCCTGTCTGTATAACTCCTGTTTTTTTTCCAGCTTACTGCTATGAGGTAAAAATCTCAGAAAAGAAAGAAAACAAGAAAAATCAATCCTAGTTTTCACATAATTCATTCACTTTAGATCAAATACCCAAAATCTAAAATCTGAACTCAAAATCAGGACTTTAAAATCTCAAATATAAGACGCACCAGTAAATAAGACACAGTCTGTTTGGGGCGTCTCCTAAAGGAAAAAGAGTTTAAACTGTCATACCGCATTAGGCTTTTATTGCGTTCAGTAAAGTCCTCAACATGCAGTTTCTGTGCAGCTGTCCTTGAAGTATCTTCTTTTTTTGCCACGTGGAGTTTGCAATCATGCTAGTTACCAATGCAGTAGTGTTGATATTTGGAAGGCACTGCCTGTGACTACTTGGAACAGAGTTGCTCACTTGTTTTAAATTAAAGACTCTTTTTAATCAAACCAGCTGTATGCGATGGATTATTTAATAGTACCTCACTTTTCTTTTAAACACATGATCATGAGCTAACAAGGGAGAAAAGATGTTAAAATGTGGCACTGCAGTCATCATCTGCATTGGGTTATGGTGGTGGTCATGTCAGGGCATGTCTATGATGAAGCTCTGGCTAGTATAGAGCTATTTTCTTAGTAAAATACCCTTACACAATAAAATACCTCTCTGCATTTATACCAGTATAATGGTTGAACAGCTGTATAGGTAGCCGCCTACATTAATATGTATAACAAAGTATCAATATTTTTTATGAACTGATTTTCACTGTCTTTACAGAAAGATGCAGGATTAGGAAATTATGGATTATTTGTTATTATTCAATCAAATATTTGTTTTACCTCCAGTCAGGCTTGAAGGTGTCAAGTGCATTTGGCTTCTTAAGGACCAGATATAGGAACTCGTGCATCTCCAGCAGGAAAGTGTCAGCACTATTCTTAGAGAAGAAGCCAGTCAGCAGCCGGTGCTCGTCTTCACCAAGGACTTGTTTGTACTTCTCTGAGACTTCAACGAATGGATCCTAAACAACAAAGAGAATGAACATTATAACTATAATAGAATTAATACAAAAGTTCTGTTAGAAAGAGGTATTTTGGAAGACAACTATTGTGGCAACATTTTTTGATCATATAATACTACTACCGTTATATACTGTATATATTACTAAGACTACACAGACCATTTCCACATCTCTATCTCTAAACTGGTTGAAGTGTACGATACTTTACCCTCTTGAGCCGGAGCATGTGTTCTGATTTCAGCGAGATCAGCAGCTGCCAGAGAGCCACACAATGCTTTAGACAGCACATACTTAGGGCCTGCAGGTGAAACATAAGGAACATATAATGCACATAAAAAAGACCCAAACCAAATACAATCTTGTCCATTTAAATCAATATTCTGTAATTAAACTGAACACAACACCACCAGAAGTAACCTCAAAATGTGTACTCAGGGATGCATTCTGTGAATTGTTTGCATACAAAGTAACAGATGTTTGCTCAGTCGAAGCAGGAGAACATGCAACAAGATAAAATAATCCCAGTCTCAGATAGGCTGACCTTGAATATGTGTGGAGCCATCTGGTTTTCCATCTGCAGCACCTCCTCCAGGTAACAGGACAGCTGCATGAGAGCCATTCCCCCAGTCATAGCGAGGAAGCCTAAGGCCACTTCCAGGGTGGACAAGGCCTCACACACCTCGCTGTAGGAGTGCAGCTCCCCCGCCATGGCAAACAGTGTGAGAGTCTGAAGAGGCTCCTGAAGGGACAAGGACACAGGTGGACTAATGTCATGAGGTGAAATCCAGAGCAGTGCGTTAAATAGACTGCATTTGATAAGTTAATGATAGTAGGTAATCTGTCTCTTGTTATTAATCAAATCTTACCTGCTTGACTTTTTCTTGAACATCCTTCAGGATAATCTCATAGTTGCGGTCATGTCTGTTTACTAGTGTTGGAATGCCCTGCAGAAAAGAGACAACAATATTTGACATCTTCATTTATTTCCAAACAAAACAAGATAGATTTGCTCTTTTTCTATTTGCTCACATTAAGAGTGAGGAGAGGTTTCCCCAGTAAGAAGCGTGAGATGATCTGATGCTGGATTTTGAGCAGGTCATACTCGTGGAGAGTCTCCTGGCCTCTCTCAATGCTGTACTGAGTGTTGGACAGAACCAGTGGCATCAGATCCCTCTCTAGCTCATACCGGATCACATGGAGGTCGGTCAGGTCTGCAGGGCTCACTTTGTAGCTGGGAGACAGATAGACCAGTCAGCCAAGAGACAGCCTTTAATCATGGGAGGAAATCTGGAAACATGTTTTTTTTTTCCATCTCTCTCTAGTTTTGATTTTGTAATTGAATAATGTATCTTTCCATCTTTTTCATAATCCCTCATTAATGTACACTCATGTGCTTTCATAGAAGATGTTTACACACAGTGCTCTTGCAGCCAAACATGAGTAAAAATGTGACAAGAGCTCCCCCACCTGGTCTCCTCTCCGGTGTGTTTATCCACACAGTACACCAGGTCATTGTGCAGGGCAATGAGGTAGCTGACGAGGGCTGTGGAGCACAGACCAGGGCCTTGTCTCCGTGGCAGCAGCACCTTAAAGTCACTATGGACGTCCAGATCTCTCTCGCACAGATCAGCCGGGATCTTAATCTCACCTGGATGACAATATTTCAAGTCAGCTCCTGATGTTGGACGGACCAGTGAGAGTTTAACCAAATGTGTTGTATGTACAAGAAATGATGCTTACCGTTAGTCGCCAAAGACACTCTGAGCTGATTCCAGGTTTTTAGGAAGATTTTGATGTGTTTCTCATACCAGGCTCTCAGGAAAACTTCATAGACGGAGGAAAGGACAATTTAAGCCAAAATGTACACACCACAGATTATGATAGAAAAAAAATATAGTTGTTCAGCTTTTTTTCAACAGTTTTAACACTGTGATGCCTGCATTTTTATGATCATACTGTGAGAAATGATTACAAAATGGTTAGCATTTGTGAAAATGAGTCATAGAGGATGAAGAGTTGAGAACTGCTGGTGTCGACGGTCGGTTTCAGTACCTGCTTTCTGACTGTGGAGGAAGTCAGCAATAGAGCTGAAAGTCAGCTCGGTGACGTTCTGAAACTTCTTGACAAGATCTCTTTGCAGTGTGAGGATGTCAGGAAGGTGCTTCACCAGCTGGACCTCTGCTTCCTAAAACAAAGCAATCATGCGTCAGTTTTAATACCCGTAAGGTTTTTTTGTAATCAATCACATTGAAGTTTAAATAAACATCATTGTTCATTTTTTTCCAGTCACAGAAATTATACAAAAAACATCACTTGCAATGTGGGCTTTATTAACATTCCCAGTCTGTTTTATCATATTTGTATGAGGTGTACTTTAACATATATTTTTGGATGAAAGTTATTTTTCTGTCAATTTTCAATTTTAATTTTCTTGGATTTATGATAACCTATGTATTTATTTTGGACTAACATTTGTAAATTACATTTCAGAAAGCAGCAGCATTTTTATTGTGAACGTATAAGATGAACTCAGAGCTTAGACCCCATCTAGATTGAAGTGGAGAACACAGTTTACAGATCTTTTACTGCAATGATATTTCATGTTTCTCCAAAACCTGCAGTAGAGTAAGAGTCAGATCATTTGTTGCTGTCTGTTAAAGTTGACCAGGATGTTTCTTTACCTTATGCAGAAACCTCCAGAGCACAGGCAGGGTGTCCTTGCCGCCGTTCTGCTCTACAATGTGGGTGAGGCTGAGCAGACATACTTTCTCCCTGCAGCTCCACACGGCAGAACGATGGATCAGGGAATTTTGGGGAAGTGACGCCAAGAAGAGACGAGGATCCCCAAACATGAGCTTCATGATGGGATTGGCAGAGATGCGAGAGTCAGCTCGGATGAATGTGTTCACTTCCTTAAGCTGTCTATCCAAGTGCTGTGGAGGAGAGGATGACAGAACAAATGTTTTTTAAGCAGATTTCTCACAAACAGGCAGAAATATTGACTTAATGCAGATCATATCTTGTTCACTTGGTCCCCTATATAAGAAACACAGTCAAAAGTATTTCTACCTTCAGCTGAGGTGTGATGATGGTGTTGCTCACTTCCATCTCCCATCCATTTCTAGCCTCTTTGGTGGTGAGCAGATTGTTGTTTGGAACAGGCCCTGAGAGTGAAGACAAGCTGAGTTAAATGATAGAATGTAATCACTCCAAAATAAAACCTTTATAACCTCATATCTGGTAATAGAAACTGTGATATCATTACTTATACACCATTTGGAAGGCTAGAGATCGGAAAAAGGAAAATCGTGGTACAAGGAGCTTGCATTTGCTCACAACTTTTATACATCCTGTGTGTAACCAGAAATTATAGATTGAACCCCACAACTCTGACCACTAGAGGGCAGCCCTTCCCCTCTTAAATATTTTCTATTACTTGGAGCAGTTGACAAATTCAGAATAACAAAGTTTGTAGGAAAAAGTACAACTTCATTTTCTATGTAACAAGTACGTTCAAACATTTTAACAGACAAATGGATGTACAGAGGTTTATGTTGTCTCTTGTTCCTTACATGCTTGTTGCAGGAGGCTGTTGATGAGCAGGTGAATGGCGCTGACAGTGTCGTCTGTCCCTTTACCCAGGGATCTGATAAGATGTTCCATGTCTTTTTGTAGGTGAGCAAGTAGAAATTCACCAGGGTCAGGCACTGGAGGTTTGATGATGGCTGAAATGGACTAGAAACATAAAAAAGGGAGATGACTGACTGGACTACTTTCTCTTGAATAAAGAAATCAGGATGTCAACAACCACTACAATGATGCTTTTGTAACTGCACTCATTTTTAAGACCAAGCTACCTGTAGGTTGCTGCAGGTACCAAGTAGCATGGCCATGTGAGTGAGCATGCGAACAATGGTGAAAGGAACCGGAGAGAGGCTCTTTGTGTCCAGCATGTCTGGATTGTCTCTGCGCCTGGGGTCCCCCAGGATGTGGCCTGTTTGAGTGCGGTCAGCCCTATTAGAAAACGACACACGAACACAGATTAAACAAAAAAATCAAACTAATCAACTTTCTACTCTATCACCTGATAAAGCTTTAAGACGACTTACTGTATTCCAACAAATTGAAATCCTGGCACGGGTACGTGATTCACTCCTCCAATCACAGCACCACAGTCCAAACAACGACCTTGTTCCATCGGCTGGCCGCACTACAAAAAAAAAAAAAACATGGGAGGAAAATAAAATTAAGTCAGAATATTAGGTGAATATAGTAAAAACAAAAAAACATTAAAAATGACTGGGTCTGTCTGAAAACACACACATACCTCTCCAATTGTGCAGGGGTGACCAGCTGGACAATCTAATGTAGGAATAAATAAGTTACTTTAAAGGTATAGAATGAAAAACCTTCAACTGACATGTTTTATTTTCATCTGTGACTTACGGTACCACTGCAGTTGTCCCATGGCTTGTCGAGCCACTGCCAACATGTCCTCAGGCATGGTAGGCAAGAAGGCTGCCTGTACGAACAGATAAAATCATACAATTCAAGTCATGAGGTGCACTTCGACCAAGAGTTCCGGGGTCTTTAAGCCCCCAGAACTACTTTTACTGGAACTAAAAGGTTCCTGTGCCCCCATTGTTGTCTGTGTTTCGACCGCGGGCTGAAGTCCTGGGTAGATTGTGCAAATCAGGCCAGTGACGTATGGAGAAAAAAAAAAAAGATATTAAATCATATTTTGAAATCTTAATAAAAAAACTAAACTAGTATGCATTCCCAGGAACTCCCTCTGTGTTGCAACAACTGTGTAAACTCCACAAACACCGTTATGTTCAACCGAAAGTCCCAGGACCTTTGAAAAGTACTACCCCCCAAGCAGGGGCTTTTCAGGGGGGAGATTATCTACCCCGTAACTAAATTTAGACCCTGGTTCCTCCAGTCGAAACACACGTAGTTCAGGGGTAAAGTCCCTAGTTCCGGGCTAAAGTTCCTGCGGTCGAAAAACGTTTATAGGAGGTGGAGTACAGTTCTGGAGGGGTGAGAAGCTGAATATGTACGCACCTGCATGTTTGCAGGTGCCATTGCCAGTTGCTGCAGAGGTGTCAAGATTCCCTGGTTCCCACAGAGCAAGACAACAGCCAGGTGAATACTTAAGTCCACCAAGGCATACTTGGCCCCAGATGTCCCGGGAGGAAGGTCCAGCGTGGTGAGTTGGTTTGTCACCAGAACTTGAGCAAACTTCTTCATCTGTGGACTTGGAATGAATTTTGAGGTCTGGATGTAGGCCAACAGGGCTTCCATTTGCTGTGGAAACAAGGATGTGTTTATTTAGAAATATTGTTATGGACTATGTGTAACAGAGTTGGGAATACTCTCTGTGTTGAATTTCTGCAAAATGTATGTGGTTGTAGTATTTATGGGCCTTTGTTGCCACCTGGTGGTTTGAGCAGCGCAACTGGAGCTTTAGGGCTCCTAGCTGGTCACCTCAGCAAAGGAAACGTCTCCTGAGCTGCAGGTGGGTGTGTGTGTGTGATGCTCCATTCAATGTTTTGATGTTTAATGATTTATAAATGTCCTAGAAACTGTTAGTAATGTGGATTCTACCTATGAACATAAATAGAGCTTATTGTGAGAATTACAGACACTTAAGCTTAGAAATGGTAACTTTAATCACGAGTTTTCACCAGGTAGGCACTGTTTATGTTTTCTTGTTTACATATGATGTTACATTTATATTTGTGTATTGTAAACTCATGTTGTAAGCATAACTGTAGAAAGGCTATATAACAGTCAAGAAAGTTTTCCTCTCTTGTTAAAAAGATTTATGTTTTTGGTATTTCTAATGTGCACAAAACTTAAAAATTCCCTTTATGTTTGGTATGCTGTTAAAATCTATACGATCACATTTGCTCAGTTATGTTACAGATTTCATGATGTACTATTGTAACACTATTGTATAGGAAACGTCTCCTGAGCTGCAGACAAGGCGTAACATTAACACCCGCCAAGCGCCAATGGCAGGTAAAAAATTTGTTTGGCATGTAAAACAAAAACACACACCCGCCAGTGGCCGATGGAAAATGTTGTATTGCATGTGAGGTTTTGTTTTCATACTTTCTACCGACTGTCAGGCTATTTTGACCCTCGCGGCGCGCTATAATTGTGTTGTGATTTGGTACGTGATGGCGTGGCGTCAGCTACTGGAGTTCTATTCATTCCCTTTGCTTGAAGAAGCACGGCGGGAAGAGCGTTTCGAGGAAGATGTGGCGACACATTTTCAGCGTGAAGCCACCACAAACAAAAAGGATAAACAAAGAGGCAGGAGACGATCAAGAAGAGGAACCGGCAGCTAAACGGAGTAATGTCACTATACGACGTTTCAAAGAAAACTGGAAAATTGACGAGGCTGTTACCATTTTAAATGAAATAAGACATGATTGGTACATTTTTGGAGGTCACTAGCCAATGGCAGATGAGGTAAAAAGTTAATTTTACACCCTGGTTGCAGATATGAGCCTCGCAGTTGCACATGCAGCACAATGACTGTTATTTTGATGTTTTCACTAGATTAAATAAGAGCCAGATGAAGAGCTACTTCTGTGTTGTTGTGGTGTCCCTTCCTGCACCATAAACACCAGGGTCACAGAGACACGTCCAGGGTAGTCCAGCAGAAAAACACAACCGGTAACATATGGACTGAGCAGCTGCAGCCTCCAGTAATGGAAAATGAAGCCATTGCAAAATCACTGCAGTTCCTTGATGGTCAACTTGAGGTTGGCTCTAAAAGCCAAGGAATCCTCATTAGGTACCATGTTAAAAATGTCTATTTTTACAGCACAAACAAACATGTTTACAGCCAATATGGTTGGGCTCCATAATGCCTAATGGGTGACATTAATGAGAATATACATGTTGTACACAGTCTCTATGGTGTGCACTTTACAGGCACAGAAAAAGTGAAGCATTTTCCATGTATTTTACAGAGTCTAAAGTATGTTCTCACTCAAGCCACACCAGAATTTTAGAGAAAAAAGTTTTATCTTTGAGGACATTTTCACACATACACTTTCAAATAAGTGTAGACACAAATGACAGGCCATGAGGTCTTATCCCAGCAGTGAACTCTGGGGGTTGAGAAATGAAGCCAACTCCAAAATGCTCAAAGCTGCAATTCCTTGAGTAGCCACTTGAGGTAAGCTCCAAAGAGAGTCAATCCTCATTTAAGTCGATTTGAGAATGCCAACATTGACATTGGCATTGAACATGTTTACAGTGATATAAAGTTTAATCATGTAGCTAACTCCTCTACATTTGACAACCGTACAGAGCTGATGTTTTTTACATCTATACATATAGAGCCTATGGTCATTATGTAATTCCTACCTCAGGCTTGGGAAGGAAGCTAGCATTGGCATCTCTGTAGAGAGTGGTAACTTCTCTGTACAGTGCCAGCAGAAGAAAAACTGTCTTCCACTGCGGTAAGCAACTGCACCCCTATAAAGAGAAGCAAAATAAGCAGCAGGAAAGTTATGTTAACACAGAAACAAAGTCCAGACCTGGTGATGAGTTAATAAGGTGTTGCAACATTACCTCACAGGTCTCCTCCAGTCCATCCACTTTGCCTTCCATGACTACCTTTGCAACAGCATTTCTGATCGTCTTGTAGTCCTCCCCACACACAAGGTACTGGTCTACTGGGGTGGCCTCATCACTCTGAAGAATGACATTTAAACTCAATTATTATGATTTCAAGCACTGAATTTAGAACAGAATTCCTTTCTTTGAACACTAACTGAAACCAAATGGATGGTTGAACCTTTTTGAGAACTTCTTCAGGGAAGAGCCAGCGGATTTCATCCACTTTCAGGAGCTTCAGGACAAACTCTACTCCATGTTGGCTGCAGATCTTACGGATCAAGTAGACACGATACCAGTTGTTTGCACTGCGTCTACACAAGCTCACCACGCTGGTCAGGAAGGCTGTGGTTCCACTTAGACCACTCTCTTGAAGCTCTGGCATGAGTACAAAGAAACAGCAGAATGATATAAATATTTGTAAAAACCAAACATTCACAAATACGTTATTTTGTTTGCAAAGTACACTACCAGTCAAAAGTTTGGACACACCTTCTCATTCAATGGTTTTTATTTATTTTTATTATTTTCCACATTGTGAATTAATACTGAAGACATCTAAACTATGTAATAGTATGGTTTTGCCATAATATGGATTACAACAGTAGTCAAATAGGGCTGTCCATTGTGTACTTACTCTACCTCTGAACAACACAACTGATGGTCTCAAACACATTAAGTGTGCAAAGCTGTCATGAAGGAAAAAGGGGGGTACTTCAAAGAATCTTAAAATATAAAACATGTTCTGCTTTGTTTAACACTTTTTTGTTAATTAAATAATTCCACATGTGTTCTTTCATAGTTTTGCTGCCTTCAGTATTAATCTACAGTGTTTCAAATAATTAAAATAAATAAAAACCCTTGAATGAGAAGGCGTTTCCAAACTTTTGACTGGTAGTGTATGTGAGATTTCTAATGTCCAAATTACACACCTGAGGCTCTCAGTTGTGTCACAATGAGGCATGCGGCCATATCCAGGTCCATGCGTACTCTGGCTACCTGCTGCAGATAATCTACAGTGGCTGCTTCAGCAGAGTGACCCTGTAACTGCAGGTACTCGGTCAGGAAGACACTTTCATCCTGCAGATACACCTGCTGGTCTGCAGTGGACCTAAACTGCAACCGATCAAACATGGAATCCTACAGAAATGAAAAAGCAGAATGTGAATATACTATTATATAATTTATGTTCAAATGCAAATCACTACACTTTCAATGTGTAATAAGGATATATTTGCATCTTTCAAAGGAAAAGGCTGTCTTTCTCATATGTGACATCTGAAGGCATGTGTACCTCAAGGCAGTTGATGTACAATAAATATAGTTCTGTTTTATCTGACTCTTCCAAGATGTTGCTCTGCTCAACGGCCATCAGATGCTGCTGCAGGTACTGTTTGACTTCCTCAAAGCTTTGGAAACAGTGTAATTATTGAGAAATATGAGTTAATATCAGGAGTTTATACAAATGACTTGTTTTGTAATCTGTATCATAGCACCTCACCTGTACTTCAGCAGGAGCTTGAGCACTACAGAACGAACCACTGGATTTTTATCCACAGAGTCATCAAATGGAGAGAGCACCTTCGTCAGGACTTGTCGATTAACTATCCAAAAAAACCACAACAAACAAACAAACTTGGTCACAGCTCACAAAACAAACACAAACACACTCCAGTGACTAGATGCAGCACAATGTCCTACCACCGAGAATGGGCGTAGGTGTCGCCTCCACCATGAGAAATGACAACAAATGGAGAATGACAGCTGGACAAGGGGGAGAGTTGTCCTTGAAGCACACAGTGGAGACCAGGTCAATGAAGAAAGCATTGCACTGCTTTCGGAACTGAGCATGTTTGTTGATTAGAGTCCTACAGAGAACGAAAGAAAAACAATACTTCATTAGTTTTTCCTTCGAATGTGCTAGGTTGCCAAATTCACATAGCAACAAGTGACACAATATAAAATCAATGCTTGTTGTTCTGATCCAAACAGAGAAACTAACATAATGTCTCCTGAGGGAACCATCGGGAAGTCGTCCCGAACTGGCTGCATGCAGAGAGGACAGTACATCTGACCGGGACCCAACCACTGTTTGATGCAGATTAAGCAGTACATGTGTTCACATGGTAGGCAGATTGGATTTTGGGGGTCTCCCATACACACTGGGCACAGCGTGACACCAAACCTGGATACAAAGTTACAAAAGAAGAACAGTCAGAGAGGACACAATGTGAAGCAGGGGAGATGTACAAAAAGCTGTACTCTTACCTGAAGAAGGTGTTGACTGCTTGATCTTTGCAGGTTTTGAGCAAACTTATCACTGCCTCAAACGGCTGCTGGGTTTTGAGGTCGGAATTTTTCTCCAGAACCTTGATGAAAGAGTAGACATTATGTGATTTATTATGATCCTCTATTATAAATACAGGAAAGATTTAGGTTATTCTTGAATGCAGACTTATGGTAAGACATAGAAGTAGAAAGATGCCGAACCAACCTGGCCAAGCCCTCGTGTGTGCTCCAAAACCAGAGGTGTAAGCTTTTTCTCTACCTCTTCAATTCCAAACAACATGTGCTCCACAAACAGAGAGAGGGAAAATATCCGACTCCATCCAGCTCTAAGAACAAAGGAACACCATCCAACTCAATAACGCTAAAGTAGCATCAAAAAACATTGAGAACATTTGAATGTGTTTTCCAAACCATGACTTACTTGACTCTATGGACAATTGTTTTGCTTCGCTCACTGTAGCGTCGCACACTGTCCTCTGAGCAGATCAACTCAATGGGAACTTGGAGTTTTTTGACTTGTCTGAGCCAAGCTTGTCTTTGGATGTCTGTGTTCAAGACTGTAGGCTCCAGGTACTCCACACACGCAAGAGCAGCATACACATCCAGCACCTTGGTAAACAGAAGGAATATGGTCGCAACATAAAAAGGACAATGTAAAATATATCATGCAGTAAAAGTCAAATGAGCACGCTTAATTTGAAAACTTTAAGTAAAAAGACAATTGAAAGAATAACTTCACACCAGGGCTGTCAAAGGATTCATTTTATAATCAAGATTAAACACTGTTTTGACAATTAATCATGAATAATTACATTTTTAATCCAATATTAAAAGTTCCATTATTTTGCATTTATGTTAAAGCAATTTTCACTAGTGACTTCATTTGGGAAACAAGTGAATGCAATGATATGTGATTTTTTGTGCCTTAATTACAGCGTGATTAATGCCTTAACGCTGACAGCCCTACTTAAAACTCTTAAATGAAGTCAGAGGCTCACCAGTTCATCACCAACTGCATTATTGGACATCTGCAAGAGGTGTTGTTTCACCTGGGGCTCTATACAGAGCATCCTTGAGAGGTTCTGCAGCCGGTTTTTGAATTCATGATAAGCAGTGTTGACCCATGGAAGAGATACCACCATGTCTGTGGCACTAAGCTGCAATCGCAACTCATTGACACAACAACCCAAGGCACCACGCAGGATCTAGACAATCAAAAAACATATGCTTATTTGAACAACGTAGCACACACCATCCCACGGATATAGCTTTAACTTACTGCTAATGAATCAAAGCATTAAACTGTTGACTACCTGAAGATCTTCCAGACATGTCACGCTCATTGTCATGATGATGAAATCCTGAAGGTAGCGGTGAAAATACTCCTTTTGCGTCTCTGGGTCTGCTTTTGCAATGTACCGCCCAAGTGGTGTCTTCCAAAAGAAGTTATCAAACTCCAGCTGAGTTTGGCCTAAACCACAGTCACATTCAATGTTAAAGTAAAAAAGATAAAAAACAGAACTGTTATGGAGAGTACCTGATTACATGCCATTACCTTCATGTTGAAGTGCAAGGACCCAGAGCTCCTCCAGGTAGTTCTTGATCCTCCAGCTGAACGGCATGCTGCAGCTCATGATCTGGTCTTGGGCAGTGTTGTTCGGTACGAGGATTGTTCTTGTCCCATTGCTTTGAAGAGAAAATATAACAAAGGGTCAATAAAGGCATATTTAAAATCATATGTGATCTTTCCAGTCAAAGGAATTTGTTATTCCAAAATTAAAGTGTAATATTTTCCCCACTTACTTCTGGTCCAGTGTTAGGTGTGTGATTTCCAGCAGTTTATCATTGCCAAAGATATCCAACCAAAGCCTTTTGACAGATTCACCACAGTTTCCATCAAGCAGAATGTTCAAGTTTTGGTCCCGGTCGATGACTGAAACCAACTGAGCCAACAGGGGCACGACCACAGCTTGAACACGCTTCCATAAGGTGTTCCTATAAAGACCCACAAATATCAACAGAGCTGTTTAAAAAGGAATAAAAGGAAGACATAAAAGCTTTCTTTGTGATGAAGCACCCACCTGAAAGTCCCTCCTTCTTGCAGAGCATCAAGGTTAGAGGCCTCCTTAATGACCCAGTTACTTTTGATGGATGAGAAGGTGTTGCCATCATGAGAACATAGCAATGAGTGGAGATGCCTCTTCGCAATTTGAAGAAATTCACCTAAAAAAATTCAACTATTATTAATAGTTCTGTTGCTGCTGTAAATAATATTTTAAAGTTGTTGTTAGTACCTTTTATATCATCATTGTCACTGAGGAGTGTCAGCAGGATTTCGACTCTCTGAGTGCTTCGGAGGCCGCTGTCCACCTGGTCCCTGAGCATGCCGACTGCACTCTGCACACAGCTCCTCAGCAGCGCTGTGGTATCCACAACACTATCTGGACCCTGCAGAGTGAGGACACAGGAGAAAGACAAGTGTCAAGAGTAACACAGGATGCAATTACATGTTACTGTTGACAAACAACCACAGGGTGCAGAGGTAGGGAAATGAATATACTTTATTTTTCAGCCAAAGGATTTTAACCCTCCTGTTGTCCTCGGGTCAAAATGACCCGCCACTGTGTTAAAAAAAAACCAAAAATCCCCTAAACAATATTTTTTCAACTTGAAATTTTATGACTTTTCCTAGATTGGCCCCAACAGTAGAAAAAGTGAAATGTTGCTTTTATTCACATTTCCATGTAAGCTGTACAGAAAAAGGTACAAAGGTGGTCTTTGGGTCAAAATGACCCGTGAGGCAAATAGAGTAGAAATCAAGGTCACAGAGTTATTTACACACCAAAGAATGTTACAATGTTTTAGTTGTGTCTCAGATCAATCAGTAGCAGAAGTAAACAAGACAGTAGCAGAAGTAAACAAGACAAGACAGGTGGCGTTCTTGCAGACTGCAGAACTCTTTGTCTGTGGATTTCCAGAGGTTATAAAGGTGCTGCAGATGACAGGACCCCGAATTCTCTCTGTGCTGAAGCCATGAGTGTGCGTTATAACGTTGAAGAGGCTCTAGAGCAGATTTTTTTAGATGTCCAGCAAGACAACTCTGATTCAGAAGAGGAAGTGGAGGATGTATCAGAAGATGAAGATGTGGAGGAATACAACCCAGAGCATGATGAATCATCTTCAGAAGAAGAAGAAGAAAACCCTGAAGCTGAAAGTGAGACTTTCCT
Source organism: Notolabrus celidotus (assembly GCF_009762535.1). Lineage (NCBI taxonomy): Eukaryota > Metazoa > Chordata > Actinopteri > Labriformes > Labridae > Notolabrus > Notolabrus celidotus. The sequence continues at coordinate 13,818,629 of NC_048291.1, forward strand.
TTCAAAAAATGGCAAAATAACATGGTCCTCGGCAGCATATGACCAACACGGCAGGCATGCAGAACAAAATGTCATAAAGATGACCCCAGGACCCACAAGGTATGCCGTTTCTCATGCCCATGCCATTGTCTCTACATTCTACCTGTTTATCACAACAGCAATAGAAAAAATAATCCTGGAGATGACAAATCTGGAGGGTTTTCGCAAATATGGAGACAGCTGGAAAAAGATGGATGAGACTGACCTGCAGGCCTACTTAGGACTGCTAATCTTAGCAGGTGTATACAGGTCCCGAGGTGAGGCTGCAGCTAGTCTATGGGATGCAGAGAGTGGAAGGCCAATTTTCCGAGCCACAAAACTCCTTTTTGCACATTTCTATTCTTTTCTTAAACTATAGAAATACAAGTGAAGAGGGAAAACTCAGGTATTCACACATTTTGTGGTGAATGACAAGTTGTTTCTTCAAGCAAGATAAAATTTGGTGTTTAAAATTCAATTAAGCTGCTTATATTGGGGGTTTTAGTGAAGACGGGTCATTTTGACCCGGAGGACTCGGGGTGTATACAGAATATGAGGACAACAGGAGGGTTAAGTAATATTTCTTTTCAAAATCTGTCCAGTATTCAAAGTTGAGGTCTTTAGTTTAATACCAAACATATTATGCAAAATTGTTGTTTCCCACGGTACAAAAGTCTGAAATATTTCCTCTGTACTCACCTTTTCCTCAGACTGCTCATTTCCTTGAGCTGCTTCCTCTTCATCCTCTCTGTACATGTCGTCGACCTCCATGTCTATGGAAAAATATTTTTTCATCAAGTCCCGTAGAAGTTTTTAGAAGAGCAAAGGTTTTAGAAATAATGATCTATATAAAGGTAGTTAAACTGCAGTTGTACACCTTTAGAAGTAGATATTAAGGGTGTGAGAAAATGTGTTTCAATCAGTTACCTTCAGGTGGACTTGTCTTTGTTTCGAACATCTCACTGATTGTCATTTTTTGTAAAGCTTTGATGTCTGAGACAATGTCTTTTGACTGTCTGAGGTCGTCAATGTGTGCTGATGTCCAGGGGCCTGTGAATACCAACACGTCTTACTTTATCTCCTTAACCTCAGACAAACTGATGGCAATATTTTACTCAAAGAAGATAGCTTCCTTACCTCCATGAAAGCCAATGTAGGAACTCCCTCCCTCCATTCTGGGCAATCTGGTGATGAAGTAGACAAACACCCTGCTTCCCATGCTCTCCTGAGTTATCTTGTTGATTTCATTTATGGACGAATACCTAAAAATGTACACCAAAACTCAATATGGCAAAACTATTCAAATAATGAACATCTAAAAGAGGATTTGTTGGACCTACTTTGCAGATGCGATGAGATTGGCACTTTGAGAGACTTCAAAGTCACACTGAATAAGGAGGATCTTGTTGCATGGTCCAGTGTTACTGCTCCTGTTTTCAGCTGTGAGGAAGTTCCTACCAGAAAACGGGAATTTGTTTTGGATTAAGATTATATGTCAGGATAACTGGAGTTATGTGTATTCTTGTGAATAATTCTTCCTGTAACATCCAGAATATCCTTAAAAACATGAACAGTAAACACTTAATACTGTAAGTTCAGTGATAAATGACCTCATGTGTTTCTAGTTGTGTCTAAGTACAAAATACCATTATTAGCCAATAAAAGCTATTCTGTTAGCTTTGTTTCAGACACTTCAATGTTTAAAAGTACCAATTAGTTTAATGTCAAAGAACCTTAAAGACCATATTGATCCTAATAGAAGACAGGGATTTTTTCATAGAGATATATATTAAAATAAGTGTGATCGTCTTATGTTTGGTGTTTAGCAACTGTGATGGCCTCAAGGCTGGCCTTTGTATTTTTCCCCTTTCCTGGCTTTGTCTTGTTTCAGGAAGTTGTGGGTGGAGCCTTTCAGTGAGCTTGACAGCACACCTGAGCAGGCTGGGCTTAGGATGCTACAAAAGCAGACCCGCAGATCACTCTCGCTCTCTTCCCTGGCCTATAGACTGCCTTCACCTTTTGTTTGAGTTTGAGTTGCTGAACTACAAAACAATTACATACTTACACTCAACCCTACATACATACTGACTACCTCACTCATGTATAAAGTAAAATGTTATTCACTTTATTTAATTGAAACACTTCACGTCACATTCTTTGGAGCCAGGTTGTAACAACTTATAACAGTCGTGACTCACTGCTACATCACCTGAAGGATGAAAGATGGCGAGCACAAAAAGACTGTCTTTCAATGTGCATGTACCTGTTTGACAAACAGATGAAAAGTATGCCCATTAACAGACCTGTTATCTATCTGATAGTCTGCAGGTTATTTAAAATGTTATGGTATTTAAATACAAACACCACAAGTGCTTAATTTTAACACCCGACTACATTTCATTTCATATACATTTGAAATTTGAAATCTAAAGGGTTTAAAACATTGTTTTCTTAAAAGGTGTTTAAAAACAACGTCCCTTGTGGAATTTCATGTGCCCCTTTTAAGAAAAACTAAAATTAGTTTTCTTCATAAAAAACAAGAGCTGGTCTTTACAGAAAAGACTATTTCTAAAAGTTTTGAAAATGAGGGGCTGTCTGTTATTCTGGGTCATCTTATATCCGGGCCAAGACTGTAAAATCAAGTAAAAATAATAACCATCTCTTAAAGCTGGGGTTGGTAGTCTAGGAAAACTAGCATGAATTTGAATGTAGCATGTCTTCAGGACTCCGTCTAACCCCTCCCCCCCTTCCCCTCGGAGCACCTCCAAGGCAACGCCCCCGCTGACCATATGATCGTGACTGATTCAAAACCGGTCCTCACCAAAACATTATCATAGTAAAAGTTAAAAACACAAACAAAGATGGCTAGTTAGTACTCACAACAGTCATGCTAGCATTATCCAGTTGTACTGGTGACACGATATCAGGAGAAAAGTTATAATACATATAATAGTGTAACAGCTCTACTGTTTGTTAAACGTGTTCAGTGTAGATGTTCTTAATTCCCACAGTGTTGACAGTTAGTGAAGGCAGCATCAAAGAGAGGATGTGTGAGGGAGTGTGCGAGGTGAGCCGGAGAGAGGAGAGACAAGAGGAGAAGTTTTTCATTCATTCAAACATTGATTGTTGCTTTGTTAGTTGGCGTGATCACGGCCGACAGTGACCGGTTAGTACAGCTCAAAGTGTTCACGAATCAGCTCATCATCACTACAGCGTCCAGACCGGTCTGGACGGGCGCTACGATACATATACATTTTCTGTAGGACTTACTAAATGTCATTAATTATTTTGCTTGTCAGAGCCCCCGTGGTGAGAGCTTTTTAGACTCTGATCCGGACTACAGTCCTGAGCAAAGCACCTCATCCGGTCAGAAGGGACAGGCCCGAGGTTGAGCGAGAGGGGCAGTTAGTAGAGTCAGGGGAAGCAGAGGCAGGAGAAGGGGAGTGCACGCTGGGGAATTGTACACGCAGGAGGCGGGCAGAACGGCAGGACGGTATTTGATTGGTTTAAAATTTTGGGACCCAAAAACAGTGATTGGTTGGTGTTTTCCCAGGTTTACTCCGGCTGTAGATAGCAGCTTTTCTTCGCTCTTTTTTAGGAACATATTATGTATTGATTGCCATCAGGACATAAAGATCATTTTAACCAGTATAACAAAAAGTGTATCTAAATCTGACTACCAACCCCAGCTTTAATGTATCAACAAACCTGATCTTCTTCAGGAAGGACTGCTCTGTGTCAAACTGCTGGAGCGAAAGGAGCTCAACATGGTGCAACATTTGCTCCAGTGGTTTCAAGTCAGATGCCGTCAGAAGTCTGGAAAATGTTGTCACCTAGGGTTTAAATGACATCTATTATAGAGACTTTCTAAGGGATCAAAAGTGAAGGATATACCGTATATAAAGATATATTTAAACTGATATTGTTTAGCAGCTTTAAAGTTACCTCTGTAAAGGAGGACTGGCAGTGGACTTCCTGAGTTGTGTGAGCAAGAATGAAGTCAGCCAAACAGTTGTTTCCCTGCTCTTCAAAGTAGACCCTGGACAGGTTTTCACTCTCCACTTTGGGAAGGCCTGTGCAGTCCAGTCTTACAACTGAGTCCGGTGTGGCACATTTGAGCAGGATGAGTTTGGCTTCATCCAGAACTCTCCTCTCAGGATCTGAGATATCTGTAATGTCCCTCTGCTTCTCGTTTACTTGAAGCACCACAGATGCACACGTGTCAGAGTGGTAGCCAATGAAGACATCTTGCGCTTTGTATTTGTATGTTTGAGCTGCTGCAATGTGTTGACTGCCAACAGACACAAAGAGTTGGACCCATTTCTCCAATTCCTTCACCAGTCTTTTCTGCTCGCTTTTGAGGACAGTTTGGATGTCCAGGTAGTGTTTCTCCAGCCTGTTTATGAGAGGTATTGGGAACTGTTTGTAGACCACCTCTCTTTCCTCTATGACGATCAGCCTGAAGTCTTTGTGCACCCTGCATTTCACACGGTGGGTTCCCAGTCCAAGGTCAACATACTTCTGTCCTCCCAAGCAGACATAGTACTGGTTGAGGGCATCGTACAGACTTTCATAGAGGTTCTGCAAGTTAAGAAGCACAACCGTTTTACCTGTTTCCATGCAGATCTTTACTCTGTTGATGTTTCTGCAGATTTGGGTATACTCTTGGTCTTTTGGGAAGCTTGATCCAAAGATAATCTCTGGCTGACCACTTTCTGAGAAGAAGGTTTGCTGTAGGATCTGGAGGGCTGCATAGTTCTTTGTTAGCACCAGCAGGTACCGGCAGTCTTCCTCTTGTCCAACTGCTAGGATGTTTTCCCTCACAAACTCAATAGCACTGATGTTCTCCAGATTGGGTGCAATCTTCAATCTCTTGGTAAAGACGGTGACTGCATCCACATCATCCCTGCCGCTGAAGTTTCTCAGGACTGCCTTCATTGTTTCCTCTGCAGTGGGTTTCCGATGAGATATCTTTGCCAATGCGAAAATCATCTTGATCAAGCTGTAGTAGTCTCGCAGGCCAAAGAATCCTTTGCCTTGTTTTGTTTGTTTGTGACAGATGTTCAAGTACGATCTTGCAAATGGCTGGAAGAAATCCCTGACCTTCTCTAAAACCATTGCATCCGATCTGCAGATGCCTTTAGCACTCTCGATGAGCTCTTTTTCATCAGGGTCACCACGGGAGACAAAAATGCCTCGGTTCATCTTTGCAGGGTCTAAGGCCCAGTTGGAGATTCCAATGAAACCAACCTTTTTGTGTGGTAGGGGCTCATCATCTATGCATCCTTCTTCCAGCAGGGGATGGAGGGTTTTCAGTGGCATCTTTGGAGAGTCCTCAGCCAGCCCAATCTCATCAAGGACCACAACTGATATGTACTCATCCAAATTCTTTCCTTCCTGGAATCGTCCGCATTGCTTAAAAGTATTAATGATGCCCTCTGGTGTTGAGTGTGGGCTGCACTGGAAGGATACCAGATGGATCTGTTTAAACATCTTGTAGAGGTCAGAGTGAGCAGCTTGGCCCTGCATCGCATCTCCCACCAGAGTCTTTGACAGGGATTTTGAGCTTCCTGGTTTTCCCACCAAAAAGAGAGGGATTCTCAGCTCAATGCAGAGAACCATCATGAAGACATTCTCTTTGAGAGCACTATTTCTCGCGATAGTGTCCCCCATTGGCACACCACTCAAAAGTACATCCTGCATGAGTGAGATCTCTTGCATTAGCTTTGCATGGCTGTAGGCTGATGGAAGGCTTTTGCTGACCTTCTCTCTGTATTTATCCTTTTTTTCCAGGCAGGCATGGTAGCACACTCCAACGGCCATAATTAGAGACCAGAGTACAGGGTCTCTGTCCCCAAGCTGTCTTTGATTCCTATCACTGTTCTCAGCAATTTGAAGTCTCTCAAATTTTTCGAGTTCTGCAAACAACATGAGGTGGTTGTCATAGAACCAAACGAAAGACTGCATGCAGCGCTCTACATCTCTCAGGCTGACAAAGCTGCATTCATCCTTTCTTGTGCGCATGTACTTCTGTGACGCTGAAAGGACATCAGTGATGCACTTGAGGTGAGTTTGACTGATTGATTTTTTTTCAATCACTCTTTGCACAATCTGCTGGATGTATATTTTCTCTGTGTGATCATTTAACTGTCCAAAGTCCCAGACCAGAGGTATCATGCTTGGTGGTAACGCTTGAACTCTATAGACCAACTGGCGGAGAGGGATAGACCCAAGCTTTTCGTCTGTCTCTTCAGCTCGAACTCTGTACCCGAGACCAGCCGATTCCAACCTCTTAATCATTTCATCTGTGTGTTTGCGGTAAGGGTTGCATGCTGCAATAATTTGCAACCCACAGTCCTGTGTCAAGCTTTCCCCCTTCACTGTCTTGTCACAGAGGACCTCCTTTATACTGCTGATGGCCTCAGTAGTGTTGGCTTCATCAAAGAAGAGAACAGAGTCAAATCCATAGTCTTGCTTGTTCACAGAAGAAATGTTTTCAGCTTCTCTGACTTTGGTGTAGATCATCTCTGAGGTTGTTCCTCCATGAACCTTGACTAGCTTCATGTTCTCTGTGGCCACTCCACTCCTTTGCAACTCACAAAGGAATTTGATGAGCCTTGTCTTACCACACCCTGTTTCTCCCATGATGATGACAGGAATACCACATCTGAATCGCATATGGATCGCCAGCATCTTCAGGATGTTATCGGTTGTTAGCTCGTATGTTTCGTCAGGATCAAGAGGCCACTGGATACCAAGAACATTGCAGATGCGCTCTATTTTCTCTCCTCGTGGAAGGCTATCAAAGTCCATGTTGAATGGGACCCTCTGCAGCTTTAGGCCTTCATACAGTGCTTTTGTCATGACGTTCTTTTTTATCACTCTGCCAGAGGTGGGTTCAATTGCATCAACATAGTTCTGATCATTTGGCTGAAGATGGAAACCAATGAAGGTCATGGACACATGGTCATCATTGAAGAAGATGTACGGGTGTGGCTCTGTTTCCCATCTCTTTCTGATCAGAAAAGGGGCCAAGTCTTCATCTCGGACACCATTCAGGTCCATCTGCAGCCTGCCTGGGCTCTGGTCAGAGATACTAAGTGATGGAGTGGCAAAGTCCTTTGCCATCAGAATCATGAAGTCCACCACAAAGGTTTTAAATCCAGCTAATGTGTCTCCAGTGAAAGTGGCATCACAAAACACAGATGTCTCACAGTCTTGCAGCTGAAGGTTGAGGAACCAGGCAAAATTTCTCAATTCGGCCCAGGATGGGTCCATGATTCCACAGTACATGAGGAGCATCTGGAGACACTCCACGTGTGATCCTTCAACACCTTGATATGTGAACACATCAAGATCACTGTGGTTATGAAACCGTGAGAGATACTGGTATGGCCGCTGAAAGGCTGCACTGCGGAATTCATTGTCATCCATCAGTGGATCGTCCATGGTTGCAAGGGTGGGATCTTCTGACTTGTTCATCTCGAGCATTAGGACCTCTTTGGGTGCTCGGCAAAAAATATTTGGAAACACATCTGTGAATGTGCTTTTCAAAGTTTGAGCCTGTGAGGTAAGCAGACATGAATATTCAACAACAAAATAATCAGACTCTGATGATACATGACTGAAAATAGACAAACTTGTAAAAGCTCTTACGTGCTGTGAAGCATTCCTTGTGTGCTCTAATATCTCTATGAGATACAGCTGCTTGTCACTGCACTTCCACATTTTTCCCTCAGAGTCCATCAAATAGCGCAGAACCAGCAGTTTGAAAAGAAACTCATTGAGACCTTTCTGCACCTTTTTAACAACAGAAGAGAGAGTCAATTAACACCTTATTATATGAACATGACTGTAAAACACCAGGCCAAGCATCAACTTGAGACTCATTATTACCGATGATGTGATGTCGAAATGGAACACCATGAGTTCCTTCCTCTCTGAGGTGTTCATAAGCGATTGAAGGATAACGTTCTCATCCACGTATGGTTCAATCAAGCGAATGCATTTCAACATTGTCGACTTCTTTGTTGAGAGTTTCAGCTTTTCATACAGCCTCTTGATGTAGAGAGACTTACCTGCAATTAAAAATAGTTAATATGTCAGGAAAGGATAATCTAAAGAGTACAATATTCACTATTAATGATTTAAACAATTGAAAACAGCTGATTAATGTACACACCAACACCAGCCCTTTGTGATGAGACGACGCCAACACACAGTCGGTCTCTGAAAGCAGCTGCAGAACTGCATTGATCTGCTGGAACAACAAAGTGATTGTGCAGGTAGCTCTGGATCCTTGCCAATGGTTCCTGGGGAACCATGTGCAACCTATACTGGCTGAAGGCAGAGGGGAGGTAGGCATGTTCTCTTTCTGAGCTGCAGATGACAACAAGCCTGTAGTCTCTCTGGCTCTTCATTTTCATACGTTGGAAAAAGTGCTCAACTTTGGAGCTCACATCATAAGAGAGGAGATCTCCATACAGTAGAGTGTATATCTTCTGTCCCCTGTAGCCTGAGCTGAGACAGCGTCTGAGAAATAGCTCCACCTGTTCGTACGGTGTTGAGGAGCTGCAAAGGAGGACCTCGTCGTAGGATGGAAGTGCCTCAGCTCCACTGCTCATGTAAATGGAGATGCAAGATGTCAAGACATCATCCTGTGGACAGACAATGAGGTTTGGGTTTCCTGTTGCAAGGCCTTTGGGAAGCTGCCTCATTATGAGATTTGCAGGATTAAAATCGGAAATGTCCTCTTCTCTGTCATCTTCTTCCCGTTCATCTTTTTTGTTAGCCAACAATTCCAACAGTCTTCCAAGACTTTGTGTATCGAGAATTTGTGGGAGAAAGTTTTTCATGTCTTTCATGTAAGCATTCCAAATGAGATCAAACTTTTGGGAACCACCTGCTTGTTCTACAAGACTTGGCAAAGTGTCAAACTGGCTGCTGAAATCTGGATCTCCCAGCTCAGTTTGTGGCACCACAATAAAAGTCTGAAACTCAATGTCCTCATTTTGTTCTTCTGGTTTGGTGAGGATTTCATACTGGAGTGAATGCCAGATCTGCCTTAAGTCTGAGGCTGTGCAATTTGGCTTGACAAAGGAGAGCATCATGAGAACCGGGTCCTCAACACTGGTCACGTTTTGTTGACTGAGCTTGCTGCAGAGGTATACTATTTGTTCAGCTGTGTAGTAGTTCAGATAGTAATGCTTAGATCTCTGTCTGTCCACAAAGTCCCTCCAGTACTCCAAACATTTCTCCATTTTCCTGCAAAATTCAGGAAGCTGTTCCTCTACGCTGCCCTCTACAATGACAACACTGACAACACTGCCGAGGTGGAAGTCCATCATAATACTGGGTTGCTTGTTGCTTATAGAGCAGCTGATCTGTGCTTCCCAGTGTCTGAACAGAGGATTCCCAGCAGTGTAGAGGGCAATGAATGCCTCAGCAAGTCTTTGGACACTTGCGAAAACCTGAAAAAATAAAATACAGTCTGTTTTTATATGTGCACTTTAATTATGGGGTTAACAAGTTTCCTCGGGCAGAATGAGGCAAAAATAAGAAATTAAATTCAAGACAATTTATAAGAGAATTAAAATGAATGTTGTTCATCATGGAAAAAGATGAATTACTATATACCTCTGCAAAATGATCAACTTCATTCTGGCCTTGATCCCCTTTTCCAGACATGAGCATGAGTTTGTTCTGCAGCTCTCGCAGGTCCTCCAGAGAGTAGCAGCGCATCTGCTGACCCTCATCATGCTCCTCTGGAATCTGCAGCTTCAGGGCCGTGTCAAGACTCAGCTGGATTGAAGAGCAGAAAAACACTCATGCATAATCTGTGCGAACCGTTATTTCTGATGGACAATATTTCTGCTGCAAAGACATAGGGTAAATTGTTGTCACTGGTCTTCTCAATTACCTTTTTTACATCTTGTGCACTGATCTGGTAGATTCCCTTGTTGTTGATGGTTGATGCCAGAGATAAAGACGACAGCTCCACTGATCCATGACTGTCCTTCACTGTCTTTAGCCATTCCAAATGCCGTGCACTGTCCTGCTATGAAAGAAGATGACAAGTTGAAAATGTCATGTGTAAGGTTCTGGGGAACCCTTTGCTGTTTTTCTTTTGTTTATTTGTTGAGATCTACACTAAACTACAACAGTTCAGGGTCTTTCTCAAGGGGACTTCAGCAGCCCCCAGGAAGTCAACAGGCACCTCTCAAGATACCAGCCCATTTTCTAAACATGGTCCATACTGGGATGTCAACAGGCAAACCCTCCAGTTCCCAACCCAAGTCCCTACAGACTGAGCTACTACTAGCCCCAGAATGCAATTTTCACCAACAGGATTAACAGAGATTAAAATCTCTGATGTGTAAAGATCTGATTTTCACACAATCAGAGAGAGTTAAAGTTTAAATTTAAGCAGCCCATGGAGTAGAGTGTCTCCAGCTGGGCTGTTAACTGTAATATGAATCAAAGTATCAGTCAAAGTGGACTGCAGCAGAGGAGGTGGTACCACCATCAGGTTTGGCTTCACACAGTAGCAGAGGTGGGTAGTAACGAGTTACATTTACTCCGTTACATGTACTTGAGTAGTTTTTTCAAAAAATTGTACTTCTGAGAGTATTTGTTTTGCAGAGTACTTTTTACTCCTACTCAAGTATATTTGTGTTAAAAAAAATGTACTTTTACTTCGTTACATTGGGCTGTCCAGTCGCTACTTTTACCGTTCCTTTTTTTCTTCATTTTATTTTGTTTAATACTCAGCCGATCTCTCATGCAGCGCCTTCTGATCCAGAGCTATAAATAGCCTCAACGCTGAATGAACGGAGAAGTAGCTCCGCCCCCTCCTGCACCTACAGCTGGGGAGAGAGGCTGCGTAATACCTGCGTCCCCTTTGGAGGAACATGTTTACCCTGTACCCAACATCCAGACTCTCTCATAACTTCTAAATGACGAGGAGAAACAGTCACATTATGTGCTGCTTACTTTGTCTGTACGGTGGAAATCTTGAGCTTCAACATAGAACAATTAAATCTTAAAAAACATGTCGTGGTGAGTTATCAGTTAGGTAAGCTAAGGATCATACTAGTTAATATTAAATCTTAAAAACATGTCATGGTGAGTTATCAGTTAGGTAAGCTAAGGATCATACTAGTTAATATTAAATCTTAAAAACATGTCATGGTGAGTTATCAGTTAGGTAAGCTAAGGATCATACTAGTTAATATTAAATCTTAAAAAGCATGTTATAGTGAGTTATCAGTTAGGTAAGCTAAGGATCATACTGGTTAATATTAAATCTTAAAAGCATGTTAGAAATGTTGGAAAGTAATCTAAAGTAACTTATAAGAGCAGGAAGGTAGCATGCTAATAAAAACAGCTGCTTCTGAAGCTCAACAGTCACCTCAGAGAGATTCTTCAGGACTGAGTTCAGGCCTTTTTAAACACTTCCAAGTTGTCTTAGCACTTTAAAGTTATGTTTTTAAGTAACATGTACTGAAAATAAGTTTAAAGGTTAAAAAAGAAAGTTTGGAAGGCATAGATATATTTTTTATTGTAATGTTGGAGTATTAATGTTCTGGAGTTCTGATGACATCTCAGACAGTTTTAAGTTCTAGCTTGTTTTAAAAAATGAAAGCGGGTACATTAGTTTGTGCACAGTGCAGCTCCTCTTTCTTTAATGTTTCAAAGTAAACCACACCTAACAGCATTCATTTAGGCATTTTCCTATTTATGTCACTTTATTAAAGGCAGTGTGCACTTCACATTGTTATTAGCATTTCCAATACAGTACAATTTTATATATGATACTACTCACAAGTTACTCACTACTTGAGTAGTTTTTTTTTTAGGTACTTATTTACTCTTACTCAAGTACTTATTTCTATGAGTACTCTTACTTCTACTTGAGTAACATCATTAGAAAGTAACAGTACTTTTACTTGAGTACTGTTTCAGTTTACTCTACCCACCTCTGCACAGTAGTCTGTTTTCATGAGCAACATCTGCTTCTATTACTCTTACAGTTTTAAGATTTCCATGCAGTTAAACCTGCACTGTTATTGTAAAATGGCGCAGCTGAAATTTAGGAAAGCACTGCAGCACACTGTGATGATGGTAAATGATTCATCAAAAGTTTAACTGTGATAGTTGTTCATGAATTAGTGCTTTACTCATTTCAACAAAAGCTTCTCTTACCAGTTTTTTGGGGAGGTTGCAGTCGTTCTCCAAAGCTCTCCAGAGCTTACTGAGCACCGCTTTGAAGACTTGGAAACCAGAATCTGGTTTGAGTTCATACAGCATTGAAGAGTAGCCGAGGACAGCATCATGAAAGCAAGCAACACGATCCACATCCATGTCATTCTCTCCCGCAGAGATGGAGGCCAAGTCAACAAAGACCTTCAGCTCATTGATATCTGTAAATAAATAAACAAACAACCAGATAACAGTTGTTGAAACTGCAGCAGATAACTCTTATATGGCAGGAAAAGAGTATTTCAGGTCAAACTTTGGGCTTTTTCAGCTCTGCTGTTTTCACTGGAGACACAAGTTTACAACAAATATGCAGAACTTCTCTGACCAGAGAGAGTTTCTGGCCAGGATTATATTCAGGTTTATCGAACAAAAAGCTTGAGAAAAAATGTTTGGGCTTAGATTGACTAGTGCTAGTTAATGGATGTTAAAGGATGAATGCATAATAGCACCACAGTGGTTCTTCTGGGACACTATGCACCGGAATTGTCAGCAAACTGATAAAAGAGGCTAAGGAAAATACACACCAATACACAGACTGGTTTGATTAAGCATACTTTCTGAATTAATAAAAACAAATTTATTATAATTGAGATAATATAGCAGAACCTTAAAAGATTATGATTTGGATAAATTAGGAATTAAAACCGCTCTTCTGATGTAACATTTAATAATAATAATAATAATAATAATAATAATAATAATACATTTTATTTAGAAGCGCCTTTCTAAACACTCAAGGTCACTTTACAGAAAGATTAAAACACAATAAATAAAACAACGTGATAAAATAAATAAAAAACAAGCAGAGTGACACCAAGTTAAAATGAGGCAGATCAGTTAGACAGAGAATGCAGTTTGAAACAGATGGGTTTTGAGTTTTGATTTGAAAAGGGGTAGTGAGTCAGTGTTTCGGATGTCTGGTGGGAGTGAGTTCCAGAGTTGGGGAGCAGAGCGACTGAAAGCTCTGCTCCCCATGGTGCTGAGACAGGTAGAGGGCACAGAGAGGTGGAAAACCTGAGGGAGCGAGAGGGGGTGACAATGTGGAGGAGATCGGACAGATACGGGGCGGTGAGGTTGTGAATGGCCTTAAATGTGTACAGGAGGATTTTGAAGGTGATTCTGAGTTTGACTGGGAGCCAGGGAAGCTGCTGGAGGACGGGGGTGATGCGGTGAAAGGAGGGGGTTCTGGTGATGATGCTGGCTGCAGAGTTTTGGACCAGCGGAAGTTTATGGAGGGATTTGTGAGGGACACCAAAGAGGAGTGAGCTACAGTAATCAATTTGGGAGGTGACGAGGCTGTGGACCAGGATAGCAGTAGTTGAGGGGTGAGAGAGGGGCGGAGATGATTGATATGATGGAAATATGCAGACCGGGTTATGTTATTGATGTGAGAGTTGAAAGAAAGTGAACTTTCGAGGATGACACGCAGACTCTTTACTTACCTTCAAGAGCATCTTTTACCCATTTCACAAAGTGTCCTCTGAGACCAAGCTCCTGCAGGCACAGTCTGCGAGTCTCCGTAATGTCCACCAGAACTTTCTTTGCCTGCATCAAGTCATTGTCAATCCGATTGAGCTGCTCGTTCTGAAAGTCTGCACGACTCTGGAGGGGAAAAAACCAAGACACTATTAGTTTGGTTGTATTAACCCATTCTTATCAACGTACTACTACTTTAATCATCCAAACCACTGACTTTTACAGAGGTACTGTGGTCCATACACATGCATGATTTGAATGATGACAGAGTCCATATCATTGATTTACACCCCTGGTTTAATACTTAGTGCAAAGCATGGAAACTTACAGCTTCAGTGAGTGTTTCCATGACCCTGAAGTCCCCTTGAAGGTGAAGTGTCTCTTTGACCTTCATGATGATTTCAGCTGAAGCCACAGCTAGATGAAGCTCGTGAAACTGCTCGATCTGTTGAACCCTGCTGTGGATCCACTGTTTTTCAGTGGATTTATCAACTCTGCACATAATGTCCAGGTCCCGCGCAAGCTCATCGTACTTCCCCTTGTAAGCACTGAAGAGCTGGTCCACCTCCCCAAGCCTTATACTGCCATTCTTCAGACAAGCGTAGATGTCAGTGTAATTGGCAATGCAAGGCCGGAAAATTCCATCATGTATCATCTCCGGTGATGCCATAATGTCGGCTACTTTTTGCTCATCAGGATTGTCTTCTTCCATTTCTTCAGAAGCCACAAGTTTGGCTTGTTTCTCCCAGCACATATTGAATATGTAACTGTCTCTGAAGGTGTGCAGGACCTCAGCCATTTTTCTGATGTCTTCTTCCAGACTGAAGTGGGTAACCACACCCGCCATGGGGGAGGGCATTTGGTCAATTTGATGGACCTCCATGAAACGGTTCAGGGGCATGTTGTCAATGTTGACCTGCTGTCTTTCTTCCATGTCCGCCACATCAACTATGGTTGGAAATGACATGAACATCTATTAAATCAGATGCAGCTGAAATTAGAGAATATAACTGTCATGTAATGACCACATACCTGTCATGTGTTCCTCCAGTTTGTGGCTCATTGTTAAGAGAGTGTCCACAAGCTCCTTCTCATGGTACACAGCTGTCACTTCATCTTGTCTGCACTGTAAAAGCCTCCTCATTTTGCCACTGTCCTTGTATTGTTTTTTGTCAGCAAGGCAATCTGTTTATATTAAATCCCAAACAAACCCATACACACAATGTTTCTATTAGTCCAGTGTATTTTTTTGTAACAGACATGCATGTTCCAGGGGCAATTAATCCCAAAATGTGTCACAAATTTCTTGATTTGAAGCCAATAAAACCGTTATTACCAATTTTCAACAGATCCAAGTAGGCATTGCTCCGCTCCAGGATGATATTGAGCATGCTGATCTTGATGTCTCCATGGACCAGTTTATCGTTCATGGCAGTAAAGGCTGATACAGCCATGGCAATTCTGTCCATGGCCTCCTGTGAGAGCTTCTCAATGAGGTTTTCACCCGCACCTACAATCACAAATCATTACACCTGCAGGTTACTTCAGCGATCATTAAGCTTTACTCGTGATTGGAGATTCTGGTAAGATTTCACTCAATTTTTCTGGAATGTTTTGCCCATTATAAATATACAGTTTGTAAATGGTTTTGTACTGGAAAAATACCATGTAGTTGGAAAATGTTTTTGGCGGCTGTCCAAGAGAGGAGGTGTTGAAGGACCACTTCTCCATCTTCCTGATTATTTCCCTGACAGTCCTTTGGCCAGGATTTTTCGATGATTGTGGAGATGAGTTTCCCAAACTTCCAACTTATCTTGAACCTCTCAAACAGTTTCCCTTCAGACTTGGTCTGTTTGTGAAGAAAAAATTATCCATTAACATCACTGTGCATCTTTAAGGAGCCCCTTTCACACATACACTGCACCCTGGAAATGTCCCCACCCTGTTATGATAGGGTGCATGTGTGAATGCAAGGGGCCAAACTTGTTCACCCTGACTCTATGCTTACTTTTAACCTGCCCTCCCATTGTAAATTGAGAGAATATTCTCAACTCTTTAGTTTATAATTTGGAAACATGCTCAGATATGTTGTTGTTTAAACGACACAGACACCATTGTAGAAGACTTTTCCTCTTAGGAAGGACTGCTCTACCTAGTTTCCTACAATCTCCTGCTGTGAGGTACATGAGTGAAAGGCAATTTTGAAAAATATAAGGCCCTTAATGTCCAAAAATTATGTGAAAGTGACTAATGGTACAAAGAAGCAAAGAAAACTGAGACAAAGCACTGACATTTTTTTTCAGGGATGAAATTTGTAATTCACAAAGTTTTGTCAATAGAATAAACTGTTTTTTTTTCATTGTGGCTTGAATTATAAACTATGCTGTTATTTTCTTCTAGAATGTTTTCATACCTGACACAAAGATGTAACAGCGTCCAGAGCACACCTCTCAATGCTTGAAGCAATATGTGGCTGTGATTTACTGAGGTCCTCGATCTTTGTGCAGTAGAATTCGATTTGATCCACAGCAGATTCCTAAAAACACAAAAGTTTGTAAAACATTTCTTGTACTGTATATATATCAAAACTACATGAATCTGATGGATACAGTTGAGGCCAAAATGATTACCCCCCCTTGTGAAATCAGATAAAACCCTTGATTTCTCCATAGAAATTACCATTAACAAGTTTTTGAAGTTTATTCGTTTCCAAAATAACAAGACAAATTGTTCACTAAGTTTGATTAGGACGTTTTATTGATGCAATGAGTTGAAACAACAAAAGGTAAGACACTGCAAAATTATTAGCCCCCTGGCCATAAGTAGTCAATAGTGCACCCTTTCTGAGCCACAACTGACAGCAACATATTAGAGTAGTTCTTTACAAGGTTGGCACATGTCTCTTGAGAGATTTTGGCCCGTTCCTCCAATGCAAATTGTTCAATCTGGTCCAAAGTGAAGGGTTTCTGAGCATGGACATTCCCTTAAAGCACCCACCACAGATTCTCAACAGAATTGAGATCTGGGCTGTGTGTGGGCCACTCCAGGACCTTGGTTTTGGTGTCCTTTAAGAACTGTTGGACCAATTTTGATGTATGCTTCGGGTCATTGTCTTGTTTGAAGACCCAACGCCGACCTAAGTCTTGACTAAGAACAGAGTTCTTCATATTATCCCTCAAAATGTCATCATAACTTTCTTTTTTATGATGCCATGCACCCAAACAAGGTTCCTTGTGCCTGAGGCTGCAAAACAGCCCCACAGTACAATGCTCCCACCACCATGTTTAACTATGAGAACGGTGTTCTTAGGGTTGAAGGCCTCTACCTTTTCTCACCAAACATAATTAACATCTATGTGCCCAGTTCCATCAGACCAAACCTCAGTCTGGCTCTGATTTGCTGCTCTTTGAGTAAAGGGGTTATTCTGGGTTGATGGCCCTGAAGCCCACCACGATGAAGATCCCTCACAACTGTGCTCCTTCTAACATCAACTCCAGAAGAGGTCAGATCAGCAACAATCATCTTGGCTGATGTCCGGGGCCTCTTGCTGACCTCTTCAGCTATTTTCCTCCCCAGAGTTCTTGAAATCTTGCACTTTCTACCACGCATAGGTTTGTTTCTAACAGAGTTTGATTCCTTGTACTTTGCAATGATGCAACATACAGCTGTTCTAGACACTGTAAAATACTTGGAAATTACACTATAGCCTTCCCCCTTATTATGAGCCTCCACTATCTTCTTTCTGAGCTCAAGACTGATTTCCTTTGTCTTTGGCATGGTGAGTAAAAGTAGTCCCTCTCAATAATGTGTTCAAGTGCCCTGTTTGGAGACCCTTAAGTAAAGCTCAATGCTGATTGAATGCTCAGGTGTTGTTAGGAAGCCAGCTGACTGCACAGGTGTGTTTTGAAAACAAAAATTCACATGGGGGCTAATATTCTTGAACATCCCATTTTTACTATATTTGATATAAAGCAACCAAAAAAAAGATTCTACATTCAAAAATCTACCAAAAGCTATTAAATAGCACTGGTGAATTTGGATCATATCAAATTGTATTATTGATGCAAACATTGGGCAGAATTTAAGTAAAATCTTCCATAATTCCTGGGGGGCTAATCATTTTGGCCTCAACTGTAAGTGATAATGGAAGAGATACACCACATACCTGTTTGTACTTGCCCTCAAAATCCATTGTGAACGTCTGTCTCCATTCTCTTGTGCAGTCTTTGTCTCTGAAGTTGATGGAGATTATGTTGTTCCACATCTGTTAAAAGAAAACATTGTTAGGTGAATTGTTAGGAACCACTTCTACATTTTGTGTGTTACTTCAAAAATATAACAAAACTCCTTCCTTACTTCAATCTCCGCTGTAGCCTCAACTTGGTACAGGGATGTCAGACCACTGTTGAGCAAATGCTTCCTGAAGGACCAACTCATCCAGTCTCTTAAAATGACCATGGCATGAGACATCACCACGTCTTTTGCATATTTCTGCTCCTTTTCCCCTTCCTCTGACTCCTAAAAGGAATGTTTTTAATTTCCATTTCTCAATCCAGTCTGACATGCACACAGCATAGGATTCTCTTCACATACCTGTTGCATGTTGTTGTAGACAAAGTCGGACACCGATGCGACCAGATGCATACAAGCCACAGGGATATTAACCCCAGGCTGGCTTAAGGATACCAGTCTGACACCTTTGCAGAGCTTATCCAACAGTCTTACTGCTGCCACCAGACACGACCTCCTATAGTCCACGCTGACAGCACTAAGAAATCAACAAGAATAGAGTCAAGCATCACTTTTAATAGACATGGACTCTTCTATCAAAATGTCATGTTTTAACCACAATATGGCCATTAAAGATGGAGTAAACAAAAACAGTTGTTTTTAAATATGAGTCAGTACAAAATTAATTTAACAAACAGAAATGGACTGTCAGCAGACTTTACATTTAGATTTGTTAATGATACATTTGCTAAAATTATGAAGCAAATTACCTGTATTTTTCTTGAATGAGGTGCTCTTGGACATGTGAGAGGATGTCAGACACTGTCTGTGAAAAATAAATAAAAAACTATAAATATACTCTAATTATGCACATATATTTACTACAAGGCATGTAATAATTGATTCCATACATAGAAATGTTTGATAGCAATGGCATGTTATATCTTGATAGCAGAATGTTATTGATGAACAGCCCATTACTAGGGATGCAGCATTAATCACAGAATGGGAGACTAATTTTAATCATATCAATACACAGAAAGAAGTCCGGTTAATTTGACGTCTGTTTGTTTACAGTGGAAAAACCAAGAACAGAGATGGAAACGGAAGAAAAAGCAAGAGCAACTTAAGACACAGAAACTAGAGACTAATAAAAGAGGATAGTTCATGAAGTACTTAACAGAACACAGTAAGCAAAACAGTAGTGTTCATGGAAAGGAAAGTCATACTGTAGATCAACAGTGAGAAGGCAGAAACAATAAATCTGGTGTGGCACTGACTGATCAGTTTAATATGAGTGAGCATAGTTGACATTTACTAAGGATGCAGCTTGAACTATGAGTGAAACAGACTAAACCAACAGGAGAAATATCAGTATTTTTAAATCAATAAAATCACATCCAAATGAATATATTATGTTGATTTGGTGTGATACTTTTATATGTTTTGAACTAGTGCCTCCACTTCACCTGGAAGCTACTGTAGGAAATTTCCTGAGGAGCTTTGTTAATGAAAATATTAAGCACATCCAGAAGCTCAGCGTTGATGTGTGTGAGGCATTCTTTCAGGTCATCAAAGGGCATCAGGTACAGGCAGGATCGCACTAAAAGTGCATCGACCTTCATCAGGTGACTGTGGTTCTTCATCAAATTGATCAGTGCCCTGAAAGCACAAGAGAAAGTTCATATGTGCAACATCCACCTGTCTCCAGACAAATGCACTGGAGGATGTTTTGCAGGCTGTACTTAATCAAAGGTAGAGGATTCTTACTTCCTGTTTTGACTGTTCATGTAGGTTGAGCTATATATTTCAAGACCCTGTAAGCCTGCCCAGGATAAGCCATTCTTTGAGTTTCCAGAGTTTGGTGCTTCAAAGGGCTTTGAGTTGCCTTTTAGGAGGTGCAGGAGTGGCAGGACCAGAATCCATCGTGGCATTCCTACATTTCTTACAGCTTTTATCAATGACACCAAGTTTTCTGCCAGACTACAACAAACAGACTTTTATTAGCATGTCAGCTGAGAAATAATGTTTGAAGTGAATTTTAACATTGGGTTATTACTCCTTAGTAAGTTAATTATGACATTCATTGTTATTTTTTATGCTCATCATTATGGATAAGTGAAAAGATTGACACTTACTTTTTGAGAAAGGGAATGTCCTGGGAGAAATCTTCCCAGTATCGAAGGAAATCCTCTTTGTGCATGTTTGGCAGGCACAGTGCAGTGCAGAGCCCATGTAGTTCAGCATCTTTTAGTCTGATATCATACTGTGTGTGCACACAGAGCATGATCACAGCAGCCCTCATGGGATCCTGCATGTAGAGCATTTTCTGATCTCCTTCCTTAGACACCTGAGGAATCACGTTTTCCAGCATGAAGTCCTTCAGCATCTCTCTCACCTGGGAGATAAGAGGTTATATACCATTACTGTACCTGCATTTACCAGACACATTGTAATGATATCAAGTAAAAATGTAACAGTTAAAAAATTACTTCATCTTTTCCAAAGTCCAAGGATAACCATCTTTTTTGTCTGTCTTCGTACACAAAAGGCTCACTATAAACCTGAAAGAACTGATTGAGCTGGATCAGGAAACTTTTCAGATTGGCAACAGTCCAGCTCCTAAGAAGATCAAATATGGTCTCTAGCATTATCTTCCCAGCAATTTTCCTCCCCTGAATCAGATCCTTCTTTTGGTCACGCCAGATGGTGTCTTTTATGGTATCTGTCAAACGTTTGAGCATGTTTTTTGATGGCTCAACACAGACTATGTCATCATACTGATGCCAGTCCCCTTTGTGAAAAGGAAAAAAAGATACATTTTATAATTAAAATCATTATCAGATTGAAGTATTCACGTGATTTTAACAAGCAAATAGATGCAAAGGTTGCATTTACCTTCTTCATTGAGCAGATGGGATTTCACAAACAAACACCTGTTGACAGTTTGCTGTGTAGAATCCAGTTTGTATATGAACTCATACTCATATTTGCCCTTTTTATTCTTGTAGACAACATATTTGTACGGTATCGACACTGCCACAGCATCAGACTTTTTTGTTGTCAGACTGCCCTCAACCAGGAACCCATGCTCTCCAAGATCACTGTGTGAAAAGGAGAAGAAATTCAAATCCATAATGTACTACAATAGTGACTTCTCTTTGATTTCTAGGGCAGGGAATAAAACATCAGGGCCTAACACAAACCACAAACAAAGCAAAAAACTTGAGGCTACCGTATTCACACAATGCCAATTTTTCTGACATCACTCAGGGTGAAAAGCTCAAACTCTGTCATAATGTCATATTGCCATGTTTTAGGTTGAGACTTAAAAATATAGCTAATCATACAAACTGTAACAATTTTAGTGAAAGAAAATTGAAAGAGAATTGCTGTTGGTACATCTGGTAATATCTTACGTCAAAACAAATATTTTATGACCCATTAGCTACAGTAAAAGCTAACACTGGACAAACCATAAAATTTGTGTAATACAATTTTTCCTGATACCACTGTTGGCTAAAGGCTAATTTATACTTCTATATTGAATCAACGGCGTAGCCTACGCCGGGGGACCACGTAGCTCCCGTACCTGCGCAGAGGCCTACACACGTAGCTGACGTGCACCTCCTTGAAAATGTAACTAGGATTGACGTGGGCCACAAGCTCTGTGATTGGTCCGCTCAGCGGCATTGTGTTTCCTGCATTTACAGGACTTCCGGTTTAATATAAACTGACTGGTTATCAAATATGGCCTAAAGTCCTTTCAGAATTTCACCATCCATTGTCATTCCAGTTACTTTTGAATAAGAAAGTTGTGAAATAATAATTGTCAGATAACCTTATTTTGAAGAACTTACAACTTGAAATTAAGTAGTAATTATACAAGCATTTGAGCTTCAGCAGCATGATGTCAGAGGAAATTAGCTACCATGCACCATAAAGTGGATTTTACAGTTTACTGAATATACAATTTGCAGAGCATAAAAACCTAAATGAAAGTAACCTTGCAATAAAGGGCTGCAAACAATATTTTCCATGACTCATTATTTCACGACTAACTCATTGATTGTTTCGTATTTAATAAAGTAATGAAAAAAGCTCATCGCAATTTCTTAGAGCCCAGAGAGACATCTTTACGTTGCTTGTTCCAAATCAACTGACGTGAGGACTGAATTAGCTGGGTACCTTCACAAGACAGTAGAAGGTAACAAGCAGAGCAAGATTTCTTTTAATTAGATTTTCAAAATATTTTTTATTTCATGTATTAATGTTTGGTATGTCTAAATTTGCTGGACATCTACACTCTACTGCTATATACCTGGTTGCACAAAGCTCAACTGCATTATCTTCCCATGTCCCAATGCGAGACCCAGCTCTGATGAAGACCCGGTCTTCTTTTGGATCAAATTTGAAATCCTTTGAAAGGACAGCATGGAAGTAGATTGTGAGCCTCTCAGACGCAGCAACAGTCTTGCTCCTGGTTAGCCTAAAACAAAACATAAAAGAGACAAATACATATATATAAAGCAAATAAAAAATACACGAGCAGACAGATTTGTCAGAAACAAATGTTGGAGAACATCATCACCTTTTAGGAGGGGGGGCAGCAGTGGTGTTAGATTCTGTGTTGCCCTTGCTGTCACCTTTACTTTCTTTGTCTTCATCCATGGATTGTGCTGTGGTTGAGTCTCCCCTGCTCCCTGACTTTTGAACAGCCATGTCAGTCTCTTCAGGGTCCACACTTGAACCTGCACTGTCAGCCTGTCAAAGTATAATTTAATGCTTTTGTGATAAATGCACCTAAAAGTAATATCAATGAATCAAATGCAGTTTCCTGTAAGTCAATAATGATTCCTACATGTAACATTCAGTGATCTTTACCTTTGACTGGGAACCAGGTCCAGAGATCTTCTGTTGTCCACCTGCTGCAGAGGGCTTCTGTTTCTGCTCCTGCTGACTCTTCCCCTTCTGTTTACTCTGTCCTGTCTGTTTAGAGCTTGTCTCCATCTCTCCCTCACTTCCAGACTGCTGAACAACCATGGCAGTCTCTTCAGGGTCCACATTTGCTCCTGCTCCATCAGCCTGTCAAAGTTTTAATTAAAGCTGGGGTTGGTAGTCTCGGAAAACTAGCATGAATTTGAATGTAGCATTTCCTCATGACTCCGTCTAACCCCTCCCCCCCTTCCCCTTCCTCCAAAACGAGCGTCGCTGACTTGCGACCATATGACCGTGACTGATTCAAAACCGGTCCTCACCATAACATTATCATAGTGAAAGTTAAAAACACAAACAAACATGGCTATTGTTAGTACTCACAACTGTCATGCTAGCATTATCCAGTGGTACTGGTGACACGATATCAGGAGAAAAGTTATAATACATATAATAGTGTAACAGCTCTACTGTATGTTAAACGTGTTCAGTGTAGATGTTCTTAATTCCTACAGTGTTGATAGTCATGAAGGCATCAGTAGAGGTGTAGAGTGTGCGAGTGGGAGAGAGGAGAGACGAGGAGAAGTTTTTCATTCATTCAAACATTGATTGTTGCTTTGTTGATTGGCGTGATCACGGCCTACAGTGACCGGTTACTAAAACTCAACGTGTTCACGAATCGGCTCGTCATCCCTACAGCTTCCGGACGCACGCTACAATACATATACATTTTCTGTAGGACTTACTAAATGTTATTAATTCTTTTGCTTGTCAGAGCCCCCGTGGTGAAAGCTTTTTAGACTCTGATCCGGACTACAGTCCTGAGCAAAACACCTCATCGGGTCAGAGGGGACAGGCCCGAGGTAGAGCGAGAGGGGCAGTTAGTAGAGTCAGGGGAAGCAGAGGCAGGAGACGGGGACTCGGAGGAGTGCACGTCGGGGAAATGTACGCACAGGAGGCGGGCAGAATGGCAGGACGGTATTTGAATGGTTTAAAATTTTGGTACCCAAAAAACGGTGATTGGTTGGTGTTTTCCCAGGTTTACTCCGGCTGTAGATAGCAGCTTTTCTTCGCTCTTTTTTAAGAACACATTATGTATTGATTGCCATCAGGACATAAAGATCATTTTAACCAGTATAACAATAAGTGTATCTAAATCTGACTACCAACCCCAGCTTTAAGATGTATGTGAAAACTCTGTCTAAAAATAATCAAAACAAATGACATGCAGGCTTCTTTCAATACCATGTAACTTACAATAAACTTTACCTTTGACTGTGATTGAGGTCCAAAGACCATCTGTTGTCCAGATACAGCAGTGGGCTTTGGTTTCTGCTCCTGCTGACTCTTCCCCTTCTGTTTACTCTGTTCTGTCTGTTTAGGGCTCGTCTCCATCGCTCCCCCTCTCCCAGACTGCTGAACAACCATGGCAGTCTCATCAGGGTCCACATTGGAACCTGCTCTGTCAGCCTGTCAAAATATCAATTAAGATGTATGTGAAAACTCCACCTACAAATAATGTAATTGAATGAAATGCAGGCTTCTTTCAATAATGTGTAACTTACAGTAAACTTTACCTTTGACTGGGAACCAGGTCCCAAGATCTTCTGTTGTCCAGCTGGTTCAGTGGGTTTCTGTTTCTGCTCCTGACTCTTTCCTTTCTGTTTGCCTGGTACTGTCTGTTTCGGGCTCTTCTCCATGTTGGCGTTCTGGTCCAGTGTAGGTTGTGTAGTGTCTTTTTTGTTCTTAGAGTTTTTTCTGTCCGTTTTTTTATCTTTGGAGTCGGTGGTCTTTTTCACTTTGTCTGCGTCTGACTGAGACATCCCTGTCACCATATTGCCATCCCTCAAGGGAGGTCGTTGGGTTGGAGTGTCTGAGTTCAGACTCTGATCCCGAGTTGATTTACCTGGAGCTTCCTCAGATTGGGTCATAGCTGCTGCCTCTTCCTTCTCAGCAGTTGGTCCACTTTGAATGACTTGTTTGTCTTCAAGTGGTGCAGCAGGAGTGTTGGCCACTATGGAACTGGGCTGGCTCTCTAGTGAGGAGGGGTCCTCATGGAGTGACTCAGGTGTTTCATCCATAATATTTTCTGAGCTTTCGCTGTCTGAGGAGTCTCCTCCACCCTTCATCTTTGCTCCCTGGTTTTCTCCCTCAGATACATGGGACATCTCAGATAAGCTTTGATCTTGCTCTGATGAAGAGGTGCCATCTTTCTTTTTTTTGTTCCGCTTTCTTTTTTTTTTCTACGAGAAGATAAAAAAGGTGGTCAATTTCACAAACTGCTCTTCTGAACTATGAACGAAAATAGAGATTTTTACAGTTTACCGAATATATAAAATTTGCAAAGCATAAAAACTTAAGTGAAAGTAACCTTGCAATAAGGGCTGCAAACAATATTTTCCATGACTCATTATTTTCACGACTAACTCATTGATTGTTTCGTCTTTAATAAAGTTAGGAAAAATGCTCATCGCAATTTCTTAGAGCCCAGAGAGACATCTTTATTTTGCTTCTTTTGTCAAACCAAACATAAAAAACCCAAAGACTTTAATTTACCAAAGGACAAGGAGTCACATGACGAAATGCCCTTGGGCAAGACTCTGAACCACAAAGTGCTCCCAGTGACATAGCCAGCGGCATGTGAATTTGTATAAATGGGATTTGTTAATATCACCTTATAAGTAGTCCATATAATATTTATCAACTCCATATGTAGTTTTAAGTTTTCTTTAGAATTTTTTATTTTATTGTAAATTTCCTTTTTTTCTGGAGGAAAAAAAAGAATATGGTGTATAACGAATGTTTGCTGCATAGCACAAAGAACATGGAACATCTAAGCATAGACTGTATAATAAATGGACGTAGTATCTGTGACGTCACCCATCTGTTTCTGAAACGCTGTTTTGAAGCCAATCGTAAGCGGGAGCCATATTGGAAATGTTGATGTTGAACTAGGGATGTAACGATACACTCAACCCATGATTCGATTTGAATCCCGTTTTTTGGTTCACAGTACAATTCACTCACGATTCTCTAACGATTTCAAGAAAAGTGGATTGAACTCAAAATTCAAATAACTATTATTTCATATCAATTCTCACATATGGACAGTTGCAATATATATTTTTTCTCTTATATTTCTTTGTAAAAAAAGCAATCCTTTTTCATTTTTAAGGTATGTTGTAACTCAAATAAAACCACTGCACACTTTTTTTTCAGCACCTTGCAAAAAACTAAAATCACCACACAAAAATAACTTGTTGGAAAATTTCAGAACAATTGTAGAGAAATGGAAAGTGAACAATTCCCAAATGAAAGTATTAAATATTAAAACAAATA
Source organism: Notolabrus celidotus (assembly GCF_009762535.1). Lineage (NCBI taxonomy): Eukaryota > Metazoa > Chordata > Actinopteri > Labriformes > Labridae > Notolabrus > Notolabrus celidotus. The sequence goes on from NC_048291.1 coordinate 13,844,888, forward strand.
AGGTAAATATCTTTAAACTAGGGATGTACATTTCAAGTATTTTCCGTGATCGATCTTTGGAAATGTTTAAGATCAATTATCAGTTAATCATTAAAAAACTCAAAATAATGCCAAATGCATTTTTTCCCCTAAATCAAATTTTCCTTCACGACAGTGTATATTACTGACGGTATTAAACAGCTATGGATCGTGTGGAGGTTTTCAAAATGATAACATGCCGAATATCAACGTGAGGAGCAGGCTTATAAATAATCTCTGTGGACGCATGTTCATAGAGTGAAGGCTCAGACTTCAACATGTGGATTTACTGCAACAGGACAACTGAACAGAATCATATTTTGGACTCTCAGTGTCCAGTTTTCTCGTTCTTATTGAGAAAATTAAGCATTTCATTGCAGTCAGATGTCAGCCGGTAGCGCAACCGGGTCAGAATCAGTCCAGCAGTGGAGAAACAAAACGCTCGTGGAGACCTGTCACTCAGCTGAAGCCCCCATCTGAGCGTCTCCGCTGTGTGCAGTCAGCTGATTCTGAAACATGCTTTAAACTTAAAACACCTCCACTCAGCGAGTGATGGGAGAGCAGCGCAAGAGACTTAATGATGTGGAACAAGCGGAGTGAAATGCAAATAGCGCCTTCAACTGTTAAAAAATAATATCCCGATACAAATTTTGTTGAATGTATTTTTATCCACCCTTATTTGTCTCAATTTTTTACCGATTTGTGATATATATCCTTACATCCCTATGTTGAACTCAACCTAACTTCTGTCGAGCTAGTGTGAGGTAAAGAGGCGGGCTTTGCACCTCCTCACATACAGCTACAGTGTTCCCACTCTTCAGTCAAGTCATCTGTGCCCCTCATAATGGAAAACTTGTCACTTTAATATCTTTGAAATTGCTGCATTATGACAAAAAATTAACCCCCCGTGCCGATCAAGAAATTAGCTATTCAGACTAAACTCATTTTTTATACCAAGCTCTAAAGAAGTTTAGAATGGATGTGTATGTGGTTTCCAGTACTTCTGGAGCCAGCAGATGTGTCCTTTCATTTAGGCATCCACGCACTAAATTCTCTTTCAAGCTGCAGGTCTGACCATGACAAGCAGTCTACAATCTGCACTGTGCAGCAATGGCAAAGTGAAACAGAAATGAAATGTGGCTTCTGAGAAATGAGAGATCAATCACCATAAAGACATTATAAACAGATGTAAGAGCACCTTAAACGTCTGTGAAGTTCCCCAAAAGTGAGGCACTACGATGACAGTAACACTCACCCTTTTCTTTGGGTTGGAGATGCTCTCATCATTTGGTCGTTTTGGGGATCTATTGGCATATTTTCCCTCATCAGGTGAGGCTGTGTTCCGTCTTGCTGATTCCTCAGCTGTACCTTCAGAGTGTGCTACCAAGGATCTGGGCTGATCACCTGTATCTTGATTGAAAATCAGGTAAACAAAAGTTCAGGCTTCCCTCATCTAGCAGCAAGATAGAGGACCTGTGTTAAAATGCAAATCTTGTGCACACAAGGGAGTCATCTTCTTTTCACACACAAAAGTAAATTGTCTTTCAAACTATTTTTATTTTGTGTACATGAGGTATTACCTTATCTTTTGTGCACAGATTTAAAAATCTTGTTCAGCAATAGATTTAACTATCATGTGTTGGTAACATGCTGTGGACAATTATTATCTAGTTCAAAATGTATTAAAAAAATATAATTTCTTGAAAAAACGACAGGTTGGATATCAACTTGTCTCAGTCTGAAAATACTGAAGAGTTGTCTTTCTTCACAACTTTTATATTATCCTTAAGTCTGCCTTAGAATCGTGCCATCTGTTTGCCCTTTATTCAGCCTTGACCCCTCTCCCTTTTTCCTGTCATACTCTAGGATTATAGAATTTAAATGTAGGAAAATCTAGCTCATATATAGGGCTAGTTGCAGAAGACTGTTTAAAACAAGATATCACTATGTGACATTTTTCAGGGATGTGCTCTTTGAATACATCTAATTTTTAACTCTATTACTAACTATTTAAATCAAGATTTAGTCCATTGGTGTTCTTTAATTCTAACAGATCATGGTTCAATGAGGATAACTCACTTGTTTTTCATGAAATTCATGTTAAGACTTTTTTTAATGTACATTGAAAAGCCCTAAATATAAAAACAATAGTTTTACATGACTTAGATTTTTGTTTATTTTATTTTACATTTTAATTATTTTTTTTATGAAGTGATGTTGATAAATGAACACGACACCTCTTTGGTCACATGCTGCCCAGATTTTTATGCTGCATTTAGCTGGTTTGGAAGGCATATATTGCCTAAAATAGACTTTAAAAAGGGTCAATTTGACCCGCAACATAACAGGAGGGTTAATTTCAATTCTCTTTCTGTCTGCCAAAGTGTGAACACTTCATGCAGTGATGCTGCCACCCTCAGGTAAGAGACCCACATTTTAAAATATCATCATTTTCATAGAAGGGACTTAGTAATTGTATTGTTATGTGATGTAAGCACATGAAATGACAGCTTACAGAATTGTTGACCTCATATCACTTGAAAAATTGCATTCTGGGTGATTATTAATCAGGTATGATACATTATTAGCAGCGGTGGACAGTAGCAGAGTAAATTTACTTGAGTACTGTACTATCCCTTTTTTTTCGGGATAATTATTTCTTTTACTCCACTACATTTAGAAGACAATTATTGTACTTTTTGCTCCACTACATTTATATCAGTGCTCTAGTTACTCACTACTTTAGCTCTGACGTCAGCTCATGAATTTCCTTCTCTTTTCTGAAATCTGATCCCTAAAACAGTAAAATGTGTTTATGTAGTTCTGTTTGTCTCAGTGGTTTAGTCATACCTGTATATCATGCGTCTCCACGGTTGAACGTGGAACAAACACAGAGCAAATTTCACTCAGATCAGGCAGTTCATTTGAGGTGGTAATGATGGCTATAATTCTCCACCTGAGCACCCACGGCCATATCTTCAGCTCGTGTTAGAAGTTTTTGAAATGAAGAATGATACATGTTGTTTGAAATGTTCTCCCTGTTTCCCACTCTGTACAAACATACACAAATTCACAGTCCAACCTGAGAACGTGTGTTGAGCTACAGTACGTAACATTTGTTTCATTCCAGATTAACATTTCAAACTAAGTTGTCTGTGTAGTAACTTAGTTGCTGTTTGTATTCCATGGTATAGTTTTTAGAGATTTCAAGTAATGGTTTCTAGATAAACGTTATGTAACCAAATGAGCTCCTGTATGTATTCTTGAATGCATTTATGCTTTGTGAAAATACAACATTTAGAGATTGTTTAAGAAGAACATTGAATACTTAAGTATTTTTAAAAGCAAGTACTTCAGTACTTTAACTCGAGTAATAATCTGACAGAGCAACTTTCACTTGTATTGGAGTTATATTTGACATGGTAGTATCTATACTTTGACTTAAGTAATGAGGCTGTGTATTTTGTCCACCACTGATTATTAGTCATTTTTTAATCCACTTACCTTGTGCGTTTGCTGGTGGGGCAGACAGCTTCCGGCCACATTCACTACAGAACTTGGCGTTCTCCTCTAAAAGGTTGTGACCACAACCAGGGCACTTCATCTTCAGTGATCTCTGTAATTAAAGGAATAATATAAGTTAAAAGTATCACGAGATCATACCATGCTGCAGATTCCTTTCACTTTCAATTCTGCCCTTTGAGGCCTCATGAGACAGTGTTCAGCTCAGCAAAATAAGCGCCCAGGGCAGACTGTTTGTGTCATGAGGACTTTGAGCGGTTTTACCTCACACAATGTCAGATAAACATTGTTGTTAGAGACTGTAATGGAAATCGCAGTAACACTGACATGCTCACCCACCTTCAGTCGAGGGGACAAAACTCAATTTAGTCAAAGACTAGAATGAAAATGTGAGGGCTCACTGCGGATTAGATCACCGGAATTTCCCCGAAAAAAAAACAACCTTAAAACTTGCCTGATTATTTTTAAGGTATCTAAAAGACTAAACAATACTTTATAACTTACAGACATACCATAATGACGGGACACAAGGCTCAACGGTTCATTTTACAGGGTTAGTAAAAAACTCAGGTGTTTTTAAAAAGTTGAATTTGAGTGAAAGTGTACAGTTAAACAGAGCTGCAGTGAAATACGTATAAAGATATTCTACATGTGAAGATTTACATAATATTTTAAAAGATACCTAAATCCATGCCCTAAACGAATAAACCCGTTGAAGAGACATTGTAAAAGAAACACAACGAAAGTCAAAAACACGTTTTTAAAATTTTCAGGGGGATTTTGTAAGAGTTGCAAAAGAAGAGAAAGATAATTAATATTCCGTATATCATGGGTTCCCAAACTTTTCAGCCCACGACCCCCAAAATATATGTGCCAAAGACTCGTGACCCCCACTATCCCTCAGAGTGATTTAATGTGGCTTCATTTAGCTGGTCTGAAAATGAGCCAACCTATATGAGCATGCGGATGTGTTTCCTGTGCCTTTATGAATTAACCTACTGCTACCGATGCTTTTGATAATTAACTGTTCACTAAACCTAAACTTAGGAGTCATCTGACAAAAATAAAGGCAGAAAACTCATTACATTTCTATTTTCAAGGTTTTATTTCAAGGTTAGCTACTATTTTTGTTGATATTTTTAACTATAATGGGTAAAATAAACTATTTTAAGATAACTTTTGTCATTCAACTTTTTTATTGCATTGTTTCAGTATTTCTTTGTTCACCACACGTTAACAAATTATATAAAAATAACACAACCAACAAAGAGAAGAAAAAATATATACATACAATTAATACAAAAATAAAAATAATAACAATAAAATAATAATAATAATAATAAAGAAATAATAATAATGAACAGTACAAACACAAAGGAAGATAAATATGGAAGAGGATTATTGCGATTGAAAAAAAATTAAGGTAAATTTTTTTATAATTATTAATATTTTGAGAAAAGTCAGAATTCTGACTTCTTTCTCAGACTTGTGACTTTTTTCCCAGAATTGACTTTTTTCCCAGAATTCTGACTTAAATCAAATATATAATAATTCTAAAAAAATTTGACCTTAATTTTTTTTTTCAGTGGCCCAAACCTCTTCTGTAGATAAATATTAGAAAACAAGGTAAATTAAAAAAAGTATAATAATAATTACAATAATAATAAGACATATTTTTAGATAACTTTTTTTAAAGAAAACATTCTGGAAGACATCTCATGACCCCCCATTTATGTCTCGCGACCCCCCAGGGCGTCTCGACCTTTTATATACAGTCTATGGTCTCGACACTTGGGGAACCCCTGCCGAAAATGATACAACTCATTTTCTTATTCTTATTTTATACAGTGTATGATTCTTATACGGAGTGATTCCTCTCACTTTGTAAGATCTTTGGCTGTGCAATTCAGCCAATCACAAAAGCCTTCCAAAACTACGTATTTAGTCACTTCCCGTTTCGTTTCCAAAACATATGCAATGTTTACCAACAAAATATGTTGTATCCGTCTTTATAATAAATAACACTGTGCACGACATAGTAATTAAATTCAGGGACAGCTCTCATGTATTCAAAAGAAGTGTCTTTGCGACTCCTCAGCAGCGAGCTAGCTAGCTGACTAGCCTCCCAGCTGCAGTGTACTGAGCTGCATGTGATAAATATGCTAACGTGCTCTGGGTCAGTTTGCCCCTTGCTCCCTTTCCAGAAACAGTGACATGAGATATTCATGTGCAAGGCTGACTGTCAACCAAGTTTCATGGCATTGAAACGCACATTACACATAAAGTGACAGCGAGGTATGTAAGCTAACTCACTAGCTAATAAACAGGATGAGTTCAATAAGTTTGTCTCTCTCCGACGTTTTACCTTCAGCTTCTGACAACACATTTAAACACGTTTTATTGCACCGATAATCACTTACCTGAGCTGACTGTCTAGCGACTTTCTGATCTGTTTAGCAGAATGCAGAGCGCAGAAGTCATGTCTGGTGGACCTGCCATGTACCAGTACAGTCACTTCTAGACCTGCTGACTCCTCGATCATTTCCGCATGTCTTACAAAGTTTCGTTTTGTCAGAAATGGGCGTAAACCAACAAAATTAGGTTTCTTAATGACTAATAATGGAATTGTTTTCTTGGCTTTGGACGGTGACAGCGCGGGTTGCACAGGTGAGAACAGTAATTAGGACACCAAGCACTCCCTCTAATGACCACTTTTATAACTCATTCGTATCTACTTGTATAGCCCACATAAAGTCACTTGAATGTTTAGTTATGTGGAAAGTTACATTGCACATAAATCTAGGTTCCAACTCATTTAAATACATACAAGTTAACTGAAGGGCTGGTTTTTTATTGGCAATTCCATTTCTTTATGTGGTTATAAATGCATCCAAATGTTATAAAGATAACAAATACATAGGCTACCCAAGGAAAACCTAGTAGGCCTATTATAAGGATGAATTAAAAGAGAGATGGGCTACCAGTAGGCTATGATACATAAAACAACAACATTACTTAGCATGATTACAGAAGCCCCAAGCAGACATGAATCCATTCATTATATGTATTTTCCCCATGATTACAAGTAGTTTCTGGTTGTTTTCTGATTCTCATTTTTCTTTAGCTTGGGAAAACAAAGCTATTTTTCCTAGTACAACAGGAAGATTTATCTCATCAGGAGATAACAAAGCTCGTGTAGTTGTGATAACAGGAGCATTTTCTGGCAATATACACAACAAAACAACAGGCTGACCACTGGGTTAGGCCAGACCTCGACATGCCATTCTGAAATTGCCCATGCTAATAAGCTCAGCCTAATTCTGTTCACTTTGGGGGGGAAAAGGAGGAGGCCTTGAATTTGCTGTATGTTGTTCAACTTAGCATCCTGTGCCGCTTATTGCACAACTTTTATTCAGTTTTGAGCTGTGCCTCTCTGCAGCTTTTCATGTCAACCACACACTATTAATAAGAGACTGAAGTTAGTTGTCTTATGATGCAATGCTGTCAAATTACCAGCAGAGGGCAGGATAACACTTAGTTTAGACAGTACATTTCAAAGGGCTCTGTGACTTTTTTTTTCTTACAACCTGCTACAGCAAAGAATTTCACATTGTCCTTTGTAACACCTGGAATTGGTGTTTTGGCAAGATAACTTCAGATCCTTACAGTTTAATTTTTTGATGCTGCGTTATCTCAATGATAACCTGAACTGCACCACCAGTTCAGAAGTAAGTTATATTCATATAGTAATAGAAGAATCATATGTCTGTTTATACAGAAAAAAATGCAAGATGCTTATTTAAAGATTGCCTGTAGGCATCAAGTACAAGAATGTGAATTTTAGCCGATAAAGAGTAAAATAAGTACATTTATTCCCATCTGGCCCAGAAATAAGAACTTAAATGTTATGCCAGGAAGCTTGAAAGCTTGGTTATGATGCATTGTTGCACCCATATACATATATATTCCAGAGAGGTGACCAGGGAGATGTTATTCTCATAAAAAACGTTTTAATATTTTCTGTAATGTCTGGCTTTTGCATTAAGAAAAAAATAAATAAATAATGAGTAAAACTGTTTCACCTCAACTGAAGTGCAAAATTTCCTTGAAAAAATGTCAAATTTCAAGGACTTTTTAGAATAAACTAATTTCAGTGTTTCCACTACAGTTTTCTTTTTATTACTAATTTGTCCAATGTCGTAGTTGTATCTTTCATAACTACTTCACTGCATTAAATGTGATTCATAAATGTTCATCTTTCATAACCTGATACATTGTTTGTTATTGTATTGACTATTTTTGAAACAGTTTCCCTTGGAAAGCTGTGAAACTGAGTATCACATTAGAGCCAGGTGTGCATCAAATGACCGTACTTAAGAGGGACGATATGGGACATATGGGATGTGATCTGTCCTGTATTTCCATGCACAGTCTTCTAAAACGCATGATCCAAGTCTCTTTATGTTGTTAATGACCCCATAAAGAGCTGCAAGTGGTTAATCAGAGTTTGTAAGAATGCAACCGGGAAATATACTAATTTGTGTGATAAGCGCACAGATCTTGTTAGCACAGAGCTGCTGAGGAATATCAGGCTTCATGGTCAAACAAAGTTTTATCACGTCAACCCTTCAGCCCTTAATCCCCTGCTACCAGCTTGGTAACGTGTGAAGCCCCCGTTCTCTGTGTGCTGGAACCTATTTTATACAGTCTATGGCTGGAACCTATTTCCCATAGGATTATGTGTTAATGTCAATACGTATATAGTTGTGGGTAGACCTGGGGAGCTCCTCCTATGATATGGTTATACATTGTTGCTTCACTAAAGAAAGAAACCTCTGAACAAACTGTGAGAACATTCATTACACTGCTCTAGTATTCAATATTTTTCTCTAGTTCTCATTTGTCAGGTTTAATAGTTTGTTTCTTAATTGAATGTCTGTATTTTATTGATTTCATATTACCAGATTTTACAGCTTTTAAACCTGTTCCATAAGTTTACAGCTGGGATTGTCATTGTAGATAATTTTCATTAAGCTCAGAAACTACAAACTGCTGAAGAAAATTAACTTCCACCCTGCCAAACCACAAAACAGGAATGAACTGTATGTGATTTGTAGCACTGAGCACCAGGTAACAGGGTAATAACAGCCATCTGGTGCAGACTCACATTCACACACACACACATTCATCCAGGAGCGAACTTCAAATACAACAGGGAGCAGAGACGGGCAGGAAAAGCCATCATTTGACAATGTGTCAGCAGGGACTCAGTCAGTCTTATTTAATGGATCTGGCATAAGATGAACATACTACAACTGCAACTGTGGGGAAATGATGCACAACACATGTATTCTCTGACTCAGGTGTTAAGCTACATTTCCCGTGAGATAATGTGTTGGTGCTTTGATGCGCATCACCTTTGCACATAAACCAAACATAACAGAATGAGAGTGCAAGTTGAGGTCAATTTAACACACTCAAAACATCATTTTTTAATTTTTGTTAATATATTTTTTGTTGACTTTATGTTGATTCGTAGTTTGTGGTGAAGCAAGGGTAGTGAGTGCATGTGACAAAAAATCATTGTGATCCCACAGTGCTTTGCTGTTTCAGAATCAAGATATTGGAGCCGGACAGGCCAACACTCTGTTGTTGGTTGCAAAAAACAATAAATGTCTATATTCTATCCCAGCACTGGAAGACCAATAAAACATTGGCTGCTCTTTTTTAAAACAACAACTTGTGGGCTACATTTGCCATGTTTATATGTTTGTGCCAACCACTTCAGCTCAGACTGAGTCAACAATATGGGCTGAGCACATAATGTTATACACAAAAGGCAAGAAAGTTGGAATAACACTCAAATTACCACTCAGAGACACGCTGTTGTTACTACAGGCTCTAACACTTCAAATGTTGCCTCCTCTTGTTTATAGTCAGATTCTCGATCATCTGTCTAGCGTAGTGTGGGTTCTTCTGGAGTACTCACCATGTTTGTCTTGGTGTTTTACCGCCTTTGCATCTTTCTGCATGGGTCTGCACCCTCCACTCTCAGAAAACAATCAGTTTGTCGGTTATAGCTGTGACTCATTATCATAGCATCCCCAGATACTCAGATCACTGCACGGTCAATGAGGTTATAAACTGAGGGGCTGCAGATCCTCAACAAAGACTGATTTTGAGATGCTTTTTCCAACTGAATTCAAAAATGTGCTTAAAGGGTAACTAGGACATGTTGAAGATAGATTAAAAAAAGTTCCATTGTATCAGACTTTTAAAGAGATTGTGTGTCCTAATAAGATAAGATAAGATACTCCTTTATTCATCCCACAACAGGGAAATTCACAGAGTTACAGCAGCAAACAAGAAGGTGTACAGTGTAAGAATTCCAACAAGAATATATATAGAAAAAAAATGCATTGTTTTAAATATTTTCAAGTTAGTTTTTTGTCTAGGTAATATCATTTAACTCTTTTGGGAAGTATGTACAGTGTATCATTTTTGTTTGTACAATATTAGTTAATACAATCATGAAATGCATAGCCCCAAAAAATTATATTTATATACTGCAAAGCTGTTTAATGTTAAATCAGGAGGGCTCAACATACCAGGTGTTCAACAGTTGGTGCCTGAAAAAGAAAATACATGTTTTTTTTCATTTTTACCTCAGCTGTCTTGTGATTAAAACTGTTGTTAAATGCGTACGTTTCTTGAGCTTTACCTGCACACTGTGGTGTAGATCACATCTTCGTCCATATTGAAGGTGCCCATCTCCTGCCCCCTGTAGGGAACATGTCAATCAGTGAGTGCACATGCCTTAACACGTGAAACTAAATTACTAGACATTGGAATTGCATCTTACATGTTTGTCTCTCTGTTGCTGAAGTCAACAGTGGCATAGATGAGTTCTGTCCCTTCCTCAGGACAACTTCCTTCTTGTGATTGGTGATTGTCACAGCTGAGCCAATTGACATACTCAGTATCCTGCACATAGTCACAAGAAACACAAAATTCATGAGTTGTATTCATACAAACACCCGTACACATTATCTGATGTGGGGTATGACTTCTGTCACTTGCTGAACTCAGTTGCGAATGACCTCTGTACAACGATAAGCACTTACCATATTATTGACAATGATGTAAATAAACTATTCAGTGAAAAATGATAACGACTATAAGAGTAAGCTGAGCAACAGTTGTAATAACCAACCCACCTGTACAGCCTTCGCATGGTCCATCTTTTGGTCCCATGCCCTTTTTCTGTAGAGTTTTAAACAGAAAAACTGAGTCATGACATGATCACTGCTAACATGATAATGCACTAGAGCAGCCCTACTCCATATGCAGCCCGCAAGCAACCCTCAAGTGGCCCGAAAGCAACTGCAGAGGGATTGTGACTTGGGTCCGGCAAGAAAAACATCTTTTACTAACACTGACAAGTTCTTACAAAAATTCCAACATTGTTACAAACATTGAAAGCATCTGTCGCAGATGGGACCAAATATGGACAGGGACAATCTGTGTTTTTTGTTATTTCAAAAGAAGAAAAATACCTAAAGTTCTGAAAAGTTGCAGTTAAGCAAGTTGGTTTTTTGTGCACTTTCAGATGTGACCAAAACAAAAGATTGTGTTCCTAATCTGCACTTTGTTTTTTTTGTTCATATGCACCTTAACATGTACTTGTATTTACCTGTCAAAATGTGTTGAAGTTATGTATTTGAAATGTAAAATTTAAAGAGGCAGTATTTCAGCATTGGTTTAGTTTAAGTACTGCTCTTTTATTGTGTTTATGCCCTTTTTGATGTGGCAATATGTTAATAAACACCCAGTGTGTTTGCTATCTTATCTATTTGTTTTTCTTTTAAATGGTTAACTTTGCTCACCGTCTGCTAAAAATGTCCGGCCCAGCTCATGTCCTTAGTCTGAAAATCGGGCCCGACCAAATATTTAATTGAATAGCCTTAATGTAGGACTCTGTAACAATGCTATAGAAGCTTTTTGCTAAACAGACCAGGGTGACTTTTCAGAAACTAAACAGATGTCATTATGATTCATGCACACGTGAGCACATGTCTAAAAAGACTCATAAATACAGCTTACCTTATGACAGCAATGACTGTGGTCACAATCAGCAGCACAATGACATTAGTAATGATCAGTACATCTCTTGTAAAAGTTGCCCAAGTTGCTGTAAAACAAAAGCAGTGTTAGATCCTGAACCAGCTTTTCTACACATCTTAATGATTGATCAGTCTTTCATTTCACCTTTAGTAACATGCTTACCTTTAATCATTAAACTCACAACAGAGGAGTTTTGACTTCCATGTTCGTTGATGGCTCTGCAGAAATACTGACCACCTTCAGCAGAGAGAAGCACAGACTGGTGTCCAACCACAAAATAATTCTGAGTGTCACCTTTCTTAAACCAGCTATAATTCTTCACTGGGGGGTTTGCATGGCTGCTGCAGATCAGCGTGAAGTTGCTGCCAGTGTAGACCTCCATCGAAGGTCGGACCAACACTGATGTGTTCTTTGGGACATCTGGAAAAAAAAAAAACAGGGCTGTACCTCGACTGATTCTTTTCACATTTTTAGCATTTGGAGTCAAGAAGCCAATCTAAAATTACAAATGCTCTCATCAGAATTGTACTTAACTTTATTTCTGATTCTGTAAAATATCAATCTTTTGTCCTGTACTCACGCTCAACATCAATGTTAATGACTCTTGAAGCTGTTCCTGGTTGTGTCTTTAGAGAACAAGTGTAGTTTCCAGAATTTGTGATGGACATGTTGCTTAAATGAAGAACAGATCCTTCATTTAAGAGCTCCCCATCTTTAAACCAGGTGAAAGTGGAGGAGGTGTTGCTACCATCACAGGCGCTAATGCAAGTCAGATTTACTGAGTCATCCTCCTTTGTTTTCCCGCCTCCGTTGGGTTTGTTAATGGAAATGTTCAAATCTAGAAGAGAAAGTAGCACTTCAGTTTCCAACATTTCAGCACTTGTCGAAATGTAGTTAAAAATTAGAAGAATGCTTACCAACAACCTCTAATGTTGGTCTTCCTTCTCGAGGCCCAAAGCCTTTTCCCCTTCCAAGAAAAATTCTGACAGAATATTTTCCAGAATCATTTTGCTCCACTTGGTCTATTTGCAAAGAACAATTGTGATGTCTGTCACCAATATACTTGAATCTCGAGGTGACTTCTCTTGAATTTATTTCAGAAACAAAACGTTTAGACTTTCCATGACCCCACATGATATTCTTCACTCCCTCAGGGCCAGTATAGTTAAATGAACAAGGAAAGACAACGGACGAGCCTTTCACTGCACAGATCTGCTGCTGTTGATATTCCACTTTCAAAGGAAGGAAAGTAGAAGTGGTCTTGCAAGGAACACCTAAAAGAGTCAGATGCATGCATTCTTTTTTCAAGACAATTTCACTGTAATATTTCAAAAATCAGATGTAGGTGTAATACTTACCAGCAAGAAACATTGGTATTATAATCCATGACAGATGTCTGTGTTCAATGCTCATCTTTTCTGGTATACAACTAAGTCAAAGTATCATGGTTGAGATCAGTTGTGAATAGTCAGTAAAAAAAGTTCTAGTACTAGTACTCCCTATACACCATGAAGTGAGTGAATTGATGTTTTTTTGTCTGCATAATCTATTGACAAGCTTCCTGTTAAAAAAGAAAAAAACCTAGGTTTACCCAAACATAGCTTTCAGAACATGAAATAGGTCACTTACACCAATGTATCATTTCCCACAACAGTGCACTGCTTCAGCTTTTTTCACCTTTAAAGCGACAGGCAGGAAATAGCCCACGTATAGAGAAACGCATGTCCTGTGCAGATTGCAGGCAGTCTGAAAGTGTTTTGTTGTGGTCACAGCACAGTAAGAATTGGTGACATTACTGTTGAATACAGTGTGAGAACAATCTGTGTTTTGTACTTTTGCAAGTTTACATTGATGAAAGTTCAAAGTCAGATGTCTCTATTATGTACTATGGTAACTGCTTTGGGGTTCAAATGTTTCATCTGAAGATAAAACCTTTTTATTTTGGTCTTATTTGGTGTAGCAGAATACAGAGCACTCTTGCACCTCATCCACCATCCTCTCTATGTATTAAGTTAATTTCTACCATTTCAGATTACCATCACCAAAGAAAGGTTTCCTATATAGTAAACAGGATGTGATTTCTGCTTTCCATAGTGTAAAGAAAGATTCTGAGAGTGGAAAGTGAGAAAACTGATGGAAATGATTAAGATAGAAATGCTGGTGGAGCAGACAGTGGAACCAACAACACACTTGCTGCTCTGCAGTGAACATGTGGACATGCACATCAAGCTCAAACCAACCAAACACACTATTCCTAATGACAGGTGTCAGTATACACCCATCAGCCATTATATTATGACCACCTGTCTAATATTGCGTAGGCTCCGTTCCCTTTAGGTCAAGGCCAAAAACAGCAAATAGACCCTGACACTCCACTAGACCAGGGGTTCCCAAAGTGTGGGTCGGGACCCCCTGGGGGGTCGTGAGACCACAAATGGGGGGTCGTGAGATGTCTTCCAGAATTTTTTTTTCTAAAAAATTGTACATTTTACCCATTATAGTACAAAATATCGACAAAATAGTAGCTAAACTTGAAATAAAACCCTGAAAAAATAAAATGTAATGAGTCTTCTGCCTTGATTTTTGTCAGATGACTCCTAAGTTTAGGGTTATTGAACAATTAATCATCAAAAGCATCAGTAGCAGTAGGTTAATTCATAACAGCACAGAAAACAGCCACATGCTCATATAGGTACGCTAATATTCTGCAGATCAGCTAAATGAAGCCACATTAAATCACTTTGAGGGACAGTGGGGGTCGCAAGTCTTTGGGATCTATATTTTTCGGCGTCGTGGGCTGAAAAGTTTCAAATCTGATTGTCACACGGATGCTTGATTGGATTGTGATCTCGGAAATTTGTAGGCCAATTCAACGCTTTTATGTTCTTCTAGGTCGGCTTCTTTCATTGAACCATGGTCCAATTCTGATTCTGCCCATTGTAGGTGCATGGCAAGGGTAAGCAGTGAATTTCTCTGAGGTCTAGTACGTATGTAATGCCCTCACACATTGACGAAATAAGTGGGGATGATCGCGGGGGCGCTATAAGTAGACTCTGACAGCGTTGGTGCCAGCAGCGCACGCTGACTGTGAGGAGGACCAGTCACGTCAAATCAGGACCAATCTGCAGTGCTAAACATGGAGGTGTCTGCTAAACTCATGTTCCCCATCGTGATCATCTTCGTGCTGGTTGCTCACAGTCCGACTGAAGCATGGTACAAGCAGGTGGCCGGTCCAACCTACTACTCAGTGGGCAGGGCGTCCGGCTTGCTGTCCGGTATCCGGAGGTCACCGTACGTCAGGAGAGCCGAGCAGACAGCGGAGCCGACAGAGAGCGGAGAGGCAGCGAGCAACAGTGTGTTTTCTGACTTAAGTCTGCAAAGTTTCATCCTGAAGACGATGGTCAGTGTTTAATCATTTCGTCAAGGCTGTATGTGTTGGCTGGGTTTGCCATTATGTTTTACGCATGGAGACTGGAAGCTTTGCGCACGGCATCAAGAGTGTATCATTAACAATTTCGGCTGTTATCTGGCTTTAGGTTTAGGGTATTGTCTCTCTAAGTATTAAATATGGAAACCATGCTGCACTGCAACATAGATACGCCTAAAAAGCAATCAAGCTATACATTTTAGAATTAGAAACAAGATCCTCATATCCTGGAATATAGACGGGAAACGGAACCTAATATGAAGTTCCTACTGGATAACTAGAAATCGTGGAAAATATTTTTTGTACAGCAGATAGGTTAGTATAGCCATGGGGTTTACAGATAAATGTAAATGCAGTATTGTAATCATTTAAAAAAAACAAGCAAAATGCATACTTCTGTTTTTCAATCTAAAAACCTACCTTGAATATGTAATATATTTTTCTGCAAAGTACAGCTGCCACAATGGTAATGAAGTACAGTTTCCCGCCCTGAAATGGAGCCTATATTCAAACACTTAAGTACTTATCGCGCTTGTGGATACTTAGTGCATATCACTGAATTTGTTTGTTTCTCTCTCCACAGCCTGTTTGTATAAAAAACGTTAAACCAAACCTGCAGAGCTGTGAACTCCTCCAGGAATCCAAGAGCTCCTTTAAGTGCAAAGCAGAAGTCTTCCTCTCTCTGGACTCTTCAGACTGTGCAGAAAACTGAGCAGAAAAGCAGATGTGTCCTATTTTTTTGGAAACGTGAAACTCTTCACTTTCAAATACGTTTAAAAGTTTTAATTGATGTTTCACAAGATCAAAGATTTTAATTTTTAAATGTATCATTCCAAAACGTATTTATTGGTTCTCTGATGATCCTGCCGTAGAACTTTGAATTGTATACATTGTATCACTGTACATATTTGATCTGAGTTTTCAGTAATAAATCATTTAATTGCAGCCCTTTGTTGAACTCAATGAATGCATCACTCATTACTTTGATTTTCTGTCTTATCTAAAGTGACTTACTGCAACATGAATGTCAACAATCACACCTGAGCCTGGTAACACACTTAAAAGTGGTGAAAGTTAAAATTCATGCATCAAAATCTCAGTGACTGTCCTACATTTGAATGTTCCAACTGGAGTTCTGTAAATCTGTTGCAACAAATAGGCAGCACTAAAAAGGACAAGGCAAATAAATATTTTATTTAAAATCTTTTAAAATAAATTGGAGAAAGTGTAGTTCCTTTAATATTTTCACGGTGTAAAAACAAATAGGTTGAATGGTAAACAAACATAATTCTGATAACATTTAAAAACTTAAAGCCTTGAGGAGACTTCTAAAGAAGCTCAACGGCCTCGAGGTTCTCCTTGATGATTTGCTCTATGACCATGTGGAAGACCACTTGTATGCTGGTGGTGTCTGTGGCGGTGGTAAAGTGGTGGTACACAGGTTTGTCAGGGCTGCTGATACAAGATGAGAACATGGCCGTGATGTGGTGAGCAGCAGAATCCACGTCACCATCTGCTCCTGTGTCAGGAGCAAGAAAGATTATAATTCTACAGGCATCCGAGTTCAGTAATGTGAGGAGTTGAGTGAACTACACTCTAAACTACACTGAGTCATTAATCATTGATAAAACATGACACTGTCTTCCCATGGGAGTATGTATGGATGTGTCTCTTGTAGAAGAATAAAACATGACTTTGTGTTGCTTCTCAGTTTCTGTAAAGAATCTCAAATATGTATGACCATGATCCAGCCAGAAAGCATGATTTATACACAAACAGTGTGTAGTTGTGTTGAGAGCTACAGCTATGTATACAGTTTCTGTATGCAGCTAGCTTACCAGAAGGACTCAGGAAAGATATAGTGACCCCTTGGATAAAGAGACACATGCAACACCTTTCGTAGAGGAATTTAAGATTGTGATACATTTTTAAGTTCCATGTGGTGACCTGTTGAGTCTTCCACAAACTTTATTTGGGTCTGAACCTAACACTGGGGCTTTGCAGTGTTAATGAGAAATTCTCCAGAACAACTGATGGATAAGTGGATTAGCTTTATTAAAGCGTATTTAAATATGTTTTAAATCTCTTTATTCAATTTATCATTTGAACTCTCTTAGTTCCTCAAAATAATAAGTTAAACTGTCCCATACATAAGAAATGCATTACCAAACAAAAAATAACCCTTTCCAACATACCTTTATAATTTGAAAGGTAAAATCTCAAGTGTCTTCCTGAGTTTAGGATCTTCTCCCGGAAGAGGTCAGTTTTGTTCATTATCAGAATCTTTGACAGAGAGAGAAATGACACGAGGATTATCATTTTGAAAAGTTTATGATGACAACATTCAAAAGACTTTCTGGTTGATGCCTTTCAGTGCAGTTTGTCGGACAGACTCATGCATCTAAAATGTGTCATATCCATTCCTACAGGTGCGTAAATGTTATCCCCATGCTGCTGTGCATAAAAAGAGCACCCCAACATATTTAAATTGATGCACTGCATATTTCTCCACTCACAAGAACACCATGCAGCAGCTGAGCTGTGGCTTTTCATCTTTGGACTTGCAGTAGGGTTAATCCATTTGGACAGAGTAGGGGAGAACGGGGTTGGTTGTCACAGGGGTTGGTTGGCAAACTCATTATATCTCGCCACCAGAGGGCGATGTCTCTCAAATTGGGGTATTGAAATTTCCAGAATTTAGATCAGAGCTCACCTACATAGTCTTTTCTGGAGTAAGACAGCTGAACTTGAGGTGAGAGGACTTTTTGTGTTTTTCATGTCAAATTGTAAATATTCAGCTCCTCAGTATTTTTCTTCTAGGCTTTTAAATGATGGGTTTATAACAAAACAAGTGTTACCCTTACAAAGTGTGAGGGAACAGCTATAGTTTAGATTTTTATTAGCTAGCTAACTACTTGTTAGATGGTTGTTGGCCTTGATGCTAGCAAAAAATTCCAGTTGGGGTTGGTCGTCACATTCTCTTTGGGGTTGGTTGTCATATGTAATGCATAGTTGAGTAGGACATTTGTTTTGTTCTTTATGTTGTTATATAGGCTGGCCTAAAGATGTGTTTCCTGTTCATGTTCCTTGCTCATTTTATGTTAAAATACATTAAGTTATGTAGGCCTATCACTTGTCAGTGTAATTAAACTTTTAAATGTACTTCTGCCTTCTTGCCTTTAAAATATTTTTCCCATTTAAATACCATTGTGACAACCAACCCCATAGTGTGTGACAACCATCCCTGTGATGGGGTTGGTTGTCACAATGTGTCAGAGTGTCTTTGATAGTTAATTGCCTCGTTGTTACAATGAGTTGGAAAATGAGAGGGATACATATTTCAAGCCAACACCTTAAGCTTCAATTTAATGTAGGAATGACTATCACTAGCAATCATCAAAACAGTAAAAAGTGTGACAACCAACCCCATTCTCCCCTACTGAAGTGAACTGTTAAAAATATTATTTTAGTTCCTCAAATTGCTCCATGATATAATTCATGGGGGGTTTGCAGAAAATAAAACAAGCTATCAAAAATTAAAATCCTCCAAATGCTTAACTAGACCTTCACAATAAACTGACCATTCTCTTTTCATCACACATAAATTATGGCTCCTATGGTGAATACTTTGTCAGCTATGAAAACAAAACCTTCAGAGTATATATTTTTCTCTTAGCAAATTTCCCTTTGTCTTTAGGCAAGCCATTTGAAACTAATGCATATAAACTTACCAGTGATGCACTTCTAAAGGCTATGTTGGTGCAGATGGATTGAAAAAGTTCATGACTTTCCTCCAGCCGATTCTAATGATGGACAACATGGAAAGAGAACAACAACATCTGTAGTCCAACTTAAATAAAAAACTTTATCGGCACACACATTGTAGCTTGTTTGATTTATGAGATTTCAAATGAGTCAGTCATTACATACCCCTGAGGGGTCCTCCACCAGCATCATATCATAGCTGCTGAGGGCCACGACAAACAATACAGCCTGAGTACAATCAAAATAGCTCAGCCACTTCCTCCTCTCACTCCGCTGTCCCCCAACGTCATACAACCTGTCGACAAACAAAACAAAATCAGACATGCTTAACTCTTCCATCTAAGTGGTTTATTTTGGGGAAAGTTTCACTAAAACTTCAACTAATAGTGAAGCTATTTTGGTTTAGGGAGATAGGTTACATTTTCTGAAGTGGGATTAAATGGGGTACTTATCTATAGTGAGTGCGTTAGCTACAGCAGATAGTAGTCAGCTCAGTCCTTGATGCTGAGTTATGAAACCCTGAGGATGACGTTTGGAGCAGAATTAACTTTTTCAAATTCAGAAATGACAAAAGAAAGGACACAAATGTATTCCATACTCCCGAGTCAACCAAGTTCTATCATTACATCTCAACTCCAGGTGAGATAATCATAATTCATATCACCAGAGTTGGGACAGCACAAAACAAAGATGAAAATACAATAAGCTTAACTTACCACATTAATGTGGGCAAAGCAGCATAGCAAGTCATTATCTAGCCTATCACAGTTACAAGACATGTCTTGTCATGACAGAACATGCTTTGTTATCTCATCATGGATGAACTTTATCATCCCAAGACATTGAGAAATTATAGATCTTGAAACAAGTCTAACTCATTACATGAAAACCTCCGCTGGTATCTCAAGACAAGACAAGTAAGTCAAGGTCGCAAGAAAACAACCAAAAGTTATGTAATCTTGAGAAAACAGAGTAAATAAAATGTATGGATATATGTTTGCTTAGAGCTTCCATACTCTATGTGTACACCCTTATCAATAATTATTTAGTAATTTCAACTCTGCATCTGCCATCAGATTACCCGTTCTTTTAGCAAGAAAGTTTAACCGTACAGGATGATCTGCAACATTATAAGAGAGCTGAAATAAATATGCTGTGTAACACACAAGTTACACAGGTAGCCTGTTGTACATGCTTGTTGCTTATCCTCTCTGGTAGACCAACACTGCTCGGCGATGGAAACAACAGCATTAGATGTGTGTTCGAGTTATGAAACATTACACCCAGTTCTCTGGTGTTATAGATAATGCAAGGGCTTCCATTAAGTTGCAACTTTGCACTGACTGATTTGATCAGTCGTTACTTTTATTAGGATGAACTATTTTATTTGTGAGCAGCACTAAAAATAAAGTTGATTTTAGGGAATTAAATTACAATAAAGAAAATTCTGACCCATTTCAAATATGGAGGCACCCTTTTCCAAAACACAAACTGGCACCGAGTGTGGCAGAGGGTCTGGGTGACACAGGTAATGAGTTCCAATTCAGGCCAGACGGTCTCCAGGTGCATGATTGCAGTACTCATGTCGAAGGCAATGAAGCGCTTCTCCCCTGGGTCAAGAGGCAGTTGAAACAAGCTGGGGGACAATAAGCATTAACTGCAGCGTTTGACAGTAGTAGCTCCTGTTCTGTAGGAGAAAATTACTACTTATGACAGCAGGAGGACCTTTATGTTGTCTTTCAGAATTAGAGGAAAAGTAAGGTCCCACCTGTAAAGTGATAAAACCTGTAATCTCAGAGGAAATGTCGTTGAATTATACTTTTTATTGGAATTAGAAACAGAAATTAGATGAAATACCTCTGAAAAGACTTTTATATTTGAGGTCAATAATCGTAACGAAATTAAAGGCCAGATAATCTTGTCGAAGTTCTGCAGGTTTATTTCCATTTGAGGTGTTGTTCTATGTGTAATTGGAAACATGCCTGAACATCTTAAACCACCCTCAGGCTGTTTCCAGTATAATCCCTGCAGAATTGAAAGGCAACAGTTGTTAAAATGTATATCATGGCATATCATGTATCTAATATTTCAGGAGTTTAATATTTAACTCTGGTTGTGAATCATTGTTTTTCAAATGTGCATCTCCGAAGGAAAGGTTACAAAAATGGAGAAAACCTCATATTTCCTTAATATAGGACAGGATTTCTTAGTGAATACATTTTTTATGGAATGCCATAAAACTGTCAGATTCTAAATTATTTGCCAACATGAAGCTTGTTGATGCAATTCTACCTGCGTTAAGGCAACAATACATTCAGTCTTCATAATGTGTAGGTCTGTATGGGTTCTGTTTCTCACAATGATACACAGTGAATTCCGTCACAGCACAGGGAGAGGCCACAGGGAGCATCATGAACGCATTCTCATTCGACAAGGGAGCACAGCGTTTCAATATTTTATTGCTATACTTCCTCCCCATACATTTTATTGTTCCTGGAATAACTTAGGGATGTAAAGCCATCAATATTTCATGTCTGAGTCATGCCCTGGTGGCTGCTTCCCTCGGCTCAAAGGACCTCAGGCTTTGGTTATAGATCCTTCAAAAGCTGGTGGTGATTTTCCACTAGCTGCTCTCTAGGACAGTAGCATGTTCACATGTGTACAGTAATGTCATGAACATAAACTCTGAAGGAAAATAACTCTTCAGTCTAGAAATGCTGAATGGATTAGAAGCACAGTTTGTTTAACCCTCCTGTTATGTTCGTTTCTCAGGAACAGCAATTATGTTCCTTGGTCAATTTGACCCGGGGCATATTCAATTATCCAAAAATGTCAGAACCCCAAAAAATCCCAATACACATTTTTTTAAAATCAAATTTTTAACTCCATTACTAACCATTTAAATCAAGATTTAGTCCATTGGTGTTCTTTAATTGTCACAGTTCATGGTTCAATAAGGATAACTCACTCGTTTTTCATTAAAATGAATGTTAAAACTTTTTTAAATGTACATTGGAAAGCCCTGAATATAAATACAATAGTTTTACAAGACATAGATTTTTGTTTATTCTATTTTCAATTTTGATTTATTTTTTCTTCATGAAGGGATGTTGATAAATTAACACGGCACATCTTATGTCAAATCCTACCCATTATTTCATGCTGCATTTAGCTGGTTTGGAAGGCATATATTGCCTAAAATAGATTTTAAAAAGGGTCAATTTGACCCGCAACATAACAGGAGGGTTAAGGAATTGATTGCAGGGGTACTATAAAGATATACTGTACTGTCCTTTGTGTTTACTCTTTCAGTATTAGACAGTGAATCAAAGACGATGGATCCTATGGCCCACTAAGGAAAGCCTGTTCATTTGCAATATTA
The DNA here is from genome assembly GCF_009762535.1 of Notolabrus celidotus. Lineage (NCBI taxonomy): Eukaryota > Metazoa > Chordata > Actinopteri > Labriformes > Labridae > Notolabrus > Notolabrus celidotus. The sequence goes on from NC_048291.1 coordinate 13,867,126, forward strand.
CAGATACTTTAAAAGTAGGGTCAAACATTTGCCATCTTCGAACACCAGTTAGTCTGCCAGAAAGGAAGCCATGGCATGAGGGGAGCAAACACAACAGACAGGTGTCAAAAGCCATTTCTATATGTGCACTCCTGAACATTATCCAATTTTTTTGGGACAGCCTGCCTCTACTTTTAACAAAGTTGCTTACTAAGAAACGTCTCTCACAAAGTGAAGTTTGAAGAAGGAGCGATATCTCAGGAAGCAATTATGTCATGACGTAAAAAAGGATACTGAAGTAGTCACAGTTTAATGCTTACAAGATATCCACGATGGCGGGCAAAGCAGAATCTGATGCTATGATGACAGTTTTTGGCCTTCAATCAATGCAACGTGTATTTGGATATATCCATATCAAATTAATGGGAAAGACATTTGCTGGTGCGCAGACAAGAGTATGAAGCAGTTTTATTACATGCATGAAGACTGCACTGGTCACATTTACTTGTCCTGTTCACATATCAGCTCACCCTGACATCTTGCGAAAATTTTACAAGGGGGCTGACATGAAAAAGTCCAGAAATATCAGGATACAAAATGTGGCTGTTTGCGATGACATATGCAGCTCACCCTGAATACGTCTGAAGTTTTGGGGGGAATTAAGGGCATGTGTGAACAGCAGTACTGTTTCATCTGATCTAGTATTGCTGTTAATCTGTCCTCATGGCAAAGGCCAAAAGCACAACTCTATGTTCCACTTGCCTACCTACAGTTTTTCAACATTTGCCATGTGTTGTGTATGTGTAAATTATTTTTACTAAGATTAAGTGTCTTTCTCTGATGTACACATTTGAGCATGTGTATGAAATGATTCTATCTGGACACATTTTCCAGGTTCAAAGTCAAGATTTCATTTTTGATATGACTAATTCTTCACTGTGCCACAGCAAATAAAAAAAGTTGACTCCGATGTTAAAGTATGAGATGAAAGTAGTTTTGCTGTCCCATGGAAAGTGAAGGGAGGTTAAATATTGTTTTAATAAAAAACATGCCTGTTCAGCATTTAGATGTGAGTATAACAATAAAGCTAAAATGTGCCTTTTGTCACTGAGCTTTCAATGTGATGTACAATGTGATGTGATTACTTTATCTTGTGGAACTGAACACAGTGTTATATGTACAGTCATGGCCAAAAGTTTTGAGAATGACACAAATATTACATTTTCACAAAGTCTGCTGCTTCAGGGTTTTTAGGTGTTTTTGTCAGATGTTTCTATGGTATAATGAAATACAATTAGAATCATTTCATAAGTATCAAAAGCTTTTATTGAGAATTACACAGAATTCATGCAATAAGTCAATATTTGCAGTGTTGACCCTTCTTTTTCAAGACCCCTGCAATTCTCCCTGGCATGCTGTCAATCAACTTCTGGACCAAATCCTGACTGATGGCAGTCCATTCTTGCATAATCAATGCTTGGAGTTTGTCAGAATTTGTGGGTTTTTGATTGTCCACCCGCCTCTTGAGGATTGACCACAAGTTCTCAATGGGATTAAGATCTGGGGAGTTTCCTGGCCAAGGGCCCAAAATCTTAATGTTTTGTTCCCCGAGCCATTTTGTTATGACCTTTGCTTTATGGCAAGGTGCTCCATCATGCTGGAAAAGGCATTCTTCATCACCAAACTGCCCTTGGATGGTTGGGAGAAGTTGCTCTCGGAGGACGTTCTGGTACCATTCTTTATTCATGGCTGTGTTTTTAGGCAAGATTGTGAGAGAGCCCACTCCCTTGACCGAAAAGCAACCCCAAACATGAATGGTCTCAGGATGCTTCACTGTTGGCAAGAGACAGGACTGATGGTAGCGCTCACCTCGTCTTCTCCGAACCAGCCTTCCTCCAGATGCCCCAAACAATCGGAAAGGGGATTCATCAGAGAAAATGACTTTACCCCAGTCCTCAGCAGTCCAGTCCCTGTACCTTCTGCAGAATATCAGTCTGTCCCTGATGTTTTTACTGGAGAGAAGTGGCTTCTTTGCTGCCCTCCTTGACACCAGGCCTTCCTCCAAAAGTCTTCGTCCCACTGTGCGTGCAGATGCACTCACACCTGCCCGCTGCCATTCCTGAGCAAGCTCTGCACTGGTGGTGGCCCGATCCTGCAGCTGTAACACCTTCAGGCGACGGTCCTTGAAGTTCTTGATAATTCGATAGACGGTTGACTGAGGTGCAATCTTACTCGCTGCTATAAACTTCCCTGTTAGGCCCTTTTTGTGCAATGCAATGATGGCTGCACGTGTTTCCTTGCAGGTAACCATGGCTAACAGATGAGGAACAATGGTGTCATGCACCATCTTCCTTTTAAAGTGTCCAGTCACTCAATCATGACAGATTGATCGCCAGCCTTGTCCTCATCAACACCCACACCTGTGTTAATGTGTGTGACACCTGTGTGTCATTGAAATTATGTTAGCTGGTCCTTTTGTGGCAGGGCTGAAATGCAGTGGAAATGTGTTTTTGGTGATAAAGTTCATTTTCAAGGCAAAGAGGGACTTTGCAATTAATTGCAGTTGAGCTGATCACTCCTCATAACATTCTGGAGTATATGCAAATTGCCATTATAAAAACTGAAACAGCAGACTTTGTGAAAATTAATAGTTGTGTCATTCTCAAAACTTTTGGCCATGACTGTACTTGTTTGTGCTCAGTACACTGACATGTCAAGAACACAGATGAATTTGCGGCACCGGTTGTCTTACCGAAAGATCATTTCATTAAGTTGAAACTGCGTCTCAACAATTCCACAGGTCCTCACCCTCACTCTGAGAACATCCGTCTCAGTGGGAATGTATTTGGGAGTGATGATTCGGTTCATGTTCTCGAAGAAACTGGAGAGGGAATAGAAAGAGAGCATTCACTAACTCATAAGGCCCAATATTTCAAACAGTCCATTATGAGCAGATAAAAATTAAGTTTCTTCCACTGCCAGTTCCAGATCGTATCCATACCAAGCAGAGACACCTCATGTTTCGGCTTTCTAAATGGATGTAGCGTACTCAATAACTTGGTTAATTTTCCAGTTTGATCCAGCTGGAATGTCTACACCTAGTTGCAAGTGTATTAGATACTGTTAACTAAAGAAAATGCATTTAAAGTGTCACTGCATAATGTGCAAAACATCTGAGATGTGCAATAATATTGATCCATATTTTAATTATGTGACCCGTGATAAACAAATAGCATCAATATTAACTGTACTGTTCAGCATGTTTCACTCAGTACATGTCTCTCCTGTATCTAAAATGATTCAACACAGCAGAGTGTACTGTTCTTTTTTATTACAAGGTCTTTGTCAGACATATTTACCCTAATTCTTTGTCCTTCCTCAGCAAAAAAAAGCTAACTTATCATAAGATCTACATCAAATATACACCAACCAATCAGAGGGTAGCTGGTGGTTGGTTCAGGCTTCGTATGGCTGAACAAATGGTGTGAATGAACTGCCCGTGTAGCCATGGCTCCTTCTGATAGATCAAGATTAATAGATGCAGGTAAATTAAATGATTACCAGTTAATCACCTCTGTAAGACCTTTGCTGTTGTTTTATATCCTATGTTTTTATCTGTATGAAAATTAAATGCAATCAGCATTCATTTAATATAAAACATCCTGCCTCCATGAATGGTACAGTCACGATTTTTGAAAATGATTCAGCAGGTCTGTCTGGCTGATGGAAATTTCATTAGACTCAATTTTTTGAATTTTCTACATAGAGTATAAACTGCTGAGTGCATATGACTAGTTCGAGTTTTTATTTGAAGCAACTAAAAATCCAGCTGGAATAACCACCAACACATCAACATCTGTTTACTCAGGAAGTTCCACTGCAGATATGTGTATGACAGCAGAGGTGTAGAAGTCTGCTGTGGCTCCACAGGGAGTCGTGTGAAGATGGATAAAGTCTGACAAGTTTGACGAATAAAATCTAGGCTGGTCTCCATCTCTGCTAAAGGCTCAAGGCTAGGAGCTACAGTTTCTGACTCAAGGCCAGAGGCATGGTGGATAATCAGGGTACCAGGTTTAGTCAGGGAAGAGGGAAGTTTGGAATAAAAAAGATTATATACCGTGCATTGATTTTGATTCATGTATTCTCCACTTTCATAGTAGTATCACTTGACATTGACAAATATCTAGGTCCATTGGTTAACATCCAACAACGTTACTGTTTACAGGAGCCAAAGCTTGTGTAGCCAGCAATAACAGCACTGAGAGACTTCCTCTTTCATACTCTCACTATTGTTTATAGTATGACTAAAAACCTTTGATACAAAAATGACATATGTGTAGAATATAACGTTGACAAACTCGGTCGCTGGACCTGAGCGCAGACATCTGTGCAGAGATTGATTGACAGCTACAGTTGTGAGATGAAACAATCTCCTCAAACACAAACGTTCATTTTGAGACACAGAGATTGTTTCTATCGTGGCAAAGCAATGATCATGCCATTCTTCACTTGCATCAAAGCACTGATCAAAACCAGTGGCTACACAAAGCTGGTCATGATAAGAACTGTTCCCAACAAACACCAGGTATATCAATGGTTCCTCCACTGGGACTACAAAGTACTTTTAGCAACACAAACAGGCCAACTCATTCCAAGACTAATGTCTGAGAAGTCATTTTACACGCTGAGGTACCCTCAGGTCCAAGTGTGTCACGAACCAGTCTGATCCAATATTTCTGGAGGAGGAAATCAATGTGGGGTCCAGCAGAGTGAGAAAGAAGGCTGACAGAGAGCTAGTAGAGTGTCTTACCGTCCTCCAGCTCCAATCCAGTTCTGATAATGAACCTTTCACACCAGCCTGGCCAGCTGGAGTAAGTTTTAACTTGACATAATTGCTACCTATCCCTGTTCCCAATGATAAAGACTTTTATCAACTCCATCTACTTCAAGTTCATCTGAAGATGTGGCATTCTAAAAAATGTAAGCAGCGTTTGCAACCAATAAAACAGTTTACAACACTTAATTCCTGTCATTTTATGAGATGCTATACAGCAATTCCAGGTTGTTCAAATCATGTACAAAAGAAATGTCAACGAGGAACAAATACACAGCTTATTGGTTTAAAGAGGCCTAAAGATGATTGTTTATGGATACATGAAAATGAGAAACATAGCTGATGTATAGACCAACAATATCCTTCACATAGCCAGCCAATTGTATGAATTGCATAATACTTGCATTATTCTCAAACATCACACCCAAAAGTAGGAGGCTGAAATGCTGTTATAAACTAGTATGTTCGGGTTGCAGTTAGGACTTCTAAATGTGAATACTGCTAATGGTTATCATTTCGAGTTTCAGAGATTATCAGGAATGTAAAAGAGAATGGATAGTATAAATCTGGAGGGATGACAGGCCATATTTATAGGTAAGGCAACATACTTCTACAGCTAAAAAAACACCATTAGACAAGAGCTAACATTTACTTGCCAGAACTATAATTTCATAGTGTCACACAATCCCATAGAAAAAAGATATGCCAAATTCAACAATTTCTTTGAGAAAAACACGACATGCTTATTACTTCTCTCATTTTGGCTGATTCTTCTACACAATGATTCAGTAACTAAAATGGTAACACTACAGCCTTCTTTACCCTGTCTATTTAGCTTTTCAGCTATTTGAAAATCAGCATAAATATTTATATTGAAAATTTGAGCACAAATTAGTTTCAGTTTAAATTTAACACGTGTGTTTTTGGATGAAATAACACTTTAAGTTGGCATTCAACTTAGAGTGTGCAGTGCCATTTGGCGAAATGTATTCCACACTTCTGATAAGGATCTACACTTCAGCTGATGATGTGACAAACAGCCTCTTTTTTGGGATGAACAATTGAAAGGTTGCAATTGCTGAAGGACAGCAGTTAGAAAAAAAACACAGTTCTACCCATATTACATCCAAAATGCCCCACTTCAAGACACTCGTCTATGTGATGCTTATAATTTGAAGTGAGATATTTTGTGATAATGTAAAGTTTAAAGATTAAAGTTGTTAAAACATGCTGCAGATTTTGTATAACTTCCCTAACCGGATTTCCTGTAACTTTCAGCTTCACACATAACTACTACTGCTACTCTTTAAACAAGAAAACTGCCCCTTTAATCATGCCTGTTTCATCTTCTACACCCTCATTCCCTCTCTCCTGGATATCTGCAAACACTGCTCCTCATTAAGGCTCCAACTTGGAAAATGTCACAAAGATCATTCCCTGCAGATCAGTTCTTCCCAGTACTTGTTTTACTGTTGCTCAGCATTGACAAGATGTGACGACATGACTTCTAACCGGGCAGGGCAGTTTCCCCTGACATTTGCACTGTCAGTCATAAATTGGGCAACATTAAGGTCATTCTACTCACTAGAGTGCTGAGTCGTTAAGCTCAAACTCATAACCTCTGGATGCAGCTGCTCGCACACCTTGGTCGGACCAAAGCGCGCAGAAAGCGTGAGCCACGAAAGGAAGCAGCTCCTGGTCGTCTCCCAAACACTGACTGCAGGACAGGACAGAGCGAGCATGTTTCTGCAGCATAAGGGACAAAAATATCATCAGGTTAGGATAATTAGTAAATTTGTATATTTTCTCTCAAAAACTGTAACACACTGCAGATTGTCTTGCCTGGTATAAATATAGTGGGCCTTCTGGACTGAAATGTTCACCTTTCTCTATTCATGATACCCCAGTCAAAGACGAAGACTGACACCTAGTGTGATAAAGAAAGATTGCAATGGAAAACATAATTTATAGACTATTCATCATCTCCATTAACACTTCCTTTAGACTGTCGAACCTATAGTTTTTTGTTTGTGCATCTTAGAAAATATTGCGCAATTTAACTAGTCACTTTTTTACAACAAGGTAAATAGACAAAGGAAATCTATGTAGACCCTTAAGTCCTATAAGGGGGATTATTTATTGTGTGAACACTAGTTCATTATGTTGTGTACACTGGTTAATTTTCTAGGATTGTCATGATCGCTCCCTGTTGGGCAGAGCTGCGAGTTGTGTCACCTGTTGTAACAAGCTGCACTAAAGTATGTTATATTCATTTGGTCTTTCTTGGTTAAAGTGCTGTTTAACACTGTGATACAGTATGTTAAGACACGTTAACTTTAACAATCAAAAAATGATTTCGCTTATTAGTACCATGAAGGCTGACCTAACAGACCTAATGTGATTCTGTTGTCATAATAAACAGCCTGTGAGAGCCAAAAGTGAATGTTTATGCCTAGTTCATCACACATGGCAAGAGAGAGTAGACAACCACTTTTCTTATTAACTTATGCACACTACATACTTTTTCAATAACAACTTGTTTGCACAAAAAGTGATCATTGGATGCCAGTTTTGGCTCAGTTAGTAGAACAGTCTTTCAGCCATTCTTCTGCTGTAATTTAGACATTAAGTTCCTTTCCACTTTGTCTTAATGCACAAGGTCGAGTAGGCTTTATGCTCTCTCGTAGTGCGGTGGAGCACTAAGGTTGCATTACATTTTCCTCCTGTTGTATGTCTACATCCAGCAGCACATGTAAGGTTTTCAAGTCTTGCATTTCCTTTATAAAATAATCCCTCAAGGGGGAGGGATTATTTTATATTTTATCCTCCCCCTTATACAGAAAATTGAAAGCACTTTACAAAACTGGACAACACTTGGGTTATCTTTATTGGGTAAAAATAAACATCCTAAAAATGATAACTTTCCCACAAATTAACTATATCACATACCTTTTACCTTTGAGTCTCCCTTCCCAGTTACTTAAACGGTTTGATAAGGCCATAAATACTTTTCTATGGGCAGGCAAAAGAGCTTCCTTTAACAGGACGAAATTACGTGCTGCAAATGAAGATGGAGGTCTAAGTCTACCAAGAGTGGATTGGTACCACTATGCCTTTTCTCTATCAATTGTCCAAAATATATAATGCAGAAGATCAAGCTCCAGCATGGGTTTCAATTGAGAGGGAACTCACAGAATCTTTTCCCATTCAAGCTTTTATCTCACAAACAGAAGGAGAAGTCCCATTTAGGATCCCACTGTTGATATTTACAAGGGAGATTTGGAGAGTTTCACATCAGGTCATAGGGTCAAACCCCTCATTTACTAAAAAGTCATCACTCTGGCACAATAAACTATTAAAGGTGGGCAAGAAAACATTTTACTGGAAGACATGGGCTGAGGCAGGAATTTTCTATATTGAGGATGTCTTTAAGGATGATACATTTATGCCATTTGAAGAGATGAGGGTTAGGTACAGAATCCCGAAAACAGACTTTTGGAAATATCTGCAATTGAGAAGCTGTGTAGTGTCTTTACAAAGGAAACTCCCTATCATATCTCAGACAGTTGTACAGAAAATATTACAGGATAAACAATCGAAACAAGGCAGGGCATCAAGTTTTTATTATCTAATGAGACAGTCTAATCCACCGAAGATCAGTGGAATCAAGAGAGCTTGGGAGGAGGACCTTCAGGTGGGAATTAATAACGAGGTGTGGAAGGAAATTGTTGGGTCCTGGTGTAGGTCGCCTAGGGTAGTTCAGACTAGGTTAATAACATAAGATAATTCATAGAGGGTACTGGACTCCCTGTAAGATGGCAAGACTAAAGCTACGGGAGTCTGACATTTGCTGGAGATGTGACAGGAGTAGAGGCACATTTTTACACATGCTTTATGAATGCAAAACGACTTGGAGTTTATGGAAAAATGTAGTAGCATTTCTCAATCAAGTACTGAAAACCAAGTTGCTGTTGAGCCCTACGCTTTGCATTTTAGGTATAATAACAGAGGGGGTTAGACTGTCACATGCCAGACTCTGTGGTGTAGATTGGCTCTTACCACAGGATGTAGGATAGTGCTCAGACACTTGAAAACTAAAAGTAACATCTCTTTTAATGAGTGGCTGGGAGAAATTACTAAAATAGCTACCTATGAACAACTCATTTTTAAGGTAAATAACAGACAGGATATGTTTTTGGACATATGGAGCCCCTTAATGGATATAATAAAATACGGAATAACTACCTTTGTTTATAAGTGTGATGAGAATGTGCGAGTGGTTGCGTTGCACTGAGCTCTGTGTTTTCCCAGTGAGAAATTAGCTTGTTGTTTGTTTATTTTATTTATTTATTTATTTATTTTTGTTTTTATTACTGTTTGTTTGGTATTGATATGTCTTTCTTTTGTCATTAGCCTTATTACTACTTTTTATGTGAAATGTATTTATTTTCTGTCTTGTTTTATTTCTTCCTGAATTTTGCACTTTCTTGAAAACAATAAAAAAATGTGAATTATAAAACATAATAATAATCCCTCAAATTGCAAATATCCAAAAAGTCACCATTTTCTAATTCATGATTCTTATTCAAACCCTGAAAACTCAAGTTTCCATTCTTAGTTTTTGTATACATTATGATCCCCTTTTTCTCCTCACTTTTCAAGGTTTGGGCTCAAACTGGGATAAATATGTCAACAAGCACAGTAGTCACTTCTACTTTTCTTCATGTGTTCTTCTCAACTAATTGTACCCCTAAAATTTAATGAACCCTTACACATTTTACATTATATGCTTCACTTACATTTCATGCTGTGTTACTTTACCTTTATTTTTTAACAGTTGCTTTGGGATTAAATACTTGTGAGGGACTATTTGATCTCTCCTTACCTTATTGCTCTTGTTGGCAAGATTAATCCTCAGTATTCCCATTCCTCTCAGGACAAACTTCATTGAAGTCAACAGGTTGTCTAGTACTGCAGGCTGAGGAGGAAATGATAGTTGACATTTAGTGTGCTGTTCATGGTGCCAGAAGTTGATTTGTCTCAGGTCCCTTTAGTATTTTCTGAGGTGAAGTATAAATGTAAAAGTAAGCTTTTCAGCTGTCCAATACCTTGAAACTGATGAGGTCGTGTGTGGAGAAGCCATGACTGTGGATGATCTTCATCTGTTTGATCAGGGTACTCTTCCCGCTCTCTGCAGCTCCTGAAAGAAGAACCAGAGAAATGCTTTCCCTTCATAATACCAATATTGGATTGAGACCTGAAAAAGTAGTTTGAATTGCTGTAGTGTAACCTACCAAGCAGAAGGATTTTCACTACATTAATTTCATTCCTGGCTTGTTCACACAGATCTTGCTCTATTTTAGAGCTTTGCAGTTTGGCCTTTTTACCCTCCTCTGTGACATCCTGGTGAAGGCACATTCCCATGCAGACCTGAAAATTGAATCAAGGTTTTTTCAAGCTATTAGTGCAATAATTATAGCTCATTATTTTATGTCTCATAATACAAATTACAGCAAGATGCAGAAAAATTATTTCCAATGTATAATTAAAAACTCTAAATATCATGTCAAACCTGACTAAATCAAGTAGCTATGTAGAAATCAGGGACACTTCAACCAGGTGTAGGTGATCGCAAGACATGACTGGTTACGTTTAAAAAACTATTTACATTTAGCAAAAAAAAAAATGCTTGGTTGTTTTTGCTTTTCAAACAACTGACTGAAAACCACGATCAAAGTTTATTCCATAGAAAAATCACAATTCTTGTGATCATGCATATTAGCCCAAGGTGACACTTAGGTAACAACAACTTGCTATATAACAATATCTCACTCAAATTTTGGTAACAGTGCTATGAGATGAAACTAATTCAAATTTTAACAAGTTTAACAAAGTTGTTCATTCACTACCTGCAGTGGGACTGGTAGTTTATTTAGACAACAAAACATGTCTCTGTTTCTTCTGCACGTCGACGTCGTTAGATTCAGCCTGCACTGCCAACAATCAGCAAAAACAGGTTCTATTTGCTTGATTAGTAGCAGGTGTGGACGATCAGATTCTCCAAAATCTGCCTGCTCACCGACTAAAAAGACGCTTCCTTCAAAATAAGAGTACACTTTCCTGTCGCCAAAATAATAAGCACCGGTCATGGTTTGCTGTTTGCTTCAGACCACAAGAACAGTATTGCTTATTTTCCTGTTTCTCTTCTCTTTTGATGTTGTTTTTGTATAATAATAATAATGATAATAATAATAATAATAATAATAATAATAATAATAATAATAATAATAATAATAATAATACATTTAATTTATAAAAGCGCTTTAAAAGTTTATCTAAGACACTTAACACAAAATAAATTAAACAATATTTATGCAAAGGTTGCAATTAGAGTAGATAAATCAAAACATGGGTAAGATGCAATGCAAGTGTCCTGGGTTCTGATGGTTCGGGGTTCAAGTCCAGTGTAGGGGAGGTAGAAGGTTGATGCAGGATTGAGCTGTGCTTTTAAACAACTATAACAAATTGGTGGAATGAAAACACTGAAACAGCATGCCCAATTAAACAACCATGTGGTGTGATTGACAGGGCTGCTGCCTTACATTCTGATGGTTTAAGGTTCAAATCCCACTAATCCCACCTTCAAATGTGAGATGGAAATGAAACACTTTCCTCATACTGGAGTTTGAACTGTGCTTTTAGTGTGCAATATCCAAATCGTGGAATGAAAACTTCCAGAAGAAGCCCTGCTGTGGGCAACATGTTGCCCATCCTTAACCCCTTGCCGGGTGTTGGTTTTATTGAAAAGACGCCTCATAGTAAGACAAGTGAAGCAGCCAAGGCCGGTGTGGTGTGTCTCTAGGCTTCTTAGCTGTGTCTGTGAGGCTGCACGGTTACACAGAAGGCTATCTGCTTATTGTTTTTCATCACAATGCTACTTTTACTAAATACAAAATTTCCTCAGTAGACTGTATGAGATGAGCAAGTGACCTTATAATGGCTCTGATTTAAACTGGTACTCATATAGGCCGAAATACATATTAACTTTTCTACTCTCTGAGGACAAATCTGCCACTAAAATAATCTGCTCTTAATGGCCTGACATTTAACAAACTTTCTGTGTGAGTCATCCATATGCTGTAAAATTCAGATCTGATCAAAGGTCATTTCTGTGACCGAATCATGACCTTAACCTTTTCTAATGTGACTCATGCACGGCCTGCTCATTTACTGAGGGAATAAATTACACATTACACATATTACAATTACCCCACACACAGATGTTTTCTATTTCAGTGTAAAAATTATGACAATCACACTTTTGAATTGAAATGTTGTAATTATCAGCAACAGTGTACCATTATAGTCCAATCATTTTCTGCTGTATTTATCAATAACACAGATTATAGCCTACACTTAATACATTCCAACTTTACATACAGATATGTTATGCTTTTTAATCATATGAAACAATCTATACAGTAGTTAATGCAGAGGAGGTGAGTAAAATATACATCTACAAAAAATATATTATATAATCCCATTTCATTTAGAGACTGGTTAATTGATCAGGGCTCAATGACAGTAAGAGGTCTATTTCATGAGTTAGAGGTCTATTTCATGATAGAGTCAACAACATTGAGCATCTGTCATTATTCTCTAATAAATCAACAAAACGTAAGGTTAAAAGTAGTCTGTTAAAACTCTGTAGTGCTCTCTATAACTGGATACATCTAAGGAGTGCTGCTTAGAAAATGCATTTGCACGAAAAAGGCCAGGTGTGCAGGTCTCTTCGATGTGCATTTTTGAGTTAAAAATCTGCTCTAACAATAAAACAGAACAGTACTGATGATTTTCCGAGAAGTCAGTGCAGTCTGATATGTACATGAGGTCCAGTGAGAGTTCATCAACATCTCAGACAACCAAGGTTAGATACAGAGAAGCAGGGAAAATGATCTCCCCTGATTCTCCTGCAGAAAAACTGTGATCACTTTATAATACATAGGTACATACAGTATATACAAAGATAGATCAGATAGGGGAACCAATTGCTGGACAGAAAGCAGCAACAACCCCACAGAAATGACAAATCAAATCACATCCTTTTAAAGGTCAATGCCTGATCTGTACCTCAGGTGCCCACACTGTCCGTTCAAATCCCATGATATAACACTTGAAAAATAAAACTTTTGTTTGAAGGCAAAAACTAAGAGTACTTAAGGAATTTAAAAGTTTTTAAGACACAAAATAGGCATTTGATATCTGTCTCCCTCCTACGTTTTTCTACTCTGTGAGTGAATGTTGACTAACACGAACATGTAGTTGCATATGTAGGATAGATGAATGAACAGAAGATCCTCACACACACACATATACACATACAAACACACGCTGTATACCTGATACCCACAGCAGACAATGCCACACCGGCTATGAATGAGCTGCTGTTAGGAGTGCTGTCATCATCCAGGAGTGTGGAAGGTGTCACCACCGTTATAAAAGAGTCGATTTCACTGTACATGAGTTTAGATTAGTAGTCAGTGTTATGTTCGCACTCAGTTGATGGTGCTTGCTTTGGGGCCTTTCTGCAGCACTGTCTGGGGTTTTGTCTTTTCCTCCTCTTTCCGCTTCATGGCCTGGATCACAGCAATCTCTTTGGCCTCTTTCTTCTGGTTCCTGGCTTCGAACAGCAACCTGTATCACACAAGGGAAATTTGAATAGTATTAACAAACCCTAAGACTAAACTTTTACAGTACTTTTTACAGAAGTATGAAACTACAGCCTATCATTTTACCTTAGAGAAACTCTATTTCATCTCAGTACAGATTATAAAGTTGGCTGTTTCTTACAGCTAAGTACCTGGGGAAAAAAATTGGAGACTGCAAGAATAAAGTTGTGCTATTAGGAGAATAAAGTTGGAATTATATGAGTTGTCATATCTTAAGGCTGCCTTTGGACTACTGTTCTTTAGATTTTCAAACACAGGGTACCTGTGCTATAGTTAAATGATAAAGGCTCAGTGATGAAACCCATGACATTAAACCTTCATCAGAATATTCATATTTAATGGCCCATAATGTCCCTCACGTACTTAACCTTTAAGTACTCCCTACTCCAGCTCTTCCTTCTCAAGATAACACAAAGGCAAACCAAAAGTAATCGGATTACATGTCATTTTAATACTCTGGGAACTTTAACTGAATACATGTAATTTGATTAAATACATACTCGTTTAAGTACATACAGATTGTAGTACATACTCGCTTAAGTACATACAAATTGTTCTGTACTTAAACAAGTACAATATTAATTCAGTACATACTTTCACAAGTAGATACTTAAAATACAAATACTTATACTGTGCTTTTGAAGAACACTATCCAAATTGTAGAAAGAAAATACCTAAAAAAGAAAGTTCATCCAAGCAGCCCTGTGGTGTTAAGGATAGGTCTGCTACCTTTCAATCTGATGGTTCTTGGTTCAGAACCAACTAAGGGCTTCCAATGTGAGATGAAAATGAAACAGTTGCCTCACAAGGAGGTTGAGCTATGCTTCTAAACAACTACAACAAAGCTCTGTGGTGTTGAGGATATGACTGCTGCCTTTCCATGCTAGGCAAACCTAAGTCTGAAATTCTGACTATTTGGGCTAAAATTTTATTTTATTCTTGTAATATTACGATATAATTGCTAAAATATCATATATATTTATTATTTAACATAGCCCTAACACACTAGTATAATTTTTTTCGGGGTTGTATTATTTTACCTGTTTTTGATTATCCTCTGCACAATGGCGTCTGTAGTGAGGCTGTTCCCACTATCAACAGTACGCAGGATTCCTTTCCGCCGAGGCTCCTGAATGTGAAGAAAAGAGAGCAAAATGAATGTGATTCATCATCCCCTGGATTGCAGTGACAGCTCTTGGCGAGTTTGAAGACTTACAGCATAAGGGTCAGATCCATCCTTGCCTGGGTATATTTCTGTCTTCCCATGGCAAACAAGATCCACCTGGGAATAAGATTTCATGATACTTTATTTTTCTCTAGAACACAGAACTTGATTATCTACTCATTTAGAAGAAATGTATTGTCTGATCTTACTTTGAAATGGTCCAGCAAGTCTTTAGTGACTGCGAATGGAGCACCAATCACCACTTCTGAGACGTACTATAAATGAAAGCACAACAAAATAAAGAAATATATATTCAACAACATTAGCCGTAGATTAAGATGAGTATGAACTTACTCGACAAGCCAGGACACTGAGCGTTCTCTCATGAACATTCATGATGGGGTAGTTTTTCCCTTTGTATCGATTCACCTCCTGAAAGATAATCAAGAAAAAGACATGTATAGTAAACAGCCAACACTCCACTCAGAGGCAGTAAACGTCTCACACAGGTAAAACAAAAAAAAGAGTATAAGAAGACTCACCTGATCAAAGTGTAACCCCACTATAATGTATGGCTTTTCTGCAAGCTTATGCACTGCTTCCAGGAAGTCCACATGGCCAATGTCTGACAGGAGGCAGGTCAAGGATGCTTGTGGAAAGCTATTTACAGCAACAACCTTATTAATAACTCACACATTTCTAACACTGCTGCTTCTATAAATAGCAAGCACAGACTCTTTCAACTGGACTTAAATATAAATGCAAATGCGCCGAATAAACTCAGGTGACATCATAAAAAGATACGGAAGAGGTCAAAGGCTCCTGCCACATAGATGATGGTGTCTCCAGGTTGAGGCTCCTGCCCTGAGGCAAACTGGATGATCTTCTGTGACGTTTGCAGGAACTGAGACACACCCGTCCAGGGACTGTGGCCCTTCTGCCCCTGTGACCCCCATAATCCAGAAACAGGACAAAATGAGTACAAAGGGTAGCAACAGAATGAATGCTTTTCAGTGTAGATCCACTTTGATCCTTGTAAGCTGCATCACTGCCCCCTAGTGGTGTTAATAGCAATGTCACCTTTAGGCTAGTTAAGAGTTGTCCCACAAACCCCCCTGGCACATTTATTCAGTGCTCGCCAAATTCACAGCTTTCCAGCCTCAACTGTTGCAATTGTGAAGAGAGCCTCTGCTGCTCTCACACTATTTAAAACCCCAGCATGTTGACTCTGAGTTACTTTC
Organism: Notolabrus celidotus; assembly: GCF_009762535.1. Taxonomy (NCBI): domain Eukaryota; kingdom Metazoa; phylum Chordata; class Actinopteri; order Labriformes; family Labridae; genus Notolabrus; species Notolabrus celidotus. The sequence goes on from NC_048291.1 coordinate 13,883,074, forward strand.
CCCATCCAGGAACAGAAGTGGCATTCTCTATTTGCTGGCAGGGCCTGCAGCTTGATATTAAAGTGGCTCCACAGTTAAAGCCTTTGTGTAATAATAGTTGACATCTGGCCCACTTAACAACTCTGACTACTTGAATGACAAAACAATACAGAGAGAGCAGAGGCTAAATCTGGTTTTAAACACACACCACTGAAGGATTTTGTAGGAAGGTGATGATGATGTTTGGTGCCTACCTTTCCAAAGTTGTCTGTGTGCTGCTGATAGTCTGAACTATCCTAAAGAGAAGAGAGGATTGAGTTAGATTCTTGTACAACGTGAGTGACCTGCAATGCTTCACAACAAAGTGTCAGAGTTTGTATCACAAATGAAACTTCCAATGTCATTTCTTAAAAAAGATGCTTCATTCAGCTTGACAGTTTTGAAAGCTTCCAAACATAAACAATGTAATGAGTAGGTGAGATGAGAAGAGATGAGATTAACTAAGAAATAAAGCAGTGCATATTACAGGAACACAATGAGTCCATAATAATGTACTAAAAGTATCAGCTAATTAGTTTGCCGAGTATAAGTCTAACATAAACTTAACTGCATCAAACTTTGGCCATGATTTTTAACCACAAATAAACCATGAAGCTAAAAGACAAGAAAGCAGGAAACTCATTCAACTACCAAACAGGTTTATTAATGTTTTATATCTGCAAATGAAAGATATAAACATTAAGGATTTGTGACAAGGCATAGTTATTTATTTGCAAAATACATGCGCTAAAGTATAATTATTTAACGTAGCACACCTTAACAAAAGTAGGCAGTTAAATGGAAAGTATATGTCATAATGCATGAGCTTCTTAGACCTTTATTTCTTAATTATCAAACTAAAACTATGAATATTAGAGAGGTCTGTTGTTATGTCAGATTGTTGTTAAGAGCGCTGCCATGAGTTTTACAACCCCCAGGTGTCACTGTGCTTGTTTAGTTTGACTTCAAAGTGACAAATCTTTTTATCCACAAATTAAAAGATTGCCCCCAAAGGTACATTAGGTATCGTCTACCCAAAAGTGAAGCCAAACGATATCTCAATCCCGCCTGGTGGCAGGTGTATAGGTCATAAAGCCTGCCTCCTGCATGTTAATATGGCACATAGGACGAACTATAAAACCAGAAATACATGTCAACTAGAGTTTTCACGGACAGGGTTTCTGTCTTGATACTTTGTTCCTATCCTGCAAACGTTTGTCCAAGTATTCATTTTTCATATAGGACTAGCAGAAGAGGGGCCAGACTTCAATATTAAGCCTCCACAAACTAATCTCTGCTGTAATGTTAGCGATATCTTGGCTTCACTTTTGTACAATAAGAGGAGGTGCAGACACATTGTAAATCTTTTTACTGTCAGTAGTTAGACTGGGGTTGTGTTTTCTGTGGGAATATAGAGAAGAGTACTTACAATGTTGCTGTGGTGTGCTTTCGTCATCAGTAGCATCCGGCCAACCAGATCTGTGGTTGAAACTCCCTGGGTTCTCTTACACTCCCTGTAACACCATTTACATGATGTTTAATATTTATGAGCACATACACACACACACACACACACACACAACATCTCATTCTGACTGTTTCTGTCAACATTATTCAAAAGTAAACCTACCTGTACCGCCCTGACTTCTTCACCTCTTCATATGTGTCTTTCCCATCCACTGTTAGTGTAATATCATCTGAAACAAGAGCACACACGACATACAGCATGACTCAGCTGATCCAAAGTCAGTGATGAAGCATTTCTTTGATACTGCATTGTTTATGCATGTTATTTTATTGGTATAGTGATTCCCTAAATTATGGGCCTCTGCCCCCTGCTGTGTTGAGAAGGTACTGCAGGTGGGCCATGGAAGGGATTTTACAACAAGATAGGAGAAAGACAGAAAAATGAAATTACCTCAAAGTTTGACTTTTTAACTTTGTAATTGATACTTGGTTATGAACACACTGTTTTGCACATCTTTTGTTGCTACTCTGGACTGTATAAATAATGGACGTAGTATCCGTGACGTCACCCATCTGTTTCTGGAGCGCTGTTTTGAAGCCAATCGTCGGCGGGAGCCATATTGGATTTGCTGAAGTCAACCTAACAGCTGCCGAGCTAGTGTGAGGTAAAGAGGTGGGCTTTGTGCCTCCTAGACAACAGATACAGTGTTCCCGCCTATCAGTCAAGTCAGCTGTGCCTCTCATAATGGAAAACTCGTAATCTTAGTATCTTTGAAATTGAAGCGTTATGAAAAATGTAAACCCCTGTACTGTGTGTGCCAATAGAGAAATGAGCTACACTCTTTTTTTCACTACTGAAACTTTTTTAGTACTGCCTGTAATTACCACTATTTACTTCACTTGTAACATTTGTATATATCTAAAATTTGTAATCTCTTTATTTATTTATCCATTTTTATTTTTACTTATTTAAATGTATTCTTGATTGTACTTTTGTCTTGGTTGCTGCAACAACCGAATTTCCCCCCGGGGATCAATAAAGTTATATCTTATCTTATCTTATCGTATCGTATCTTTTTTTGGACCAGGCTGTAAACATTTTATTTCTGCTGTAAAGATTGTCTTTTTTGAATGGGTGTGTATGTGGTGTCCGGAGCCAGCCTTAAGCGGACACTCGAGAAACTGCAGTTTTTAAAACTTCCACATTGGCTTCAATTCTCGCACCCGGACATTGCCGCTTGGTTGCAACACAAACTGTAAAATACATGTAAACTGATTATTTGCACAGCATTTCTATAGGTCCACTTTTACATGGTAAGACATTGTTTTGCACCAGCATCATCCTGCACATCTGTATAGCCCTTCATTACACCTACTGCACAACTTATTTATTATTTAATCATTCTATTTGTGTTCCTCGACAGAAGAAGAACTGCACCTTACTCGCCTTTGACTTTTTTATTCTACTTCAGTTTTTGTATTTTTGCACCAAAACACCAAGATAAATGTCTTGTATGTGCAAACTTACTTGGCAATAAATCTGATTCTGGTTCTGATGTCTGAAATATCTTATCACAATTTTTAGGTTTGAGAGTGGCCATATTGGTGTTTCTAAATAAGGACTTGACATAGTAATAAACGGTACCTCCATGCACACAGAAGTCACAGTTGAACTTGTCAAGGGTCTCCAGGGTGGTGACATAGGGTGCTCCCTCCACGACCTCGTCCACCCACTTTATGGCTCGCACCATCTTGTATCTTTCTGCCTGAGTGAAGACTGGGGGACCCTTGTGCTTTGCAATCTCACCTTGTAAAAACAACAAGATAAGGACACTTATAAGAGACAGTTTACACACATAAATAATGTCAAGTGAGATTAATAGAAAAGAGGGATCAAATGCATCAAGCTAGTTGGTATTTAGTGAATGATTTGGGACTGTATTCAGTCCTTGCCATAGTTAATTATCAGAGTTTTTGGCCTTGAGTCTATTAAGGTCTATCTTGGTTTTCTTAATTACAGTGTGCTGTAGGAGGGTGAGGCACAATTACTGCATTACTGCTACACCACTTGCTGCCTGTCTTGGCCAGGACACTCTTGAAAAAGAGATTTAAATATCTAAATGAGTTATTTCCTGTTAAAATAATGCTTAAATTAAATTGAAATAACAATCCCTCAAAGTTAAAAATGTACTCTTGTTTTGGCAGGGACAGTAACTGATTCTTACTGTCTGTGTGCACTCCGACGATGAGGTAATCTCCCATGGCCTTGGCCTGTCGAAGCTGGTTGGAGTGTCCATAGTGAACCATGTCATAGCTGGGAGGAGTAGAGATAAGAAAAAGACATGCGATTATTCAAAGAGCTGCATTATCATAGTGAGGTGCAACAGCTGAGGGAGAGGACTGGCTTTAAAAGGAAGTAGAATGTATATGAATATATATGAATGCACTGAAGCTTGCAGGGTTCTCAAAGCTCTGTCTGACATTAAGATGCCTGATTTTTCATGAAAGCAGCAACTTTGTTTGAAAATGAAAGCTAATTTAAATCTTAAAAAGTGAAAAGCAGTGACATTAAGGAAGATATTAAGATATTTTTCATGAGATCAAATATACAAAAGCTATACATGCAATCCTGTTAATATTTACATAGTCTCTGATATTATCAATGCCCTTCACACAGCTGCTGTGATTTGCCAAATATCTGACCAAAGTCTCAACATAAAATATCAACAGTACAGTGTGTTTCCCTCCCACTTCACTCCGCCCTGGCTATGATACCATCTGTAGATAATTAGATTAGCACAGATTGCTGACTGAGATTGTAACATGGTAATCTAGCATAATAATAGTGATCGGACAGGTATTAAACGGCTATCACTATACCTACTGGCCACAGAAAAAATCACTTTAACATTACTTCCTGCTGTGCTTTAAACATGATACAGATTATTTATTCACAAAAAAGGGAGGAGGAATGGCATCTGTGTCCTCTTCTCTTTATCTTATTTAACTTCAGCACCCTCAGGACTCAGGTGTAAAAAAGTTCTATAAATAGCATCCTCAAAAATCAATAAGAAAACAGATGAGGCTCGCCAGAACTACAGAATGTACACAGCAGTAATAGTAACATAATCCCATTTTGTTTTCAGTCCCAGGCTATGCTACTGAGAGACAGCATCTGCGTCTTGCTGTGTGCAGTGTCACTACAAAACAGGCTGGTCTGCACCTGAGGGTATTGTAACACAAAAACAACCATTACCAGACTGTAGGGCTTTTCTGTGATTCAGATGTAAGAACGAACAGAACAAAATGTGAAAAAAAAGTAACAGATTCTGGTCAAGAAGGCTCATCAGACAAAAAAAGAGAGATTTTCTTTGTCATGTGCTGCCAGTTTGTTGAAATGGGATCCACATGTGCAGGCTCCGAGGCGATAGTGCAGGGCCAGAAGAATCTAGTGACAGGAGGAGGGGAGCACTTGAAGGTCAATGAATGGAGAAGAAAACTCTGAGACCCAGACAGAGTTACATAAGACCAAGAGGCTGCTTCTGGGGTGCTATAGTAGCTGTTTGCCTGAGGTGCGTTACTGTATTCCTGTTGTATTTTTTAGCAGGGATGGATCATGACAGTATCAGTGTGGGATGATGAATTATTTACTAAGGTAGCCTGTTAGCGGACACCCAAACAGCACCTTAGCTTCACAGGAGCAATAACAGGCAGGATACAATAGGACGTGTAGTAGTGAGGAGACAAGACAAAAAAAGAGAACAAAAAATGTCATCTGGTGAAGTTTAAACTGACTTAATCTAATGTTTTTGCCTGGATTCTTCCACATTAAGACACCTTGAGATGCAGAGTTCATTACTGTGTTTATTTTACTTATTGAACCCTTCATGGTTAGTTCCCAGAACACCGGTAGTCTCAGATAAGCCTGAGCTGAATGGGAAACACTCTGTTACGTCACTGAGGCTTTCAAATAGCTGAGTTTATAGTCTTGAATGCTGCACTGCCTCAGCAGTTACACAGTGGAAGTGGACCTTACTCTCTTGCCTGGTGATGATTCTCTGACAATTGATCTTTAACCCTCGTCACCTTTTCCACTGTGACAAATAAGAAAAAGGAGAATCTTCATGCAGATAGGGAAGTGTCGTGACTGAGCTTTCTTTGGAATTTTGCTCCTATGCTGCTGGCGCAGCTGGATATGAGTGAGAGGGTGATGATGATGATATTCAGTGGGGTTTCAGAGGGGGGAACAATGTGTTCAGTGGCAGGAACGGCTGCACGAGCAGTGGCGGCTAAAGCAGGTGTGGGCAGGATGGGGTTAGAGGGTTAACGGCATGAGCTCTGTTGACATTGGCTCTTCTTTGCATGCTCAGCCCACCGGTTAATATTCTGGCATCCCAAATATTCTGCAACATTCCATCAAACCACGGTCAGGCAGCCACACCTAAATGGCAGTATTCTACAAGAGAAAGCCACCGTAATCCTGGCCTCCGTACACAGAAAGTCAAAACATTTCATGTGCCGCTGGCCCATGGAGAGCCAGATGCTGTGCACTGGGCTTGGTGTTTGCACCATTAGGGGTGACCAGGCATCTTTAATGGCCAGTTTAAGGGATGTAGTTTATGATTGTTTTGATGTTGGATTTGTAGTTTGGTAAAAAAAAAAAAAAAGAAAAAAGAAAAGTCAGAAAATAGTTCCAATTTTAAAAAGCTAGTGGACGTAGATCCAAGTATATTGTCTAAAAAGTTTCAAACATGTAAAACATAGCTGAATTTGCTGATGATCAATATTTTGTTGATCATCTTTTCAATAACCCGTTGTAGCACCCGTCAATTCAACCACATTTTTGATATATCTACTACACCTTCGGCTAAATACATCAGAGGCAAGCGCATTTTTGCCTTCAGGAATGTGATGTTTACTTCTGATAAAGCAAAGATTTCAGTGTCAATGTCTTTTTTATTTACTTTCAGGGAGATGTTTGTTCATTTTTCTCCCAACCCCACTTACCAATATGATAAGCATCTCAAAAGATAAAATAAAGAGTTTTTTGATGGCACTGGAAACCTGTGTAAATGACATCTTAGCTTGAGTTCAACATTGTCTATGTACGAAATGTATCTAATCTACTTTCTATCATCATTGAAAGCTTTCTTGGAAGTGCCAGGGCCCTAAGGGGAGTCATCTGAGTACACATATCTGAGATGACACTGGAAAACATGGTCATACCTCAGGTTAATCTTAAACTCACTGTCACCTAAGCCAGTGCATGAGACATTTTCAGTGTGTTCAGTGTTATTAAACTAGCCTGTCATATAAGAAGGGGCCGGCAGTAACAGTTAGCTTTCATCATGGCTAATCTAATAAACTTGGAGAATATTGCTGGTCCTGTTGCTTGGGGTTAGCTGAAGGGCATTAGGGGATTTTTTTGGTTGCTTTTACACTTTTCCAATGATTTTTTGGTGTGTTTTCTTTATAATCTGTGCACCTTTATGCTTTTAAAGATGTATTTAGACAATAAGCTGGAGGAGCAAAGTAAATGAATCTATTTTGGGGTTTAGTCTTTGCACGTTTATGTGGACATGAGTCCAAATTTCCAATGGTTAGATTGTTCTTCCCAGTGCAGAGTATTTACATTATTGTGTTATGAATTCTGCATCAAAGGACATGTTGCTCACTGTGTGAGAAGCTTGCTACGATGTGTGTAGGTATCATGAAAGCAAACCAAAGAAACGTGAAGCGAAACATCACAAAGTGGTCAGTTACATATCATACTAATAGACATTTTGACTTGACATAATCCAGGTGTAACTAATAGCATTAACAAGGGCTAGTTGTATTCAGGTGTCACAGTGATAGCATGTATAATACCTGGACCCTGAAAGCCAAACATGTGTGTGCTGTTTGTTTGCTGATCGGTTCAGTGGCTAGATTTCTAGGCGGGTATGTGTGTGCAGTATGAGGTATGACAAAGATGTTATTGGTTTTAGTGGTTTAAAAATATAGTGCCATAATAACATAAAAATGGAATACACCATTGATTTATGTCGCTTTACAATATTTATAATGATAAATGATAAATAAGACATTTTTTGTTTACATTACTCAAAATAGTTGTGTAGGAGATTGCAAAGTTATTGTTTCAAGCAAACCTAAAGTATTATTATTTAAAGCTCCTGTGAGGAAATTTGAGTTTGTGTTGATTTTGGCGCCTCCTGTGGACAAAACTGTGCCTCTTCTTCCTTTGCTGGTCCTTTTCAACTGTACTTTGACTACAAATCTTCACCCGCTGTCTTTAACAGTTAAACATATCATTTACAATGAATCTTTGTCATGGAACGTGAAAAACAAAGGCTGTTTCTACAGCATGCTGTTGACCTAGTCCTACACCAACACCCTGGCAGCAGTCCTAGGCATTAAAAATAACTGTACAGACATAGGCAATCTTTATGCTGATGGTTTCATTTGCTTTTGTAGGACATATAGAGGCGATAGTATTACTTTTAGTCTGTTTCATAACCAGTAGAGAACTCCTCACAGGAGCTTTATCCAAATTTTTGTAATTAGCGACATTAATTCTTGTTTGAAGACTGAGACACTGCAGTTTATGAGGTAGTATTGCCAGAATCTATTGGAAACTTCATATTAGCTTTGTTTGATTCCTTGATTTTAACAGTTTGTTGGTTGAATCAGTTGGTAAAAACCCCAAATGTAAAAGTTCTAAGGTGAACATAAAAGCTACTTTGGTACAGTACATCCATTTGGCTCACACTTTTGGCCTAAGCCCTAACAACTATACATTTTAGCAACAAAAGTCAATATAAATTTACCCTGATGTTATTATGTAAGTGTGAGTCTACTGAGGTGGAAAATGAGTCTAGGAAGTCCCAGCAATGATGCCAAGTAAATATAATGTAGTGTACTGAGTCCTGGATTGCATTGTGTTTAGCAGTTAAAATTACAATGGAGCACCTAATGTCTGACTATCAAAATAAAAGTTTTGTGCATCTCAGGAGGATGCAGCAGCAGCAGTCCTGTAGGAGCTCTGCAGCAGGCCTGTCCCGGTTGTAGGTGACAGGCTGACACATTCGTTGAAACGTGCTCAGTGATACATACCATAAGGAATAAGAGTGTAGCATCTCAATTACAGAATCAGCCACCCTGGATGTTACTCACCAGCCATCACACCACACCCGGATCCTTCGTCTCCTCTTCTCGGGACTGCACGCTGCAGCGCTGGGGGTTGGTCCTGCGTCTTTCCCGGCTGATGCTGCTGTGTTCACTTGGTGGTGGTGATGCCCGTTCTTGATCATTTTTTAAGCTGGTGAGTTATTCTTAAAAGTGCAACTGGGAGATGAAGAACCTGGCAGAGTCCGTGTAATTGAAATGGTCAGCGGGCCGTGTAGGTTGTGTGTCCCGTTTCAGCACAGGACAGCCGGTTTCTGTGTCTGTATCAGCTGCAGCAGCAGAAGCACTGCGATGCGCCAACGCCTCCTCGACCGGCGACGCAGCCACGCACGACGCCCGGCTACGTCAAGTCGGCAAAGGGGAGCAGATACCAGGCTGGGGAAAGAAGCACTGCTCTTAAAACTCAGTCCAATGCCTCTGACCATTCAGCGATTTTATTTTGAAAGGCTCAAACCTGAAGTAAAGTGTAACGTAAGGCGGACTTGACACAGGTTGAGTCGTACGATGGAGTGCCGGTGCATGCAGCCGACATGTTGTTACATAATAGCATCGTTTTCCTCTGTCATGTGACAAATGTGGATTTCCACAGGAATAGCAGGCTATATGCCAAAGCTGCCTTTGATGAAATGCCAGTAGACTAGCTGCACGATAAATTACCCTTGCCCTCTTAACAAGCACCAAAAAAAAGATAAGACTCAGTCATGTAGCCAACATCCTGTATCAATTCAAGTTTCAGTCATTAAACATGTTTGGCTTATAATAATAATATTAATAATCATATATTTATTAAATGATATTGAGATAATTGTCTTCCCTTCTGAGCATTGAAAGAGTGTTTGACGTTCTGATATTTTGTAATTCACAAAAAAAAAAAAAAAATTATGATCAAGAGGAATGCTCTAACAGTTTTGAACAGGGGCACATAATGACTTTTATGGAGTGGCCCAACAGGGACGCTGAAACAGGGGTGGCATGAAATATGTATGCACACACACACACACACACACATTGCAGTATAGCATTTATTTTCCCTTTCTGTCTCAACTACTCACACTTACATGAACTACTAACATTTAGGGTACGAAGTTATACAGATGTCAAATTCCTGTTTATATTTTTACTTGAAAAAACAACCCTCTGGAGTAGCAACACATGAATCTTGTAAGCAATATTATTTATTTGAATAGCTAATCATCAGTGATGGTAGCAGGTTTTCTTTTTTCTTTTTTTGGTTAAAGTAAGCGGGGACTACTCTAACAGAAGTGTTGCTCAAAGAATTGCAATCATTTTAATATAGGGTAAATACCATAGACCAGGGGTGTCAAACATGCGGCCCGTGGGCCAAAACCGTCCCGCCAAAGGTTCCAATCCGGCCCGTGGACAAACTTTGTAAAGTGAAAAAATTACAGATAAGACATTGACTGCAATTTTTCAATAAAAATAACTACTATTTTAAATTTGTCCTCCGGGGGTCGCATAAAATCATAGTGCTGACTGAGCGCACCTGAACGGGCCTTTTTTCTCGAAGTGAGAAAATAGATGCCTTGCTGTTTGCATAATCCGGTTGAGATTCATAAAGACTTTTTAGAGCACTATGATGATCCACTAACTACTAACACTAGCACTACACTGCATACAACACTGTCCGGAAGCAAACTGTTCATGCTGAAGCTGAGGGGTCCGAAACAGTCAACTTTACCTTCTTCATTATTTTAATCTATCTGTTCTTTTGCTGTAAACATTACACACTGTGTCAGGTGAATGGGTAACCTGTATGCGTTGTGTGTTTGCAGCAGGTTTCAGGGCTTAAAGAATAAAATATTCGGCCCCAGAATGAGACTCATTATGGCAAAAAATACAACAGCTGTTTTTGTAAAAATATAGTTCATTAAATGTGAACATTTACAGAATTCACTTGTACTTTTTTGCTCTAAAACAAAGGGAAACATTTGGAGTTTTCATTATTTATAGGTTATTATGTTATGATTTTACTGTTCCAGCCCACTTTAGATCAACTTGCCCCTTGAACTAAAATGAGTTTGATACCCCTGCCATAGACTATAGGACACCATGAGTGTTCGCTGACCCTGAGGCCAAAATATTTAGAGCTTCCTTTGCTGACTGGATGCAGTATAGTTTCTAAACCCCGCCTCCTTAATGTTAACAGATGGAAAAGAGGCCAAACTATAAAATTTTAATAGGCTATATATCAAATCATTTGTTCTCAAACATGGTTTCTGTTATTATAGTTAGTTCCCATCATGCTGATTGGTGTCTAAGTGCTCATTTTTCTGAGAAGTTTAGTTTTAACTAGTTATTTAATTCTAAAAAGAAAGGATGTGACATCATGATTGACAACTATGTTGACAAATGCTGCTCCTGCAGCGCTCTGAACCAGATCAGTAGATTAAAGTAAGAGCAGCTAGAGAAAGGAACACTAATGTAAGAGTCGTTGAACTTTATATAGCCGCGGGTGTCTTCTTTAAATCAAGACAATCATTTGTGCTGCTGAGGACTGTACCCACCTTAGGGATCTTTGATCTTTCCTCTGTAATGGCTGTTGGTTAGTGTGTACGATCAGTCAGAGAGAGAGGAAGAGAGAGAGAGAGAGAGAGAGCATGAAATGCAACAAAGTCAACAGAGTTTCCAAACCCATCCCTTTATTAAAAATACATATTCAAACTCACCCCTCATTCACCTCTGATATGCATGAAAAGTTGCTGGTTTGCATCGGTGCAGCTAGCTCCTCTTCTGTCCAAGGATGTTTGAAAATAAAACAAACCATAGCACTGTCACGATTTCCCCAACAATCAGGCTAACGACTCACTAATACAAAGATCTAAGGTAACTGCTAGCTGTTAGCAAACTGACGAGGCATGAATGTGTGTGACGTAGGGCCATGCAACACAGCGAAGCTTGACAGCTGCTGATATTTGAACAGTAATAGACACTGAATAAAGATGTGGATATTGAATGAAAGTCTGAATGAAATCTGCTATTGAACTCAGACTTCAGCTCAGCGTTCAACACTATCATCCCAGACATCCTGCGCCAGAAACTCACCCAGCTCACAGTGCCGGCTTCCATCTGTCAGTGGATCACCAACTTCCTGACTGACAGGAGACAGCAGGTGAGGCTGGGGAGCATCAAATCCAGCACTGGCGCCCCACAGGGATGTGTTCTCTCCCCACTGCTCTTCTCCCTCTACACAAATCACTGCACCTCAGGGGACCCCTCGGTGAAACTCCTGAAGTTAGCAAACGACACTACCGTCATCGGTCTCATCCAGGACGGAGACGAGTCTGCTTACAGACAGGAGGTGGAACAGCTGGCTCTCTGGTGTAGTCAGAACCATCTGGAGCTGAACCCGCTCAAGACTGTGGAGACGACAGTGGACTTCAGGAGCCCCCCCCCCTCACCATCCTGAACAGCACTGTGTCTACTGTGGACTCTTTCAGGTTCCTGGGATCCACTATCTCCCGGGACCTGAGGTGGAAGGCCCAGCAGAGGATGCACTTCCTGCGTCAGCTCAGGAAGTTCCACCTGCCCCAGGAGCTGCTGATCATGTTCTACACCTCCATCATCCAGTCTGTTCTGTGTACCTCCATCACTGTCTGGTTTGGATCTGCATCCAAACTAGATAAACACAGACTGCAGGACTAAGGACTGCAGAAAAATTGGTGTCGACCTGCCCCCCATCCAGGACTTGTACCGGTCCCGGGCCAGGAAACGGGCAGGTAGCATCACCGCTGAACCCTCACACCCTGGACACAAATTCTTCAAACTCCTCCCCTCTGGCAGGCGCTACAGATCACTGTGCGCCAAAACAACCCGCCATAAGAACACTTTCTTCCCCCAGGCTGTCACTCTGATGAACACTAAACCATAACAGTGTCATACCTGTCAGATAAACACTCTCTGTAAATATACATGTATATATACAATGCAACAATTCTCCAAGCAGAATTCCATATTTCTATTTACTACTATTTTTTAAAATGTAAAAACTACCTCTGCTACTCACCACTGCACTTTTATCATATTATTTTAGCCTGTACATATTAGTCATGCCTATTTGTTGTTCTTTTGTATTCATAGCTGATGTTATTGTTATTACATTTTTTTTTATTATTTTTTGTATTTTGTATGTCTTATTCTTATGCCTTGTGCAAAGAGAGCACAGTTTACCTAAGTCAAATTCCTTGTGTGTTCAAGCATACCTGGCCAATAAAGCTGATTCTGATTCTGATTCTGATTCTGATGAGTGTAAGGTGTCACTGCAACATTACACATGTGGTGGTGCTGTTGGATAGCTATGGATTTTGGGGTGGCAGCAGAGTTTATCCCAACACTGGCTATTGCCCAGATGCCCCCTTTGCTATGAACACAAAGCATTAAAAACCATGGCCACTTTGTTGACAAAAAGTGTTTCTTGAATAAACTCCACACTTACGATATTCTGCAGTTTGTGTCTCAAAATGTGTCTAGTCATCACTAACATGAGCACAGAAAGTTCAAGTTTAATTGAAACAAAGCTCTCACACATTAAAAAAAAATCTAAATTGTTTTTTTTCTTTAGATACTAAAGCTTTACTTAGTGCAACATAGTAGCATGTGATGGAAAAATAAACTCATAGTGTTCCAAAATTTTTTGTGTTCTAGCTTGTCTAATATAATCTGCAAATGAAAACCACAACAAAAAATAACCCTGAATAGAAAATGTCATAGTTTTGTTTTTTCCTTTTTATGATTCCAAAAATCATTCATAGGATAAAGTAACTTGTCTTCTGTTTCATAGAGTACAGCTGTGCTCTGAAGGGGAAATCCTTCTGTGAAGAGAGTGTGGCGTCATCTTGTGGAAAAACCCTGTTAAATCGCACAACGTCTTTACACTGAAGAGCCAGCAGAGGGAAACACAGACCTACACATCACTGAGCTGGGGCAAGGTTAACTCCTCACAAAGGCAGTTATATTTAACATCCTGGTATTTGTTGTCTTCTTCCTCCTGTTGATTTTAGTCTTTTCGTTGGCAAGAATGCACAAGTTTACTGTCCTTATTGTGAGATGTAAACACAATAAACTATGCTGCCCTTTTTTAATGCAACATCACAACATTCATTTCACATAATAGCATATTCTACTAACAATAGAAGCGTCACCCCTCTTTAACGGTGTAGTATCTCCTCTATGTACTCTGCCATGGTGACATTTGCAGAGAGGAGCCCCATGCCAAGCTTTGGCTGCACAGACGAGCTAAATGAACGGCCTCGCTGATGGGGATGGCAACATTAATTGTACAGCAGGGCTGTGCTGGGAGAACTAGGGCAGGCACCTGCTGCAGAAGTGGGTGAAGATGAAGAATGCTGCCCTAGATCGGCCACCAGCTCACCTTAACCCAACCTGCCAAATTAATCAACCCTTCAGAGGCCATCAGGCTGTCTGGGGCAGGCATCCAAGGAAGACGAGAGGAGCCTGTTTTAAGGCACAGGTCACTATGACCTGTAGGAGCCTCCCCTGTTTAAAAGAGAACAATACCAGGCTGCAGTGGTGCAGAGGCACTGGGGTTTAGACTTGCCCTGCAGGATGGAGTGGTAAGACGCAGCTTGTCTTCAGCCATCTGTCTCTATGTCTCTGCATGTGCTCTCAGGAGATGTGTTTTGAGTGTGCTGGGGTTGAAACGCTGCTGAGGAGGGTGATGTTTGATGAGGTGCGCTGAGACAGAGGGGGTTTAGGAGGCCCACAGGGAGCACAGATGACTAACTCACTACTCCTCCTAATCTAGGACAAGCACACCTAGACATCCTTCATGACTCTAATGTTTTACTCGTGTCGGGCCAAAAATATGTCCACTGAGGTTAGCCAAACTGGGTCGCCCAACGGCTTTTTTTGGATCATAGAAAAAGAAATCGTGCCATCTAAATGATCGCTGTCTTCTCAAACCCACCCTGGACGGTAGAAAGCCTTCCCCGCCAGTTTATTTTTACAAGTATCAAACTGGGTCAATGACGCCACAGAATATGACAAAAACCTAATTTCAACAGGGTTTAAAGCCTCCAAAGACAGAGCAGCAGTGCTTAACGTCCTTTTTCAAAACATTTTATTGGTCTTATAGAAAATAAAGTAAGCTGTATCAACAAACATACATTATATACATCAATAACTTAGACACCTCAGAGAATCACGTTTAAATCCACAGTTGTTACTGTATATATGAATACATAGTACTTATCTACAGATTGCAAAAAGTACAATAATTTAATTTATAAATAGTTACAATTAACTATTGTCTGTTTTCATACAAAGTACTGCAATATTTTATTACAACCCATACAGAAAAATAACAAAACAGATTATTTACTTTGTATTACTCGCTTTAGTCAGATTTTTATACCTTTGAAACACAGACCCACTCCATGGAGTAAGAGGAAAAAAACCTGCACAGTCAACTGTTTACAAAGCATGTTTTCATGAAAAAAGCCAATGTCTTGAGAGCTCATAAATTCACACAAGTGCTGTTATATATCCTCTCGTACACAACGCTTTGAACACAAAAAATACAAGTAAATGAAAACCAGACATCACCAATTAAAATTAAAAATCTGCAGAACAAATTACAGTGTGAAGATCAATTTCAAATACACGCTCGACACATAATGAGAACAGAAACGCTGTGGATGATGCTACAGCAAACAACGAGCATTAATGACTGGTGTAGCAGCAGAGGAACCTCGAATGTACAAAAACACACGCACAAACACACGCATACCAAAGAAACAAAACAAAATATTGCAAATGGCCCTTGTGATAAAATCTTATGTAGCATCCTTTTCACTCAGTGCACAAACATTTATATGATAGGAATATCTGTCTGTCAGATATCCAAGTCCAATTTATTGATCCAGTAATTCATTTTAAGACCAGGGTTACAAGTGAGTAAGGCTAAGTGCAACTGTCCCATGATTCCTTAAAAAACTGCTTTAACATGTCAGCCACTATAAACAAGGGCCAATTGCTCTTTCATGAAAGGATTCAACATGTGAGGGCAAAATAAAAAACACATCTTACAAAAAAAACTACAAAAACAGCAAGAGTTATTAAAGAACAGACCATAGTCACTTTGACAATATTGATTACTCGTACATCTACTCTTTCACACCTTTCCACTGAGTTGCATATTAAGGGTCACTTTTTCACAATGGTCATTAATACCTACTGTAGCTACATATTATACACCTGTACGTGTGTGAGAGAGAGAGAGAGAGAGAGAGAGAGAGAGAGATCGAGAGAGACTCATCGTCTCTAGCAGAGATCGAGAGATTGGTCGACGGTCGGTGCCACTCAAAACACCTTAAAGACACTTGACACCAAAAAAGATTCACTCCACAAGACTGCCACAGCAATAAGGACGCCAACATCAATACTGGGCTATGTCAAGAGTCGGATATATATTTTCCCACAGTTAACCAGTCATTGTAGATAGCTAAGCATGTTGACAAAGTGAGGATAGAGATACTTGCGCACACAGACCTCTGGCATGGAGTTTTGTGGATTAACACCTCACCGTCACTGTAGGACATTCGGACCAGCAGGAGAGTGAGATCTGGATGAAGTGCATTCTGTTAATGTCATTAAACTACTGTCACCTTGAGGTGTTAAACTCCCTCACTGTTAGATTCCGTCTTTAGAAGAGCAGGAGCGTGACGTGACACTTGGCACAGAAGGAGCACTGCTGGCAGCTGTTGTTGATTGTAATTCTACGTGGTCGTGCTGTGTCTTTTTCTTAATGTGGATTGAAGCCCTTTTATGACATGCTTAATATAAAAAAAAAGAAACAAAATATGAACAGAGCTGCCATCCCAGCTTCCCTTCTTCTCCTCTTGACTGGTTTGTTCATTTTCTAGAGTGACCTGTTTTGTCCTGAGCAAAACAAACAGGAGTTTAGTGCATACAAACCCCCAGTCAAACCCTACCTACCGCTTTTTTTTCTCCTCCAAAAATCTGAAGAAAATTAGGTCAACTTACACAAGTGATGCTGCACCATTTGGCCGATACCCTCAAAGTCCATTGCTGCTTTTTTATTGGTTACGCCTCGAGAAACTAAAAAGATTTAATCACTCGGAGGGAAAACGTGGACAAAGTTGTTTACTCAATGTGAAATTTTAAGGGTGGTTCATTTTCATCCCTGGTATCAAATTCAAACTAATTGAAAAGACTGAATAAAGAGAAGTAAAATGTCTCCAACCCAAGAGGTATAAAGCCTCTCCTTCAGGTTGAAAGCCATGTGACACTGTTTGGAGAAAATATGCAAAGCAGCTACTGAACGGCTGCTGAAACGTAACATTCTTTAATATTGATTAGACTGTGGTATGACTAACACATATGTTTGTCAAATTATGTCACAGCAAAAAGCACCCCAGGAAATAAAATGAGCAAATCATACCTTTTTTTTTTTCATGTATACACTTAATGATACATGATTCATCTCACATTTTTTACTTCACCAGCACCAACATGTCCTTCACATTGGCACATATTAACTTGTTCCAATACAATTGACAAATAATTTAAAAAGAGGTAAGAAAAATACAAGCCTGTGTAAGGAGGTCTGTCCTGTAAGAACTAGCATGTTGATCTGGGGCAGTCTAAATATGTCTGTTTATGCTTCAACAGTTAGATCACAAACTGCAACTTTCCTCACTTTCTTATCGTTTCTAATTATTAGGGATGGACGATATCATCTGCACATTATCGGCTGATATTGGCTTTAAAATGAACTAGCGGATATCGGCCAACACGCCGACATGATTAACCGATAAAATAATGGGCTGCTGCACACGTTGGGCTCATGTTTTAAGTTAAATTTGAATTTAAGCAGCAGTCTTTAAGATACTTGTAGCTGACTAATTTAGGCACATTTACTGTCAAGTTAACCATTTTATTTAATTTGGGTTTAATTGCTGTACAGATGCACTTTTCACATATTCCCTGTGAACAGAGGTTAGGTTTACTTACTATGTCAAATGTGAAATTGGCCAAATTTGCCCTGGTTGTGGGTATTGTTATGATTGTCTCAGGGAGAGCATCATCCAAGTTTTAAGTAGGATGTATATTTTTGTATGAATTTTGTTTTAAAGCAATTGTCATAAATAAATATGCAGTTTTAAGTATTATGTATTTTTCTTATTTTGCACAAGAAATGAATATTACATAACAAATGTGATAAGAGTATCACCATAGTACTGTACGCTAATGCCAATACAGAAGGGAATTGATGATCTCTGCAATTAGGTGTCTGGGAAAAAAATATCGGTATCGGTAATCAGCTAAATGAGTTTTAAAATATCACCATATCGGATATCGACAAAAAATCCAATATCGTGCATCCCTTCTAATTATCCTATTTGTGAAATTCCTCTTTGACTACGATTCAAATTTTTCTGTTGAAAACAAGCAAACATGGCGGTCCCACCAAAAGGAAAGGCCGACCTCTTTGTGAGGTCATTTACCTTTGGGTCACAGAAGGTGTATTTAGGGAGCATCTAGCACCAGGTGCATGCATCATTCAGGTTCTGTAATGTCAGTATCACTTAAAGCTTCAGGTCAAAGTCTTTTGAGTTGATTTTCACTACCTGATTCTGTCTCACATGGCTCAGTGTGGTAAACTTTTAATGACAAAATGATTTGTAACTAACACCAAGGAAGCGGAGGATATCACAGATGCCAATACGCACAAAGACAATTGACCTTGTTTACACCACCTAGTTTAGCTCTACAGATTTGTTTTAAATAGCACAGCATTGACATCTATACAGTGAACGACACTGCCAACTTGTCACTTACACATCACAGCACGCGCTACCCCACAGTACGCGCCTAGTCACTAGAAAAAAGCTATCAGACTTCAATAGTAAGCCACTGTCGGTACAATTGCAAAAAAGATGTCACAGGATTTTTTTTTTATGTTTTCCTTATCTGTATTTATATAAACAATGGAAGTTTTTCTACCTAGTAATAAAAACCAAGAACTCAACATTAGACAAAGTTTTCTACACCTTAACAATTCAAACAGTAAAGCTTGTGTAAAGATTTTCTTTTGGAAATATCTGACGGCCCTGTCAACAAGTAATTACAAAAAATGCAATATATATATATCTTTTAAACAAAACAACTTGAACATATTTTCTCTATGAGCAAAAATGATGTTTCAAAATGTTTGTGGTTTTCACTGTCCCCACAAAACACGAGGATATTACTGTTATGACATTCAGGTTTCCAGATATTGTAGAAGAATCTCGTCGTACTGGAATGGCACTCAGCTCCAGAACAATATCGTTACGAACTGCTGATCATTTTTTCAATGTTTCCACTTGACCATAAATATGCAAGACCTCTTTGTATTTTCAGTGCATACATATATTATTGCATCTACCAGTCATATTGATAATGACAAGTTCATTAAAGCCTGTCTCAGATGCATAAACAGAAATGAATGCTAGACTTGGGAGCATTATTTCAAGCTTATATTCTCTTGACAGACAACCAACAAAAATTGCAAATTGGGCTGAGTAACTGGTTTTAGGTTAGTCAGGCAGTTTTGAAGACATCTGTAGCATCCACACCATGTTTGTAATGCATCCCAATTTAAGTCAGTGCATTATAACAAGGAAAGGGTTAATACTGATAAATCATGTATGGGTCTTTACTTCAGTTTTTGTTATCAACTGGGAGAGGAGACTTTCACCTCTGGTTGTGATGAGCTGTGGGACTCGGAAAAAGCCAATTCCTAGGACGGAATAATCTTGAGAGCTCTGTCTTAAGGAAACAGATACAAGACATACTATACCTTTACCGCCAGATATTGCCTCCTTGATTATTAGTAAACACAATCTGTTTTTTAAAGGTAGATGTATCAGTATTGACACAAATGTGGCAAATCTCACATTACCAGCTGCTAAATCGTACAATTTGATTGTTGTACGTTAACAGGATAAGTCTGTTGACAGGTACAGACTTGGCCTTGAGGATGAGGTTAGGGAGATCTTTGTAAGTTTCAGTGACGAAGTGTAAAACTGAGAACTTTTGTGGGTAATCCTTTGCCATGTTATAATGCACAGACTTATTTAGCATTAAATCTTCCCCTGATCCTTTCTGCTACTACGACCTAGCCTCTGTTTTGGATTTGACGATGGTGATGACGCTGGTGGCAGCTACTTTACCAGGGATGAGGGGTCCTATGACAGAGGCCATAGGTCCCCTGGCTGACGTGACAGGGTTGCGGGCCACAGTCCTGGCAAAGCTCTGGAGGGCCTCGTACTTTGAACGCAGAGCGTCCAGCTCTACCTTCATGCTGGCATTCTCTGTGGCCAGCTTGTCCACTTCCTGCTGCAGCTGAGCCTTCTGCTTCTCCAGCTCCTCTTTCTGAGTGACACGCTTCACTCGGCAGCTGGCAGCGTAGCCCCGGTTCTTCAGGGTGCGCCGCCGCTGCTTCAGCTGGAGGATTTCCTCCTTGGTCAGGCCCCGTAGATGTTGGTTCAGCTCCCGCACGGACATGGTCACCAGCTCGTCATCAGTCAGGCTGGTGCCATTTTCCCCTGGCTCCCGCTTCACCTGGAGATGAGAGTGAGTCACTGGTGGTCTTTCTTTCATCATTTAATCATCACCAAATTGATTTCTCATAGGTTGATTACCTTCAAAGCTTTGTTTCCCTTGTTTGTGGTAGTCATGCCACAAGAGCCGCGTCCACTTGCACTGTGGGTTTTTCTGTAGGTGAGAAATGTCACTGTGAGCATAAAGAACAATATCACCAGAAAAAAAACATATCTAGAATAAGATGTCTTTAAGTGTTTTCTGACAAGGACGTGACGGCATGACTCAAATACACAACTCTTCAAATATACAAGGCGAAGAAGTGGGTCAAGGACTTCACACTTCACTGTAAGTGATGCCTGTTCAGAGAGAGCTACCTGGACCAGTACTTCCCCTGTCGATACGAACAAAGACAGCATTTGTGGTATGCATTTCCCTCTCCAACACACACACACACACATCTCCCAAATAGCAATATGTTGAGTCATAAGGAGGATCACATTCAGTTCTGCTGGCAGCAGTTCACGATGAGCTCTTGGAAAACAAAACTCTAGTTAATGCAGCCTCTTGGAGAGCAGACACAGCAGAGGACATGGAGGGACTGAAAACTTCCACATGTCTCTTGTAACAGACTGAAAGAAGGACACAGGGCAGGCTTTCATCTACTGTACCAGCTATCCAGTCTAGACAGTAAAACCTGTCTAGATTTGCTGATGCGTGCCTATAATCCCATAAATCAATGAAAAGGGGATATGCTGTAACTACTGCAGAGCCTCAGCTATCATCCAGAATAAACGGGCTGCACTGCAGTTAATTCCATCAGGACTGAGGGAACACCTAAACAAGCTGTGCAGGATACAAATCCAGCCCACTGGTGTTAATAATGATAAGAATAATAACTTTATTTATATAGCGCTTTTCAAAAAAAATTACAAAGCACTTTCCAAACAATTTAAAAAGCCATAGGCAGTAATTAAGAACATATGACAATACAGCAGTAGTAATAAAACAAGGATCAAAGCAATTAACCATAAAATCAATAAAAAGCAAGTCTAAAATAGTGAGTTTTTAAATGCTCGATCACCATTTGTTTTTTTTGTTTGAGCGTGGAATAGTTAGTAAAGACCTACCGGAGGATCTGAGGTTACACGATGGCTCGTAGGGAGTCAAGAGGTCAGCAATGTAGTCTTGAGCTGACCCCCTATGATCTTTCAAAGTCAACATCATCATTTTAAAATCAATTTTAAAATGGACTGGGAGCCAGTAAAGCGATTTTAAAACGGGTGTGATGTGTTCTCTCCTGCTGGACCTGGTTATGAATCTGGCTGCGGCATTCTGGATTAGTTAGTTTATTGAGGTTATTTTGTAAGAGACTGGAGTAGGGTTGCAAAATTCTGGGAATTTTCAAAGTTGGAAACTTTCCATGGGAATAAACAGGAATTTATGGGAATAAACGTGAATGAATAAACCATGAATTTACTAAATTGAAGGTGGGCTCTTAATAGGGAATTTAAATATAGTCGGGGAAAATATATTTTAGCATAATCCTGACTAAAACAACCAGATTTCATGCAAGTACAGTTGAATATCTATGCTATTCCTTAATCACATGCACATGGCACACTGCTTACTGCAGGGCTATTGAGACCACGCCCCCTACAGGCACTGTGCATTCCTCCATCACATGCACGAATGGGACTTTGTTGGACGGAGAGCAGCTCTTTTTATTTAACATTTTGAATGGGACTTTGTTGGGATGCATCTTTGTTAATTTTTGAATGGGTTGGGTCTGAGGGATGAGTAATATTTAACTCAACATTCATGTTTTTGGTCTTCAATGAAATAATTGATTTTTCAATCAAATATTCAACACCACTTGATAAAGTTCTATGTACAAATAAATCTGTTTTAATTGTATTATTTTGGATGGATGTCTGCTTATAACAAAACAAATATTTATGCTTGGATATGATACCTTTCCAATAAATTCCCAGTTAATTCCCATAATTTCCAATTTGGAATATTTCCAAAATTCCCCAGCTTAACTTCCCATGGAAATTTACGTGAAACTTTCAGCCCCTTTGCAACCCTAGACAGGATTAAAGTGAATTGAAGAAATCTGAAATAAAAGCATGAATTACTGTTTCTAGGTTTTTGATTGATAAGAATGACCAGATTTTGATAGTTTTCTAAATTGAAAAAAGCATGATTGGACAACAGTATTAATGTGTTTATTGAAACAGAGGTGAGAGTCAAAGATGATGCCGAGGTGCAGAAAGGTAGAAGGTTGGATGCCTTGCACCGTTTGAGCTCTGTCACAGGATAAGTATGTGCATGCGCGCACACAAACACACACGCACGGTTGTGGCCCTGGGTGCTTTACACTACACATGGTAAATGCTGTGTCAGCGACACGGGCACCAACCACAGTCAGCCAAGCCAGCACATTGCCTCTGTAAGCTGATTTACACAGCCCAGCAGTGTGTGTTGGTGCTGAGCACATAAACAAATACATGTGGGCTTTTACAACTTTCAGCATCAAAAACAGGAAACAAAAGATCCAAAAAATGGAATCCTCAAAAGAATAACACTCAGTGTGTACTTGTGTTTAGAGCTTACACCATTACTCAGCTCGTCATCATGTATATGTGTGATGTGTGCAGAGAGTCTCGGAGAGGGAAGGAATAAAAGGGAGATGAGTCGGAGCTCAGAAGTGCACTAAGATGGCCAGGATATTTCCATGGCAACAAAGGGGTGCTACAGGTGGACCGGTCACCTGAGCCAAACAGGGAGAGACAGGCGCTTGTTAAAAATGACCTGAATACGACACTATCACACAGGCTGGGGACATAACATGGGGTCAGACTGTGACTTGCATTCTTGATGCTTTCACTTCAAAAAGTCCTCTGGCTTGTCATAAAATGGCAACGTTTCCCTGTGCTGCAGATGCCAATATAAAAAGGCTTTCACATTCTGCCGAGGACTTTTAAAATGTGATACTTTCATCCCTGCTGGACCGGCTATGAATAGCTGACTGATAGTAACACCTACCTTTCACCGGCCTTTGTGGTGACTCATTTCCAGTAAGCATTTGGACCACAGATGCAAAACATAATGGGATAATGGTCTGCCTGATGATGCACAGATAATGGACAAATAGACAGGAAAGTACTCCACTAATAGCTGCTGGGATGAGAGGAGAGAAAAAAAAGGCTGCTTCTTCCAAATTTCATATAAGCCTATCATTTTCCCCTCAGCCGCCTAGACCCAACATTGTTCAAAAAAAACAGTTGAAATCTCACAAACAGAGAAAGATGACACATTGTCCAGGTTGAGGAGGCATTTTCTGTCACACAGCTGTGTCGGGTAACACAGTGGGCAAGGCTTGGCACGCTGAAAGCTCACCATATGACACTGTGGAAGGATTGCGCCCAGGCTGCAAACCTCCAGCACAGGCTGCTGCCAACAGACGGCTACCAATGACAGGGCATGGCAGCACAACACAGACAAGGTCCAATGCACAGCTGCTCCCTTCCACTACCAGGCATGTCATACCTCCTGGAGACAAAGAAGCATTGCTCACACAAACACAGAGAGGAAAAGAAAGGCAAAACACACCTGTAATTTTTTTTAAATAATAACACAGGGTTAGGGAAGTTCAGAAAATGCTCTGCTGATTTAACGGTAAGAAAACGCCCTTACGTTTGACAACTTCATCTGTGTGCAGGTCTTCCTCACACACGTATCACCTAGGGTTGCAAAATTCCGGGAATTTTCAAAGCTGGAAACTTTCCATTGGAATTAACGGAATAAACCAGGAATTTACTAAATTGAAGGTGGGCTCTTAATAGGGAACTTAAATATAGTTCGGGAAAATATAACAACCAGAAACAACCAGATTTCAAGTACAGTTGAATATCTATGCTATTCCTCAATCATATGCACATAGCACACAGCTTAATGCAGGGCTATTGAGACCACACCCTCAACATGCACTTTTATTTGCATGCTGAATGGGACTTTTTTGGAGGGAGAGCGGCTCTGTTAATTTAACATTTGAATGGAACTTTGTTGGAATTGCATCTTTGTTAATTTTTGAATGGGTTAGGACGAAGGGATGAGAAATATTTAACTCAATATTCATGTTTTTGTTCCTCAATGAAAGAATTGATTGTTAAATAAAATATTTAACACTTGATAAAGTTCTACTTACAAATAAATCTGTTTTAATTGTATCATATTGAATGGATGTCTGCTTATAACAAAACACATATTAATGTTTGGATATGATATCTGTCCATTAGATTACCCTCAATTCCCAGTTAATTCCAAGCGGCAACCTTCGGTCTCAAACTATGAAGCCCATGTGGAAGTGTTATACACTGCAATTAATAGAGAATCCACTTGAGGCCGGCTGCAGAAACACCAGAAACCACATAGACACCAATTCAAAAAAGACGATCTTTGCAGCTTTAGTAAACATGTTTACAGCCTGGTTCAAAAAAACAACTTGGCTCTAAGTAGCTAATTTCTCTATCGGCACACACTGTACAGGGGTTGAATTTTTTTCTAACACAACAGTTCAGAAGATATTAAGATTACGAGTTTTTGCCTAAATAAGGACATGACTGACTTGACTACCGAACGGGAACACACAGCTGTTGGCTAGGAGACTCAAACTCCGCCCCTTTACATCACACTTTGCCGGGTTGAGTTCCGAATTTCCAATATGGCTGCCGCCGTCGATTGGCTTGAAAACAGCGCTCAGGAACAGATGGGTGACATCATGGATACTACGTCCATATTTTATACAGTCTATGGTTGAATGGGACTTTTTTGGGATTGCATTTTTGTTAATTTTTGAATGGGTTGGGTCTGAGGGATGAGTAATATTTAACTCAATACTCATGTTTTTGTTCTTCAATGAAATAATTGAGTGTTCAATAACATATCTAACACTTGATAAAGTTCTACTTACAAATAAATCTGTTTTAATTGCATTATTTTGGATGGATGTCTGCTAATAACAAAACAAATATTTATGCTTGGATATGATATCTTTCCATTAAATTACCCTCAATAATCCCCATGGACAGTTCCCAATTTGGAATATTTCCAAATTACCCCAGCTTAACTTCCCATGGAAATTTACCAGAAATTCACCGGAATTTTCCACCCCTTTGCAACCCTAGTATCACCTCATGTTAATAATTTCAAGTCTGATTCGTGCGCCCAGCAAAAGGAGCACCAGGAGAAAGCTGCAAAAGCTCAGAGCACTGGGGCAGCAGAGGTAGGGGGCGAGAGCTGGGACACACAAGTCTTTTGTAGGTGCTTGCTGAATTTTTATGAATCGCCTGAAAGAACGCTGACAAATCAGAGCTGATTGCTTGTGTAGGAGAGACATCACACCCACAGGAAACAGAAATCGCTGAGTGTGGTCACCCAGAGAAAGAGAAGGAGGGGATGGTGAGAGAGACAGATAGAGGAAGAGAGAGAGAGGGTGAGAAGAAGAAAAAAAAAAGAGAGAGAGCAAACAGCCTTGTGAAAAATGCTCGCTCGACACATTTAGAGGAGCCTGAGAAGAACAGGTTGGGTGGAAATAAAAAAAAATATACTGATCTCAGCAAGGACCAAAACCAAGGTGCCAATTAGGAAGTTGTGAAGTTGAACTAACACGACGCAAGCAACCCGGCCAACCTTCAAAAGCTGTCTGTGTTCATCTAAATCTATAGAGGGCAGCTAGCAAGGTGGGGTCGGCTTAGGTTGAGACTCAAGGGGGGTAAAAAAAAAAAAAAAAGGAAAACCTCTTGTGGGATAAATGCTGATGTGACATGATAGGTCCGGCCTTGAGCCCGTGTCATGCTTTAATGATCTCATCCCCTCCACAGGATCTCTCCAGGGGGGCTGCCAAGGATGGACACCATTAGCCAGGGGACCCTTTGTTGAGGGGAACTGAGGCTTCGGCATCCATGCACTGCGTCCCCCTGATGAATATTTATCACTGTCGCTCACCGCCTGAGGTGGGGGTGGGAGACAGGGGCGGGGGCGGGAGAGGCTGGAAAAGATGCTCAGGAGGTGATTCTTCAAGGATACATCCAAGGCTCTTCCATCAACGGCTGTCTCAAAATGGCGGTATAGGCTGTGTGTTGGGGGGGTAGTGGGGGTGGATTTCTGGTGCTTGAGGTGGCACGCATGGTGGTTCAAGGCTGCAGGGAGAGCCAGCTCCACTTGACAGCAGTGTAACAAGATTATCAGGGCCATAAGAGCAAACAAAAAACCCAGCAACCTGCCTCAGAATCCAGATTACGACAGCGCCTGCTCTCTGAATACTAAACATGGCCGGGGAGGACTAACAGGGCACTGGCTTCCCCTCAGACATGACAGTGTATTTCATATCAGGCAGCTAATCACATGCACATGTATCCACACAGACAATTTAGCAAAAAACCACACAAGCACATATAAATTGAACTTGTCATGATCAATTCCTGAAAAGAAGCGTCCGAGCGCTCGGCACTGGCAGCTTGCTAATGAAGTGAATAAAACAAGACAGTGGAGGTGCATGCTGATGAAAGCACAGGCAGCATCCAACAATGGCAACACAATCCTGTGAAACTAACAGCTGAATATCATCACACAGCAAACAATGCATTTCTCTACACGAGGGAAAAAAAATGAACAATGTGACTCATTTTGCTCATATGCTTCGTTTAAATTTCTCTCCTCTGCTATGCTCAGTCCAGTCCAGATTTGCAAAGGTTTGTGCATCCACAACAAGAGACACAGGAGGTTTGGTGGGAATCTCAATAAGGCCCTATATCATTGTTTATGAAATGTGGGTGATGGTACACCAACTGTAGGGGTTAGTCCAGGGTTTGTTTTTGTTTCTTGTTTTTGATGTTGATGAATTAAGCCAGTACAGAATTGCAAAGAAAAGCAGTATCCATTTGGGGTAAGCCCAAAAAGCCAAGACCCCAAAGAGTCTGTACTTAAATGTCATTTTTAACAGCAGAATTAAACATGTTTACAACCAGATTTGGTCTCTGTATCCAATTTTTCTATTCATAAAACCTGTACAGGGGCGCATTTATAAATAATGTATACATATTGTTTATATTAAGGCTAACAGTTGGACATACTCATACATAATTAGGGGCTTAGCTGATTTGACGGACTGGTGGTCATGTTGTAGCTAGGCTGCAGCCTCAACTCCACCCCTTTCTTTGTTTCTCGTTTAAGGTTGGTTTATACTTCTGCGTTGACCCTACGCAGCAGTGGTTGACACGGACGTGAGCACCAGATACTTCTGCGTCGATCTGTCCGTGACGCGCAGCAATACTCCCCCGAAACGCTTGAGGGCATTGTGGTCTCTGTGATGGTCGGGTCATCTGCTCTGTTTTCTGTTTACTTTTTCACAGTGATTCCGAACGTATTTTGTTGATTTACAGCTGATACATGTTACTGTTTATCATACAGAAGTGATTACAGGGAAGAATAGAGAGGACATGTCGGAGTGCGTGAAATACACAGTCAATGTGCGGCTGATGTCCGGGATCCCTGAAGTCCTGTAAATGCGGGAAATACAATGCCGCCTAGTGGACCAATCACAGGGCTTGCGGCCTGTGTCAATTACATTTTAGAGGTGGTGCGCATCAGCTACGTGTGCAGGGCTCTGCGGGGGTCTGGGAGCTACGCAGACCTACGGTGTAGGCTACACCGTCCAATCGACGCAGAAGTATAAATCAGGCTTTAGCTGATAGTAGTGTAGTAGTCAAGACCACATTAACCAAGACCAAGACATGTCCGAGACCAGAGTGCACTGAGACCAAGACAAGACCAAGACCAAGGCAAGGTTGCATGTAATCCCCACACTGATGGTACAGTGCTGTATGGTTGCCTGGAGGGGGACACACTATTGAACAGTAGAAACACTTTGATCAGGGAGGGATTTAGCAGCCTTTTCAAACCACTGTCTACACAAAAACCTGCACATCTTAGACAATTAACACAACACAAAAGAAGGGAGCTGGATGTTAGGCCACTATGATCACCTATTCAGTTTCCCTGATCAATAATATATGAGCCTTGTAGCCTCCTGCTCCATCATCATGGACTTTCCACAAGAAGTAGAATGATGACGACCACAAAGATAGAGAAGGCATGTGATGAGTGTGAAAAACAAAAGTCAGTGATTTCTCTCAATGCTTTGGCTCATTAATTTATACTTTTGCGTATTTGTTCTCTTGTCCACTTGCTCTCTCAGGGTTGAGATGCTTAATGCAACCACCCAACCCTGTCACCCTGTATGCCGTAAATAGCAATTCTCAACACTTCATGCCTGATCAGAACCACTACTTTTACTCCCTCCCTTCTAGTTTGGAGTTGAAAAGATCGCCGAGATATTCAGATCTAATCATTCCTCCCTTCAGCTGAGTGAAGTCAATTATCAAGCAAGCTGCATGTGTTGGGCGCCATTTAACTGCAAATTAAAAATCAGACTCCTGTGATAGCTCTGGAAGAGTTACTGGATGACTGGTGTAAACTTGCGCACGGGGGAAAAAAAAAAAAACAGTGCGAGTGTGTCTGTGTGAGAGGAAGGTATGACGGGAAGAGGGGAGGGAAGCTATTAACTACTAAGTATTCAGAGCGTGAAATAAGAGTGACAAAAAGAGGGAGAGGGGGAATCATTCAGCAGCTTTCAGAGGGAAATGTGATACGCTTGTAGTAGAGGGGAAATACTAAGCCAATACTTTTGACCAGAGGAGGCTCCGGGCAAAATAGCAGTTCACCAAAATCTTATGCCTACCTTTAGGGGGAATGATCTGGACTATACCTGACGTGTTAAACTGTTTCCAGCTGCAGACTGGACATTATCTTAACATTTTTCTTAATGATTAGGCCGTTGAAGATGACTATGAGAGCTGCAACAATGAATCCATCAAGACCGATTAAACATGAAGTTATTCTACTGAATTACAACTTTGAAATTAATTTCCAACTAATTGTGATCATGTGTTTATTTAGATTGAGGAATTTAAAGTGGATATCTGATATGCGTAGATTTTTAAACTCATTTGGTTTAATACCAAAATATGAACATCTTGTTCTTTATTTTTAAGCACACAAATTTTAACTGTACTAGAATTGACCTGTTACTCTTAACCCTCCTGTTATGTTGCGGGTCAATTGGAGCCTTTTTAAAGTCTATTTTAGGCACTATCTGCCTTCCAAACCAGCTAAATGCAGCATACAAATCTGGGCAGCATGTGACAGAAGAGGTGTCGTGTTAATTTATCAACATCACTTCATAAAAAAAACAATTCAAAATGTAAAATAAAATAAACAAAAATCTAAGTCATATAGGGCTTTTCAATGTACATTTAAAAAACTTTTAACATTAATCTTTAATGAAAAACAAGTGAGTTATCCTCATTTAACCATGATCTGTAGGATTAAAAAACACCAAAGGACTAAATCTTGATTTAAATGAGTTAAAAATTAGATTAAAAAAATGTGTATTGGGATTTTTTGGGGTTCTGACCAAGTGCCAACCTCCGGTCTAAAACTATGAAGCCCATGTGAAAGTGTTACACACTGCAATTCATCAAGAATCCACTTGAGGCTGGCTGCAGAAAAACCGGAAACCACATAGACACTAATTCAAAAAAGACAGCATTAATAAACATGTTTACAACCTGGTTCAAAAAAAGGCTTTGCTCTACGTAGCTAATTTCTCTATCGGCACACACTGTATGGGGGGTGAATTTTTTCTAACGCAACAGTTCATAAGATATTAAGATGATGAATTTTTGCCCAAATAAGGACATGACTGACTTGTTCCATACGGGAACATACAGCTGTTGGCTAGGAGGCTCAAACCCCGCCTCTTTATGTCACACAGAGCCTGGTTGAGTTCCGCATTTCCAATATGGCTGCCGCCAACATTTGGCTTCAAAACAGCGCTCAGGAACAGATGGGTGACGTCACGGATACTACGTCCACTATTTATACAGTTTATGGTTCTGACACTTATGGATAATTGAATATGCCCCAAGTCAAACTGACCCGGGAACATTATTACTGTTCCAGAAAAACGAACATAACAGGAGGGTTAATGTGGTAGGCTATTAGTTTTAGAAACAGACATTAAAAAAAACACAAACAACATTTGACTTGGCCATAAATGGTTAATATGTTCTTTTTCAAATATTCATTAATAAAAAAAAACCAATTCTGTTGGTTGCATGTCATCAGTCTGTTTGGATTCATGTCATTATCATGCTGACAGGACTTAGAGAGTCCAGATCTCCTTGATAGAGCTAATATGAGCAGCATTAGCAAGGAGCTTCTCTACATGGCTGAAGACAAAGCTTGGCAGTTCAGGTGAGGCTACATCTGAGGAGTAACACTGGCTAGGCAAAGCACAGTGAGGCTGCAAGTGCATCATTAGCCTTCTGAAGCCTCTATCTTCCACCATGCTAAAAGGACGGTGGTTGAGAGCAATGAATTAAATTATTTCGTTAAGCTCCTTTACCTCTGGGTGGTTGCTGCTATATTTCTTAGCTATGTTGAATGACTGAAACGGAGGCTGCTGACAGGTTTTTGCTGGCCCTGACGCTTTTTCGTTCCTACTTTCAGCAACTCTTGTTGCTGTTGAGGATGACGGTTCTTGAGATGCAGAAAGAAATTGGTAGTGTTAGGTCGTGTTAAAGGAGTGTTGTTTTGCTCCTCCTCACATCACCTGCGCTTCACAAGCATTGCAAATAGCTAATTTGCTGTCTGTTTCTGACTCTTCAAATGCTGCTATTCAGAAGACGTGGTGAAATTCACTTCTGGTGCACGAAAGTTTGTCATCACAT
Organism: Notolabrus celidotus; assembly: GCF_009762535.1. Taxonomy (NCBI): domain Eukaryota; kingdom Metazoa; phylum Chordata; class Actinopteri; order Labriformes; family Labridae; genus Notolabrus; species Notolabrus celidotus. The sequence continues at coordinate 13,914,189 of NC_048291.1, forward strand.
GTACATAACTAGAGCGTCACCTTATTGGCTGTACATTAATTTCTGCAAATACCAATAAATATTCTTTAAAGCTTTCATCTACCAATAGACATTAAATTGATAATATAGTGCATCCCTAATCTATAGATAATTAATAAAACTATCATCAAATCAATCATTAGTTGAAGATAGATGCGGATAAAACATTCTATGAAAACACACGACAATGGGATAGTTAGAAAGTACAGATTTAAAGGATTTAAAGGATTCAAGTATTTTCTCATCAGTTCTTTTTCAAACAAGACTGAACAAAAACTTTCTACCCTGTAATAATTTAAAAATGGAAGAGAATTAATGGGTTAATCTCAGCTTTTTTATTGGCTCCTAACTGTGAACTGTTTCCTTAAACACTAGGAAAAGGATAAACGTTCAGGTCACCGAAAGTATAACAGAAAACCACCACTAACAACTAACAACTCATCCAGAAAGTCTTTAAATACTTAATTTAGAAACATTTATCAATAAAAGTTATTATAAATTATGTTTTTTGTACATTTAAAGCAACAAAAATACTCAACAGCTCATTAAAAAAATAGTTTAAAACATGTAATATCAAAAGTGTGGTTATGCCTGATTTAAACTTTGGTTGAACACACATCTCTCCTTTTTAAGCATTTAAATTAAAGGATGTTAAGTTGTGCTTTTCATTTCAAGATGTTTTAATTTCATACAAATATTTGGAGTAGGTTATGATGAAGCACAGAAGAAACCTGTACATTACTCTATGTTGTTTCCTTCTGCACAATATTCCACATTGTCATAAATATATTTGCTCATCAAAATGATATCTATAGAGTTGGAAATAGACCGCATAACATGATGTTCTATGAAAAAATACTGGCTCTGAAGAAGCACCATATGGAACCTAGTCGGTTATATGATTGCAGAGAGCATGTGGCACATTTATGTCTAGAATTTGCATCCAGTTCATGTGGTTTAAAGTGAAAACATGAATCACCGCCCTCAAGGGATTTAGAATTTCTGAAGTCACTGATAATGTGAAGCTTATTTAAAGGGACTTGGGTTAGACTGGTTTGCATTAACCAGTGTTTCGATCCATACAGAATGTCTTTGGGAGCTCAGTGGCTGCTGTTTACACTCAGGGATGCTCTGTTAGTACGAGCAGTAGGACAGGAGAAGAGACTTTATTGGCCTTCCACAGAATCTGCCTGGAGGACTTGATTAAACAGGAAGAGAATAGCTCTTGATACTTCGGCCTTACACTGGCAGAGGAAGTAAGGGTTGCAGGCAGCCCACACACTAGCAAAATATCTAGGAGCTTTACTACAGTGGTTGCATACATATTAAATGCATATTGAATTGACCTAACTACAACACAGCTTTTACAGCGCACAAGGCTAAACTGAATCTGTTCATCATATTTGAATGCTATTTAAAGTGAAACAATTCTGAATTAATTACATCTTTGATTGTTGCCCCTGCTCCGCTCTGATTTAAGGTGGATTATCTTCAGTTGAAACACAACTCTGTGATAAGGACATCAAACAAACAGAGCTCAGCAGCAACACTGAATAAAGACAAGAAGGAAAACAAATTCATCATCTTGTTTCTCCCGTGGAGTGCTTTGATTCAAATGCAGGCAGTTAGCAGTCAAGACTTATTACCTGAAAGTAACAAAGATGCTAATTTCTATTAATAACACAGCCAGCGCTCAGCTCAAATTATGGCGAGTGATTGATGATGTCTGCCCACAGGATATTTGATGGAGCCTCACACTCACCGTCCCCCAAAAATAATACATATATCAAATTAATGTCACTCCAGAATACAGTCTAAATTAGTAATCATGCATTTAATACCAAGAATCTTCTTTTTTCTCTCTCTCTCTCTCAACTGTTCATTGCAATCTCCTTTCTGTCCTTCCGATTTTTACATCCTGAATTAAAGCTTTGTTAACTAGAGCAATTTAACACATAATGACAAACAATTTTTTAAATAAAAAATATTAAGATAACAAGTAGGGATGCACCATATTATCTGCACATTATCGGTATCAGACGATATTGGCTTTAAAATGAACTATCGGATATCGGCCAACACGCCGATATCCACCGATATAATTAACCGATAAAATAATGGGCTGCTGCACACATGTTGGGCTCATGTTTTAAGTTACATTTTAATTTAAGCAGCAGTCTGTAAGGTACATGTAGCTGACTAATTTAGGCACATTTACTGTCAAACAGTAACCCATTTTATTTAATTTGGGTTTAATTGCTGTACAGTTGCACTTTTCACATGTTCCCTGTGAACAGAGGTTACAGATGTTTACTTACCATGTCAAATGTGAAATTGGCCAAATTTGCCCTGGTTGTGGGTATTGTTATGATTGTCTCAGGGAGAGCATCATCCAAGTTTTAAGTAGGATGTATCTTTTTGTGTGAATTTTGTTTGAAAGCAATTGTCATAAATATATATGCAGTTGCAAGTATTAAGTATTTTTCTTATTTTGCACAAGAAATTAATATTAAATAACAAATGTGATAAGAGTATCACCATAAGACTGTACACTAATTCCAATACAGAAGATAATTGATGATCTCTGCAATTAGGTGTGCGGAAAAAAATGTCGGTATTGGTAATCGGCTAAACGAGTTAGAAAATACCGGCATATCGGATATCGGCAAAAAATCCAATATTGTGGAACAAGTGTGACCCCGACAGCACTCTGTGTTCACCCACAGACGAGCTGAAATGTTGTGTCTCTAGGAAATGATCCCGATTATGTTCACTCACTGAACCACAGGAGTCATTTATTAACAAATACTTCATGTGTTTAGGATGAGATTGTCAATGAAGACATCATTCCTGGACAGTAAAAAAATATTTGACAGCTGGATCCTGCAGGAGATATTGCAATCATTGAAAAATAAACTATAAATGTTATAAAGAAGCAAAAAAAGCACTACCAATATAGGTTTAATTATAAGCTCATAAGAATATGTGTAAATACCCTGCCCAGGACATACCACATCTTTCTTTGTCTCCTAAATCTCTTTATAATGAACCAAAACTGAATATTACTCCACAACATTATTCACCAGTTCCACTTTGACTCTCACTCCTTACTCAAATAGTTAAACACTTGTTTTTTAATGTCAGTTCACCAATGATGCGTCTTAAACATTAATCAGCCAAGATAAAGTAGGTTACATGAAAAACAGCAGCGACTTGTGCACAGATCTACGCTTATGCTCTCCATGTTCGCTGGGATACTGGATAATCTAAATTATGAACACACAGAGCAGTAATGAACATGCCAAGTGTAACTCGAGTTCCTCACAGAAAATTCATCAAACACACTTGCTACCCCTGTCTGCTGGATGAAAGTATTACTTTGAGAAGTGGAGCGGGCATATCGCAATGCTAAGCAATCATAATCCGCACTACACTTGCAAGAGGTTTCATCACCAACATTCCCTCCCCATTGCAAAAAGGGGGAAAAACTATATTGATCTTTTTCTCCCTTCCTTGCAGGCATTCCCATTTCCCCATGCAGCTTAAGCAGCACTTTTGTGGACAAATCCCACATTTGTGTTCATTTCTTCAGGCTATTAATTGTCCTGAATAGGCGTAACTACTCCCAAGGCTCAGCTGTGTTGGCCATACAGAGGTGTTGGTGGCCAGACTGTAGTCTGTGCTGTGTAAAGTCTTGCCTCCTGTTTCATCAACCTCATATATCCTCTACTGCCTGCCCATTCTGAGCAACGCCACTGGGTATGAGTTGTGCACTCGGTTCACCTCTATGGTATCCGGCCTTATTTTATCATTGCTACCTCAATGCAGGAGGTGATAAATCTCAGAGCTGAGCTCCACCACTCCCTGTCTCCGTCCACACACCACTGCCAGCCCCATCGGGCTCTTATATGGGCCCTCATCTGTTCTGGTTACCTGCAGAGAAAGGCAGAGATGGGCATTACGCTTTATTGCAAAGCCGAGCTTCTGATGCGGGGCTGGCCTGTCTGCTAAACACACTTCAATGCCCTGCTTGCATGAACAGAGATGATGAAATAAGTTGGATATCTGAGCAAGAATGGGCAACTTCTATCTGTTTGGCCCCGCCGATATATGCTCAACAGTTTCCAAGGTGACTTTTCAAATTGCACAGAGATTCTCCATGGATAATTCATTACCTGCCCTCCATAAGCGTGCACTCTAATAGGCAGCAAATTTCATCATGTCACACACAGGGAACAAGAGCATCTGCCAGCCCAAAATAAAAGAAATGACATGTGAGGCTGTGTAAATAATGTCACAAGCAAGCCAGAAAAGGCATACAATCTAATTGTGGACATTTACAGCTATATATATATATACTATATACACCAAAGGACATTTTTCCTACAGCATTTTATTTTCAATTGCATCTAAATAAGATGTTGTTTTCAACTTCCATTCAACCCATAATCACACATGACCCAATTTAAACAGCCACTCATTACAAGACTCCATTATAACAACACAGGCATAATATATTGCTTATCATGCATTTTTTAAATGGATTTGACATCACAGTTGACACTTAAGCACTTAGTCTGGATGTACTCACAGCCCGTTTGTTGATGTACATCATGACAGCACTGCAATAAAATGCACATTCTCAGCTGAATGTAGATGAGGCTATTGATAAATGCATGATGGTCATCACTTGATGCTCATGGCTTGATGACTGTCTTGCACGACAGATCAGCACCATTTCGATCCGTCTCTTTAATAATAATAACGGCGGCTTACTGATAAACATCGACCCTTATCCAGCGAGCAGACCTTTGTCCGGTGGTGCCATATTTCGGGGTGGATTCTGAGAACGTCTAAATACATCATTGTGATGATTCAGCACGATAAAAATACCGCTGCTGCTTGTTTGTTTGCTTTGATTATGAAGGAAAATACTGAGGTTAACTGTTCTGTTTAAGCCTAGGACAGCAGCTTTGGTTTGACACTGCCGTTGTTGCAATGTAACCAGTGGTTAAATGAATTGTCACTTCAGGTGAAGCAATTCAACACGAAACGTTCGCGTCTGCTAAAAGATCCAATCTGTCCGTGCATGCATTTCAAGCCAAATAAACACAGCAGGTCATTGCTCAGATTTTCAAACAAATACATTCATTTCTGTCATGAGAAAATGCTGAAATTCCAACCTGATCTCGCTATAAACCGCTGTCTCGGCTCGCTCTTGCTCCTCTTCACACAACGAGGTGATGAAGCAGCAGGTTTGAACAGCAAGAAGCGCATGAGTTGACAAACCAGAAAGAAGAAGAAGAAGCGCTTTCATACAGAGGGGGCACACGAAGTCTTTGGGAAAGTAAAATATCACAAAAGCAACACAGTTTTTGACATTCCGCTACTCCCCGGGTCTCCAGCCTCCCTGTGCACCGCTCGTGTAAGTGGCAAAACACTCCCCGCCTACAAAACAAGCAAGCGAGGAAATCCCCGTGCTCAGCCTTCCTTACTACAACTGAAGCATTACAACACCACGAGCAATTATTCAATGTAGGGAATTACCTATTACACACAGAAGACTGTCTACTCTGCTACATTGAAGAACAAAAGACAGAGTGACATGTTTAATTCGCAGGTCATGTGTGTACAAAAGATTAGCTGCCATCTCAGCATAGTAGCAGCCCGACTGGTGTCAGCTCCCACTGCATGGTACAACTACTTCCGGTTGATGCCTTCACAATAAAATACCCAAAATGTGACAGTACGTTCAATAACAAGAGTGTTTTTTTAGTTTGAAAAGCAAATTATTGTACAAATAAAGCCAACTTCACGATGTTTAATGTAAGAAGCTAGGTATGCTAGCCCATGAAGCTAAATGAGAGCAGCTTGTCAGCGGCGCGGCGAAGGCATGCACACTCAGCATAACAACACCGCTGTCCCCGCTTGGTTTACAGACCCACCTGACTTAGAAATGAAGTCGCTGCCTTCAAGGTCTTCTCCTTCTCCCGTCACAACGGTGATCAAACACTAGAGGCAGTAAAAATTTCGATTTCACTGACAGAAGCGGCAGGGCTTCCAAATGCCAGCTCGTGCTCTCCTTGTTGATTCCTTTCTCTTGTATCGAAGCCAGACGTCATCGTGTTTGGTCACGTGCCTTCATTCATGAGGGCTCTTGTTTCCTTACAATAAGAAAAAAAAAAAACATTTAACCACAAATTCAACGCCAAAGTTTCAAGTGACAGGAAACAGTGTTCATTGCATTTAATTTACTAATATAGAAATTCAAAACACGTTTCTAAACTATTTCATATAGAGAGTTTTAATAATAGTCTCACAGTTTCATTGCTTTATAAAATACAGCATTTCAAAAGTTTAAGAATTGAACAAACATCTTCCACAAAAGTTTACAATTTGGCACAACAAACTCTGCCATCTAATGCCAACAGAAAGAACACGATTTTTAAAGTCTGCATCACCCACAAGTATTGAGTTCTCTTATTACTTTAACATCCCAAAAATGTATTTTTATTTCAAGAACGCAACCCATTTGGTCTTCCCACTACTATCACCTGTCAGTAGCTGTTTATAGCATGTTCCATGTTCTGATGATGACAGATAACATAATGTATATATGATATTTTCTCCAAACACAACCCAAATCCATCACTTCTTCTTGATCCTGGGGCTGCTAGTGAACATATTGATCCCACGAGTTCTGACTCCAACTGTTTCTGCAGTCACTCCAGGCTGTTGCAGCACTTGGTCCAGAGTTGTCTTCTTAATAGCAGCTGCAGAGATTGTCTCTTGGTCCGCCAAAAACTGGAGTTCCCTTTTTGAAGAAGGGATGGAACAGGAAGAGATTTTTAAAAAAGCATAAAAATACATATCCAACACAATATAGTGATATAGTAATGATCTTATCACTAGGTAACTTGTTACCAGATGAAAAACTTGCTTGCATATAGCTCCATCTACTGTCTAAATAATACAATTCAAAAGAAATAAATCACTGTTTGACCATTTGAATATGACAATTAACTTAAAAGCATTTGCTGTGTATCCCTTTGACAGGAAATATGATTTGTTGCTTTGTTTGTCACAGACTTTTCTTATCAACCCACCTCGTCCTAACACAGGACGTCTCTACAGCATTGATCAGAAGGCTGCGGAAGCCACCGCTCTCCATGACATGCAGGGCGTGGATAGTGGCGCCCCCTGGTGAACAGACATTGTCCTTGAGCTGTCCAGGGTGTTGCTCCGAGTCTAACAGCATTCGAGCTGCACCCTTTAAAAGGGAAAGGGAGAAAGGGAGAACCACATTAGACTGCTACAGTATTTATGTCATATACAGCATGTTTATATTCATACTGTGTCCAGACCCATCAAACACAGACTGCAGCTGAGACCTGGCAAAATGTAATTTAATAATGATGTATAGTGGTTTACAGATTTTAAAAGGAGAGAGCTAGCAAAAGTATTTGATTTGGGATGGATGCATAATAGTTTCTTTTTGGAAATGATATAATGGCCGGAAGATAAAGCAGGAAAACTGATTTTTCAAAACCCAACTTAGCAAAACTCAAGAGCCCTTATTTAAAACCAGTCATACCAACAAGAACATAATTTAGTTTGAAATAAAAAAACTCCCAAAAAGCTCATATATTTAGAAATAATTTTGATGAAAAGATAACGTCATACCAGCAGTGCTTGTGCTCCAAGACGTATAGCCAATCTCCTAGGCAGGCCCATTTTTACTCCACCATCAGCAAGCGCCTCTACAGCTGTAAAAGCCTGCACGACCAAAATTAGAATTGTTAGGATGATACAGTTTTTCATAACAGCTTTTCACAAATGCTACTGGTATATTAAAAAAAAGGTAAAACACACTTCATTTAAATAAGAGACTCACATAAGCAGGACCACTGCCACTGAGGCCTGTGACAGCATCGATCAGGTCCTCTTCCACCTCAGTGCAGTATCCCACGCTGGCCATCAGCTGCTCCAGGAGCTTCCCATCCTCCACCTCAGCATGGGTGCCTGTGGCATACACTGTGGCCCCCTCCCGTACCACCACTGGAGTGTTGGTCATGCAGCGCATTACCTTTGGATCAGGTCGATACTGTTGCAGTTTCTGTGAAGGATAGCAAGGTACTGAATGTCTTTTCCTGCAGTTAGAGGAAAAATTATTTCTTGATCTTAGATTTTAAAATATTCATGCATGTTTTCATGCTTATGTTTGTTTATTGTCATATTTTAAATTGGATATTTTCTGACAAGGTATGGTGTTATGGAATTATCCTGATATCGGATCTATTAGATGTTGGGCATATATGCACTCTGCGGGGGTGTCAAGAGGTCTGAGCCAGCTTCGGGCTGTGACTGGACACAGAAAAGATTCAATGTGCGAGTCTTAATCCTTAAGAAGAACTTCTGAGATGAATCGAATGATTAAAGGTTCATTTCGGTTAAGACAAGATCAGTTGTGATTCTGTGTCCGGCGGGACAGTAAGACTCTGCAAGTTACGGACTTCAGAGCAGCGAAGGGGGCTGATTATTTAGAATAATCCCTCCTAATTTAAATAAATAACAAGACCCAACACTATTTACTATGTACGTTAAGCTACATGAGTACAGAGAGAGAGTAGATCAAACATAACTGGCCGCATATGAAATGTAAATGTTTGAAGTGTTTGCTGTATTTTTGTTGATGGTTACTGTTCTGGTTTTTGTTTTGAACTCTGTAAAGCACTTTGAAATGCTCTTTGTATGAATGGTGCTTTATAAATAAACTTGCCTTACCTTGCCTAAAAAGTTGGCTGGAGAGATCCTTTATTGTTTCAACCAGCCGTCTGTTTTCAATACTTTAAACTACTTCCTTACAGCCGACATGTTGAAGCTTGTTGTTGGCACGTACTGTATAAGCTGTCATTGCATCACCTTAGCAGTCCTACCAATCTGCAGATATTTTCATATCTGACACCAGTAATGAACTTTTCAAGATTTTATCTGCCAATACCAATGTTATTCCAACAATACCTTGCATCCCTAGAGTGAACCTTAATGGCTGATGAATTTAGGAGGGAAAAGAAGGCTCAGTTGGCATCCACTAAGATAAGTTTAAAAATATTGGCCTATGAACAACTTTTCTATAGACAGACTAACAGGTGGAATGATTATCTTTTTAAGTGGAAGAGTTACCAGATGTTCATTATCAACTAACAAGGTCAGTATAAATGTTAGGATCATGTTGTTGTTGTTTTTTAAATCTATTTGTGCTTTTGTTTATTTTCATTATCACTATTTTGTTTCAATTTTATTTGTCTATTATTATTATTATTATTATTATTATTATTATTATTATTATTATTATTCATGTTTGCTGACTGAAGCAGATGCAAAATTGTTTTCTAGTTTGTGCATTTATGAAGAGCTGTAAATGTGTGAATTTTGCAAAAAGATGAAAAAAGCAATGCAAATTGTAAGTCATTGAAAAGATGTATTGGCCTATCTTAAAAAAAACAAAATCTAATATTGTTTATTCAAATTCAAAACACATATTTAACAACCATAGTATTAATTAAGTTTATAGATTTTGTCATAGAGGCACACCTTCCTCCACTAAATGTTATATTTGTCAAATATTTCTATATCTCATGTATCTTGTAATTAATTTTATTTAGTTCTACTTTATAATTTGTCATATACCCAATAATCCGATACTTTTGCATCATTAAAGGGACCAAAAAATGTAAGAATTTCATTAACTACTGTTTCTTTGTAATTACTGTGCTCATGTAAACATTAATCTTGAATCAGTACATCCTTCTTAGGTACCCCATCTTACTCAAGTATAATCATGAAGTACTGATGTGAAAGTCTACACTCAGTCTTTCAAAGAGAGTTATGTTGTACCTTCTCAATAGAGCTGATGGTAACACCTGCAGCACAGGACACAATAAGGTGACGATCTTCAATATCTGGTCCAATCTCATCCAGTACAAAAGGAATGATGTTTGGTTTAACAGCCAGGAAGAGGACATCACTTTTGCTGACAGTCTCTTTGTTGCTGGTGGTGAAATTGACACCCAATTTCTGTAAAAATGACATCATTTGTTATTTCACTGGATATAAATATACTCACAGTATGAATTAATCACATACAATGAAGGCTGTGTCTTATAATATGTATATGTGATACAAAAAAAACCTCAGATTGAGGTAGTGCACCGCTGATAGGTCTTCCCATCTCTAATGGTCTACCCACCCGCAGCCCCTGTACTGTGGGGAGGTCTGTGTCCGGGGAACTGGCTGTGATTCTGTGGGTGGCAATCACGCCTTGAAGAGGAAAATGTTCATAAGTCATCAGTGTCTGATTGCAATCAACATACATCAGCAACATAAGTGAAATTGAAATAATAGGCCTCCATACAAGGTAGGCTATTAAGAACTCACCTGCAGCAGTGAAGCCCCTCACAAGAGCGTGGGCCAGCTGACCCGCACCTATGAAACCCACGCTCATTCTACCTGCGTGTTGAGATTTTAAAACATCACTGACAAGGATTACAGTATTCTATGACAAGAAGATATCACACAATAAGTCTGACAACAGGTGTGCAGCTTGTACTTTCTTCCACTTGGACCTCGAAGTAAACAACATCACTTCCTTATTAAAAGAGAAGCGAACCACAGTCACTCGGCGACAGCAGCCATGTCACCAAACAAAATGTTCAAAACTTACAAACAAGCCGAAGAGCTCTTTAATTGACCGACTGACCGACCGACAAAGCAGCAGCTTCCCTGTACCATTCCAAATTACAACACAGCCAACGTGGCTCGCTGTCTCGCGCTCCACTGTACCTGTTGAACGGAAATTGACTGACAAGCAAATAAGCCAATGAGCTACTACTTTTAGCCAATATTTCACACGTTCAACCAATCACAGGTTAGTAAGCTATACATTCGGGGCGGGTTCCGGGAAGCGATTTGTAGAAAACAAGTTGCATCAGGTTGTGCCGTAGGGCAGAAAAGTTACGGAAGAGGATTAGGGCCACTGGAAAAAAAAAAAAAGAAAGAAAAATGAAGGACAACATTTTCTTTTATTATTATAATTCTGAAAAAAAAGTCAGAATTCTGAGATTCAAGTCAGAATTCTGAGATTACCGCAGGTCTTTTTTTCCTGCAGTCGTCAGACTTTATAATCATTAACAATAACCTCACCAAAACGGACACATGTGCAATATCTACCCCATATATTTATTAACGTGCAATAATTACTCATCCCTCTCGTCTTACATGTGCAATACGTTTTTTCTACTCATCTTCTCAGTTCTGTTCTGTACATTGTTTTATACCTATGAAACAAGTCTGCACACTTTTAACAGCGTCACTGGTTTTGTAAATATTTGTAAATTCACTTATTTAGTTGTGTATATAATATATGCTTATTTTTACTTCTTTATTTTTAATTGCTGGTAACTTTTTAATAATTGCTATATAGGCTCTTGTTTACTTTTTACTGTTTTACACTGTCTACTTTGCTGCTGTAACACTTAAATTTCTCCCTTTGTGTGAAGAATAAAGGATTATCTTATCTTATCATATCTTATCTTATGAAAGTCAGAATTCTGAGAAAAAAGGTCAGAATTCAGACTATGGACACTGGAAAAAAAAATTAAGGTCATTTTTTTTTTTAATTATTATTTTTATGAGAAAAAGTCAGAGTCTGAGATTAAAGTCAGAATTCTGGGATTAAAGTCAGAATTCCACTTTTTCAGTAGCCCTAATCCTCTTCCGTTGCTTTACTATCATCTACTGGCGAAAAGCTTGAAAGGCATGGCTATTTCCTGGAAAACTAGACAGCCCCTCTCTCACCCTGACCTAGAAAGCAATTTTTAAGTTGTGATAACGTAAGTAGGGAAAAGTCTTATAACCCTTCTTCAATGCTTAAACAAGCAACAATTTTCACTTTTACCAACTTCATCTTTATGACAAACTTGTTTAACTGGTATTTCAAAGCAGGCCTCATACCTTCATATCTTTAATACAATTTTCAGTACATAGTTGCATTGGGTGTGAGACACACGTATTTCAACCTGTTCACATGCTCAGACGCCAAAAAAGAAATATAGCTACCCAACAGTCAATCAAAAAATAGCATCACAGTATCCGGGTAAAGAGCCCTGTAGTTGTAAACCTAAGGTTTGCCATGATTCCTCTGGAATCGTTTAAATGATTTGAAATAATAAAATAAGATATTTTTTCTATATAAGAGATATGTAAATCACTCTAGGGCAATAAAGAAGCATGTACTGTCTATTGACATGGCTACAAATCAAATGCAGCTTACTGATAGCAAATGTTCAAGATTTAATTTGTGTTTCAATCCTGGCCAATACAAAATCTGATTTTATTTTGTAGCTAATAAAAGAGTTTAAAGTCCTCTGAAAGTTAAAGCTTCACATTAACTTGACACTAAGCAGAATAAACTGAACACAAACAGTAAAATAAACATTCGATTTTTATTAAACATACTATAAAATCATACTTGAAAGAGATAGTAACACTACTTGTGCTCACCCAAATCAATCAAATGTAATACTGTTGTCCAAATGTTGCCCTTAGAACTCATGCATCAGATACACTTGGCATTCAGCAGGGGTCAGGAAAAGCCTTATAAAGTTGAACTTTAGACATTACACGTGTTGTGAATACAAAATGGAAAGACAAAAAAGAAAAATGGCAAGGCATTAAGATCTGAAACTATGTTCATTGCATACTGCAGACTTATCACAAGCTATATATTTTCACCTACTTTAGTGTTTAAATACATAATACATGAATACTTAAATACAGCCTCTGTAAGTCTGACTGACACACATATTTCCCAAATTCCATTTTTTCACTTCTGTTATCCTCAACATTATCACATTCTCAAAACAGCTCAGCCATGTATGTGACCACCACAAGAGTTTAGTGCAGTGAGATGTTAGTAGTGCTGAGATGGACATTCACAAGACCCTCTGTGAAGACGTTTGCTGAGGTCAGCTCATCATCAGCACAGGATCTCCCTGGTAGGTCACTGCTGAAGCCTCTAACTTTGTAGCATGGGGTAATACTCTATTTTTCAACAAATACTGATAAGGAAATATCTCACACATGCATAGGAATCAAAAGAGACAACAGTCTTTTCTGACCCTGACCCTGAAGTTCATGGAGAATGTGGTCCCAAATGTCCCTTCATGTCTGTGAGGCTGATAAGTCTTTTGGGGGAAAGGTTTTTAAATAGCAGAGTTGGACACAAAGCGGATTCTCTGGGAGTAAACAAGATCAATAAAATATAAGATAAAATTGACATTGGTGAACACTGCCACCACTAGCTTGCTATCCCAGGCACATTCCCCTCGTGGGCAGTCCTCAGGACGAGTAGTGTTTCCGTACTTCTTGTCAAAGCTGAAGATGGGCCAGATCAGTGCAGTGCTGAGGTAAAGGACCACAGCGAAGAAGGTGTACACAACCACAAACCGGTCGAAGGGGAACCGCAGAGCTGAGGTCCTCCCCGAAACTGTCAGTATCACCACAATGACTGTGACAGAAAAGCACAGGCTGTACACCACCACACAGTACTGGCTGGCAATGTAGACGTTGTACTCGCTGTCATTTGCCAGGGCTCCGAAAATAATGCAGGCCACAAAACCCTGGACCACCTTGAGCAGGCCAGACACAGTGGCCATGTAGCCCACCACAGCACCTGGTTTGGCTCGAGTGAGGAACACTTCAGCAGCGTAGGGGAAGCAGCACACAATGGAGCAGACGGTGACAGCGATGCGGTACCCTTGGACTTCACAGTCCTCATCAGGACACTCTGTTTGGAGGAAGTAAACTGGGTAGACCACAGAGGCCGTGATGTACATGAGTGTCGCCAGCATTGCAAAAGCCACTGTGAAGTTATCCCAGGAAATGGGCATGCAGGTGTGGAGCCGAGTAATATCCAAGGTGAACACAAGCAGCGTGACAGCAAAGCAGAAGCACCACACAAACATGCAGAAGATTCCATAGTTGGCGCTGTAGCCTGCACTGTGGGACACAAGGGCCATTATGGTGCAACCAAGCAGCAGTTGGCACATTCGGGCTGCGCCTAAAGGTGACAACACAGCGTCTTTGTTGAGGTAGGTCCCTCCATGTGAATCCATGGTTTGTGTTTTTGTTACAGAGGCAGCTGTTGTCGGGGTTCTTGGTGTCCTGTTTTAAGTCTTGGTGTCCTCACGGCCCACTCTTGTCTTGAGCCACAGACCTCACCCTCTCCTTGGTTGCCTTTTTTAGAAGGTCCTTAATTACAAATGTCTGTATTTCTTCCTCAAGCTTGCCTTGTAATTACAGTGGTGTGATGAGGTTACATACACTGTTATGCAGGCGCTTGCAGCTTGTAAAAGTGAAGGCTTACTATCAAGACCTTGGAAAAAGACACTTTTTTAATTGCCAAGTTTTTGTTTGTTTTCTTTATGTAATGTCTCAACCTGTCAGCTCAAGTCTTCAAACCAGGTAAACGGAGATAATTTAGTTAGGTTATATAACAGTGGTATCAGTCCTTTTACAGTCCTATAACAAGTTTGGGATATTATGAATTTGATCCTGGTCTTACTCAAAACTGTGGTGTATGTCCTTCCAAATCTTGGTTTTCCTTGCTCGCTCTCTTCAATCACAAAGTTATCCAGTGCATCAATTCCAAGTAAAGTAAAGTCCTCCTTAAAGTCACATCAAGAAATCATTCTTCCAACAGTAGCCCTCAGTCTCGAACAGGTGGACTGCTTTGTTGTCCCGTCAGTCAAGTTCCATTCCTCAGTCTCATGTCCTCATAATTTCTCCGCTACAGGCCCAAAAACTCCCCAACTGCCCAACTGCCGGCTCCGTCTCTTCCCCTTTGTCTTGCAGTCCGTGTCGCCTTTTGCCACTTGGAGTTAGTCTGCTACTCTATGTAACTCACACAAACGAACACACTCTCCCTCCTGTCCTGTGTGTGTCAGTGTGTGTGTGTGCACTCAGTGGATTGCTAGGGGTGGTTGTTTAAATGAAAGTTTGTACCGAGCCCAGGGTTACAGGGCTCGCCAGCTCTAAAATAGGGGGTCTATATTCCACAGAGGGGTGGGAGGCTACATGTGGCGGGCAGCATGGGAGTCGTATTTCTAGGGAGCACCCAGAGAGGCTGAGTCAGAGCTCTCTCAGTGAGAAACTGGCATTTATACCCAGCATAATGACAGGGAGAGAGAGGCTAAGACTCCTATTAGAGACAGAAATTACATACAGGTCCAGAGGAATGATTATGCCCCAGTGAGGATAGATTTGAGTGATGCATGTGAGAGGGAAGTGGAAACAGATTAGCAGTTACTTAAAATACATAAACCTGATACAATGATGCTGTGATTTTTGACTTACAGTGAACAAGGTAATTCTGAGAGAAAACCACCACCTATAGTATTGATATTATTTGTGGTATTGAATTATTAACTTTCAGAAAAGTTTTTAAATACTATTAAACATTTAAAATTTGCAAAACAAGATTATTTTTATTGGATTCAATATATTTAGGAATGGGGTGTTGGGTGTTTGAAGTACAATCATAGACTGTTTAAATAATTGATGTAGTATCCGTGACGCCACCCATATGTTTCTGAAGCGCTGTTTTGAGGCCAATTGTTGGCGGCAGCCATATTGGAAATGTTGAACTCAACACAACTGCTGTCGAGCGAGTGTGACGTAAAGAGGCGGACTTTGAGTCTCCTAGCCGACAGCTACAATGTTCTTGCCTGTCAATCAAGTCAGTTGTGACTCTGGTAATGGAATACTCATAATCTTAATATCTTCGAAATTGCAGCGTCACCTCCCGTACAGTGTGTGCCGATCGAGAAATTAGCTATCCAGACTACAATCATTTTTTGTACCGGGCTGTAAACATGTTTATTTCTGCTGAAAAGATCAGCTTTTTTAAATGTGTGTGTATGTGGTTTCAGGTATTTCTGGAGCCAGCCTCAAGCGGACACTCGATGAACTGCAGTTCTAACACTTCCGCATTGGCTTCAATTCTCGCGGCTAGAGGTTGCTGCTTGAGTACAATACATTTGTTAGGTTTACAATTTAAAGTCTATAAGTGCAACAGTTAGTTTAAAGTAGTTTTCCCCATGATCCAGGTCCTAAACCTGCCATCAGTTTGATATTTTCACCACCTTTCGCCTGATATTAATCTAAAGTTATGTTTTTTGCTTGTAAAATTGAGGAGACTAATGGGGAAAAACCTTAAGCTGACAATAACGACACCAAACCAAATTAGTGTGTTGACCTTTTTTGTGTTCACACTTTAAATGGCACCTCAACTGTCTTGCTAACGTGTCATCATCAAGTGAGGCAAAAGAGGCAGCATGAGTTGTGCAATGTCAAATGTTCAAATGCAGTATATTTTGAGTTCATAACATAATACACAAAATGCCTACATCAATTTAAAACAAAGTTATAACCCTAGAAGACAAATATCTGACTGATAAAGTTACAATAAGACATTATCTGTTTAAACCCTTAAAGGAGAATTACACCAATTATATACAACAAGGGGTCATAACAGCATATTAGCTGTATTTCACTGTTTCTTTGTCTATCAGCTGTTCTTCATGTTTACACAGTCCTGTCTGGCAACTGGTCGCTTCGAGATCCTCAATAAATCTGAAGAGGATTTATTTCTATTAACCACTAAATAATACCACAAAAATATTTGTTCTTATTTTTTGGGATGAAATCAGAATTGTACTTTTTTTATCTGCATAACGATGAAATCGCTACCTTGTTAAGGGCTCACTGTTTTGATCTTCGTCTGTTTGGAAATGTTGTCTGAGGACTTTCACAGTGGGTACAGTTTTGTGACCCACTGTGGACAAATTGGTGCCTCTGATCTTTTTAATGGTTTTCTCCTGTATGGGAAAGTTCCGTTTTACAACAAAATCCTCTCTTCTGCTATCTTTAACAGTCATCGTTATCACTCATTGAGGACCTTTATTGTGTCAAATAAAAAGGTTGTTTCTGCAGCATACTGTAATCTCCTTCTTCACTTCATCGAACACCTACCTTGTGGCAGTGGTTTCAGGCATTGATTATTTTAACATAGAAATCATCAACCGTGTTGTTGATGGTTTCGTTTGTTTAATAGAGCTATCAGTATTTTTTATGGCCAGCAAAATAACTCCTCACTGGATTTGTTTTGTATTTTTCTTCAATTTCCTGGAGAAGGAGAATTCTCAAATATCACATCCTATTTATTTTCAGTATTTCAGGAAATTAACATTTTCTTTTGTTTTAAAAAAAAAAAACCTGCTGATATCTAAGGTGTTAGAAAACCGTTTGACTGTCAGTGTGTATATGCTGAGCCTCATATCTTTTATCAGACATGTCAAAATAGTGACAAACAGCGTTTGGAGCCTGAGGGAGCAGTTGACTTTACCTCCTGCTTGTGTAAAACAGCAGAGGAGAATTGTTCAAAAATACTACTGATACCTACAATAACTACAATAATGATGATACAAATAATAATAATAACACAGAAATATTTACCTTAAAGAATATGTAATGTGTCTTTTCTTTTTACGTCTGATACAAAGACATGCAATCAACACAAAGAAAAAAACAGCAATGTATTTACAATTTACAAAGAATCACTTCTCTGTGAAAATAGCACTTATAAATATGATTTACATAACAAAATAAATATGTAAATTACCAATGTAGCTTGAGTTTTTCTTATCTGTTAAAAAATATGTTACAGAATAAAATTACAATTAGTAATACCTTTCCTTCTCTGGAGTGATGCGAAATAGAGGTCCTTTAAAAACATCATTTATAAAGACATCATTACATACAACATTGTCATTATATTAAAAAGTGATCTCTATTATGAAATATAAGAAGGGAGTTACATTAGTGAACACTTTAAAGAACCTATACAAATACTCAAAAAAATATACAATACACGATATTTGTCTCCCTTTAAATGTTCATTGCATTGATCTGAGGAGTGCTGATCTACTGAGGTGATTAAACATGAATGTGTACCCTGTGATCAGGTTGAACAGTCGTCTCGCGATGATAAGACCAATGATAAAGAGGTATAGACTAGATGTAATGGCACCTTGGTGAATAAGAAGGTACTAAGAGACCTAAAATAATTTCCAGATCTACTTTAGCACCACAGTTTCAGGTGATATTTAAACTGGGCGATAATGGCATGTTCACAGCCGTCGGAACCAAAAATATGACGTCAATTTGAACTGTCAGGAATGCGAGATATTTTCACAGAGATATTTTCTATTAACACATGCTTTTGTTCTTTTTGCCAGTAATAATAAACTGGAAAAGTTTCTGATATTTGTTTGCATGCAGCTTCAATTTCAGTAGCCTGAATATGATTAGACTGTGTTAACCCAACACAGCCAAATAACACAAGTGGACTAGCACAGATTGTACAGAGGCCTAGAACAGCCACACTTCCAGATATACTTTTTATGTTGATATCAAATGTTGAGATCAAACTTTAGATATTTTTCCCAAATAAACAATGCCTTTTTTTAACAGGAAAATTCAAGATTATTTGACAAAAGTACAACTCTTGGGATTATGGGACAATTCAGTGTGTCTATTTCATTACTTCAGATTTCTGCCTAAAATGATCAATTATATGACTTTCTGGAATAATCTATGGAAAGTCTCCTTCAGTGATTGGGATTTCACATAAATGTTTTCCTTACAAAAAGACTGGATACAACTTTTACCAGATTTAGGCCTTTGTTTTTGTACAGTTAAACTGTAAGGCTTTATAATCGCTAATACAAACTGAGAGAAAGAAGGGCAAACAACCCTCTTTACCCTAATATTAGGTTAATTATCTGAAGATGAAAACAGCTTTTTCCCTAATGATGATAACATTTCAATTTTTGACTTTGAAATAATGACATACGATAAATCATCTTAAGCATGGCAGCTCTGGGCTTCCATAGATTTGTGTCATTTACCTCTTTCTAATGAGGGATGAGTACCAAATTTAAGATGAATCTGGTGTTTTTCTCACAATGTTGTGTCCCAATATCTGCCTTAGTGTTTAATTTTGTGTAATGAGATGTTTTTAGCACCCAAGTACACTACACTTAAACCAATATACAACTTCTCAATTCTAGTGACTACTTAGAAAAACAGCATTCTTATGTCATTGTGGCATTTTCTTTCATGAACATCAACTAAATTTAATCTAAAAGGATGAAAGTAATATCAAAGAAAAGAAAACATCAATGAGCATCCTTAAAACTGGATTACATTCGAGATATTTTTTCTTTTACAAAGCAAAAGATAATTTAAGCAGAGTAGCCGAGAGTTGTGCCTTGCCATGGTGGCGTATTGCCCCAGTATTTGTCACCTGTTGTCAGGTAATGGGTTGTAGAACAAACCTAAGCCCCTGTGTCTGACTGAGTCTTGCACTACAGTAAACAGGAGGTCAGAGTGGACTAGACTAAAGGTAGAATGGGTTGTGAAGATGGAGTATTAGTTGGAGGTATCAGGCAGGGGAGACCGGACAAAGAGACCAGTCAGCCCTGCTTGGCGTTAGCTTGGAGATGCTGTGTGTACGTGCGTCCCTTTAGCTGCCACTGCTGAGCATGCCCAGTAGCTTGCTGGGGTCCATGCCCTGCTGCTGGGCCATTTTCTGTACGTCGAAGCCCATGTGCATGAGGAACTGAATGACGTTCATCTCCTGTCCTGTGAACTGATCTCGTATGGTGGGGCAGGTGGGGTTGCAATGCGGCCATGGGCAGCTGTCAATCAAGTGTACGGGGCAGCCTTTGGGCGGGGCCTTGTTGTTTCTGTTGTCGTGGAGGCTGCGGTCCCAGCAGTGCAGCGCTCGGGGCAGGGAGGTGCCTTTCACTTGCACATCAATCCAGTAACTAGAACACAACACAAGAGGGCGCTATTAGCTCACAGATGGTCTCAAATGCAAACGTAGTGATCCTTGTTTGAGACAGGATAGACTCTGAGGTTTGGAAATTGAATTTGTTACCTAACGAAATGTCCATACATTAAAGAAAATGTATGCAGCTCTTCTTTTTCTTAATGCTGATGTTTTTAACGTGCAATCATTGGCCTGGTGTGTCAGCCTTTTGCTTTGATAAATGGTTGTTGTGGTCTGTTCTTTGTTTATTGTGTAAGTTTTTTGTATACTGCATTAAATATTTTTCTCAGAGTGTAAAGCTAAATTATTGCTTTCTCTCTTCCATGACCTTGAAACCTTATTTCAGCCTCTTTCATATACTAACATGTCCAAGTATGACAAACTTCCATACATCCTTGAACCCATAAATCATACTCACTTTCTGGTGATAACTTCATGTGATAGGCACGCTGGAGCAAACATAGCCCTGAAGAAAAAAATCAAAAAAGGTAAACAACATAATTAATCCCAATCCATGGGAAAACATTATTCTCGTTTTTTTGTGTGGAAAGCAGACTGAGGCCTTACGGGACATCTTTGAGTGTGTTCCTCAGTTCAATGCCAAGATTCTGAATGTAGCGCCACT
Organism: Notolabrus celidotus; assembly: GCF_009762535.1. Lineage (NCBI taxonomy): Eukaryota > Metazoa > Chordata > Actinopteri > Labriformes > Labridae > Notolabrus > Notolabrus celidotus. The sequence continues at coordinate 13,934,786 of NC_048291.1, forward strand.
GTCCTTCCTGCACTGGCTGGCCTGTTAGCTGGATGTTGTCCACTGTCAACTGGGCTTCATCAAAGAGCCACTGGACTACAAACACAGGGCCTGACAGAAGACATCACAATAAGATGAAATTTAGCAGAGCTTCAATCCAGACATGAGTCATGCAGATGTTTTGGTATCAGACTGATATGTTGGTGAAGCACACTGACATTAGCTTGCATTTTGAGAATAAATGAAAACACAAAGCTCACTTTTTATTGATGGGAAGACTCGGTATCCAAAGAAACAGTTCCACTCCTCCCCCTCATGGGTTTGCCTACACCTCTCTGGCACCACGCCTCCCCAGTACCTGATGGAGCAGGTGAAAAAGCACACCAGACAATGTCTGTATCAGCATCGCTCTAAAACACATCCTTCCCTTAAAATGTCAACATTATATGATATCTTTCTCTGTTTCACATACTTTATGCCTCTCTTGATGGTCTCTGTAGGTGCACAGCTGATGGCGTCCACACAGTCTGTGCAGTGGTACTGCTTGTTGTCCAAGAACCAGCCGGAATCAGACAATCCTCGCACTTGGATCCCAGTGTGCCCCAGTCCCTCCAGCAGCTCTGCAACATGGTCCACGTTGAGAAGGACCCCAGTACCTCCAGCACTGCCCACAGACATGCTCACATTAACACCTTCATTACAGGGATTTGACTGCAACGTAGAAATCATCTCAGAGACGTTTTCATACCTGCTTCCTGCTAAAAGGAGAACTTTTGCATTGTCCAGCCCTTTGTTCAGCAGGTCTTTTACAACCTCCTGAATAATCAGCGAGCCCATGAAGGCATAACCATCTGCAGACATGACAAAGAGAGTAGAGCTGTAGGAAAACACTTGTCTTTGAATGATGGTTAATGACATGTTTTTGATTCCTTTCTGATCATTCACTGCTGTCTTACTTTGCTCTGTTTTGGCTGTAGCACCGCTCCATACATCACTCGAACAGTAGGGGATGTACCTGCACAGAACAACATAAAGTTAAAGCTCCTGTGAGGAACTCTTAATTAGTGTTAATTTTGGCACCCCTTGTGGACAAAGTGGTACATCTTATCTTTTTGTTTATCTTGTCCTGTACATGTATAGGGGCTTTTTTTTAACATAAAATCTAGTTCTGCTGTATTTTAACTGTCAGAAGTACCAATCAATGGGTATATTTGCTTTAAAAATGTAAAAAAAAAAAGGCTGTTTCTTTTGAGTTCTGTGAATTATCTCAGTGACACCGACCCTGCAGCAGTGGTTGCAAGTATTAAAAATGACTATATAGATATATTTCATGTTGTTGCTGATGGTTCAGTTTGCTTCTGTAAGTCATAAAGTGGCACCAATGTCAATCTTAGCCTGTTTCATAACCACCTAAAACCTCCTCACAGGTGCTATGATTAAAAAAAAAATTGAGCTCCAACATACACACGCAAACATGAGTCAACTTACACCATGTTGGCATTCCACCAGTGAGGGTTTTCCTCGGGCAGCGGAGACAGGATCCCCGTGCCTGCAGAGACACATCAACATGTATCATTAGCCATCCTGGCACTCCCAGACACATCCTCTTCTTCCTCATCATCATTACTGACATGGATTACAGTTATTACGCTGCAGTGAGAGAGGGAGGCGTCTCTGTTCCTACAGCAGCGGGCGCCAGGTAGCCCTACACCACAGCTACATCATGACGGGGTGTTGGTTGCAATAACACTGCAGATGAGCACTGATACATCCGATCCTTTCAATTACTGAGACATTACAGGGGGATCTGGGTGCTTTTTTACACCTTATTAGGGGGTCAGGATTTGCTACACGCTACAGATTCAGTAGCAGTGGTGCTTAGAGTCAACTACACAGACTGTCTTAAGCTCACCTGTTTTAGTTTGGGGCCATTTGGATGAGCTCATCAGTCTCCTCATGGTCTCATATCTGGTGTCACAGTTCTCTTTGTTGAAGCAGTACCAGCCACCTTAACATGAAAACCCATCATAAGTCAGTTATTACAAAACAATCCAACAATAACTGAGCTTGAATTGTGCATAAAAATAAATGAAATTATATGGGTGGCAGACAGACCTTCTAAGAATATCAACCACCGTCTGCTGCCTCGAGATTCCTTCAGGTAGTACCTACAAGAGAGAGAAAAGAATGCAAAATCATTACAGCAGGGCAGGTACATGAGGGGGGCTTTTCACAAGCAGGAAATACAGAAACAACAGTAAAGTATGACCACATTCCTTTATTTTGAGATCTTCTAAAAGATGAGATACACTCTGAGAAGTAATACCTCCACTGTTTCTACCACCAGTGATGGTATCCACACATAAAATATAAACACATACGTCATCAGCACTTAAATCTGATCAAGTAAGTCTGGTTTCTTTGCTGTTTTTTTATCTGGAAAAGGTGACAGAAACAGCAAAAAGTGAGACCCTACCAACAAAAATTTGGACAATGAAGTTGTGTTTACAGTTTGCACGTAGGGAACTGATATAGTGATCAAACAGGAGATAACATCCTCCTGTCCCCTATCCTGTTTGTACTGTTGGTGCCAGTGGATGGTATTCCTCATGTTTAAGGTCATACCGTGTACCATCATAATGTCTTCACTCTGAGCTCATCATTCCTCAGCAGTGTTCTCACAGGGACATGGATAAAATCACAAACCCCGGCCATGGAAACAATGAGAGATCAGATGAAATAATGCAACTACAGTTAGGCTGCAGGATGCAACACAGTCGGTTTTGGATTTCTGTTGGACCTAAATGTGCTCCAAATAATGCACCTTTAATGCACCATGTTCTAGGGAGAAAGAAGTTAATGCATGCTGAAATATAATCAGAATGTGCTGTATGTTACTAGCCCAGAAGAGGGCATTGCTTTCTTCTCCTATGCTGCAGAGTGCACTCATGTCAGATGTGTCTTTCTTTCTCGAGAGTTTTGAAAAATTACATGAGTTAAATTTTGAAAAATGTTAGTGAAGTAGCTTTAGTCACAGAAACAATATGCTCAAATTGTGCTCCTGTGATGATCAATCACTCGACTTTACCAGTGATTCAAGTCAAGAGAATGCCAAAAACATTTCAGTGACTTTAAAGAAAACAGACTTGGCTAAGGCTCTGAGCTGTTTGTCAGACACTGAATCACACTTTGGCTGCAGTTAGTGTCTTGTGCTATTATTGTAAACCACAGTCAATGATGTAGGCTGAGGACAGAGCACTTTACTCACAACTCCCAAACAACAAAGTACAGCAGGGTTTGGCACGTTGCACAAGCCAAGAGTGAAGAGCGCTGCGTCAAACCCACTCCGATCTAGCAAGTGCAACACCAGGAGATGAATCACACAGTATGCATTCTTGTTTATCTCCAACTGCAACAACACCTCTCTGGAAAATGCTCTTTGTAGTTGATGGATTAGCATCTCAACTGACAACAACCCCGGTGGTGAATGAAACGGCCATCTGCCGGTAACCCCTGCGCTGCGTCTCTAAAGAGCTCAGAGCTTTACTGCGCTCACAGACAGCTCTTTCTACCACTTTGTGGGAATTATACAGGAGGGTAAATCCATAAAGAGATGTAAAGCAAAACCTTTTCAGCCAAGTCTGTCCATCACTGAGATAAAATAAATTCATTTTAGCCTCTATTATAAGACACAGACCACATCCCAAAAAGTATTTAGATCTTGGTGGCATCTGCAAAAATGTAAAATTCTCATATTTAAATGTTGCTTTTCAGTATAGTGCATGCGCTTTACTGGCAAATCATTCATTGTGGGACACTTTGTTCTTGAAACTACAATCTGGTAATGCTGAATAATGTGTTTGAGACACAAATTAATTAATCTGTCAAATGTCCCTGAATAAAAAACAAAGTGATGCATGGTTATTAACAAAATAAATCATCATTCACAACTGCCTTTGTAACTGGATTCTACTTCATTCACTGTATTTGTAGAGGCAGTAAAGGTAACAAGTACAGGTAATAAAACCTTCCGCACACAACTGACTACATATCTGCATCCAATGGAATGTAAAAGCCCAGAGTCTGTGCATCATTTATGCACTAAGTAAATAGGAGACACAGTGGATCTGTCTGATGTTAATATGCTTTCTATGGCTTATCCCTCTTTAACAAACAGACACATCATGCAGGTTTTCTTTATGCCAAATTGATTTTTGCTCGACAATGTTAACATGGGCTGCAAACAAACGTAGAGGTTCATTGTTATCATCATGAACCAATGACTGGAAATCATTTTACTAGAAACATCTCTCAAATACCAGGTGCCACTCAAGGCAAGTTGCGCACGTTCTACAGTAGCTAAGAAGAGAAAACATGCTGTTATAAGGCTGTAAATTCAACAGTTTACGCAATCTGCGCAATTATCATAGAGAGAGACAGAGAGAGGCAGAGATGGGCGGGGGTCTGCAAACTTAAAGCTAAACTTTCTGCAGAGAAAAATCCTGCATTCTAATTTGAGGCAAAGGAAATGAAGCATAGGCCATGTGGCTATCCGCAAATTTCACGCTTCGCTGACGCAAAGCAGCTGTCTATCTTATCCTGAGCGAACCTTCGGGACCCAGGGCCCGGGACTTTGATTCCTTTTGAATTTGTCCGACATTTTTTCAGTTTATTCTTTTATGCATTTTTACATAGTTTTCAACTTTTTTTTAAAGGATCACCAGCCGATTTCGGAAATTTGCAATAAACCAGCCTAAGTAAAGAGAGCTTCTGTCTCTATTCCGAGGACGAGTATGGTTGTCCTGAGGCCAGATCCATGTGGGTTAATTCGGGTTGCAGGATAACCAGCAGGACAGGGTGAACCCCGCTGAAACAAAATAACAATTCCTACCATCTCCGGGTTGCACTACTGCACAACTGACCCTGCACTGACCTGCCGCTGATCCACTCAAAGAGAAGAAGAATTCATTAACCATTTATAGCTGCGATATTTCCATTTAACATGCTACATACCCTGCGGGGCTCCCGTCGTTGCAGGTGACTGATGTATTTTCCAAAAAGTTCAGCTTCATATCATAGTCGAGCTTCTGCGCGGAGCATGGGTAGAGGGACTGCGCGAGGTTCTTCACTTGTGTCATGAAGTTATCCATGTTCTCCTCCACAGCGGTGAAATCCAGAGGGAAGCTCTCCGTAGTGTCAACCCGGTCCGCCCGGTACGTGGGAGGAGGTGGTGCGCGTCGCGGTTGTGGGTTGCGGCCACCCCGGAACCTCCGTGCGCAAAGAGCTCCGGAGTACATCAGCATCAGCAGCAGCAATGATGAAACCATTCTTATCGCTGTCATCATTCCCTCGTCTTCAGTGTCTTTCCTCCAAATGTAAAGTGTCGAAGCACAAAATCGCACTGAAGGAGACTGGACAGACAATTACGCACGGTCAAACGACGCCACGACTCTATTCGCCGCTCTAGGAAATACTAAATAAAGTTTCCTGTCTTTTTTAACAAATGAGAAGTCCTCTTAAATCAGTCAAAGGCATCTGAAGTGTATTTCAAACTTTCCAGGAATGCGCCTTCAACCGTGTGCCAATCTATCCAGCAAGACTCAAGCGCTGTTGCACCAAGCGCACAAGCTTGAACGACAACACTTGTGCCATGCTCTTGTATTTTATTCAAACTTTCCCCCCTTGTGTGTCCGTCCAGCCAATCACAGCAGCGGGGCAGGACTCGGGGCATGATCAAGCGTGGCAGACTGCCCCCCTTTTTAATTTATAGAGGGGAAAAAAATGTCCATGCGTCGGTTCTTTGATCCGCGAAGTTTTATTTGATGTGGTGGCTTTTATTGGCCTTGAAATGCCCATTTCCCATTCCACCACAAATTTATGAAGTGAGAATACCATCTTGTTACACACTTACATGAAAATCAAGTGGGAAAACTCATCACACAGAGTAACAACAACATTTGACCAGGAATTCTCATGGATTATACCTGCCTAAATAAAGGTAACTTGTTCTTATTTGTTTAAAAGCTTTGATCGTTAATTCAATTCTTAAAAGGAGGATGAGAATAGGATGTTTTTTGAGTATTGTTCTTTGAATAACGAAAAATCTTTCAGTTCTGACTTTTACTCATGTTTTCTTAAGGTTTAAAAATAGGGACTTGGACACTTGTTTTTTAATCCAGTCTGCCTCCAAAGATCAAAGCAACCATCACTCTTTCTCTTCCCCCTCCTCTCTCCTCCTCCCTCACACTTCAGACTCTTCCAAACTTTTCTGCTCTACTGTATATTTGAAGTCGAGCAGAGCATCCTGATGGGAAGCCTTCTTTTTAGCACAGGAATGCCTCGTTACGGTTGGGGTAGGCCACCCTCAAATAGCCTCTCATTTTAAGGACACACTGAAGTTAAAATGTAGCCCACAGGCTGAAAGTGATTTTTCCTCAAGATGCCACTTGCTGGTGTTTTATCTTTGATTGACACATTCTTAAAGTTCATTTAAAAAAAAACGGTTGTTTTAAATTAAGTTTCATTTTAAGGGATTGAACATCACAGTTTTGGCTGGGATTTTCATCACTGCTAACTTTTAGACTCCCTTTACATTTGTACCTTTTTAAAATCTCCCATTTACATTTATATAAGAGTAACGGGCCCTCTTTGGTTGTATTCACACATGCACACATTTACAAGATGATCACAGTGAAGACGTCTGCAGGTCTCCTTTTCTTTGTCTGCCGTCATGTTGTAAACATTACAACGGCTTTTGAAGCATGCTTTTGATGCATGTCCTGCCATCCAAGACTCATCGCTCCCTCTACCCACCACCCCTCGTGTCTAACAAGGAAGGTCTCATGCTGTGAAGGAGTGTGAACAACCAACTTTAACAAATTTCAGGGGCAGAGCTAAAAAAAAATTCCGAGTGCATGTGTGAAAGCGGCTTTCTTTCTTTCTTTCTTTATTCAGATCCCCATTAGCTGCCACTAACGCAGCAGCTACTCTTCCTGGGGTCTACATAAAACAAAACATAACATACAAAATATACATAAAATACAAAACAAGAAATTCAACAAACATTACAAAGAAAAACTATGAATGCTATATAGAAATAAAATACAAAAAACAAAAAAATGCTACAGACATTAAATACAAAAACAAAAACATGCTACAAACATAAAATAGAAAAAATGAAAATGCTTCAAACATGCAATAAAATGAATCAAAAAACAAAACAGTATGTTTACTAAAATTCATTAAAATTCATTAATGTTAGAGTTCTGATTTAGGTGTTCCTTTAAGAGTCTTTTAAAACTGGCTTTACTGGGGCCTTCAATTATAGTGACTGGTAAATTATTCCAAAGTGTGATGGCTCTATACACAACAGATCTGCTCACCGCATCAGTTCTTGGTCTCTTCTTGACTAAATGACTTAACTTCAGGGCAGCTCAAGTTTTCTCCCAGGTTTTTTACAAAATGATGGCCAAGCCATGTTAAATTTGCTGCAAATAACTTATTTAGCTTAATTATATTGTTTTATGGTGGATGAATATGCTGTTGAATTAAGTGGCCTCACTTTGAACTTTGAGTTGTGTGTATTTGTGGGTTCAATGGATGAGTTGTTGTAGGGAAAAAAAAGTGTCAGTTAGAGTTCACCATGTTTTGCAGAGCAACTCTCAATCAGATACAATACCTAATACATGGCCTATGATAACAATAATATCATGATACACTAATCACTAATCCTGCAATAATTGATTCATTGCAAGACAGTCATATAATGATACATCACAGTGCCTGATTAACTGAAGAAATAGAAATGCCTCCAAAAGATAAAGGGCATAATTCATGTCATTAGTGCCCCCATGAGGAGTCATCAAATAGAGATGCACTTTGGAAGGGAAATCTGTTCAGAGAGCTGCATTATTTTTTAGATGAAATATTGATATTTGATGCCACCAATATGATAACTGTATCATACCAGCCAATACAGGGATAATCATCAACATTTTGTTCCAACAATTAGTGTTGTAGCACTCGAGACCGGTCTTGGTTTCAAGACCGCTTATTTAAGGTCTCGTCTCAGAATCGAAAGGATTTGTACTCGGTCTTGTCTCGGTCTCAGACTGGGCGGACTCCATTTTTTATATCGAGACTGGTCGAGGCCACCACTGATGCACTCTGCGTCCCTGTCTTTACTATGATAACACAACTAATGAGAAAAGGCTTGACAAAATAATCCTGCGCAGTTACCGCTACGACCTCCTACCTGGCCTGAGATCTCAGGCAACAGAAAATACAGTTTTAACTCTAATCTAAAGCGAAAGTTAAACTAACGACGACAAAACGTAACTAACGGAGTCAAAAGTCTCACACAGCAAATCAAAAGAAAGGCAACAAAGACAAAACCATATTATGTCCTTTTCCAGAAAGAATAACTTTAGATCCTCTAGACGTGACCAACACAATCAGTGGCCCATGAGCCAAGTCAGGTCTTTTGACTATTGCAATCTGGCCCATCATTTAGCACACATACACTTGTTATTTTGGGGTCTTTTTGCCTTTATTTTGTTAGTTGTCAGCTTGAGATATACACGAAATGTAGGGAGAGAGAGAGATAGAGAAGAGAGAAGACATGCTTCAAATCTTGTCAGGACCTGGGATCAATCCTGGTGATCCAGAGGAGTGTAGTCTCTGGGCACCTGTTCTACCAACTAGGCTAAACCGGTGCACCAAGATTTACTTTTTATCTTTTAATTCTTTACCTCTGTTTTAAGCAGAGGATCAATTAAACAAAAAAATAAACTACATTATGTTTTTGTTTTTTAAAACAACCTAACTCTATTCATGTAGGAAGGGCAGAGTTAACCAGTTCACAAGTCTGACATGAAATGTTAATGTTCGGCCACTCAGTACTCAGTTTTTGAAATTTGGCCCTTCTAAAATAGTAATGAATCAGGCCTGTTCTAGAAATGTCTGTGCCATGGACACAACAACATATAAACTGTAAATCTGCTTCACACCCTGTCAGAAAAATAAACTCTATCCTCACGGTTAATCTGTGTGCCTCCAGGATGTTGAACTGTTCTGAGCCAGGTAAGATGGATATGAAGTCACCGGCAGGACTGATGGAATTCATTGTGAACTTCAAACAGATGCTTGTATAGATTAAAACATGTGGTAGGGCCCAGGAGGAGAGGCTCTGTCACAGATTGAGTCTAGTCACTTTGACCCATACCTCCCTGTTTTATCACACGTCATCCCCAGAAATGTACCCCTCAAATCACTCGCAGATGGACGCTGGCCTCTGACACACGAAGAGATGCCCCGGTGGTGTGTCAAAAACATCCTCTGACCAAAGTGGGAGAGAAAAGTAAGCTGCAGTGATCTCACTGTGAAGATTCAGCAATGGGAGGTTCTGTGTTAAACAGTGAGAGGCTGGAGTTGGAAACATTGGTGCGCTTTGCTACTGTTGGTGCACGGTGGTTTGTTCTGTGCTGTGCACCTTGTTTGAACTCCAAGCGCTAAGCCTTTCTGGCTTTCACTGGTAATTCTCTTTGTCCCTTTTTCCTTTGCCTCCCATCGTCTCTGCGTAGCGTAGAAACAAATTTAACCATGCAAGTCCAAATGGATTAATCCTAGATTTAGGTCATTTGAAAATGACCCAGCTGTTCTGATGGCAGTCCCTCAGAAGTGCCCCCATAGCTCCTGTAGGCCCCTTAGCCCCCACCCTGACTCCAGGCCTCCTGTGAAAGTCAAAGCCTGTCTTTCATCTCCGATCAGTTGCATGTGCCCTCACAGATCCACAGGTTTTACTGCTTAAGTCTGGGCTGGCAGCATTGATCATGTGACCGTTGCCTGCCTGGCGTTGAGACACATCATAGCTCTGTGAGCGCTCTCTGTCTGCGCGGCCTGCCAGTTCTGCTCACACATCCCTGTTGTCTGTCTCCCCTGCCTGTTAGTTTTGATTTGCACATGCTGTTGTCAAAAGTCCATCCGTGATCATCAAATCCTGCTAGTTGGAACTGTTAGGTCAGGTTACATCAAAGAGATCAGGAGGGATCAGCCTCTTGAAAGGGACAGGCTCTGGCTCATATCATCAGAAACAGGTGGAGGTCCTCATTCGAAGAACAAAGGAGAGATCACCATCTATAAAACTTTTATATTTCATAGAAAAGTTTCTTTAAATTCTTTTAAATTGCCACCTTATACTACACATAGAATGCAAACTACACTCAGCTCCAGCTCAATTCATATGATATCAGATTGTGGGACATCGGTGCAGCACAAAATCCCATAAAGGTCACAACAGCAAAGCCTGAGACTTCGTGGTTTAGTGCCACTAAGTGTTAAAGTGTGGAAATCTGCTGAAAGCCAGGGTGAAAAGGGAACTGCAAATGTAAGGAGCAGGTCGCAGGTGTTAGGAGTTAGTTGAAAACTTGTCAAAACCTATAAGACAGTTTGTATACATTGTAGTAATACCACTAGTCTATGGCTGATATTTTCTACTCCTTAGTAAAAACATGATTAAAATCAATACACAAGACTCTTGTGTTTCTGTGTCTTGTCACAGCTTGGCAAGAGTAGTGCAGAGGAACTGAAGTCCTGGAAACGTGACATTTACAGACAAGATTTTGACTTAAAGGCATAACAAAATAACTTGTGTGCACAATTGAAATATCCTGAAAGAACAAGTAAGTATTGTGTGAAGCCATTTTTTTTTTCTTGTGTAGACAAGTTAATTATCTTGTGCCAACATGACAGTTGATGTTGTGTGCACAAGATAATAAGTTGTTCCCACAAGATAGAAAACTTTTGAACACAAAACAATAAACTTGTTCCCTCAAGATAACAATGTGTGCGCACAAATACATTACATTTTTTGCACAAGATATTAACTTGTTCCCATTACATCTTGTGCTAATTACCTGGTATCCACAAGATATTAACTTTCACACAAAATAATAAAAATAGTTCCAACAGGATAATTATTTTGTGCGTACGAGATAATTAACATGTTCCTACAAGATGATTATATTGTGTGCAAAAGATAATAACTTGTTTCCACAAGATATTAACTTTTGTGCACAAGATTAAAAGATGTTCCCACAGGATAATTATGTTGTGCAGGCAGGACAATTTAAATTTTCCCACAAGATAATTATATTTTGTGTACAAGATAATAACTTATTTCCACAAGATAATAACTTATTTCCACAAGATAACAACTTCTGTGGGCAAGATTATGACTTATTTTCATCAGATTAGTAAATTGTATGCACAAGTTATTTTCCTGCGCACAGAAGTTAATATCTTTTGTGCAATATAAAAAAGCTTTACTCTTTAGGACTTCAGGGGCTCTGAAGAGTAGAGTGGCCGTTCTCAAAAATATGTTGATTTCTTCAGCTTTCTTCTTTTTTTTAATGTCCTTTTTTATCAACATTTAGGTTTGACTACAGTGTTAGAAAGCTTCAGTGTCTCAGGCTCTCCACCCCTCTGAAATCATTTCACCCTTCAGCTTCTGTTCTGTATCACCTTGAAACAAACCTACGCAAGCATGACACCTTGATTTCACGTCAAAACCATTGTTTTTAACCCTGCAGACAAACATTTTTGGGTGTTAACACACTGTAGAGTCCCTTTCATTTGCCCCCAGCACATGTTCCTGATATTTCCCAGAGAGATCGGTAAACAACCTTGTTCCCGACCCGAATCGAGTCGAGAAGTGCCATCGAAGATGTGGACGTAAACGGAGGAGAAAAAGAGAGTAAGAGAGGCAGGAGACATCTGTCGAGCAGGCTCTCATTTCGTAAGAAGTGGCCGTCTATTGGTTACAGATGATGCCCTGTTTGATAAAAATGAACTCTTTCAAGATAGGACGGCTTGCATTGGGGTCTCTCTGGCACCGAGGGGTAATCAGATAGTTCTTCTGACAGGTCAGCTGTTTGTTGTTGATCTTTTATCTGATGCTCTCCAAATAGCTGCTATTGCCTGTAAACAGTTCTGTCATTCATTCTGGGCAAGATGGACATTTGTGTCTGTGAACACGCATGTTTTGTGTGTTTGCCTGCATGTGTTGCCATACAGGAGCATGCGAGCAATGGACCTGTTGTCTTGGAGGTATCAGTGCGTGAGTGTGCAGGCTTCCTCCAGGAGTTTTCCATTCATGCCTGGTGCTTGAATCACCCTCTGCAATGCCCTCTTCCAGGTAGACAGAGGAGGGATCAGCGAGCAATTACCATTTAAAACCTGCTATTATTACCATCAGAGAGGCGACAGGCCTCTCTTTCCTCTGCTCTTCTTCTCATTTACACAGAGACAGCAGCAGAATCACGCTCTTTTGTCTAGGAAATGTTTATTTATGCCAAAGATATGCCAAAGGACACAGAAAAGCCCTTATTACAGGTCATGATAGTAGAGCCACAACACATTATTCATTCTCTGTCCTTTAACCTGGTAGTCTTTACGGGGAAGTCCACACCCTGCTGTTAACTATGGTCATTATTCAATTTGGAAGAGCTGTTTTTGAGAGAGTAGACCTTAAAGAATCCCTAAAGGAAGAGCTGAGAATTGCAACTACTTTTAAAAAATGTGTTGTTTTATTGTGGTCTCACCAATTTGGAGGGAACAAGCACAGACTTTATAAAAAACATGGAGCCATTGGTTTCTGAAGAGGCATTATGAGGCCCATTGATGGCAGTTGCCATATTGGAAATCCTGACTCAGACTAACTTCCAGCTAATCTTGAAACCAGAAAAAAGTAAGAGTTGAGGCTATGGACAAATTACATAATTTGTGTGTGGCGCCATCTTGCGTAGCTGCCATTACTGTGGTGGCAACTCAACATCTGCTGCTGCCTGTTGACTGTGACAGCAACATATAAAGTTAGATTACAGACATTAGAAAGCCTCTGATGAATTAACTTTGATCAGATTCTTAATATTATTTAGTTTACATATTGGGCATTGGTTACAACAACAACCTGATACATTTAACAAAGAGAAATAGAGAGAAACTTGACCATCTGCCACATATTTGTGAGTAAGTGCTGTGTAATATAACTTTATTGCGTTAATTAATTAACAGTTAAGATAAATCATTACAGACTGGTTGCATAGACAAATACATTTTAAAACATATTAATTAAGCATAGATTTTCTTTATTTTGTCAACACAAAAGGGATTGCAAACATGATTAGCCCGCTAGCTAGCACAGGATTGTGTTTACATGATGTATACTGTTTATACATGATGATTTCATTAATTGCCTGGAAAATGCCATCTAAAAATCACCAGGGGAGGGACAAAATTAATACTAATTATCCAGTCAACCCATGTAAAGTGTCCTCTCATACAGAGGGACTCTTCATGGAGTAAAGCCTTGTGTTATGTTATGTTCAAAGATAACAACGTTTTCGGATTGTAACAGTCCTTAACATTACAAGGGTAATAACATTGAAAGTGGAGTGCCACTGTAGCTTATTGGTTGAATTGGGTCCCAATTCAACGCGGGAGATGCCACCGCAATAACGACACCTTGTTAACTTCTCGTAATTCATCAGATTCGTCTATAGCCTTTAGCCAGCTGGCAAACAGCTACAACGCAACTACCTGTCAGTCAAATCAGGCATGCCCCTAGGTGCAGGATTAGCTCAGTGGTTAAATTATGTGCCCCCTGTACAGAGGCTTAAGTTCAAAATGGGTGGCCTGGGTGTTTATCCAAACCACAGCCCTTTGCCACATGTCATCCCCCACTCTGTCTTCTCTGTTTCCTACTCAATAAATGCATAAAAAGCCAGAGGAATAATCCTGTACAAAAATTAGCCATGACCCTGTTTATGCCTTAAAATAATAAAAACCGATGAGATATAAATAGATAATTCACTCCCCGTACAGTTGTCACAAGTAAAGAAATATGATTTTTGTATCAGGCTGCAAACATGTTAAATTCTGCCCTTCAGATGGAAGTGTTGACACGGGCCAGCTACAAGTGGACACTGCAGTTTCATGCACTTCCGCTTCAGCCTCATTTTCAAACACTGGAGGTTGCCACTTGGGAAAGAGTTGTTGACTTGCATATGAATTTGATATGAGGTCGAAACTTTTGGTGCCAGTTTTTAAGACAGGGTTTAAGACTGAGATTTACTCGAAAGATCCACTAAAACACACCCTGGTCATGGACTAGGATTAAACCCTCTCTGGGAAATGGTCCCATAATGTTGTGAGTATCAACGGTATGCGCTCCCATCCACTGAACCACTGGGACACCATTGGCGCATGGCATGTGCCTCATTATTTTTGACACTCTCTTAACACCAAGCAGCCGTTTTCTTTTATCCTCTCAGCGAGAAGATGAAGCTTCTGTAATGAAAGAAGACAATGATCAGTGCCAGCCTCTTGGCCTTGCCGGGTACCTGCTTTGATGTCATATATTGGTGTATAGCGGGCTGTGGCCCATGCCAAAGAGCACCCATAGTCGCCAACTGTCTGACAGGCTGCCTTTCATCACAATGACATCACTCTGCTACTTGATTACTTTCCACGGGCTCTTCCAGGCCTTGGAATTTTCTCCCAGGAATCTGAAATCATCATCCCGCCTTTACACCCTTAGTCTCAAAATAAAAGGAGCACACATCTGAGAGCTTGTGTGGCACACATTCAGTATTTATATTCAAAGCTGACAGTGTGTTTAGTGTCATTACAGTGAAGCCTGCACTTTAAAATGTACTCCGGCCTTGTTTCGCAAGTGGGATGACTGAAGACAAGTTCAGTGTGTTTAGGAGGATTCCCATGCAGCTCAAAAATAATGTGGCTAAATAAATCATGGAAAATAAAAGCAACTTTACACATGGCAATCTTTGATCTCAGTATTTCCCGTCCCTGCATTTTCCTTCCATAAGGGAGAGCAGTGATAAATTACAAGGTAGAACCTGAATTGTTTGCTTTTGGAGGAAACTGTCATGCGAAGTGGATATTTTTAACCAGCTTCTCTGGCTGGCAGCGCTGCCCCTCTGCCTGTGAGACCGCTGTTTGTCTTCACCTGAAGGTCAGAAGTAACGTGAAGACTCCTGTAGATGCCTTGAGGATCAAGAGGAGTCTGTGGGCCCCTGTCCATACTCTGACTGGAAATTAGAGTTTGGGTAGTTCAGGTTTTATTGAAGTGGGTTTTTTTATAAAGCCAATTATTGCAGAACTTTTTTGCTTTTAAGGTGCTAGAGAAATGAAATAAACTTGAAACTTGATTACTTATCAATAGTAAGTGTATTAACCGGGGGGATATCTCTTTGTTGAGAAACTGGCCTGAGAATTGGAAAGGAAGCTAAGCTATTGACCACTGCAGACTGAGTCTGCTCTATCACATGATTTAGCAGAAACTTTAACCCAATACTACTGTCTGTGTAAGTGTATATCTATTTAGAATGTTACAGCACTTTACTTTGCCATCAGAAAGCCCATTTGTTTTGGCACTATGCTTGGACGCCACACGTGTTCTCCCGCTTACAGCACACTGATCAACTACTCACGTCTATGATGTAGAGTCATCTGGATTTTTGCCAGTACACTGATATATTGAGAATTTATATTTTCTTGCATCCCAGTTTGACACAGTTTTAAGCAACGAATGTTAAACATTTGTCCAAAAAGGTTCATTTGGTCTGACTGTGTCTCTGACTTTTAAATGCCTTTCCTGCAATAAAACATACATTGGCGAAACAGGCACATGAAAAAATGAACACAGAAAAAATTTTGAGAAAGAAAGAAACATCTGAGGCACACACACATGCAACTATGCGAACAAGGGCAGAACATAGAAACAGCCATGTCAGACCACTGCAAGAGAGAAAATCTAATCATGGACTGAGATAAGGTCACGGTCATCCTCTCAGAGGGCAACACATACCAGCATTCGATGAGTGAGCAAGCAGAGATCAGGAAAACAGGAGGGGGGGGGGGGGCGATCCTGTGTAACTCACCTTACAGACAAGTCATAACAACATCACGTGACTCTTCTGAGGAAGACTGCGGGAAGTTTGTAGAACATGTCAACATTAAAAGATAACACACTGACAGCAAAGTGAAGTGATGAACCATTTCTAAATATAGCATGTAATTACACCCCCTTTACTATTTGGGTTGGATTTTCTTAAAATTGCCTGAATTGCCGGGTGCTGTTGGCCTAGCGGTCTAAACGCACTCCAAATACAGAGGCTATAGATCTCGTCACAGCGTCTGCAGGTTAGATTCCAGCCTCAACCATTTGCTGCATGTCTTCCCCAACACTCTCCCTACATTTTCTGTCTCTCTTCAGCTGTCCTATCTATTAAAGGCAAAATTTCCCCAAAAATACAACTTTAAAAATTGGCTGAATTGCTTGGTAGAGCTGACCCCACCTGTAGTAGTTGACGGCATAGCTTCTGTTCTGATTCTCAGGCCAGTGTCTTGACAAAGGAGCCAGGCTGCTCCTTCCCCTTTGGATAATACACTTACTATTGTCAAGTACCTCAAACAACCCCACCTCAAAAAACCTAACTATCCCTTTAAAGAAACATTTCAAAGGATTAGATAGGGTTTTTCCATTCTCAGCAGAGAGTATGTAGGATGGCTGCATATCTTCAAGAGGCTGAAGTGGGATAGACAGTACATACTGTAAGTGATGCCTCTGCCAAGTTCTCACTGCAATTTGATGTATTCAGATGCAAACAGCACATATCCCCTTGCAAACACTTGCAGGTGCAATCATCATCGTAAGATCTAATTTGAAACATGGATTAATAAAAATCGGTTTTACCAACATAGAGTACCTCTTCCTACAAAGCCACCTAAGCAGTCGTAATGTGAGTGTAATCCCAAAAGATTCCATCTTGGCTCATGAGGTCAGCCAGTGGAAACACTGATTCAAAACAATGTAAAGTATCTGTTTTGGACCTGCTTCCCTTTCTCTTGCGGCAGGAAGACGGTCGTCATTTTGTGGGGAGAAGAGAGTGTTACTCAGGCTTTAGTCACAAAGAGCACGAGAAGAGCCATCATCACGGCACATCATCTTGTTTTTGTCATGACTAATGAGCAGATTGCTAACAGCACTTTTTTAGCGATCTGGTTTTGATCTCTCTGTCATTCACATCACTGGAATTTGGAGACGGGGCTTCCTTTTGGACACCTTGAAAAGCAGGCGTTGTTATGAACTGTACATGGGTTATTAGTCAACCTATGAGTAATCCCACATTTGTCTCTTTCCTGTAGGTCTGTAAAATGAGAAAATTATGAGTGTAAGAAATGTAGAGAAAAATACATTCTACTACTACTATAAAGTAAATTCCTTAAGTGAGGACTACAAAAACAATTAAGTAAAAACATCAGGCGAATAACATGAAATCTCCTCAAAGTGAACGCTGTCACATCTGGCTGACAGGTGTAGGACTAATTCTCATGTGTCAGAACTTTCCCCTTAATTTACTCATTTAAGAGTCCACAAAAGTGAAAGTCCTGCAGCTTGTACCTCTGGATTCAACAAAGAGCAAATTTAACTCCCAGGTAAGAAAATTGGCTTGGTTACCCCTCTAAAATAAAAGCACGCTGGGCAGGTAGGGGAAGGGACAACTGTAACGTGTCTGAAGCGTAACCTGTTCTGCGGCCCTCGCTTTGAAACCAGATGAAGATCGGCTGTGGCCCTGAAGTCATTACACCTTCAAAGGTAATTAACACATGGCTTTTGTTTGGGCCCGATGAGCCCCAGATTATGTAGGTACAGATGGTCAGGGGGGCGGACGACAGATACCAAGAGCAAGGTGTGCTTGGATGTGCTTTCATGTCAGCAGGAAGTGCTTGACCCCTGGCCCCCTCCTGACCTCAAATCTAAGCTGTCAACGCCACTTCCTTTAATGTGCCCTGTAAAGATGAACATGTGGACAGAGACAGGGGGCCTGCGCAGTCCTGCGCAATGAGCAAGAGAACCCAGCTGGCATCTCTACCCTGCAAAACCTTTAGCTCAGTTATGCTAATATAAGGTTATATAAGATCAAAGCCTGTCTTTTTTTTTGTCAGATTGTGGAAGAAACGGCAACATTAGCTTTTGGAACTGTGAGATACATCATTTTGGAGATCGGAAAGTTGTGTATTTTTGTTCATCACAGCAGGTCTTTCTTCTGCTCTGCTCTGCTTTTATGAGTTATGCTTCTGTGTCACTTTGTGCTTTTGCTTGGCATAGGATTTTCTAAAAACAAAGCATTTTAGCCCTGATGTCTTTACAGGATGTTGTAGGGCACACTTCCATGGCCATAATAAAAGTTCTTCTCCCACCTTGGAGGGACTACTGTGTCCCATGGAAATTCAAAACAACCTGTTGACATATCGCTTTAGCCCAAAGCATCACATGTTTAACGCAACCAAGTAATTTCGGTGCCAGTATCAAGTTGTTGTTTTATACTGTTTCTCTAACCGCATAATACGTTTTGTTGCCACAAAAAGTTCTAAGTGGGGTCCCAGAAAAACATATTTTAAACTAGTATGACAACATAACCAATGATCACTAAACAGGATACAAATGTTGAAATTAGGTTGTTAACACATTTAATTTTTCACACGAAATCACAATTACAGCCCATTTTGGGCTGTGTGATGTTAACAAGAAGGTTCAGAAATATTATAAAGAAAGCAGTTTTCAACATTTACCCCTGAAGCAGAAAAACAATAACTGCAACAGTATGCCCTGGTACTGAGGCTAAATTGCCCTGACTAATACAGGTAGAGAAGATGGTGACAATGTTGACTGATAGGATACCTGTAGGCAGACTGAGCAACATAAATCTAGTAGTTGCTCGTAGTTGCTCGAGAAAAGCTACCCAGAGTGAAGCAAGAACAGACAGCCAGACAGCTCTGTTGCCGAAAGCATGGAGGAGGACAGCGAAAGAAAAATGTACGAACATTAACTCAAGAGTCTTTGAGCTTTTCATAGCCATGCGTGTCAGTTTCAAACCAAACACAAGAACCTGTTCAGCTGTGGAGTGTACTGACCTGAGGGTTTGTTGATGTCTTGTTGGTAAGTTAAATGCATGTTTTGGTCAGCCAAGAGAGTGTGACATCAGACCCTTGGTTCGACCAGACAGATTGCTTCTACACTTGCCTTTGCTCCACCAGCACAATACTGTATGTCAGCATCCATCGAGGTGGTATTTTGGCTTCACATCTCACAATAGCAGGAGATGAAGGCGCACCTTCTACTGTATATTAAGACATGCAGATTGGTGATATTACCAAGCCTCCGATGTTGAAAGTGAAGCCAATGCAGAAGTATAAAAATTGCTTTTCCTCAAGTGTCCACTTGAGGCTTGCTGTGAAAACATGAATCCCCATCATCACCCATGATAAAGTGTCAATTTTCTCGCCAAACTAAACATGTTCCCAGCCTGGTTCAAAAAATAATTTTGGTCTGTATAGCTCAGTTCATTATTCCCACACACTGTACTCATCCGTTTTGAAAATATTGAGACTAAGAGCCAGACATAAGTTTGCATTATTGGAGGCATGGCTGAGTTGACTTACAGGCAGACATGGTGTAACAGTTTGAGAGGTTTACGTCCACCTTAGCTCCACCTCTTTATTTGTTTCAAGGTTGACTGAAAGTGAGGTTGAGTCAACATTTCCAGCATGGTGAACTGGGTTGTATTTCCGGGCTGGTGCTCGCGCTGGTTCACAGCTGGATGAACTTGTGAGCCAGTGCGGCACCCATTTGTTTTTCCACCCTCTCGAGCCCATGGAAGAGGCATGTCATGACTTCAGATTAACGTGACCGCCTTTCCCAGCAGCGCTAGCGTGAACTTTCCCTAACAAAAACAACAATGGTGGACAACGGCAGCTTTTCTCCTCCAACATATTTTTCAAATTTGTATAAGTCACTGAAACAAAGATAGCCGCTTCGCCATACTCAGTTTGTGGGTCATGCTAAGCTAGCTGGCTACTACAGTGTTTTCATTTTGTATATTCAAGAGAGGATTATATAAATCCTCCTATCTACTTTTCAGAAGAGAGAAAAGCGGCCAAGCAAACTTCTAAAATTCCCAAACTTTCCCTTTAAGTCAGCTTTTACTCACCCTTTACTCAGGCTAATGAAATGCAAAGCTCACATTAATAATGGAGACTAATAGGCTCCAGTTTTGTTAATTACATCCTCACAACTTATCCAGACTGTTGCTGTTGTGATGACGCTTTACTGGGCTATTTTTGTTTGTTTGAGTCATTGTGATTCTCGATTATTCTAGATGACAAAAGAGTTAAACTTCCTGGGTGATTCAAAGGTATGAGTATTTCTAAACTTAGCCTTGTTTTGAGTATTGGGTATGTCAACGTTTAGGTGCAGGTGGTATGATTCACACTCAGATAGCTGTGGTAAACTGTACTCCACATGTTGTTCGTCATAAGCAATGAAGAGCTCCAGGTCTACATCATCTGCTCCCCTGCAAGCATCAAACACACATATATGCAGAGGCACACATGCACGCACGCACGCACACACACACACACACACACACACACACACACACACACACACACACACACACACACACACACACACACACACTGACACAGTGATCCCTACAGTTTAATATGAATTATCTCAAGCAGACACTTGGATCTGTGGGTCAGCAGTCTGTCTCAGGAGAGTGTTTGATGACTGCGTTTTATTGTTCCAGAAAGTCAAGATCTTCAAAGCTCTCCTTCTGTTCTCCACAGGGCACCCGGGCAGCAGCTGTCGGGATACACTCGGCTTTGTGTTTTTATACGAGAGAAGAGGCAGGTCAAGCCCACTCTCACAGAAATGTTTTTACTGGGGGGTAGGCACTCAGTGGATACCATAATATTGTTGTTCTGCTCTTTTGTGCCGGAGAGCGGGGAGCGTGTGAATCCCATCGGATGGTACGTCATCTCTCCTGGGTCTGATGCTGATCAAATAGCCTTTTTGGCATGATTCAGCACTATCCTCATGTGTGTGAATGAACGAGTATGTGTGTGAAGTGTTACAGACAAAACAGACCACCACTTGGGCTTTAGATCAAATATCTTCTCTCTTGTGCTCCTTTGAAGCAAAGTGTACAAGCTTTTACACTAAGGAAACACCTAAGTCTTGTACAATAAGTGTTATTTGGATGGGTTTGTGGCAAATGATTGAACTTGACTTACTGCTTGTGTTAGAACACACCAAAGTACATATGAGTTTTGCTTGTCACATCATCAGCTCCCATGAAGAATTTCTTGTCCCTGCTTTACAAATTGCATGTGAAAAAAGATGATTCTATTTACAATGCTTCAATAATGAAATAAAATATGTTGATTGTTGTAGTCCATTCATGCCTCTTAGAAGATAAAGGTTTGCTTTAGACCGGTAGAGTAATTACTGCCAGTTCACACTGCTTCATTTTGTTAAACCAGAGCCCTTTAAAAAGACACTGTACTACATATTTTCCTCTTGATGCATTCAAGTGCACATAATGCAATCAAATAAGAGCACCCACAACAATAAAAATAATCTATAACATATCAAAAATGGACAAAAATGACAACTTTTGCCATCTTTGAGGTTGTAAGCGGTTAAGCTAAGAAACTATGACAGTCTGAAGCCCTTTTCACACAGGTATTCCACAAAATATCCAGACATTATCCAAGAAGGGTGCATGTCAAAAAGCAGAAGACAAAATCTGTTAATCCCAACTTTAAACTGACTTTTTCCTGTCTGCCTGAGTAAAAAAATTGACATGAAGTTGAGGTGAGCCAATGTGAAGGCAGCAGGTAATAGTCAGGAACATTTAAAATGAGCGAGTGGGCGGAGTGACGCCATTGTCCACATTAAGCAGAGTTTATCTGCTTTATTCTTTGTACTGTTCGCCTCAGTTGCCTAAATATTGTTTCTACTGTTGTGTTTGTACATCCCTACACATGTTGTTCTGCTATTAACCTAGACCAGCCATCATTACAACAACTTCTACCCCTGTGAGGAACATGTGTGGAAGGGAATCCTGGGAAGTTAAGGACCTCTGTAGAAGTAGCGCTCGCAGCGTTGTAACATTTCCACAAAAAAGACTGCACCTTTGTACCTACATATTTAACTCTGTGTGGCGTAAAATAGGTCTCCCAATGTGTCATTTCGCAGTGCGTTATTTTGTTGCTTAAGCATAAGAGGTGTAGTGTGTACATACACAGCAGGAGCTTCACATTCACACACACTCAGACATGTACAGTCCCTCTTCAGTTTTCAACTGAGGAGGGACTGTACATGTTTGAGACTCACAACAGTCTAAGTGTCAGGGGTTCACATCTGTCATTAGAGTCTCTGATCCCCCTCCAGCTCAAAATCTCAAAGTTTACAAAGATGCAGTGAGAAGACCAAACAGCATGTCCTGGTGTTGAATCCTTCACTCTTTGTTTCTCTGACCTCCTGCTCCCTCCCGGCTGACCACCCTGAAATGCTGACTTTTCTTCCGCTCGCTGTGATGCTGCTCCACTCGTTGGCCCTTCCCTCTTGACAGGATGTCCGTGAAAGATTCCCTCTCGCGTCCCTACACCTGTTTTTACACCCAGCAAGCTGAAGAGGCCTCTTTTCATGGCGCTGCTATGTATTTGAAGTGTTCAGTTGCGCACGTACATTTCAGTCGTCTGTGGTTTGTGCCTTTGATAGCTGGAATGCTGTTGGACTTGTCTTTTTTAAATAGCCATGGGTCAAAATACAACAACATGTTTAATTTCCACATTTATAGACATGTAGAACAACCGTGGCTTTCCTTGAACATGCCATAACTCACCCAGTTTTGCTTATTTTCTGCTTAAATGGAGTTGTTGAAACAGCAGCTGCCTCTTCTGTCCATCACTGTATCATTACTTTGCCACTACTGTCAGATAGAGACAGTCTTGTAGCTGCATGGAGCGGAATCAAATTAAAGTGGTGTGGATAATTCCTAGGCTACAATAACAGAGCTGTTTTATGTTTCCCCTGAGAGCTACTAACATTGAAGACAGTCGGTCGACTGAGTTTGCCAGATTTCTTGAATCTGTGATTCCCAACATTCCCTGGGCTGTTCAGTTTTTACATTGCCAAGAAATAACAAAAAACAGATCACATACAAATATGGCAGGAAGTTTTACTCAATTCATCAGTGTGTCGTCTTTTCTACACCAACACAATCAGTGATATCCAAACTGCACCAAAGCAGCTTGCTAGACTTTAATCATGTTATCAGATCTCTCACAGAGCAACATCAGTGAACTTGCTGCAAAGAGCGGGACACAGTAGCAGAAAGGGGTTAGCGCTCAAACAAAATGCTGTCACTTTGATCATTTCCTGCTGCTCTTTGATCTCAGCACCCTTGAAAGGGCTGATAATGATGTTTAATTGATTATGTAGAATGAACAAGCATGGTTTGGTCTCATATCATTCATTCCAGCCCCCTTTTTGTGTGTGCTCTCCAAAAGAAGATCGCTCGCATGCCATGTTGCCCCTTCCCTTTCTTCTTCTAAAACAAATAAAGACGTCAAACATCAAAGCTGCTTTTGGTTAATAAAAGAAGACCTCAAATATTTTCCATTATGTTTGACATGGTTTTGGGTTTCGCCTACCAGAGGAATAACAACAGGACAGAATAAAGTGACGCTTTTTTTTGTTGTTGCTCTGTTTCTGTGTTACAGAGTTTAAGCAGACCAAACTTGAGCCTTTTCTTTGATCTTGTTGGCTCTAATTATTCAAAGGTAGTCTTTCTCCCTTTCTACTTCTCTTCTAAGGCACAAATCCCTCCCCTCCCATCCCTACAACACACTCCATCGCTCTCTCTTCTTACTGTCCCTTTCCACCCTCCTGATTATGATATCCAGAGTTCCCGGCAAAAAAAGCAGCAGTCTGTCAGAGGATCTTTTTCCTTTGAAGTCCATGTCAGTCAGTTGTGTTTCTGTCTTAGGCCTGAGCACTGACCCCTGACCTGCTGTGATTACTTCCGTGGCGCAGCCAAGCAGAGATAACTGTAAATGTAGGCCTTTGATATCCACTTTAGAGTGGGAGGTTGAGCCTGAAGGGAAATACAATGATGGTCAGGCATCTTTGTGTGTGTGTGTGTGTGTGTGTGTGTGTGTGTGTGTGTGTGTGTGTGTGTGTGTGTGTGTGTGTGTGTGTGTGTGTGTGTGTGTGTGTGTGTGCACTACACACTCAAACACAGGCACCATATGGCAGAGGTCAAGAAAACATGGGTATAACTTCCTGATAAAAGCAGTAACACTTTGATATTTGAACCTCTTTATACTCAAATCTCAAGATTTATGGCAGGCTGCTAATAAAATATTTTTTCTTACATCCTGGTGTCAAGCTTTTGTAGAGAGTCAAGATAGATAAATCAAAGTGATGTTAGAGGGACTTTCATAAGACAAATAGATAATTTGACATTTGACTCGGGGAATCCACAGGATGCGTGTGCGCCGCGTTACGGCTGCGACACGGCTCTGCTCCGTCCCGGGGCTTTCGCCCTGGTCCATAGGATGCGTGTTTGGAGCGGCGCGCACTCCGGAGCAGGAAACTCAAGATCCCTCGAGAACTCCAAAACGCGCGAGAACAACACAGTATAAACTTTTCCTCGTCCATGGTGTCGGATATCTTTTGAGACTGACGTCTGGCCCGATGCCACAGGTTATGACGTAATGTTGAAGAAGTGGTGAAATTTACGATCTTGTGTTTGCACATGGTGTTTATTTTGAAAGTGAGCGGATGTTGCATACGATCCTCGTGCCTGACTTCCGGGATAGTTCGATCATTTCTGTGTCGATTGACGCGTGCTGGGCGCGGGGAGCGGCGAAAATAGACTCCCCGCGTATCTCTGGCAGAGCGGCGCGGCGGAACGCTCCAGAGACGGAGCTGAGACGTGCCGCAGCGCGCCCTGTGGACTCTAGAGCATTGACTTGAATGGGAACCTATTTGCTGCGACGTGCGCGGCGCAGCCGTAACGTAACGCGACGCATCCTGTGGATCTTGGGCTTGAGACAACTCAGCTACATTGTAAATGCATTCAAGATGAGAAATAAAAACATTTATGTCACTCTCTATTCATGCTAAGCTACTTAGCTTAGCTCAACTTGAAAAGGGAAAACAGCAGATCTCCCAACAAAATCCTAAAAGCCAACTGTAGCTCCTCCCACACATGCACCAAACTCGTGTAAGTTTCCCAACTCTGTCAAGCTGTTTGAGTTGACCAAAGACTGCAGTGTCCATGACAACACCCATAGGATTGTAGAGAGATATTTGATGCCCAACAACACTGGGCACCAAAGTATGAAATACTGACTCAAACCAGGCAGAGGCAAAAAGGTGGAGCAGAGACGGGCTTCAACCTCCTGGCAAACAGCTACAATGCACTAACCTGTCCATTACCTCAGCCATGGTCCCAATCATACAAATTTATTTTTGACCCTTAACCCCTGTATTATCTTAACGGAAGCATTTGAAGAAAATTCATCCACCCACTACATGTGCAAATAAATAAATTAGCTACATACTACAGATGTTTCAAATCCAACTATCCTACTTGTCTAAAGGTAAGAAAACACTCAAAGGCTGAACATTGAGGATGGAGGCTGGATTACAGAGTTTACAAGTACACAATGTCAAGGTGGCTGAGTGTGACTAAAGTTAGCAGAGCTAGAACCACCAGCCTTTGGTCCTTGCAGGTTGACGTCCACATGCCTGTACTTATGCCTGTTACCATTCGACTCCCATTGTCTCTCCAGTTTCTAGATCAAAAGAACAGCACCATGCGCTACCACCTGTCATCTGTGCATGTTCACATTCAGGTAGTAGAGCATTATAGCATCATGACAGTGGCCATTATCCCCAGCTATAGCCCCATATATCGGGGAGTGGCTGCGCTATAGCTTAGACATAAACATGTTACCGGCATTTTGTGCCAAGAATAATAACAATATACATTTGTTTTAACAGACTGGTAATTCTGGTGCTGACTAGCAAGCGCGACAACATTGCATTGTCTTGTCAACTAAATGTGCACATCATACATACCCCAAACTGAACCAGGCTGTAAACAAGTTTTATTCCACTGTAAAAAGGGAAGATGCAATTTGGTGCCAAGTTTTTCACCTTGACCTCATGCAGACTTTTCCCTGCCAGCTCTTGAGTAAAATTGTGGTGAAGTTGTGGTGAGCCAGTGTGTGATGACAGCAGGTAAAAGTTAGAATAATTCAATGGGAATGGGTGGAGTGGTGAAGTTCACATTCAGCAGTGTCTTTCCTTATCACTATTTGCTTACCGCCTCAGTACTTACAGTAGTATAATGTGGACTGTTGTGTTTGTATTATGGAAATGTCTTTATGCATAACATTGTGATATAAGCACAAAAATTGTCCCTTTTACAGAAAACTCCTCCACTGTCTGCTTGCTTTATCCAGCCCCCACCAAACTGAAACCAAACACAGTACATGGAGCTGTGACAATGACTTTGACAGAGACATCTCCGGCTGTGACATGCATGTGAGCAGCAAGTTCCTGAAAACATCAGTCTGTATTTCCTAATTAATCCAGAAAACATCAAGAGTACAAGTGTAAAGGGGGCTTTATTGACATGCTTTATCGCTTTTGTATGATTTCCTCAAATGGTGAAGTGTAAAAATGAAAATGTTTCATGGCTGAAAATGGAAGCAACAATTGAAGAGTCTACTTGTTTGCTAAGCAATTGATCAGGACCAAGAAAATGTCCAACACTACTAACTGGAAATTGTCATTTTTACACCTTTGTATTTTCAGATTTAATTCATTGCATACATTGTGCTAAAAGATGAGCTTTGGCAGTGCTGATTTTGTAAACTTTAGAGAGAGTCAGACTTCCTGTTTTAAGTATTCTTGCTACGCTAGGCTAAATATCCTCTGGCTGTATTCATGAAATCTGTGTTTATACTCAAATCTGACACTCCAACAGAGTTTATTTCTTGGTTCAAACTAGCAAAAGTAAAGTATCAAACCAATGTTTGTTATGAATCCTCCTTTTTATCTCAGATTAGCAGCATCTGTTTGGACCTGAACAAAGTTGTGTTATCTGCTTCCAATCTTTCGACGGTTTTGCCCAATTGAAGGCTGCACGAAAGCCCAAGGTCAGTGATGACTGTGGGTTAATAAAACAAAGGAACAGAGACCAAAAGACTGTGAGATTTCTTCCTTTCACTTAATCTATCTATAAGAAAAGTGTGGGATGAAACACAGGAGAGTAGATTAAGTCAGTCAAAATCAGCTATTTTTTAGTCTTTTTTTTAAGCCAGGGCTGTTTCTTCATCTTTTAAATCAGCATTCAGTAAGCTAGATTTTTTTTTTTGCTAGATGGCAGACTTAAAAATCACATTCACATAAAGGCATGAATGATAATTATTCTCACAGTCATTGAATGATAAACAATTATATATATTCAAGATGCATTTGGCCAATGAATGAAAACCTCTGTCATAGCTGCTTAACTCTTTTATGGAGCAACATTAAAAAGCTATTACGATCATGTAATTGCTTTGAGTGAGGGGATTTTAGTCTTCGGAGAACTACACTCAGATACTGGCATATATAGTCATTACCGGAATGACTGTCAACATGTTCGGCTAAACAAGACCAGAGACGGCGGCGCTCTCATGTGAGAGACAAATGAAGATGAGCAGATGAGAGGTCCTGATCGGGACTCACTCTCTCTCTTCATCCCTGGCTATAATTATGGCCTGTATTTTTTTCACTCTGTACTTCCAGTCAGCTTTGGTATATTCTTTCTTTCTTTTTTTTTTCCAAAGAAGAGAAAAAGCCAAGAGACAAGCATGCTGCTGGACTGAATGTCATGTTCAGGCTCAGAATAGTAAACACAAAGCCTTGTAATTTGCAGAGTGCTTTTGTCATCTCTACCTCTAATTTCTCTTTCAGCAGCAAGTGAGCGCCACTTATGAAGAGCGGGAATCAAAGGAAGCCGTGGAATGCGTCAGGGTAAAAATGAATACACAAAAAGGAATGACTGTTGTGAAGACTGCTTGTTGATCCATATTTGTGTCATTGCTGTCTATTTTACACCAAACTTTTATAACACATTTATAACAAATGTATCCCAGGAGATTTGTATTTGCATCATGAAGTAAAAGATAATGAATAGGCTAGATATAGATGTTTTGTGGCATACAATATCTGCCATGGAAATTTCTCTCTTAAATGTATTACATCTTAATTTTCTCCAAAGTAATGCTAATAATTTATCTAGACTGCATCATTGCAAATATGCTATGACTTGATGTGGACTGAATTCCTGCAGGATATCCATCTTCCACAGCTTAACAAAGAAATAACTGTTCGGTAGATCAGTAGACAATGTGCATTGTTGTTTATATCTTGATAAGCAGTCGTGCAATATAAGCAACAGTGCACAGTAGTCTACTGATCTCTAAGCTTATATAAAAACATGGGATGTGTCAAGCAGCTTATGCTGTTTCAAACAGCCACCTCAGGAGGGAGCTGCAACTGCTCAGGATTCTTCAGTCACGGCTGCTGACTGCAGGCTGTCACCTGTCAACTTGTCGATCTGCTCCTGACAGTCTGTACCACCATATTCCCCAATGAATACTCTTGACCTATACTGACTTAAATAAAAAAATATTTAACTGGGAAGATAGTGAGAATCAAGAAGAAAAGAAGGTACAAGATATTGTCTTTGTATGCTTCTTTTTGCACATCATGTTCTTCCACATCTTTGAGGGTAAGTTGACTTTGTTGTAACATGTTTAATTTTTGACTACTTCTTGTTATGTACATGTACAGTTGACAGGACAGGGCCATTTTTTATGCTCCTCTGTTTAAGACATGTCAGAGCTGCTATCTCTAAGATGCACTCCTCCAGCTAAGATGAATGACACATTTCTGTATAGTTATCATTTTTCAATTTAAAATGGCAGCTTACAGGATGAATGACTCCAAAAGGGTAGCCCTTCATTCATATAACTTGTTTGTGGTTTTTAAAATGATTTAGGAGTCATTTTGGTTTGAACTGACGGCCTGCTCTTTCTTCCTTCCCTACATTAAACAGCGGCATGTTTTCCTCTGTCTTTGAAATGTAAATAATTTCACCGCTCCCATGGTAACACCTCTCATGTAAACAACCACAGCACCATGCACCAGCCCTCCTCTGATATGAACTTTGTTTAGCAGGCAGAGTCGGGGCACAGGGAAAGGGAAACTACTTGAGGAGACGTAACTTTTAAAAATCCCTTTCATGTCATGGAAAAGCGATGAACCTCTGCTGTAGTTTATTGCCGGTGTGATTTTTTAAAAGCATCCCCCTGACTCTTTGAAGTGAGAACGGGTCTGTTTTCCCTCTGCTGCGGTGTCACTGTGCCACTGCTCATCTGTTTCTTGTCTCTGATTGAATCAGATGAAATCCCTTTTCAATTTCCAAACCCCTGTGACTGAGCGAAAACTGTTTTTTGGTCTTACACAAAGCAGCTCTTAGATGCAATAAAATTCAGTCGAGGAGTTGTTGTAACAAATTTTGTAACCAACCATATTACATAAACATAAATACTAAAGATAATGTGTCCTAACAGCTACATATGCTATATATAGAAAAGTGAAATACATTCAGTTAAAGTATGTCAATTAGCTTTCTTGCTCTGAGTTTGATTCAAAGTCTGATATCACTTTAATGTCTGGTAGGTAAATATGAGTCTAACTACCAGCCACTAAGTCTAGCTTAGCAGGGAGACTGGAAGCAGAGGGGAACAGCTAACCTTGGTTCTTCAACAAAGACAAATCCACATACTAGAACTTTCAAACTTCACAAATTACCATTTTTTCTTGGTACCTGGCAAAAAATTCATATTCTAAAAATATTACGGAGGGTTTTATATCAGACAATGTCTTAGCCAGGACCAATTACTTCCCAGAATATTGCTAATGGCCTGGCAAAAGCTTGAACAAGAAATGATTGTGCACAATAATACAATAAGCAGATGTTATGAGGTCATTATTCTTGACTGGATTAAGATACAACGCTTAATTTTGGGGGATTACAATTTTTCAGATTGACAGATTTTGTTACTGTCGCACAGAAAAAAAAACCTATGTCCCTCTGTCTTTTTGCTAAGCTAAGCTAGCTCAATCCTAGCAATGTATAAACCAATAACTACCAAGCAGCAAACCAATGTTTTAAATTCATTGTTTTTGCCTGAACTAAGTTAAAAGACTTTGATTTGTGGGATCAGGATTTTGTTACTGTTGCATGAGGAAAGGCTACCTCCATCTTTATGCTAAGCAAAACTAACTTGCTTTTAGCTATAAATTAACCAAAGGACAACCAAGCAGCTGACAGATTTCCATTGGTTTCATCTGGATTAAGATTAAAAATTTAAATTAGTTAGCTAGTTTTTGTTGCGGGGAGACTAACTAGCTTAATGCTAAGCTATCTAGCTTCTAGCTATCTACTAACCAAACATACATGAGTAAGATATCAATCTCTTGTCAGACAGTTAGAAAGTAGAAAAGTGTAGTTTCCTTAATTTTGAATTGTTTTCTTATATTCTAAGTCCTGTTTCTAGTGTCTAAGAAAAACAAAAAAGGTTTCGGTAGATGATTGAACTTACGAAGATTGATGTTTGCACTGACAAAAACATGGGCTCTTCAAAGTGAGCTGACCAGACTATAATCGTAGTATCTTTCCTCACTTTATACAGATCTTGTCATGCATGCCTTCATGCTGCTGAGGCCAGTGCTTCATTATGCTTTTACTGCCTATTCCGGTCATACTCGTGGTCACACACTTCCAATTGTTTTCCTGACAGCTGTCTGTGCCTTCATAATAGCTACTTGAACCAGAGGAAGTTTTTATTTTCCTTCTGGACATTATTTTTACTCATTCATGTGTCTTTTTTACGATGTTATTTTAGCTCAGGGCATGTTCTAAAATAGTCACAAAGTGCTATCCCCAAGCATTTATATACCTAACATATAAACATTTTTATTGCTCCAATGTAATTTTGTGGGCAGGAGTTAGGAGGGAAGACAAAGGGACACACATTTTTTGATTTCCTTCCAATAAATGTTTTGAATTGTTTAAACCTCTGGAACAGACAGCCTTACTGTCTCATGTGGCTAAAGCATCCGTGTTTCTCTCTCTCTCTCTCTCTCTCTCTCTCTCTCTCTCTCTCTCTCTCTCTCTCTCTCTCTCTCTCTCTCTCTCTCTCTCTCTCTCTCTCTCTCTCGCTTTGTGTTCAAAGACTTGTTACTTTCTAAGGCCTCGGTTTGTTTAATGAAGTGGTAATCTGTCTACACAGAGGATCACACTTGAATCTAGAGTTCACAATGTCAAGTGGGGCTGTTTAAACCTAGTGTGTCTAATAAAAATGGGTCTTCAACCATTCAACCAGGGTCAACTGATCTTTCACTTTCGTCTTGATCCTATGACCACTGTGGTTTGTATAAGTTGTATATGACCCATCTCTGACATTGAAACCTATGTTTGTGGCTCTACTGTGCTGAGGGCCAAATGCAAATTGTATCCTAGTATGCAGTTGGCAGGGGAGTCCATGCAGGCAAAAAAAAGGTTATGTTCTGCCTGACACGGGTGTGTTTTTGTAGCCATTTTTGAAGGGAGCTGAGGACTTTCCAGCTGTGGCACTGCAGTTTGCCCCAGGACTGTGAAAAAAAAACATCAACACTCAAGTTACAGAGAGGGGACTGAAAACACGATCCCCTCTGCAGTGTTTTTGAAATGTTAACTTAAGAAAACAAGCTGGCTAATGATTTTGTATTTATATATTTTTCTTTGCAGGCTTTGAAGTCAGAGCCCACACGTTGCATGTCAGCCCCAGGCAACTTCTGAAAGTAGCCTTACTGTGAATGTAAAGACACCTAAAAAAAACCTGAATTCACCTCTGTCTTTGAGAGCTTTATGGTTTTTATACTGAAACATTTCTCTGTGTTATACTCAAGATAAATGTAGGGTTTCATTAAAATGTTTTCTTAGCACTTTAAAATGACCAAATCAAAGGCATTCCTCAAATATTTGACAATGGAAACAATTTAGTTGGAAAAGTCTTATAAAAAGCTAAAGAAATATTGTTAATCATGAAACCCAAACTTTGTTTAGTATAAACAGAAAAGAAAGAAAAGGCACAAGGGCCTGTGTCCACTGACAGTGTTTTGGACTCTGCTGGTACGTTGTACACACAAAAAAAAAAAATTAAATTCAGTGTTTTCAGTTGAAAATAGCTTGACTTCTCGAACATTGCCATGCTCATCAATGTCACTTTACCCTCACCGACAAATCAAAATCAAGAAGAACTTCTGATATCAACTTTGCCAACAACAATGGCAGACATCTGTATGGAGTGAAACTAACCACACTCATATTTTTTAAGTATAAAATGTCCAGGTCCAGAGCAGCTGCTTAAGCTGTAACACATTTTCTGTCAATCATTGTATCATTGTATGCAAGTAATTGCCCCTATGAAAATTAAACTAAAGGCCAGCTTTGTAATTTATGTCATCTATTAAGTGTAAGGTGAGTGCCATAACCGCTCCCCAAAAGTGAAGCCAAAGCACTTGGCCCTCCCCCTGGTGACTGTCTGTAGTATAGGTATTATAGCTCCATTATCACGGGTCAAACTACAAGATCAAAATATTTCAACTAAACTTTTCTGAAACAGACTTTCTGTCATGACGTGTCAGTTTTTAACATGATTTATGTCTTAAGTCTTCATTTTTCAGAGAAGTTTATGTAGCGACTTGATGCTTAAAAGATGGGGTGTGATGTCATTTATTTATTTATTTATTTGATTTATTTTTCATTTAAAAGAGCCATGCATATTAATTAACACTTCTGTAAATATGCCAGAATTAGCCAAAAGCTATAGCTTTACATCCATAGTCCCTTGCCAGACGTTAAAAAGGCTCCCTAAAAAGATCAAAATTAAACTAAAAAAATAATAATAATAAAGTAAAATCAAATCAAAATAAGAAGGGAGAGGAGAAACCAAAACACACACACACAAAAAAAGTTATGATCCATAGTTCTGTGGATTAGACGAGTAGAGATGAATTCTGCGAGAGATAATGGAATGAAAGCTAACATAAGAGTAATTGAACTTAACATGGCAATGCCTCCACCAGCCAGATTCCTTTTGCGATTGTCTTGTCTCCAAAACACCAGAGCAATATAACAGTTCCCATTGCACCAATATTTTGGCTTCACTTTTTTCAATGGGAAGACATGAAGGCATGTCGTCAATATTTATATATTTATATACAGTATAATTAATGTACTGTACTAAAGTGGTGACCAAAACCTGACCAGAAAAATATATATATCACCAGACTGTATTGACAAATGTGCTGTGACCAAGTTTGGTGCCACATTTATTGTTCAGAAGAAGATTTGGTGCAGCTCTACTAGATCCTGTGTTGGTGCATGTGTGCTGTGTTTGATTGGGTGTGTGTATGTGTTTGTGTGTGCGTGTGTGTTTACGGGTGTGTGAGCTGGGGGGTTATTACTGCTTCTTGTTGGTTGCAGCGCAGTCCCGTCTGTCCTGTGGGACATCTGTGGGTTGCGTGATGGGCTTTCTGGAACGGTGCTCTGTTAGTGGAGTTAAACAGGCCCAGTCACGAGCTGTACCAGACGCCATGGGCACGAGTGGCCTTGTCTCTTTGAGGCTCGGTACACACACACACACACACACACGCACACACACACACACACAGACACATGTGTGGACATGATACAACATGAAAAAAACAAAATTAAACTGATACACAAACATGAAGCGTGTTCAGACATAACCACTGGCAGATATCCTGACAAATTTGTAGGAAAACTTAATTCCAGGGGATAATTTAAATGTAACGTGGATGTTTTTTCTATTCTTCACAAATATCATGAAGCTGAAAATGTATTGTCATGCAGCTGCCAGTATTTTTGGTCTTTATTCGCCTACCAGCATGTTTGATGGATCCTTACCACACCAGCACCCATCAATTTATCATTCATGTGTGCAATCAGCACTGTCTTTGAACGCCTTCACACAGCAGCCAAAATCCTACTTCTACTCCAAATGTGTTTCTATCCAATGCTTTAATAGCTGCCCTTTTAAGGTTATTGATTTATTTTATTTGAGCAGGCAGTGGTTGCCTGAATATAAGTGTTCTATCTCTCTGCCACATTTGTCAAAAAACAAGCCATAAAACTCACTGGAGGTTGAGGACAGAACATCAATTATAACTACCAACCGTCTTGTTCAAAGCGACACAAGATCCCACATAAGATGTGCTATTTGGTAGGAGATGAAGTGATGTTGGCTGCTAAATGTTGTGTATCAGCGTGGTCACTACAGCTCTTCTCTTATTCTGAAATGCAACATGTTAGATTCTCTCATGTTCAACCCTGATAGATTTTAAATGATTTTAAAAAGCAGGAGAGGATAATGAAGACCAGAGTGTAAACGCACTAGAGTTATGTTCAAAAAGAGAGGAAGAACTTGGGGAGATCAAACAGCCAATCTAATGACTTTGATGTTAGTCTCTTTCTTTTTGAATTGCCGTGGTTTCAGAATTTTTTAAAGTCTTTCCATCTTCCGGACACCTATTATTTGCGTGGTAATTTTATGTTTTAGTGGTAAAAAAAAGCAAGTTTGGCTTAATTTAAAGCACCACACCTCCTTTTCCTTTTAGCCATAGTTAATGCATGTTTTAATAAAATATTTAATTTAGAGGATCACTACCTCATGATGTGGACTTCACCTGTTTCTGTCCAACCTGTGTGCTGTGCAAGGAGGAAGCGTTCGATGTGCATTCACAGGGATGCTTTCATGCTGTGACTCAGCCTCGTTTTGTTTTCCTATAAGCTCTTACTCTGGAGCGAACCAACAGAGCCACACACACTGAGGTGCCAGCATGGGAGGCCCGGCTGGCTTGGCAGGCTCGCTCAGTCCATCAGAGCGGTCTGCCTTTTATGAGATTACATGAAAGTGCGGGAAATTACGACGAGCGTTTGATCAACAGAGACCAAGCTGATTTACAGCTGAACTCAACACTGCGGCTTCGACCTGGCAGAGCATCACCTACGCCTGCCTGTGAGGAAGATGAGAGTGAAACACAGCCCGTAACACACAGCTTTCACTTTCTTGTGGTTTACTACAATGGCTTTAGGTAGAAGTTCGGTGCCAAGCCTCCACCACAAAGCTTCACCTTTACAGGGAGGAACTAATGAGCTAATGCAGAGGAAATCTTTAACTTGAATCAGACATCTCTACTCAACAGAAAGGAATTAACAGGAGTCTTGTCGAACAAGATGGAAACGTCTGTTTTTCATTTCTGGCAATTATGTCAGAGGATCACAATCTACTTTTGAAGTTGTATTACCTGAGTGCGGTGGGAATATTACCCACATGTTTGTGCTGATTAAATAGTTCATAGATGATTGTGTTATTTGTGTTGGCAGTTGGAACCCTGGGGCAGTTTGTAAAGGTGCACCTGGCTAATTCTTAGCACCAGTTGTAGCTGCTTGAGTATGGTTTAGCATTGAAACAGATTGTTGATAGAAGTCATTGCCATAAAATTGTTATTGCACGTAACTAACACCAAATGCTGTTACCTAATGCTTCCCCTCTGAGTGTAGTCTTTGAAATGACTATTAATATCCGACTCAATGGCGACATTCACACCTGGTATTAAAGTGTGCCCTGGGTGATCTGACCACATGTTGACAGCATCAAGTATAGGTGCAGTAAAAATAGAATCATCATAAAATCTAGAAAAGCACATTGGGGGGTTCCTGAACACCGTCGTATGTGGTCAGTGCCACATTTGTTGTCCATAATGGAGTGTGCATTTGAGTTTTCAATATTGGATGATCCTACACATGGACAAGGGGAGATGGCAGACATCACCTGGACACAGGTGAAATCGGTATGTGACAAATGAGTTCTTGGTAGTGTTTAACACTGAATTATTAGTGTTTGTTCTGTATGTTATATATGCAAGTCTACCTATAAATGAAGAATTCAGTCTTAAGTGAAGGACGCATGTTACGTATAAACCATCGACTGTATAAAATGTGGACGTAGTATCTGCCGTCACCCATCTGTTTCTGAAGCGCTGTTTTGAGGCCAATCGTCGTCGGGAGCCATATTGCTGCTGTCGAGTGATTGTGAAGTAAAGAGGCGGGCTTTGAGCCTCCTACCCAACAGCTACAGTGTTCCTGCAGTCAGCTGTGCCTCTCATTGGAAGACTCGTAATCTCAAGTTGCCACGTTAGAAAAAAATTCACCCCCCTCACAGTGTGAACTGATCGAGAAATGAACTATTCAGACTACACTCGTCTTTCGTACCAGGCTGTAAAGATCGGCCCTTTCCCATTCATGTGTATGTGACTTCCGGTACTTCCGGAGCCAGCCTCAAGCGGGTCCTCGATGAACTGCAGTTTTTAGCACTTCCGCATTGGACTCATATTAACCAGACTTTGCCGCTTGATATAAACAGTCTTTTACCTGTGGACAAAAGTAGACTAAAAAGAGGCAAGCTTCAAAGATTGTATTCCACTGATACACATGTTGCAGTTTTGACTTTGTGTGATCATTTTGTGTAATTATCTAAATCAAAATCTGGTGTTGGAAACTGATTATGCCAAATTGTGTTGACAACTTACCAATATACTATTTCTGTGTGTCCAAAAGATAGTCCTTTGATGAGCAAGTGCGTGACTTAGATGGAGACAGAAGAGAAAAGACAGAGACCCACTGGAAACCACAGGAGTCAATGGCATGCTTTACAAGAGACAAAACATTGAACAAAAGAAAAAATAGGATAAAGGATGCATTTGCTTCAAAGGTCTTACTGTAAGTGTAATTTTCAAAAGGGCTGGGTTGTTCTGTAATTAAGTTCTTCACATTGGGTTTGTCTGGATTTAAAAGGACTATTGCCACTTTTCAACATGGATGTTTTTATATGTCTATGTTGTCTGTGGTGAGGGATGAAAGGGAGATGCCTTCCTCTGTCTCCTAAAAGGTCTTTACTCGAGTTGAAAGTAGACAAAGAAGAGACTCTGAAGTGTTTGAACTTGGGTCTCATGCCTTTTTTTGTCTTCAACCAGTCAACAGAGGTGGTTTTATTTTAATTGGTTGCTTGACACTATGGTGCTTTTGTTTTCTGTCCATAAACTCTGCCCAGATGACTCTAAACAATCCCAATAGTAAAGATGCTTTCAGAAGTATGTCTGTCTAAAGGTCTTTAGTGGCTCGTACTGATGAGGGATTGTGAAACTACATCTTCACAGACACTTATGGACAAGCTAATAAATCAAGTGTCTTGTGTGCTAGAAATGCATACATCTACGTTACTGCCCATGTCCCAAACAGCCATATGTATAGGCTACCAATTTTCAGTTCCTTCTATTTAATCTTTATAGCAATCATCTGCGACTTTAACGCATGTCTCATGCTTTCAAACATCTCCTGCTTGACATCAGTGCAGTGGCCTTTGCTCTGAAGGAAACCGGAATGACAATCTTTTTCAAGTATCTTACAAAGTGAAAATCTGATGACAGTAGTTGAGACTAGTGGACTGTAAAGCATTATCTGTGGTTCCGTGGTTTCTTCCTCAAAGTACAGCTCCGGGGCAGCTCTCAGAGTTCAATCACAACCCCTGCTCTGCTTCCAAGTAGACTCTTGAAATGACAATGATCCCCTGACGTCAGATGTGGGAGTTTTGCACACACAAAAAAAAAATCACAGGCAGAAGAATAATAATGATACAATAAGATGGGCCGGCTGATTTTCCTGGAAGCTCTGATTCATTGGAGCCAATGAATTTAAGCTTCTTTGCTTTCTTGAGTTTTTTCTTTGTGCGCCAGACATTATGTCTTTCTGAAGAAGGAAAGTCTGCAGCACTCTTCAAAGGCACTTAAGATGTATAATTAATAACAGAAATCAGTAATTCTTAATTACAGCAGACGACACCAGGGTCTCTTTGAACACATCAGAACTCTATAGATGGTCCTTTAATTAGCCAGAATTGAAAAAGTTGGGTGGGGTCTTTCTACCCTTTACCCACCACCTACCACAAGCACCTCCACCCAACACCCTAGATGAAGAAAAGGACATCACTTTGTTCTTATTTGACCACAAAACATAAGCTGAAGTCAACTTTTATTTTATGATCATGCCTTCTCTGAAAACATATCTCTTAAATCAGACAGCCACAGCATGACTAACAATCCTCACGAGCATCAAGCAGGGAAATGACATATTCTGCCCTCCTCTTAGGCAGGACTCTTCGGTCAGTCAAAGCTCCAAGATGAACCACAAGCCTCAACCATAGTCTGTCTGTATACTTCATGTGATGCAGTATCACACTAACCCAGTTTTTCTCTGGACCCCATGCATGGTCGGTATCTCAGGCAGCCTGGTGCAGCCATCAAATGATTGTTTAAGCTCTGCCAGCTTTGTTTACAGCTCTCCCACCCAGCTACGACCGACAGAGACACAAGCGCTAAATATAGCCAGGCCTGTGATTATCAGGATCATTTGAGAGTAAAGCTGTTGTTAGCTTGTAGTTACTTTTTTCCATTATGTGATAAGCCAGCAACCCAAACAATGACATGCAGAAGGTTGCTGGAGCATGACCGTGCATTGGCACTAACTAAAATATCTCTCAGATCCATTCCACATATTCACACAGCAGACATTTTCCTATGAAATCACTTAGGTTAAAGGTGACATATCATGCAAAATCGACTTTTTAATGGTTCTCTACCTGAATTATGTTTCCCTGGCATGTCTACAAACCCCCCGAGAGTGAAAAAAATCCATTCTGCCCCTGTTTTGATTTCTACACTTTTCTGTAAATGTGTGTGAAATGAGCCGTTTCAGACTTCCGTGTTTTTGTTACGTAACAACAATATCCGGTCTGTCACGGAGTCAGAGCTCGGAGCTTGTTCAGCCCATAGACTGTATAAAATAATACTGAATCCCCCCTCCGTTTTTCATTACCTGCATAAATGTGTGCTAACAAGGAGCTTAGGAGGGAGGCATGCTGTTGTAGGCTGTCTTAATAAACACAAAGGTCGGTTTTACTCCCCACGTCTGCAGATTTGAAGATCTAGTGGATGATTTGTATTTATCATTGATAAGTGCTAGCGCTAGTTAGCATAGCCACATAGCTATATGTTCGTAGCTGTGTACCAAGACACACGTCGACATACTGATAAATAAAACAACAAGAAACACTAAATCTATGACCAATCCTTCAGGAAGGTCCTGCTACAGGCGCCTCTCCGTCAGGATCAGATTCTGGATCAGATGAAGTAATATGATCTCTGAGCAGCCGTGTATATTCAGTCAACATGTAAACATTAGATCAACGTGCTGGAGAGCCGAGGGCACATCCACTTCCTGAGGGGGCGTGGCCAGAGAGAAAACAGAGTGTTCTGAGGAGGACTGAAGAAGAGGGATTTTCAGGCAGACCAAAATCTGATTTCAAAGTGTTTTTTTGAGCATAAACTTTAAAGACATGTTTTGGGGACCTCTTAGACCAATATATATTGATGAAAAAAGCGTGATATGTCACCTTTAAGTTCAGTGCTGTCATAATATTATTCCTCAGCTTTACTACAAGGTGTGATCTATAAAAAGAAAGGTACGTAATGGTTCTCATTTATCACCATCTGGATAAATTAACAATTTAAACAACAACTAGTAGTAAAATTTGGTTGGAAATCTGACAATTTTTTAGGTAAAACAATATGTTTGAGTCAACAATTAGCTTGTAGTCAAGTGCTTCCCATAGACTGTATAAAATATGGACGTAGTATCCGTGACATCACCCATCTGTTTCTGAAGTGTTGTTTTGAGGCAAATCGGCGGTGGCAGCCATGTTGCTGCTGTCGAGCAATTGTGAAAAAAGCGGGCTTTGAGCCTCCTAGCCAACAGCTACAGTGTTTCCGCATGCAAATCAAGTCAGCTGTGCCTCTCATTGGAAGACTTGTAATCTAAATATCTTCGAAATTGCCGCGTTAGAAAAAATTCACCACCCGTGCAGTGTGTGCCGATCGAGAAATGAGCTATCCAGACTACACTCGTCTTTTGTACCAGGCTGTAAACATGTTTATTTCAGCTGTGAAGATCGTCTTTTTTGAATTGGTGTGTATGTGGTTTCCAGTATTTCCGGAGCCAGCCTCAAGCCGATCCTCGATGAACTGCAGTTTTAACACTTCCGCATTGGACTCATATTTTTAGACCGGAGGTTGCAGCTTGGTGCTTTCTAGATAACATGCTGTTAGCTAACACTGAGTTAGTTAGCAAAGTATTTTGCCTTATTTGTTTCAACTTAAAACAAGGTTAGCTAGGCTTCTTTCTGTCCTCCCCATTGTATCATGACAAACTTAAATCTGGAATTGATACTAGCTTACAGACACTACCACACTAATGGTTATTGTATTGTAGCAGTTCACTGGAGGCTAATGTTAGCATTTGTCTGACTGTAGCTAATAGGAAATCCAGTATGTTGTTTTATCTTGATATGACAAAATTTCCCTCCAGAGTTGCACCGCTTTTTTGTGTTTTCAATGACGAAGTGAAGAAATGATCAGAGATGTAGGAAACCCCAAATTTAACAACCAAGAAAAAAGCAGTAAAAAAATAGAATCGCATTTAGCATCCCACCCTGAGCGTAACATCAGAGGAACATGGCTGCTGTGTCGATTTGGTCAATTTGGTGAGACAAAGCCTCCTGTCCTTCTTCTCTGTCCTCCCAGTATTGGTCATGCCATTGAGGCCTTAGTGAAAATCAGAGCATGTGGCCAGTCTCGTGTTTCTCTCTACTCTCTGTGGGTGGTCCAATGGGGGGCCGTTTGATTATTCTGGGATAATCTTTTGATTACAATTCAATATGGCCTTTTGAAGGAGAAAGCAAATGGAATTTTTCTTTTTTATTCTACCTTGTGTGACCGTGAATGAACTGATAACGAGAGGAAAAGCAGGCATCTTTCTACCTTGACATCAAGAAAAGTTCTGCATGTTTTCTTTTATTCTTGAAAGAAAATGTTTCCCTTTCCAGTGTATCAGATCTAATCTGTCATACCCTAACACTAGGTAGATGTCTGGGAGTAGAAATGTAAATCAAAAAGTGTATCCATGTATGCATACTTGGCAACATTTTGTCAGTGAACCATTTATCTTTTTTGACGTGTGCGTACAGGGGGACTTTGGGTATTCATGAAAGAGGTTATTTATTGAACGTAATGCACAGGAGCATTTGGAGTACGATTAATGAAACACCGCTATTTACGCAAGTGCAGTCTGGATGATGCAATCATCTACCAGGAAAAGTAACTTCAGCCAATTTGTTGCACCCAAGATCAATAGTCAAGATGTCTAACAACTTGGAGGACTGCCCTTGGTATTACCTCCCAGACTTATCTGGAGGACTTATTGTTTGTTGCTTAATAGTGTTATTTTTTCTTCATGTATGATGGTGAACAGGTGCAACTGTGAGGGAAATGTCTGGTTGGAAAATTGTTTAACTGTAGGGATAAAGCCTTAGTGTCTGGGAGGATACAAGAATGCAAGGACGCAATTGAAAATGTACTTGCATACTCCACTTGTCTCCTCCAGCCTCTTCACTGTCCATTTTTGTTTCCTGTGCCCATAAAGGGACATTGGAATAGCCTCCCCTATTTCCATGTGACTTCATCTGTGTTTGATTTGTCTGCCAACTTGAAATTGGCCATGGGGTTAACATTCAGTCCTTTGATCAGTCCTGCCAGGAATTAGACTTGTTTATCTTGTTTATCTGATGATGGCCCCTTAATGGGGGGCATACATTTGGAAGGGGCATGCCTTGATGTGGGCCGTGATAGCTGCAGGACACAGGGAGAAGAGAGGACCAGAGCTCTGTAATAGTCCGAGGTGAAGGAAAGACGATTACAGATGTGGCTCAGGGGTATCTGAACCCTGTTTCTCTCAGCCTTTTTCCTCCAGCACTTAGCTGACCCTTTACAGATGGCCCCTCATCATCTTCGAAAAACCACGGATATCCAGCATCCTTCCCCTCATTTTTTTTTTTTAGCCCAGCAGCTCCCGTCTGTGGCTCCCTGAGATTGACAGTTATTAATTCATATACTGACGGCCTTTCCAGGCGCACTATAAGTGCAGGAAATCACCCTTAATCAACAAGCTTCTCAAATGAGAAGTTCCCCAGTTCCCTTGTTCCTCTGTTCATTGACTTGCTGATGGAGATGTGAGGAAACCATGCGGGTAGACAGGCAGGCCCCATCCCATCACTTGCCTCCCTCAACCTCAGCCCCCTGAAATAAAAGCTTTCCTCTCCTATACCGCAGCTGGGCTCCAGGGAGCCTGCAGAGGCCCTGTTTATTTGTGCAACAATGTAATCAGGGGGTCTGTCGTTACAAGGCCTAGCCTTTGCACCTTCTCTCTCTAACAGCCCCACCCTTTCTTCTGTTCCCATCAGCTCCCCTCCCTTTCTTTTAACCATCTCTCTTTCACCACCCTCAATCTTTTTCTTTGAGCCTCATCATTATCCAAATCCTTTCACTGACCCTTGTTGACCTCGGGATGTGTTTGATGTGGCACTGGCGAAGAGAGAGATGAAATAAAGTTGAAAGTTTATTGTTTAAAGGGGAGATTTTCATGATTGGAGTTTCAGACATAAACTTCCACCTCTTTACCTAAGAGACTGCTGAGTCCTATGTGTGGGTGTGTATGTGTGTGTGAGAGAGAGAGAGAGAGAGAGACTGCGGGAGAGAAAAGTCTTGCATGTATGGTTCTCTGTGTGTAAATCTACCTCCATGCCCGTTGATGTTGGTTGACACATGCACACTTTCTCTTGCTCCAATCAAAGGGGGAAAAATGTGTAGTGTGGTAACATGCTAATAATTTAGTCTGTTCTGTTGTGGTTTAAATCATGAGATTCCTTCAGTTAAAAGGCAAGCGTAAGTAAACAAGCTCACACATGTGGCCACAATATTTCTGTTCCTCTGTCCAGAAAAGTTCTTTCTGTGGGAAAAGGGAGTGCTATCAATCCCCTCCATTCAGCATTTTCCAATGATGCATGACAGAACCTACAAGAGCCTCAATGTTTGAAATTGCAAATTCTAAATGCAGAGAAATTTACAGTCAAACAAACATTTCCTATTAGACAGCATTTTAATGTTTTGTCTTACAAGTTCATCTTTTGAGCATGTAGGCTCCATGACCAAGTCTATTTCAGAGGTATAATTCACATAGGTATTTAATTTCTGTATGAGAGAGGCTGTGTGAAGTTCTTGCCAATAGTTGAGAAAGCATGAAGGCCAGGCTACCAGCGGCTCGCAAACTGGTTCAACTTAAACAAGTGATACAAATGTGAAAAATGTTACTAAAGTGTGACCTCAACATAAATGCCAGTATATGTGTCTTAGTTTAAGCACTCTTCACATGTGCTCAGCTATCTTGCCTTACTGAATGCTGTTTTCTATGTTTATTTTGGTCTTTGGTACCTTCATTGAGAGGATATGTTAGTGGAAAGAGTAGGAAACTGGGAAAGAGATTGGAGAATGACAAGTGACAAAAGGCCATGGATTGGAATTGAACCCAGGCTGCATGCTTTGAGGAGTATAGCCTCTGAACATGGGATGCAGGACTCAACTGTTGGGCCAAACTGGTGCCCTTGAACACTGTTTTATGGACTTTTTTTTTCATTTTTAGAAGGTAAATTGGGAACTCAGAAAAGTTGAATGGAAATTTGTCTTGAAAGTAGTTTTTTTTAATGTTTTGTTACTGCACAATGACACAACCAATGGTTGATGACCACAGAATATGCTTAACTTATCAAAATACACTGTATTAGCTATTTAACAGGAAAAACTGACCATACATAACAAACTCTAGTCATTAGTGTGTCAGCTGGATAATGTTTAGCTTTTTGTTTGAAAAAAGTGCTCAAACAAACTGGCTCTCTGACGACAAAGTGAAGCTCTGAATAATTTCTAAATAGAGCATACAAGTGCATTGAGTCTAGGTCAGGGTCTCTTGAAATGAGCTAAATTACATAGTAAAATTGACCCATCTGCAGGGATTGACGGCCTGGCCTCCTTGACGGTTGTCTGACTGTTTTTTTAATAAAGAGGTCAAGCTGACCGGCATCTGTTGTGGGTAATACAGTGACCAGCACCTCATACAACCCCACTTAAAAAAACCCAAACTATCCTTTTAAAGCTCCAGTGTTTTAATGGTTTGTAGCCAAACAGCTGATACAATCTTGCCGATCATGCAAGGCAGCTGTGGTGTGGAGGAGGAACAGATCATCTTCCAATCAGAAGAATGGTGGTTCAATCCCCAGCCCCTACAATCCACATGTCCAATTGTTCTTGGGTAAGACACAGAACCTCAAATTGTCCCCTACTGTGTGCGAATGAAAAGCTGATAAAGTCCTTGCATTTAATGCAGTTATGTTAATTTGTAATGTGTGTGTGACGGAGTGAAGTTAAACTGTTGTAAAGCCTTTAAAGTGGTTGTAAAACAGACAAGGGGCTGTGTAAGTTCAATCCTTTCACCATTAAATTTAAGGTTTACAGGAATCTTACAAAAACTCTCCCATCGTAGAATGAATTCTTCAAATTCCCTCCATATTTA
This sequence comes from Notolabrus celidotus, assembly GCF_009762535.1. Lineage (NCBI taxonomy): Eukaryota > Metazoa > Chordata > Actinopteri > Labriformes > Labridae > Notolabrus > Notolabrus celidotus. The sequence continues at coordinate 13,979,410 of NC_048291.1, forward strand.
CACATTAGAAGCCTGTTGTACTCTGCTGCTTTGAGTTAAAGCCAGTTGCTTTTCCTGCTCTCTAACTCAGAATGTGTTCCAAGTGCTTTGCAAATCTGTAATGTCTCTCATTTCCCTGTTTGTCTCCAGAGACAGACAGGCGGCTCTATTTGGGCTGGTCTGCCTTCTGAACAACAGCATCTCCCAGTCTGTTCTGCTACGCACAGAAGAAGCATCTTGTTTTTCAACTGGTGGTTTTCTTAAACCACAATGTTTGATGTGGGCTTCCCTTAATCACACAACATGCTCTCTAAACATGAACTACATTCATCTTCGCTCCACAACTCCTTCACCCACACCAACCCCCCTTGGTTTTATGCTGCGTTATTGTGCAACAGAGAAGTGAGACGAGAAGAAGACAGTGGCCTTGATCTCGATGAAGTGATTTTGATCTGGCCAATCTGGCAATTTAGCTACTGAGGGAAGAGTGAACCTCTAATCCTGGTTGGGACACATGTGCTCTTTGTAGTCCTAATGTCTCTCTTCCTCCTCTGTCCACATCACTATCTGATGGGACGCAGAGTGAGTATTAAACCAACCAGCTTCAGATGGAAGCCTACCATTAGGATGAGGATGCTGTGCTCTTTGAGGCTGAGGATTTTTAATTATAAGCTGCGGGCCCAATGTAGTTGTGTTTCCTCCATTTTGCTGAATAGAGGGTTTGCTTGGCGCTGGCTGGAGACCTGGTGCCAGGCTCTGGAGTCAGCGTGTCACTGGCGGGTACTTTGTGGGTACGAGACAAGGCATGCCGCTACACCAAGCGTGACTCTACAGGAGTCCCATTTGGGGGCAGAGATGAAAGACTTTTATCTCCCCTTAACCCCTTCCTCCCCAATGTCTCCTCCCCCTTCGAAGCACTGACTGGCAGAGAAGTAGGTGGAGGATAGACCTAGAATAACCAGACTGGTTGTTAACATATCTGCCATTGTTAGAGCTTCAAGGGCATCCAGCGAGATCAAAGTGAAGCATTCAGTCCGAGAGCATTACATTGTCTTGCTCAACAATTCATCAAGCCTCCAATTCAGCTGTCAGTGAATGAGGAAGTGGTCATGAACGGCAATGGGAGCCTTTCACTGTCTCCTAATGAGCTTTGATAATCCGGCACAAAGAAAGTGTCCTAATGGTCTCAAACTAGATCTAATGCCGTGTTTGTCATCTGTTTATTGCAGTCATTAAAGTGAGAGAAACCCAACCCACACCTTTGTGTATTCAGTAAATGATGCGTAATATCTGACAAGCAACTGCTACTTCTAAAGTGAGCCTCTTTCTTTCTTTCTTTCTTTCTTTCTTTCTTTCTTTCTTTCTTTCTTTCTTTCTTTCTTTCTTTCTTTCATCCTTACCTCCTGTACACAGCAGCTCTTTTTCCTTCCCTCTATGGGGTGCTGTTGTGAATGTCCCTCATCCCCTCTGGGACTTCTTTATTTTTCAGTTTAGTTTTGTTTGTCAGGCACTCTGCATTTACACCCAGCAGCCCTTTGATGTTGTTGCCTGGGTGCCTGTGGACAAAAGAGCCTCCATCAGCTGGATTTAAGGATGGAATGGCGGGGGTTAAAGGGGGTTTTGTGGAGGGGAGGGCGAATAAAGAATCAAAGTAACTGGAACGGGTTTGGGGGCGGAGGACACCATGTGAAACTTTGAACCATGTACCCCTCTTAAACATGGGCCAGGAGTTCACAGTTGTCATTGCTTTTCTTTTTCGGCTCTGTTCCCCTTTGTACTGCGTGTCATTGTCTCCATATGTCTATTTGTGGACATGCTTGTTCATGCCTTTGTTGGCACTGTATGCTCTTATTCTTTAAGGCCACCAATGGGGCTTTAAGGGCCATAATTTACTCTTTGCAGTCAGGTGTTGTGAAAGACCACCAGCTGCTGTTGCTCCAAGTTAAAGTTTCACTTGCTGCTTTTCTTTTTTGTGCCACAATTCAGCACTGTTCTGTTGCACCTTGCTCTCTGGCACTGCCTTAACCTCTTCCACTCTGTCCTTTTTCGCCCACCTAGACACGCACAGCATGGGCTACTGATGCCACTGCAGCACCTCACACTCCAACAGCAGGGGGGAGAAAAACTGGGCTCCCTTAGCCCATCAAATCCCCACAGGACCACTCTGGTCCACTGGAAGTTAATTCAGGGAGTAGCCTTTGGTGGCGCCGACACAGCAGCCCTCTTTCACCGAGGGCCTCATTAAACCTGACAACATCCCCTCAGCCTGGGCTTTATTGTTCAGCCAGCTTAATGCTAAATGGCAATTAAAGGCATCACCAAGGTGCAGGTATTAATGCCTTTGAGAAGCACAAACCCTTTGTGCTATGAAAATGACAGCTAACTGGTAATTGAAAGTTTTCTTTGCCATTGGAAGAAAGATACACTTTTTATAAGCTAGGTCAGCCTATGTAACCTTTATAATTGGGAAATTGGCATTGAATGGGCAAAATATCCCTGTAAATCTGTCTATCATAGATAATTTTCAAAACAGAGTGAGGAAACAATTTGGCTTTGCACAAGAGGTCACTCACTATGATGAACCAACAAAAAAATGTCAGCTAAGTGTGAAAGAACTTGTTTGGCTTTTAAATCTGCTCGGCTTGCACCTGTTGAATTTTTCAAGTCATTTTTCAACTTACCAGGCAACGAAATATTGCAAAAGATTCTTAATAGCTTTAAAAGATGGCCACACTTGCACCAATGTGGCAAATATGCACAATTGGCAAGTAGCTGGAGAACAAAGTGAAGCATTTAACAGTTAAAGAGCCATATGTTTCATTCAGGGGATGGTGGAGACCAAAACTAGAACTTAAAGATAGTGAGTAAGGGATAATGTACAGTGAGTGTGTGGTGACAAGACTACTCATGACTACACACTCAGTATGTATTATCTGACCTATTACCTGAAAACCAACTAGAGATACAAACAAGTTGATTTTAATTATTAATTTAAAGATGACTTGACTAATTTAAAGATGTTTTCGTTATACTATTGAAACATAGTCCCTTGAATCTAGTGTTGGTAGTGCTTCCATCGCCAATGACAAATCAGAATCAAGTGTTTCACACAGCCAGATGACAGTAAGAAAGCCGGAGAATAATGAATCTAAAAGGGTGATATGTCAGTGGGGCTCCCTTCTTGTTTCTGCTTCCCCCAAGTGGCCAAAATAATGTAAGCGTCCAGCTTTAAGGTCTTGGGTATACTGAGTGATGTTTTCAGGAATCATTGTCGACTTGTTTGTGCATCTATAAACGTTGTGATTGACAAATCAACTAGAACAAAGAGCTTCACCTGCTGGGCCTCCACATTTCTGTCAGGTTTGTTGTTTGCCAGGTGGAAAATTCAGGTAATGCAATCCAACTCATCACAGCAGTTTGGTTGCCAAGTTGTTTTCCACTATAATTAGCAGATCAAAGCGTAACATTCTGTGTCACTTGTTTAACTCAGTCCACATATACAATCATCAGAGTCTGTTTAGATCCCATACCCGCCAGGCATGCTCCGCTATGGCTTACTTGTGGACATACATCTTCACTTTTTATTTATTTGCTTGTGTGCAGTCACGGAACAAGCAGAGGGTAAAGAGCATGGGCTCCACATGCCGGAGGGGCTCTGCTATGTAAACCACCAGACTCGTGTTAGCAAATGGATCCAATTGGGGAATGGTCATAGCACAGATGACTGAAAACTCTGTAAACAGTCTGTGAACCATCAATATGTACTTCTACATAGTGGAGGGATGCAACTGTAACATCTGTCCCATCAGCTCCAGTGAATAGTGATTAAACTGTATTTATAGGCAGCACAGGAAACAGACCTACAGCTTATCTTGATGCGAACAGGTTTAACACAGCTGTTTTGAGAGGACAATGAGAGATTTCAAGGAAAGACAAGGCACTGGCTGCCTGTGCAGTATTTGGTAGCAGTATAGTGTGTTGTCAAGGCGTACTCCTCTGTGAATCCCGTCCAGCAGATTTTATCAGGAGTTTCTGATTCAAACGAAAGCCCAGAAACTGATGACAGTTCAGTAAGACTTCATTCACTCTCTCAAGACTTCAAACACACAGTGAAATAACAAAAGGAAGTCTGGCAATCAAACATGGCTGTGTTTGTCTGTCTCTATCATTACCACATTTTGAGGTTTCTCCTTTTTAAAAATCATGTCTGTGGCCATATTAGATAGACTTAAGTAGTTTACTCAGCTGTGGAAGAACAAGCTCTGCTTCCCTTCTCAGTGTCTGATCTGCAACAAAGGCGAAAAAAACTGCTCTGATGACTGTGTTTTTACATTGTTACCGAGCATCTGACCTTCCTTTACATATTGTGACAGTATTCCCACAGCTAAGAAAGATGAAGGAAGGAGATAGAGAGCCGTCAGCAAAAAGCAAGGTTTCAAAACCACAAATGCACAGTTCAGTTACGTCCTGTCCTTTCTCTGCTTTCTCCACTAGGGTCAGCAGCTTAACACCACAATCCCCAAAAATCACGTGTGTAAACTTTCTCATGACCTGAACTGGATGAAAATCTACCAGCTATTGAACAACTGTTTTGTTGCAATCCAGGCAACAGCAGCAGACCTAGTGAGTGCATCTCCAATTTTGTCTTTTAATGTAATTAAAAAAATATTTTTAGGCGTCAACATAAATGTTCCTACAGGGAGAAGAGTTCATTTGCAAAAACAGATAACTCTGTTTCATACATTTTAAAAAAACAGATTTATTTTTGATATAGACTCCTAATAAAATTACATTTTCAAGATAAATCTGATTAAACTAAATGAAGTCATTTAGACGTAGTCAAAGCCTCAGTTGATTGATAAAACCAAAAGATAGTAATAGAAAAAATGTGTTTTTTGAAAAAAAGATTTAGTTTTTCAAAAGTGAGTAAACTTTTTGCAAACGAACTCTTCGAATATTCACCGTCCATGTTAATTTCAATGGAAGTGTTCAGCTTAATGCTTTTTTCACAAATATGCAGGCTAATGTTTTAACTTGACTGTGAATTAACATGTTAAATTGAATGTAAGCTACAAGTACACTGATATAAGAGTTTTACCAAACGTGGAAACAGAGGGACTATTTTTAAACATTTAAAATCAATATTTTTTTAATCAATAAAAGCATCTTTAAATCAAAATATTGTGACAAATAATATGTTTTTAGTTTGTAGAGTGGTAATAAGGGGGGTAATATTTGTTAAGACTCCCTACATATAATGTTGTTTCATGCTCATCCTGTGTGGGATTCTAATTCACATAACCACCTGCTCACTACACTATCTCAACTTACTAATGTATACATGTCAAATGTAAGGTGACAGTAGATTTTACAGTGTAGTAAGTTATGGGGCTATTTTACTAAAGTACTGATATAATCAGTGGTGGTTATCAAGCATACCCTAAACATGTCTTGACATACAGTATTTGTATTTGGTTTCCTCCATTCAAATAACAATTTTTAATCAACTAAGTCCCCACTAATTCCTGTCTCAGCTCCACAGCTCAGTGATCTGGGTTCCAGTCCCACAGGGTGCCAGCTCCCCTGGTGCTATTAGCCAGCAGGAACCATTCTGGATGGGAGGAAATGGAGGAGGACCAGGGGACACCTGGCCTTTTCTGTATGGGCACTGAGACATGTCACAGCTTTGCCTCTTGACAGAATCAGGATGCAGGATATTGCCCTGCCATTGATGTGCATCCTGGAGCTCTTCGGGCCATGTAGTGCATCAATGCACCATCCAAGAGCACCAACAGGATAAGAAAGACAGTAGCAATGGATGGTCCTACTTCTATTCTGGGAGTTAGTCTGGTAGTCGTTGTTGCAAATGAGCTTCCATACCACATTAACCCGAGAACACTATCGCTAAAATTAGTAACACCATCACTAACGCCGGTTGTTTTTTACCCGATATAATATACCCAATAAAAAGTACTCGTCATCAAAATATATCAAAATATGACAATACATGACAATTAGAGTAGTGTTCTTTTATTTGCAACTGTGCCATGTCTAACAAAATAAAAAAAAAATTATAATTGGGGGACCCTATAAAAACGCTCCAAAATTCCTGAAAAATTTGGAATTCAGGACCAGAAATTCCTAAAACAAAAAATGATGAAACTGTGACTTTCCTAGTGAAGGCACAGTCTCCTTGAAATAGCTGCAGGAAAGAGAAACAAAAAATCACTATTGCCGGGTAAAAATCAGCCGAACATGGGCCTGTAGGCAAAAGTGGGTATAGGAATAGGGAAACACCAATGCCTTCAAAGACGTCAAAGATGATGCTGAAGCTACCCAGGGACCCATGACACTCAGACAAACGCAACATAATGAAAATCATGCAAATGTGTTTGCTAGGGTGAAAATCACCCGGCGATAGTGTTCTAGGGTTAATCAGCAACACCCCAAGGTACTGTGTGGGCTTAAAAGGCTCATTTATAGAATCATGATCAAATAGAGCTCCATTGGAAACCTTACTCCTTTGTCTGTTAATCAAAACTTAAAGGCTAACCAGAACCTTTGGATAGGGGAAGCTTGAAGAAGAATAAGTGGGAGAGAAATTAGATTTACTGCCAAGCTAACAGTTAGAGTCAGATGCTATAAAAAATGTATGCACAATAAGTCAAGTTAGATGTCTTGCTCTCCCTCTTTTTTCAGCTACATCTCTCTCTCAGTCGCTGTGTTTCATCGCCGTGTGAGCGATTGAGTTTTTTTTATAGCATACCGGCGCTTTGTTTTATGCACAGAAAAGTAAAAGCACCAGCGGCCCCTTTGAAGCCCTTTCAAATTTATTGTTGTTTTTTCAGGAGAAGGTTGGTTAAATTGCAGCTCATTTTGATTTGATCTGCTCCTTTGTTGTTTTTGGAGAGGGTTTACTCTTTATGCCTGGAAACAAGTGTGACTCGCTCCTCTCTGTCGGATGCAGGGAGAAAGGTCATCGGAGATTGTGGGGTAATATACCTCTTCACAGTTTGAAGTTTGAAACTTGTCTTTGACTGGGTATCTAAGAAATTCTCACTAAGAGCAAAAATCCAAACATGTGATTTAAAGACATTTCAGAGCCAATTCTTCCCCTACATTCGTAACCATACATCATCCAAGCTCAACTCGTATGATATAAAAGTTTGCATCACCTCTCTCTTTGTCTTCTCCTCCAGTCCAGTTGCTCTGGTTTGTCTCTAGCCTGATGTCAGGACAGCCTTGTAAATCTTCTCTCTTGGTCATCCCGCTTTCATGCAAGAGAAACAAAGAGAGTCACAGTTAACTCTTCCATTTCTATTGCACTTTATATGACAAGCAGAAACACCTTGCAGCAGAGCACCCTTCTGTGTGTCCTTTTGACCCTGGAGTTTTCCCTTACCTCCAGAGCTCCAGAGTTGCATGTGTGCAGAAACAGGTGCGCATTCATAATCCAAGGCAAATTTCCTAATACAACATACATAACAAGAAGCAAGCCAATTACAACAGGCAGGCCATGAGAGCAGCTTCTTCTTTCAGGCCGTATTCCTCATGAGCAATCAAACAGTAAATCACTAAAGACTCCTGTGACAGATCACATACATGTGCAATACTTTGATTTCCAGTGCAATGTCTCAACAACCAAGTGAATTATTGTAATTTATCCACTAAAATTTGCACTCTGACTTAGGCTAAGTTAACTTATTCATGTCTTAAAAGTACTTCAATACCTTTCTTTGTACAGATAGTATTTTTATTTAGAATTGTTAAGGTTAGTTTTTAGGTTTCTATATTTATTGTCCTTACTGTCTTGTTGTTAAATACCAGTGTTCCATTCACCACGTCAAATTCCTTGTGTGTGCATGCACTTGGCAATAACGATTTCTTGATTCTTGATTCTTGATTCTTGATTCTTGATTCTTGATTCTTGATTCTTGATTCTTGATAACCATTGGAGTTGGGATGTCAGTTTGGGCTCTGCCTGCTTTTGCCCTTCACACAGACTGTTTTTCCTGTGTATGCCAAAGCCTGCTGGTCAGTAGCCTACCACTTGGACACAAACTTACTTCTAATGCTTAAAATCCAGACCCCTGTGAACCCCAGGTTCAACATTTTTCTATAAAATCAACAAGTAGAGATTACCCAACAAGTGACCTACTGATCTATATTGCCAGTCAAAGGTACAGGCCTCTTTTAAAAGTAATCCACAAAAACAGAGCCATGGTCCAGTACTTGTTTAACTTAGAAATGTCCCAATATGAATTCATCAATGGAAGTTATGTGACCCAGTAAAACTGGAGCGAAGAGTCCCATACCTGTACCACATAGTGAGGCAATCACTTTGCTTTGAACCCGTATCACAAGGGATTACCGTTCAGGTTTGCACAACACAGCAGACAGGAAGCTGTTAAAGACAAGGACCAACACTGCCTCCTGACCTCTGACCCTTACATCCTGACCTCTCCTGCAATCTGACATGAACCCTTGTCCACATGAAAGCTGTCCTATTTACTCACCAGGGCTAATTTAGAGTTCCGGTGCCCCCGACCACTGTGAGGACAGTCAACACGCTGGAGGAGACTTTGAACAGACCTGTTTGAACCAATGCGAAAAATGTGCACTCTTGTTTACATTTGATTCTTTCAATTTGAGATTATTTAGTTTTTATAATAAGAGACAATTTGATGCCCAACAATCCAAAGTCTGATCTCCATAATCGCTTACATTTGTCACCAACATCAGGCAGCATTTTGCCCCAGTCCCAATTTTCTGCACAATCTGCATTAATTGAATATTAGCCAGCCGCAGAGAGTTTCACATGTCTGCTGATGAAGTCCTTTAACAAGTCTAACAAAGGCCAACCTCACACTGTGCCACCTGCCACCAGCTAAAGAGATTTTGGTCATTACTTGCTCCTTTTTAAATATCATCAAACATCAGGCCTTTCATCATCCCGACCGTGTGACCTTCAGGTTCACAGCCGCTCTAAGCCTCACTGACAGATCTTGTGAGGGTCTGTGCTGGGGTATTTTTATATCATTGCTTTTGATCTGACCTAAAAATAGAGCAGTCTGCTGACCTCCAGTCACGTCTCAGCAGCTCAGTCAAGGTATGAATCCACACCCCCCCCCCCCACACACACACACACACACACACACACACACACACACAGACTCCCTTTTGACGTCACCTGGAACAAACTGCTTCTTTATTTTTAGACGAGATATTAATTGAATGGTCTTGTTTCGTTGCTGTGTTATGTAAGGGGATTACTCTGATGTTATTGCCTATTCTCTGACCATGTAGGCCACCACACAGAGGAGGGAGGTGGAGGTGGAGAGTGGAGAGGACTTGGGGTGGAAGAGGAGGGTAATACAGTTAAGGTAGTAGTACAGAGGTCCAGAAATAACCCAGCTGTGGGCCTAATTGTACATCTCTCTTGCACCCTTTTCCCTCTTCAGCTGCATGCCAAGGTCCTTGACCTTATCATCCACCTCACTGGTTCCGGAAGAATCCTTTCCGCCCCCTGCGGCTACCAAAGCCCCGGCCGATACACAGAGCACAGCAGCAGACCATCTTCAGCCGCAGACTAACAGCCAAGCGCCACAATCAGTTAGGAGTGATCCCAACGGAGCGCCCAAGTGGCTCAAACTGCCAGGTATGTTCTAATCATACCCGGCATGGGCCCACAGGCTCCTTAACAAAGCTAAGCCTGAGGACCCCAGGCCCCTCAGAGAACCATGGGGCCTCCAGGCAACCCACATGTCACAGCAGTATATACAGTCAACAGGGATGCTACCACTGTATTTGCATTCTCTTCACTCACTCACGCAAGCTTTCTGTGAAACGCATGGGCACCAAATGCCCACAACAGTGTTTTGTTTGTGTTTTTTAGCCAAGGCTGTAAATGTTTGTAACTTTTCATGTGTGTGAGTTGCGTGTGGAGCATCGGAGAGGAATGCACTCGCTCTGGGTACCCTGCAGCATTCCTTTATGGTTAGACAGCTCCATGCCCATGAGGGGGCCACAAGGGCCTCCTGTCTCCTGAGCACTAATGCGTCGCAGCCCCAGATCAAGCACATGCATGCAAGCACATGCACACAAACATCTGAGAGGAGATGCATGCCATCACATATTTATCATGGAAGTACTCACAAACCTGTATAATTCAAATGATGGAGGTAAACATGACACTTAAAGCAAATGACACCTGTGGTTTCCTTGTGGATTAAGATTTCTTGTCATCCTCTTTGCTGACGAGAATTATAAAGGGCCTGCGTGACAGTAGATCCTACAAAAACAACAAGTATAGTGAGTTAAAAAAAAGGACACTTCAGCATTACCGATGAAATGATATACAAGATACACCCAATGTTTATATGCAAGCATTCATGGTTAAACCTTATTTCCTATGTGCCATATAAGACTTTAAATTTGATGTAACACATACTGTTTTTCTGCTTGCATGTTTGAACAATATTCTCAAAAAGGCCTGCAGACCGGGAAATGGAAATATTATCATCACCTGTCTTAGACAGAACCCTTGTTTGGGCTTGAGAAGAAAGGAGTTTATAGATGACAGAAAGTTGTAGAGATGAGAGATGTGTAGAAAACAGAAAAAAATCTCACAGATGAGTGGGGAATCAAGGACAAAAATCCGACATAATCCTAACATACCCTCATATGGACTCTCAAGAAAAATGTTGACAACTGGAGCCCAGACTAATATCACCCTCAACTACAAATATTGTATTTGTAACCAAACAAACTTATCAGACTTGAGCACAGTCACAGCACTCTATGTGTATTTGTACAAAGATTTTAAGGGAGCATGGGAAGAGCAGATGTTCATAGAGCTGATAAGCAGCATCTACTCTCAAGTTACTATAATGGTATGACTTTGGAATAAAATAACTAAGGGTGCATAATGCCTTAAAAAGTACAAGCTTTACCCCAACACAACAGTCCACTGATTAAATAGGGGGTAATGCAAATTTAAATTTAATTTACAAATGTTTGCTCAGAGTAATCATAAAAATCATCCAAAACCTATGTTGATATTGTCTTCAATCAGACTGAAAGTATTGAGGGCCTGATCCCACGTGAAGCGCTGTCCAAAGAGCAGCCAGAAGGCTGCAGACGGATCAGTCTCTGTCTCCTGGGAAAAGCTTCTCGCTCGAGAGCTTCTCCAAAGCGTCTGGACCGGCTGTCGACACTCCCTGCCTTTAATGTATGATCAAGAAAAGCTTTAACTCATTACTCTTTTCAATGCCCCTCCCCATTCTTGTCTTAACTGCTTTCGTATGTTTAATAATGCTGCCTTCAGATGTAATTTGTTCCACTAAGATGCATAAGGAGAAAAGTTGTACGGTAGTGTATTACTTTGCCAGTTCTGACTCCTTCCAACAACTCATTCTGGAGGAAAAAACAGTCTGTGAGATCTTGAGCAGAATAACACTTTTTATTTCATTTAAAAGGACTGATGTTTGGAGATGATACAAAATTCTAGGAAACAAACAGTGATATTACTTCTTCTATTTTCAAAACCTGACTTGTGACAGATTTGTTCCAGGAATGATCAAAAGTAAAAGTATATAGTTGTTGTTTCTTTGTAGAAGAGATAATTTGTTTTATATATGACCTTAAAAGGGTTGAAGTTGCTTCTATGAATAACTGTAATGACTACCTAAGCAAATTATTATCTTCACAGAGATCTTTTTGTGCCAATTGTCCTCATGGCATCATTAAACTAAACATCATTCAACTTAATGCACCTTCTCCTGAAGGCCTGCTGTGCAAGTGACTCCTGGGAAACACAAATCCAGTCTGGGCTCTCCTTAAAAAGGTGCTGGGTCAAATTCCAGGTGCTATGTCCTTGAGCACCTATCTGAGCCTGGACTCTTGACTTCTGCCTAAGTTGCTTCCAGCTGTCTTTGAGGCAGCATTTGTAAGCGCAGTGAGTCACCCGAGGGCCACACAAATAAATAGAGTGAGGTGTTGTACAGCTATGCTGACTCACAGTGAAGACACGTTGGTGAAAAAGACGATCGGTGGAAAGCCATCAGAGGCACTTGGGTTAGAAAACCCCACATTACCCTCTCCCTCACAGGTCCAACTTCCTCCTCTGCTGTGATGAAAGGAGAGAAAGCACCTCTACTACTCGCCTCTTTTGTTTATTTACCTTCAGAATTACACCCTACTCTTCTTGGACCATGTTCCAATGTGTTTTGTTATGTTTCCTTTCAAACAGAATATCTATGCGTGTGGTCTCCTCTCGTGTTTGGCTAACACATGCACACATTCGTGCACGCACACTCACATTCAACTTTCCCCCTGTGCCAGAGGTCCCCTTTGCCCTTCCCCCCCACCTCTAACTAAACATCGCAGGACAGCAAAAGGGAACTTCAAAGTGGCCGGAGGGGGTACTCCTTTTTTCCTGGCACTTGTCATCATCTAAGGGACTGGCTGCTCCCCTTATTACTCTAATTGCTTCCAACTGCTCCAGGAGGCTTTGATGAAGGGCGCCATGGAGCATGCTGGAAGCACCTGTTGTTGCACAGGGAAGCACAGGTGGGCCTTATTGGTGGTGGCAAGGAGGCGTGCGGACAGCACTGCTACTTTCCACTTAAAATCAAACAACTCCAATAATACAGAATAAGAATCTTTATGTTATAATACATTTAAGTAGTCATGAAAATGCATTTGTACAAAAAACATAAACATAAGTAAAACATAACTTGTAAATGCAGGGATTGAGGAGGATTGAAGGCAACACTCTGGCTCCATCCAGTGGCATCATTCTGCTAGAAGTCCAGCAGCTGCATTGAAAAATCAATTTTACATTGTTATGGATAGGTCAGGATAAGAAAAGCACTTCATTTTCACTGCTTAAAACAATGCAATAAAACATGTCACTATCTTCAATATAGGGATAATAATGTATAATAATGTATAATAATAATAATAATAATAATAATAATAATAATAATAATAATAATAATAACAATGTAGCTGCACAGAGAGACCCAGAGACTAAATTAAATTATTCAGAGTGCACATTACAGAAACAAAAGTAATTCAGGACATAGAAAGAAGCATAATGTCTCCTAGAAAGCCTTGAATTACTTAGTGAACAATAAAAATATAACTGAAATTATTATTTGGTTCCATCAAATAAATATAGTATATCAAAGTATACACTCCAGTTTAATTGAGCCACACACCAGCTGAGGAAGGATCTTCTCAAAGTGCTCGATGTCTACTTGGTCACAGTCCTCAGATTCAGCTTGTTTCTGTGATCGTGCAGCAGCCTCTGTAAATAGAACAACACATACATTATCATACTCGGTTTCATTATGCAGCAAGCTGTATGCAGCTGAACCCAACAGGACTATGCACCTTGAACGAAGACTCTGAGCATCTCTGCCATGAGCAGCGCAGCATCACCACTCACTATAATAATATAAGAATAGGAGTGAGACATGTTGAGGTTTGGTGGAGAATCAAAGTAAAACACTTAGCATTTTTGAGGAAGGAAACATTAATTATTCTGCTCACGTTTGGTTTTGTTCTCCTTGAAGAAACTTGTCAACAGTTTAGTGACGGTTTCCTGTAAATGAGAAGAAAAAGGAGTGGAAATGGGCAGAATGTCATGAACAGAAAGTTGACTCAAAAAGATTATCAGAACCTTTCCTTACACTTTCCTTATTACTGCTTTTTATGTGTACCTTGCTGTTGAGTTCACGTACGCAGCTGTAAAAAAAAAAAAAAAAAATACCAAACTGCCTTTGGAAAAGTTAAAATTGACATTCTTCAGGCGAAAATGACCTTTTAACACTGATTATACTGTCATCATGATATCCAGGATACATCACAATGAGCCGTTCTTCAATTCGGCGTACATATATTATGGGAATGCATTTGACAATTTAACAAGGTGGAAAGTTAAAACGCCCGACACACTTCCTATGAACCACACAGGAATATTTAACGGATGTAATCAAATACTCTCTGGAGAAAAGAGACGATATTCATTCCTAATTTAGCGTATGGGTTTGCGGTACAGAATACACAGTCATGAAAATTGAGATATATTGTTACTCCTACCTTTTTGAACCCGATTTCTGCCTCCGTCTCCGCCATGTTTGTGACGCTACGAAGAAACTTGGCGCTCTGCGTTATGATTGGTTAACCTTCTCTGACGTTATTGACACCGCCCACTATTCGCAGTAAACAAATGAAATAGCAAAGTCTGAAAAAAAAAAACGGAGGATGTTTCATGTCATTTCGCCCCCTAATTTTCGAGGTTTATTGTGTATTTTTTGATCCAATGAATTAGCCTGCAATATTAGGATCATTTGTCTATCAAGACCAACTTTTTTTTCTGAGGTACAAATTGTGACAATTGTTTTTAAGATAAGATAAGATGAGATAATCCTTTATTCGTCCCACAACTGGGAAATCTAAGTGTCAGCAGCAAAGACAGTGCAAAACAGTATAAATCAAACAATAGCATATATAGCAATTATTAAAAGTTATTAGCAATTAAAAATAAAGAAGTAAAAATAAGCATATCTTTAGAAAGTATATACACAACTAAATAAGTTAATTTACAAATATTTACAAAACCAGTGACGCGGTGAAAAATGTGCAGACTTGTAGCATAGGTATAAAACAATGTACAGAACAGAACTAAGAAAATGAGTAGAAAAAACGTATTGCACATGTAAGACGAGAGGAATGAGTAATTATTGCACGTTAATAAATATGGGTTAGATATTGCACATGAGTCCGTTTTGCTGAGGTTGTTGTTGGTTATAAAGTCTGACCACTGCAGGAAGAAAAGACCTGCGGTAATTCTCCGTGAGACACCGCGGGTGAAGAAGTCTGCAACTGAACGAGCTACCAAGTGTTGTTTTGGTCTCCTGCAGGGGGTGTGACGTGTTGTCCATCAGAGAAGATAGCTTTATGTCCTCTCTTTAAAAGGCAATTGGCATGACAAGAGCATGGAAAGACCTGGAGAGAAATTATTAGATAAAAAATCTTGCCATTTACAATTTGGAGCAAGATTTTGGTGTAAGTATTTTGGTAATTTTTTAAAATATATTTTTAAAAATTTAATTTTTTGATTTAATGACAATCATGTCCCCTAACAGTGTTTAGAGGGTTAAAAGTCAGAGTTAATTTTTTTTAAACTTTTTTTAACTTCCCTACTTTTTTGAAAAACACTAAACAAGAATCAGAATCAACTTTTTGTTTTTTTTTCCTTTTTTATTTTTTACAACACATTTCTTTGAAGTTTTAAGAGAGAGAGAGCTTGTTACATGAATAAGAACAATCTGTAAAAGATACCTAGAACAGTGTCCAAATAAGTGAAAAGTATATGCTTACATAAAAAAAAAAAAAAAAAAAAGAACAGCAACAGCAACAGCAACAGCAACAGCATACAATTTGCTAGCCAAAAAATATTTATTTTAATGAAACAAATCCCATTTAGAGTAAACACATTTCCATACAAAACTTCTACCAAGGACGGATAACAGGAGGCTGACAGGAGAATTATGGCCAAGCTGTCGTCTTTGATGGTCATATGCATATTTTGTAAAATAAATTAACTGTAGCACCGTATATTTTTATTCTTCACCTTCATCATCTAACCACTGAGCATCCTCCAGTATGTATCCTATGCCCATTGAACGCCGAGGGCGAGGCTTGCTGGTGGTGACTGCAGCAATCTCCTCTTGTGCATCCTCTTCCATCTGAAACACAGCTTTGTTACAATCAACTGAAGACACTACCATAAACAAAGCACTTTTGAAATCAAATAGCTCCAACAGCAGACAAGAGATGTGGCTCACCTTTGGGCTAACAACACGTTTCACTTCCACATCCCCTCCTATGTAGTGAGGACCAGCCCACTCTGCTCTGTCTGCTTCATCCTCTGTGGAAAACCTTACATACGCCACAGCCTTTGGCTCCCCTGAGTTTGGATTCTTCTTCACCTGGGGTCCATTGGATAGATTGGGAAACATTACATTTTCTTGTATTTATTAGGTCACAAGACTCCTTTATTTATACAAAAATATTTTTAAAATTGAATACAGGAGTATTTTTTTGTCTTCACCTTACAAGCTGTGACAGTACCCCAGTCTCTAAAGTAAGCTCTTACATATCCTTCATTAACATAGGGATTCAGGTCTTTAATAACCAATCCATGGTCCTGCAAAATGAAAGAAAATCAATTAACTTTTTGTCATGCTGTAGTGTATTTAAAAAAAAGTAATGCTTCATTAGAATGAGAGAAATTATTCACCAGTTCATATTTTTCAGCGAGAGCAGCAAAGTACTTATTTGGCATGCTGATGTAAACTCGTTTTTTAGGTGCCGTCTTCACTTCCATTTTATCTGGAGAGAAGATAAATGAAATATTTTTAAACATTGTGCAAAGGGGAACCCAGAACATGTATCAATTTGGACCGAAAATATAAAATGAAGATTAGCTTAAAGAAGTCTAAAGAACAAACTTTAAAATGTACAACCTCCTTTTTTGATGATAAGACATGAAAATAAGAAAGCTGATGCTTACCTGCAGTAATTTCAGAGCTGTTAATGAAACCAATAGAGTTGAGTGGACTGTCTTAGAGTACTGACAGAGTATTATCCTGTAGCATAGGTTGAAATAGTGTCCTTGTCACAACAAGAAAAGTCTCCTCCTACTTGAATTTTCTTGTGAATTTACAGGTTCAATTAACTTTTCAAAATACCCCCCTTACTTGTTCAGCCAGGAACGGGAAATATTGAAAATATGTTGTTTTTAGATTGCTGGTTAAAGCAACCTCTTCTGAAGTGTGACATTTCATGGCAGTGTGAAGCAAGAAGTCGATCTAGTTTTAAGCTGCTTGACTACTTTGTAATCATTCGTGAGAAAATGATGTTTCAAGGCATTGTTCTCTATTTTTATTATTACACTACAGAAAAGTTACCAACCGTCTTCACTACAAGTTGTGTAGATCTTATGGATAATACAAGTATGAATAAAGAGTTAAACCTTCAGCAAATAACACACACTCTGTGCAAACAGCAAAGCAAGAGTAGATACAGCATAATACATTTCTTCTACATACAGATACTTTTTGTTGTCACGAAAGCACCGACATAACCTTTTTTTTTCATCATTCATTTCATATAATTTTCAGTTATGTAAGGATGTATGAGTTAATAGAATGCCAATCAGACAGTTTGTGACAAACATGACATTAACCAGAAATATATATGCAGACAAGAGAAAAAAAAAGAATGCCAATCAGAGACCAAAAACATAGCAACTGTCCATATAACATCTATCCAATCAATGAAATACAGTATATGACCAATTTTCTATATGATAGGTCGATACAGTGAGTGACTAATCATTGAAAATGTAACAAAATTTAAATGACTGAGTGCTTCTTCATTTATGATTGTAAAGTAGTTTTATGCAACAAATAATCGATTTTATTTAGAAAGACTCAGGGACCAAGTGTGAACTAATATTTGTGTAACTCAAGAGACGAAATGTTGTGGTAGGAATTTAGTGCATCTCCTGTTAACAGCACTCACCATAGGTACAACAGCTTACTCAATGTGCTTTGACTACCTCAGTCGGCCGTCTGACAGTACACCAAGGAGTTTAACTTCTACCTGTTCCAGGAGCACACCATTAACTGACAAGTCAAATGGTGGCCTAGCTTTATGTCTAAAATGTAATACAAATATAACACTTTATGTTTTTGATAAATGAAGGACCAGCTTGTTGATTCATGTCAAATTAACAACAGCTTTCAAAAGTAGTAATTCTACTATATGTGTTGTGCTCAAAATTCTAAATATTTTTTCTAACCAGATTTTATCCCAGACAGTAGGTTTGAAGGAAACTTTGGACACCGCTACAAGCAGGAGGTTGTGTTTAGGTCAAGTTGGCAACTGCAGCTCTAGCATGTCTGATTTAAGTTCATCTTAAAGAATTGTAAATCATAGCGGCAGTCAGTGAGCAACATACACACGGACACAAGCTCATATTCAGCTCTTCACAAAATTCGGTTCCCAAAATGTGAAGTAAATGCCGCAACATAATAAGTGATTATTAACACTATGTTTAGATGTATGACCCAGAGAAGTACAAAAAATGTTGGGCCAATCAGATAAAGGAAACAGCAATTCCAGAGAAACAGACCGTTTGTTTGTCTAATTTGCAAACAAAACATCGAGTCAGTTGTTCCAACAGCAAACAATCTGTAACATATTTATTTTGACTTTTCATTAGATACATTCAAGATAATAAATGTTGAACTTTTTCATAAAAACACTTGGACATTTGCATCATAGACAACGGAGCTCTGTGTAGAAATAAATACTAGTAGAAACAAGATGATATATGCTGACTTTGTTTTGTGTTCATCCAGTAAATCAAGGACTCTCCAAAATTATAGAATGTGTTTTAAATTGACAGGCAGATTAACTATACAAAATAACACAACACACTCACTGTATTTTTACAGCTGCTTTTAAGTGACATCTCTGATAGAGGTGAAATTCAAGCGTAGAATATCAAAGAGAAGATGCTTTTCACTGACAAGATAATCTCTCCAAACTGCTCCAGTATGTTGTGAATGTTGTTCAGCCACAAACTACAGGGAAAGGAGGAAAAGCTTTTAAATGGAAGACAGTGCTCACTAGGTTATAAATATCATAAGAAAATAGAACAAATAGACAAAAATGTGTTGACCACATTGAGATTCGTCACCTTACCTGGGAGGGGAAACCAGACCACTTCATTCATGAAGGTCTTGCAATTTGGTGATGAGGAACTTTTTGTCTTTACCCTCCTGGGTAAAAAAGAAATGTAAAGATCCTTCTTCATTTTATCAAAATCAATATTGATCATCCATCCATCAAAGTACTCAATCCTACTGCAAATACTACCTCTTTATTTTTACAGGAGCATGTCAAAATCTGAATTTTGACAGTGTGGTTTGTGACCAAAAATTTGCAAATGAAGTAACTTTAGACAGGAAAACAATGGACTATACATACGTTTTCAATTTGCTTTTCCAACTGACTTATGATTCTCTTCTGGCCGTCAACAACTTGAGCTTGAAAGTATATCACCATTCTGAAAAAAAGCATCAACAGTATTCAACAGGGAGACACCCTGTTAACACCTTGGACCACAGTTTACAAAGGACACAATCAATGGAATATGAAATATGGAATGATATCATAATGGAAAAATTGGACAGTGTCTGGACACAGTAGTGTTTTCTTCAATCACTCACAGAAATACTCCGGTGGCGAGGAACAAGACCAGTGGATTCTCCAGCAGAGTGTTGTAAGCCCAGCTAAGCCAGGCCAGGATGGGGTGAGAGTCTTTCAGCTCCTGAGCCCACATCTGCCCCGACTCAAACATGGTGGTAAGGTTCCTGAAAGGGCCGCACCCTGAAGAGGGTTTAGTCCTGAGGAGGACAGATAAAATGATTTGTAACATGAAGCCCAGTTTTATCTTCACATGAAAACCTTTGAAACTGTTTAATCCCCAACCTCAAGATCATTGGAATTACAGGTTTAAGAATCCATGTAAGGTGATTTGTGCTGTACTGAGGGAACATGTCACCCAGTGAAAGAGTGATGCTAAGTGATGGAGGTCTGAAGCACAGACAAATGTACCGATGCACCTTGAAAAATTAGAATATCATAAAAAAACTACATATTTTTCATCAGTTAATATGTTCCAGATTCATTAACGTAGGGCAGACTGCTGATTTAGCAGTTGTCCAGAAGATGATCATCGACACCCTTCACAAGCTGGGTAAGCCACGGAAGGTCAAAAGGCTGGCTGTTTGCAGAGCGCTGTATCAAAGCATATGAATAGAAAGTTGACTGGAAGGGAAAAGTATGGAAAGAAACAGTGCACAAGGTGCATTTTGTTTGTAAATCAAGGTCCTAGAATCAGGATGAAAAGTGGAAAGGCACATAATCTGAGGTATTTGAAGTCTAATGTGAAATTCCTATAGTGAGGATTTGGGATGCCATGTCATCTGCTGGTGTTGGTCTACTATGTTTTTATCAAGTCCAAAGTCAACGCAGCTGTTTGCAAGAAGATTTTAGAGCACTTCAAGCTTCCATCTGCTTACAAGCTTTAAGAAGATGCCGATTTCATTTTCCAGCAGGTCTAAGCACCTGCCCACAGTGCCAAAACTATCAAATGGTTTGCTGTCAATAATTTTTTTGTGCTTAATTAGCCAGCCAACTCACCTGAGGTGAAATCCATTGAGAATCTGTGAGGTGTTTGACAAGAGTAGGATGTCAAACACCCGACAGACCAGCAGTAGGCCGCTATGATAGCAACCTGGGCTTTAATAACACTTCAGCATCGCCACAGGCTGATCAACTCCATGCCACACCAAATTGATGCAGTAATTCATGGTAAAGGAGCCGCAACCAAGCATTGTTTGTATAAATGTACATACTTTCCAAAAGTTTGATATTTCTGTATCTTGAATCCTTTTTTTTGTTTGTTTAATGTTAGGAAATATTCTAATATTCAGATTTGTTGGTCAGTTAACATGAAATATTTCAATTTATAGTTTTGTCGTGAAATTTGGGTGTACTTTTTCGGTCATTTCATAATACATGAAAAAATATTTACCCAGGAGTTATTTTAGTAGTGTATAGATGTCAACACACTCAAAATAAAAGTTAAATGTAACATCATAGTCATTATTGTTATTTTTAATCTCATACTCTCACCCAGACGTTCAGTCTGGCCAGTATTCTTGGAGCACATTGTCAGGCTGTCCTGTGTTTAGAAAAATGTGGTCTTCAGTCGAGGAATTTACAAATTGTCGAAACTGCGTGTGAGCATCCTTGTCATGGAGAGAGATGGGACAATTTTTTGTTGTACTTACGTCCAAATTGCATAAGTGACAGACACGGCAGCACCGAGAAATGAGGGGAAGCACAAAAGAAAGATGAACAGAGTTGTCATCTGGCTGGCCCTCCAGGGCTTCTTGGAGGCCTGACAGTTGAGTAGTAGGCTACTCTAAGAAAGAAAGACGACAAAGAATGTTCAAGAAACATCGTGGAAATATGAGTACACACTTTGAGATGTTGAAAAACACCTTCTGATGCGCCAACCTTTTTCATGTAAAATAGTACAAACAGTTTTACAATCTGGACTGCTGGAAGGAGCGGAGCAAACAGCACGCCAAGCCTGCAAAGAACCAATAATGTTAATTTTTATTTCCTTCTAAATACGATAAGATTATCCAAATAAGATAATTTCTTCAATATGGTATAACATGTTATTACCAAGTAAGAGTCTGTCCATATATGAGTTCCAGCACATTACGAGCAATGTCAAACACAGGCTTCCTGTTCCTTTTAAGCACCTGTTTGAAAAAGAGCCTACAGAGAGAAGATAAAGTTTTGGGTTCAGTCAGTGAGTGCTTCTAAAAGTTACATGACTGGGGTTAAAGCACCAACTTGCCTCCACAGGAATTCTCCTAAAAAAGTGTAAAGCACAGTGACGATGAAGTCCATCAGGAGCAGGCGATACAGCTCTTGCCCAACAAAGCTTTCCCAACACTGTGGATAACAGAAACACATCCAGTTCTCAGGTTAGCTCACATTATCAGGGCTGATGAGATTACAGAGATAAAAGCATTCTTTTAGTTTTTTCCAAAGAGCGATAATTGAGGTAAAAAACAAAGCACAGTTAATTGTTGCCCCAAATATATAATTATGACAAGCTGAAGTATGAAGAGGTTTATTTACCTGTAGACCATGACTTTCTGGTTCTACAGCAATTCTGCCCAACCAGCGGAAACACAACACTGCAACAATGCTGACCTTCAGCAACAGGTTCCTGAGAAAACAATGACAAGATTGTCTGTCTTATAACACCCTCAATACAGTAATAAATGAATACTTTAAAGAGAAGTAATTTAATCTACATAAAAAGAGTTTGTTAATAACTCTGAAGATTGGTTATTTTTGCCTTACCGGTCACTTATATTTGACTTACTATACCTTTATTGCTAATATTAGACATATTCTAACCATGTGTATTGCCTGGCTGTGTTAAATACTTTGTTCTGATTGGTCAGAACGCCATAACAGTAATTCCTTCTCAATACAAAAAGGGATGCCCCGACCAACCTGATCACACACTGATCACACACGATCAGGTTGATCAAGGGAAAGGACTCAGGCATTTTGCCTCCTGCCTGTTGACACTGTGGCAAAACGCTAGTTTCAGTCTCTGGCTGGTCTTAAGTGTCGGGGAAATAATGACCTTAAGCCTGTTCATCTTGTGATCTATTAGAAATGTGTATCATTTCTAATGATACCATCAATAGAAATGTTCAGTTCAATGTGAATTATACCAAATGAGCAGACAAATGATGATGATGAAACTTGACTGTGAGAGTGCTGCTCACCCTGTAGAGATTCTAATTTGCAAGACCACCTGCTCACTATACGTAATATACGTACACTAACCTTCAAAAGTTTGGGGTCACCCAGACAATTTTGTGTTTTTCATGAAAACTCACACTTTTATGTATCAAATGAATTACAAAATGAATAGAAAATATACTCAAGACATTGAGAATGTCAGAAATAATGATTTTTAGTTGAAATAATAATTTTGTCCTTCAAACTTTGCTTTCATCAAAGAATGCTCCCTTTGCAGCAATTACAGCATTGCAGACCTTTGGCATTCTAGCTGTTAATTTGTTGAGGGAATCTGAAGAAATTTCATCCCACGCTTCCTGAAGCACCTCCCACAAGTTGGATTGGCTTGATGGACACTTCTTGCGTACCATACGGTCAAGCTGCTCCCACAACAGCTCAATGGGGTTGAGATCTGGTGACTGCGCTGTCCACTCCATTACAGACAGAATACCAGCTGCCTGCTTCTTCCCTAAATATTTCTTGCATAATCTGGAAGTGTGCTTTGGGTCATTGTCCTGTTGTAGGAGGAAATTGGCTCCAATCAAACGCTATCCACAGGGTATGGCATGGCATTGCAAAATTGAGTGATAGCCTTCATTATTCAAAATCCCTTTTATCTTGTACAAATCTCCCACTTTACCTGCACCAAAGCAACCCCAGACCATCACATTACCTCCACCATGCTTAACAGATGGCGTCAGGCACTCTTCCAGCATCTTTTCACTTGTTCTGCATCTCACTAATCTTCTTCTGTGTGATCCAAACACCTGAAACTTCGATTTGTCTGTCCATAACACTTTTTTCCAATCTTCCTCTGTCCAATGCCTGTGTTCTTTTGTCCATACTAATCTTTTCCTTTTATTGGCCAGTCTCAGATATGGCCTTTTCTTTGCCACTCTGCCTAGAAGGCCAGCATCCCGGAGTCGCCTCTTCACTGTAGACGTTGACACTGGCGTTTTGCGGGTACCATTTAATGAGGCTGCCAGTTCAGGACCTGTGAGGCGTCTATTTCTCAAACTAGAGACTCTACTGTACTTGTCTTCTTGTTCAGTTGTGCACTGGGGCCTCCCACTTCTCTTTCTACTCTGGTTAGAGCCTGTTTGTGCTGTTCTCTGAAGGGAGTAGTACACATCGTTGTAGGAAATGTTCAGTTTCTTGGAAATTTCTCGCATGGAGTAGCCTTCATTTCTAAGAACAAGAATAGACTGTCAAGTTTCATATGAAAGTTCTCTTTTTCTGGTCATTCTGAGAGTATAATCGAACCTACAAATGTGATGCTCCAGATACTCAACTAGCTCAAAGAAAGGCCAGTTTTATAGCTTCTCTAACCAGCAAAACCTTTTTCAGCTGTGCTAACGTAACTGCACAAGGGTTTTCAAGATGTTTCTAATCATCCATTAGCTTTCTAACACGATTAGCAAACACAATGTACCATTAGAACACTGGAGTGATGGTTGCTGGAAATGAGCCTCTATACACCTTTGTAGATATTCCATTAAAAACCAGATGTTTGCAGCTAGAATAGTCATTTACAGCCTTAACAATGTATAGAGTGTATTTCTGATTAATTTAATGTTATCTTCATTGAAAAAAACAGTGCTTTTCTTTCAAAAATAAGGACATTTCTAAGTGACCCCAAACTTTTGAACGGTAGTGTACTGTTTTTACTATCTGTTGTTGTTGATCTGTTTGTTTGTCTTCATAAATAGAAAGATGACTGTTCAGTTTGATGTCGTTTCATAGTTCTCATACTCACCTGAAGATGGAGACATAGACTCTAACGCTGGGTGAGTCGTGCTTTTCTATCCATGCACAGAGGTTAAAGAGGCCAGGGAGCAGCAGGTTAATGCCAGACACCACTGAAGACAGGACTATCAGCTCAGTTTCTTTGAAAGTACTCCGTTTGATGTCCCTCTGTGTGGGAAAATATTCGAAGGTCAAGTCAGGTATACATGATCTATATCAATCAACAATTCTGGACCATTTACATTGTTCCTACATGACTCTAAAGGGAATTGTCATATGTGACAGTCAAACATAATGCTTTTTTAAAAATCAACAGTGTGAGACGTGTGAAACGCCCGGAAACAAAAAGGAGAAGTTAATGAGCGTGCCTCTTCATCACTGTCATTTCTGTGGTATGATCTTGAGAAAATGTCCCTACTGCTGCTCTGATGAACAGGAACTCTGTCATGTTTGACTGCACAGCAGGTTTTCTCTTTTGTACCTCTGATAGGAAGTGGACTGCTGAGGTGCCCAGGAGGATGCTGGCCAGACATATAGACCATGCTACCAGATGCACTATGAGGTGGCAGAGGCGTTGCATGCAGCTCTTTGTAGGTTCCCCGCTGATCAACTCAGACAACAGCTCCTGTGTGGGAAAGTTTGTAAAGTTAAACCAGTTAAATTTCATTTATCTTCACAGCTTGTTGATGCTCCAGTAATCAATGATATTGCTCTTTCAAGCAGATAACATTTGTCTCTTAAATTGCCTTTATTTTGGCCTCCCTTCGTACGCTAAAGAGCGTTCTCTGAACAGACACATGGGGTGTGAAATGTTTCTTTAAAACTTCCTGTGTGTGAACCACTTGCATTAACTGAAGTAGTGTAATATCAAGTGACTAAGCAAATGCCTACATCTGAAGACCAAGTTTGTTGCCAGTGTATTCATCTTTGTATTTTGTAATCATTATTTTATATGTTTCAAAATCAAGGAAACTTTGACAACCCTGCTTGGAAAGAAAATGGAGGCCATCTTCTTCCCAAACAAAGGTCAGTTTGTATTTGCATCTGAACAGATGTGTTGGTGTGTTGGTGGAAGTGTTCAAAAGAATGCATACTTTGAGCTGAGTGCTGATTTTCTCAGACTGCAGTCTCACAGACGTCTTCTTGCTGACTTTAAAATCCCAGGAGCAGAAAACTTTCACGGCCAGATTCCCATTCGACTTAAGGACTTGAAAACTCCTCCCGAAGGACTTGGACATGCTGCAAGACAACAGTTAGGCAATGAAACCACACAAAGATATAGGTAGGGTTAAGTTAATGCATAAGTAATCCACTCATTGTCCAACCTGTACACCAGGATAATGCAGATAATGAAGAAGGCGATGAGGATGGTGAAGAAGTAGGCTGCAGGTATGCTGTATGACACTATCTGGGGCTTATTTCTATCACAGACTGGCTGATGAGGTGATGCAACAGTGGATCTGTGGGTCTGGTCAGCAGCTGGACAAGTGTGGAAGATGGTGTTGGTGTAGTAGCCATAAAACATTAAGCTTTGGGAGAGGTAACCCTGCAGAAGACAACAAGATAGAGATCTGCCACTAAATAAACATGTGAGAAATGGAGAGAAAACAAGCATAGTTTTGTGATATTATGTGCAAAACCTGACGCCAAACATAAAGATGTTGATAGCCTATTCATTCTGCGTCATATTCGGATTTCCGTCTATAGATTAAGCAGTTCTGTCAACTAGTGTTTCTGTATTTCCTACTTCAGCTGCAACCTGTATTTTTACATTGCTAGTCGGACTGGAAACAAAGGTAATGCGCAGAAAATGAAATAATGGCCTGCAAACCATTGGCTACACCAGGAGAGGTGATAGCAAGGTCAGATCCAGACTGATTGGACTGGGGTGGCCCACTGGCATATGCTGGGGTGGTATGAAGTATACATGCACTCACACTAATTACCGTAATAGCATTTATTTAAGCCACTAATAAGATTTTCTTTGATGAGTAACAACAGAGTGGCAACATATCAATCTTCTGAGCTTCATTCTTTGAGGAATAAAAGATGCTTGTTGACACTAACTATTTAAATTACTAACAAAAGGAAATGTGCCACCTTCAAATGCAAAGAAAAGCTACAGGCAGCCTGTTGCTGCTCCATGCTATCTTACCGTGCCTGTTAGAAGTTCAAGACCGGTGAAAGAGTCACCCTGAGAGTCATTAAGTGGAGGACTAGGAGGGTGGACCGCTTGAGGGAAGACCAGGAACAGACCATTGATGACGAAGAGGAGGAGATTGAATTGCAGAAGGGTCCGGAGAAAGAGAAAGTAGGAGAGCACGCCGGTACCAAAACGTCCACTCAGCGTCTTCATGGGGGAATGCCACAACTGGAGGGAAGCGAGGATGGGGAGGCAGCTGAACAGGCAGTTACGCCAAGTCTGAAGGAAGAGCAATAAGTGTTAGACAAATATACATTAAGAAATGTCATACAGCATATTGTGTACTCACCCTGGAAATGTACACACTCAGGCGACTGTAGCACGGAATATTTCTGCTGATGAGGGAACTTTCAGCGACATCCCTGAAAGCAATCCGCCTGTGGAAAGATATGTGACAGACAGACTCCTCAAAATAGTTTCTTTACATCACAGACTTTTGGATGCTTTCAGATGAACATGTACCTGATTTTCATCTTATCCACCAGGCTATGCGGCATAGCTCGCAGCTTGCATATGCCCTCACTTACTGAGAGGCCTCGGAGATGGGACGCCAACTGCTCCACTTTGTTTTCTGTAAACCAACAAGTCCGAAAATTGATTTCTAATGTAAAGAGTAGGGCAAACCATTCCAACTAAGCAGGTTAGCATTTTCCGTCTACCTTCAGTACTGATTTCCTCAATATCTGCTGGGGCAAAGTCATCCTGGATTATTCTGGAGGGTTGAGGAGAGTCCTGAATGCCAGTCTGGTGTCTATGTTGCTGTGACAAGTGTTTGTCATGCTGGGAAATAACTGCAGCACCATTATGCCCTGTGTGGACAGACAACTTCCTTTTTGTTATCAGCAAACACTTCAGACAAATGATATTTAGAGAGGTTTTTCTCTTACCAGTGGTGCGACTGGGCATCGATGAGAGGACTTTTAGGGTAGCAGCTGACCAGCAGTGTCTTTGCAGAGACGTCCTCTGCTCCCTGTCAACTGTCTCATCGCTTGTATCACTGCTTGATGTTGACCAAGAGGCTGAAAACATACATATGAAAACGTATCACTTATTATGAGATGAACAAATTATATTCAAGCAAAGTGTAACTGTTGTTGCAGATTTGTTGGTTATTTACAAACTAATGAGGAATGTTTTCTCAATCAACCAATAGCACCAGTGGAACTGAGATTAAACAAGCAAATGGAAGACACTCTGTGGTTGTACCTTTCCTTATAACGGCCATCTGGATGGTTTCAGGACACCTCCGGGTGCTGGCAACTGAGTCATGAACCAGTTCACCTTCTCCAATGTTCCTGATGGACAGCAATATTAGTACTAAGTGGTAACAGTATCCTATTTTTGAGCACCCTCAACACTGTGGCAGGTACAGTAAAGGAGGCATGATACATCTTTATCCCAAAGCTTGATCCTCAAGGCAACTGGACTGGTAGAAATTCTTGAAGACGTTTCACCTCTCCTCCGAAAGGAACTGAAGAAGCCTTTCGGAGGAGAGGTGAAACGTCTTCAAGAATTTCTACCAGTCCAGTTGCCTTGAGGATCAAGCTTTGGAATTCCATGACCTGGATGACTGAGAACCCTCACGGACATAAATCTTTATCACTTCGTCCACTTTGTGGATTTACATACACAACTCAAATAATATCCACTTTAAAGTAAAGATGCTTCAAATTTCAAGGAAGTGCCTTCAAACTAGTTTCACTCAAAGCTTCAGCTACAAAAGCAGAGGAGAGGTGTCTCCTTTCAGGCCTTAAGAGCATGAACTTAAACAACGTGTGTGAATTATAGGTGGAAAAGAAATTTATACAACTGAATCAGTTGGATGTAATAAACTTCCAATTCTCGGCAAGAGTTAAATTACCTTTAATGCTTTTGAAAACATATGATCACCAAATTCATCACGTTGTTGTAGCAGCAAGAAGCAGAGCAAATGTCATAAATCGTTTGTTCATTCACTTATATGAAAAGCAAAAGTAAAGCAGTTGTTGAAGAAAGAGGACTTACTCATAGTCTGAGTCCATCTGAGAAATGTTGACACTGAAGCTCACGCTGTGTGCCATGGTTAATGATGATCTCTGTTCTCTCACTGCATATTTAGCATCACATTGTGGGTCAGAGAGCTGTGGGTTACCTATAATAATGTTTCAGACTGATCTTGACTGTCTGTCAGAGTGCAACACTTCCTCTATCTTTCTCTCACTCTCTCTGCCCCCACGCAGCTGTGCCTTATTTGCAATTTGTAAAGATGCAGCCAAGGAAATCAGTAAAGCATCACTTAGGTGCTTTTTATTGATGGTCCATGAGGGCACGTTACCAAAAAATAATGTAGCAGCACTGGTAGTTGTTTTGTTTTTTAATTATAGTAATAGTAGCATTATGACATGTTCTTGAAGACAGTTGGAGCAGACAGTCGGCCTATGTGATCCAGAATAATTAGTGTTTGTCTCCCTAAAGTGGTCACAGAGACGAACTACAGTTCAAAAAGTTAAAGTGTTGTTTTTTTTTCTACAAGCAAGCTGCTTGTAGTACAAGTTAATTAGAAACACGATAATAATTTTGCCATTATTAACTTTATTAAAACGCAGGTAGTACGTCATCAAACAGCCTAGTAAATTAAACAGCCTACTCGAATTATAGAAAAGGTGATCTTGCATTATTAGACAATAAAAACACACCTTAATGAATCTAATGTTTAGAGAAGGAAAAAAATATTTTGAAATGTAAATGTTTAATAGTAAATTTCATTTATTAACACTTTGGCACTGCTTTTCCTTGGTGATCGATACTTCTGTCTAAAACAAGCGGCAAACTCCGGTCTCAAACGATGAAGCCAATGCGGAAGTGATATAAACTGCAATACATCGAAAATCCGCTTGAGGCTGGCTGCAGAAACACCGGAAACCACATAGATATGAATGGGAAAAAGACGATCTTTGCAGCATTAATAAACATGTTTACAGCCTGGTTCAAAAAACGGCTTGGCCCTACAACGCTAATCTCTCTAATGGCATACACTGTACGGGGGGTGAATTTTTTTCTAACGTGACGGTTAAGAAGATATTAAGATTATGAGTTTTGCCCAAATAAGGACATAACTGACGTGACTCCCGGTCGGGAACACACAGCCATTGGCTAAGAGACTCACACTACGTCACACTCTGCCTAGTTGAGTTCCGCATTACCAATATGGCTGCCGCCGTCGATTTGCTTCAAAACAGCTCTCAGGAACAGATGGGTGACGTCACGGATACTACGTCCATATTTTTTACAGTCTATGGTCTAAAAAGACAACTATCTAACGCCACTACGGTACTTTCCATGCATTCACGTGCTCATATGATGCTTGGACTTCCCAAATTCCAATGTCGTAGTGGCGTGTTACCTAGCTTTGAGTCACAATGGCGAAACAACATTTAGTAAGTAGAATGAAGATGTAATGTATTTTCATTTCATGAGTAAACTAGGTAACTCTATTACATTTGATAGATACAGCCTTATGAAACATTACGAATGGTCAAAACGTTCATTTTCAAGATGGATTAAAAAAAAATAAAAGAATAATCAAAATGATTTGTCCATAAAACCGACGTTTATTTTATTTAAGTTATGTCTGAGTAAGTCATCCCCTGTCAGTGTCTATGGTCAGTGTTCCCAAACGCGGCGGACTGTCTTCACACTGTCAAAGTTTAGAACTGTTTTTTTCCGATTTTTTTACATGACTTGAACGCATGCTTATTTACTGATCTCCACACTAGCAGTTTGCGAGGAGCGCGTGGACGCCTCGGAGTGGGGCGGTCTTTGAAAACTTTTCAGGAAGCTGTTTGATAAAAACGAAACTGTCAACTTTGACAGAAAGATCGTCTCGCAGTTGGTTCTTTAGTTGTTCCACCGGCACTTTTAGGTGAAAAAATGCAGAGCAGTGCTTACGGGGCTTCGTTGGCTGGCGGTGCTTTTGACTTAGAGAACTTTATAAAGCAGCCACAGACCATTCTGCGCTGTTTGAGCTGGGTGAGTGAGGACACGGAAACGATCAAGCTAGCAGCTGTCACATCACAAGTTGTATTTATGTTAACAGATGTGGGTCGATACAAATCTGTCAGTGATCGAATTTGTTACTTCTATGAGCTGATAATACTGGACATGAAGTTAGAGTTGGATTGAAATCTAATATAAATGTTTTATAAGTGAAAATTTGATGCAGTTTTCTGAGCTAACGATCGCTAGCATGTTCAGTGCTGTGTCACACTACCTTCCCTACAACTTTACACTAATTTCTCTTTACTGGATTAATTCAAGCATCACATAGTATATACATATTTCATCTTGATTGTTTTCTGTGTGGGAAAGTGTATACATTATTTTTTTCTCACGTTAGCTGTTGTTCTGTTCTTGTTTGCACACTTCTGTGTACTTAATCAAGACCATGTTGCTGCTGTGTAGAATGCTTAGTCATGTATACACGACAGTTGCAACATTAATATTTAACTGTATTCCTTTGCAAAGTAGCTACAAAGGTTGTTTCCCTTATCTCCTCTTTCCTTTCCCGAACATCTTAGGATCTCAGTGAGTGAGTGGGATTATGAGGCACTGAAAGAGTCAAAAATATAATCTATAAAACCCACATCTATTTTATAAAGCAACAGGAAACCAGAGCAGAAATGCAATGATGGATAAAAGAAGGATATACAGTAGTAATTAACTGCTGTATTCTACATTGATTAACTGTTAAGTCCTTGAAAAGTCAAAGCAATAAAAACAAGTTCTGACAATGCATGGAAACACGTTTTACTTTGTGAAATGAAGCACCAAGAACCACATTCTATCAAGTTCAGTAGTGTCATCCATAAAAAAGCAGCACACCAATCATGTGAGATCTATAATTTACCAAGCCAGTGCCTTCAAGTCACGGTCATATGTAGTCAGGAACACAAGGTATGTCTCGTCTTTAGGCCACACTCTGTGTTTGAATGGATTATGTATTTCACATTTATATATATATATGATTTTATGTAGATTAGATATCCTCTTAAAGTGAAAGCATTCTTGTGATGTGAATCATGTGATCAGAATCATGTGCCCCCACATGGCCTCTTGACTTAAAGCATGCATTTTTCACCTCCTCCCTCCTTGGCATTAACCCCTGTGTGTCCCTTCTTTGCAGTTGTTCTCCATTGTGGTCTTTGCAACCATCACGGCAGAAGGCTACGTTAATCCAGTCACCAAGGAAGAAACCAAATGCATGTTCAATGAGAATGACAGCGCCTGCAGCTACGGTGTGGGAATCGGAATCTTGGCATTCTTGGCGTGTGTTGTCTTCCTTGTACTGGATGCCTACCTCCCACAAATCAGCAATGCCAAAGAGAGAAAATATATCGTCACAGGAGATTTAGTCTTCTCAGGTGAGAGTCGGTTTACACTGTAGATTGCTTTTAATAGAATAAAGGAACTGTGTCCAAAAAGAGGAACTACATTCTTGCATACTGCATACTTAACCTTAATCCTGATTATTTTCTTTTCTGTTTTAAATGTATTTATAAAACAGCTGTTTGGACTTTACTGTGGTTCATCTGCTTCTGTTACCTGGCCAACCAGTGGTCCAAAACCACTAACCCGTCTGTCCCTGGAGATGCTGCGCGGGCTGTCGTTGCCTTCTCCTTCTTCTCAATTATCACCTGGGTGAGACTCTCACCACTATGAGAATTTGACTAACAAAACCGTATAATGATACAGAATCTTGCACAGTGTGTCCACTAAAAAAAGCACCACTCACTTTTTTTCTCTCCAAAGGCGCTCTTGACCTACTTTGGGATTGGAAGGTATCGCCAGGGTGTAGATGAGTTTAACCAGGACTACAGAGACCCCGCAAATGACCACTCCTCCCCGTTCCCGCCTGCTCCGTACGCCAGCAGCAGCAGCGGCCCTTCAGGCTACCAGCAGTCTCCTTTCTCCAACAGCCAGGAGCAACCAGGGGAGTACCAGCCTCCAACTTATTGATGGACTAAGATTCACACTCTCGAATCTACCAGGGGATTTTTAAATGAATATGTGTGCCAATGGTTTAATTTACAACTTGGACTGCTCCCTGCACTCCTAGTTCGTCCTGCAGAACGTGTTTTGGGTGCACTGATGTGTTTTTTGAGTTCATTTCAATGTTGGAAGTTGTTTGATGGGTGTTGGCTGTGTCACTCACACACGGCAGACTTAAGTCAGTCATATTTTTTGTTCGGAAAACTTCCTGGTAAGAGTGAGGACTGTGCCAACTTTCTCTTTGCACCAAACAATGTTGTTTTTTCAGTTCTCCTTTTTGTTTAATGTGTGAGTGCAGTTTGATATTTTTAATTCAGTTTACTCAAGAAATCAGCTTTAAAATACTTTATTGGGATATACATTGTGAATATATGTTACTGTTTCGAACATGTAGATATGTTTTCATAACCGTCAGATTGCAGCTCAATAACACTGATGTTCATCGGGTATTGTTAACTGACCACGAAAGAAACCCATTATTATTTAACCAATGGGTGCATTGAGAATAATCCCTTTGAAACTACTGTAATGCAATGCGTTTCCTTTTTAATAATCAACCACTGAAAAAAGCTTTTATGCACTGAAAAAAAACAACATAATTTCTTTTAGCCTTTTTTCTGCCAATATCTGATCCAAGATAGTCGATTTTATTCTTTTAAAGTAAACTTGCTACAGTTTTGTTTATTTTAAAGAATGTTTTGTTTTAAGGGAGCCAAACTTAATTGTACAAGCTATCTCTGTTGTAGTTGAATGTGCCTTTCATGAGTGCAGTTAACAGTTGTCATTTTTATTGGGAATATCCAGTTCAGCCAAGGATTTACTTCAAGAATTCGGTGATATAGGGGTTAAATAGTATATTTATTATTTTGACAATCAAACCTTATTTCTTTTCTGTAACTGTCTCTGCTCACTTTTTCTCACCTTTATCACACTGTTGATGTGCCTTGTACACGTGTTGCAGTTTCACTGTCGTACTCAGTGGCTTTACACTTGTTTCACATGTAAGTGCCTTGTACAGTACTCTGTATTACACATGGTTTGCCAAATAAAAGTCTTTTTTTTTCATTTTGAACCTCTTGAGTCAGACTATGATTTCCATCCTCTTGTAAAGACAAAGCCGGACTTGGTGCAGGGCGGTGCTCTTTTGGCAAATATTTGAATAGTGATTGTGCTGATGAACTGCACTGTGATGGCGGAAAGACGCTCAGATATTAGCATATAGTTTACACAAGAGCTAGACAAAGATTTCCTATTACGACAAAGTTGTGTTAGAAGTGTTATTTTAAGACAAGTATGTCATGTCCCTTTTTGATTTTATATCAAGGGTTGTGTGCCAAATTATACCTCTACATTTTTTTCTCAAGATTTGTTTTTTATTGGCAAAATGCAAACTTTACAATACAGGTCCATTATTTCAAACGTTTTTTCCATGTTTTACACAGTCATATGAATGCATATATATACACATAGAAAAAAAGCAAAATTTATAATATATACGTATACAAATTGAAATAATAACTATATATATATTGTATATACATACATACATACATGTAAAAATAAAATGGATATAAAAGATAATAATATTAAATAAAATAATTGTATTTATGTGCTTCTAATAAGTAAACAGGTAAATAGCTGAATAAAGCAATGAATATTACAATAATTAAATTAAGGGTAATAATAGTAATAAAAATAAAGGTTAAATGTATCTTCGAAGTGATGATTAAAGAATCATGAAGAGAAAAAAAATAAAAATAAACCTCTAGAATTGACACGTATTGGGGAAGGTTTACATAACTTGGACATAAAAAAAGCTTCCATAGTTCTAGTTTTGTGCTAGTGGACATGCTTTTTATTAGTTTCTTATCACACCACTAAAATGTTTTGTAACTGTAATCTTAAAATTAATGACAAAAACCATCAAAAACTGTTGAAAGACTTTTATTCTTTATTAATTTTATTTTACAGAGTAACTTGTCTTATTCGTACTACTGAAGAGGTACTCTACACCTTTAACATGAAGTTCTATAATGAATCCACATGAGAATAAATCCTTATGCGTTTTAGTTCAGGGGTTCCCAAAGTTTGGGTCAGGACCCTTTGGGGGGGGGGGGGGGGGGGGGGGGGGGGGGGGGGGCGCAAGACGTCTTCCAGTTTTTTTGCTTTTTTGTAATAATTTAAACTAGCTTATTTTACCCATTATAAGATAAGATAAGATAAGATAAGATAAGATAAGATAAGATAGTCCTTTACTCGTCCCACAATGGGGAAATTCAAGTGTCACAGTAACAATGTAGACAGTGCAATACATATATATATATATATATATATATATATATATATATATATATATATATATACATATATACATATATGAATGTCTCCAATGCTTTTAATGTTTTAATGTAAAGCACATTGAGTTGCCCTCGCGTCTGAAATGCGCTCTACAAATAAAGCTGCCTTGCCTTGCCTTGCCTTGCCTTGCAAATAAGTAAGTTTCATTAGTTTTCTGCCTTTCTTTGTTGCCAGGTGACTCCTAAAGTTAGGGTTAGCTAAAAGCTGATTAACAAAAGGAGCAGTAGCAGCAGGTTAATATATAGCAGCACAGGAAACACAGCCACATGTGCATGGAGGTAAACTAAATTTGAAGCAACATTTAACCACTTTCAGGGACAGTGGGGGTTTACAAGTCTTTGGCACCTATATTTTGGGGGGTCGCGGGCTGAAAAGTTTGTGAATCCCTGTTTTAGTTGACACAGTCGTGTTCTAGTTTGAAATTTCCGACCGCACTTGAAGACACCGCTTGACAAACCCTCTCGTATCCAGAGCGCTACACGTCACGTTGCTGTCGTCATCAGTACATACAGGAAGTAATGATCCGCTGTGTGGTCAACGGAGAACGGAGGAAAAAAGAGCCGAAGAGAGAAGCGACACAACAATGTCATCTGTGCTCCAACCAGCTGCGGACTGAGAGCTGAAGATCTAACTCCTGTGGTGAGTAAGAAGCAAAACACGAAAGGCCGTGAGGTCAAACACGTTTCTGAACGCAGCGGTTTGTGATGGCATCCGTGTTAACCTCTGCGCTGCTGGCAGGAAAAGAACAAGGGCTAACACATACAAATGACATGTAGGTTATGTGTATGAAGGATACCTTGAATAGACATCTCCACCGAAGTAACTCCTTAAACAACCAGTTTATTATAATGATCATAGTTAGTGAAGCTGGTAAAGCTTAGAGCTAAGGTGCTCATTGGAATAATACAGCTGTTATAGCAAGTTGGAAGTGTAACCGAGGTCTGCAACTTTGAGAAATACTAAATATCCCAATTGTATAAGCACAAATTGCTCAGCATGTTCTCATGTATCATACCCACTCAAGTCAGCTTGCAAGTGTCATGCACATCTGTTCGGGACCCTTAGACCAGAAGTTTAGGAATCTGCCTTACAGCAATAAGTGAACTATTTATGGGCCTCACACTCGCTGTCTGCCTCCTTCATGGGTCTTCTTTGAAACTCACCTCCCCAGATGTCATCCTTTGTTGGGACACTGCAGTTCAGCAACCTTGGAGCAGGGGATCTACCATTTTGACGTATTCGTACATCATTAGAGTAGTTTGTTGATCAAAGGCTGTGTTTCTTAACTGAACATAACTTGGCAACAGTCTGTTGCAAACAATAAACACAAACAATGTGTTTAATTGATTAACAATCTAAAATGCCTGAACATACAGTATTGAGGTAGAAGTGCTAAATGTGACCCTGAACTCACAATGAGCTTTCTTTATATCATCTGTATTAATAATCATTTGTCTTGGAATAATGGTTGTGCAATCAAATCAATTATGTCATGTTATGGAAATTTTGGTTGCCATTTTACACTTAGTTATTGATCAAAATATGCCATTCATTAGTTATGTGTCTGCAGACAACAACTGAATCTGTTTTAATATTTTCAATATGGACATATAAGAAAACTTTTGTTACAGAACTTAAAAGCAGAAAACAGGGGCACCAGTTGGCCAAGCGGTTTAGCGCCTACCCCCTTAGTTCAGCAGGATGTGGAGTGGGCAGCATATGCCATTGCAGCTATCCCCTTCAGTGGTACGCCACCATATACATTTTTTGTCTTTGCAATGTTAGTGCTGCCTAGTAAGGTAAATGGACTGTGTTCATGTTGGGCTTTCTCTAGTCCTCTGACCATACAAAGTTCTTTACACCACATGTCACATTTATCCGTTCACACCACACTGATGGCAGAGGCTGCTATGTAAAGAGCCCATCAGTATTAAGTAATCCCATTCACACACACCGATCAATCAATCAGACATTATTGTGTGACATTGTAACACAAAGTGCTATACATAAAAACAACTTAAAATAGAATAAATAAAAAGACCCCCCCATCCTAATCCCGACCCCGACCCCAGCCCTGACCCTGACACCAAACCCACCCCACAATCCTAAGGTTAAGAAAACAGTATGCAATATTATAATTATAATTATAATTATAATAATAATAATAATTATTATTATTATTATTATTATTATTATTATTATTATTATTATTATTAATAATAATAATAATAATATTAATAATAATAATGATAATAATAATAATAATAATAATAATAATAATAATAAGGACACTTCAGCATGTGGACAGCAGGACAGATTGAGAGACAACCAACTCTACCACAGCCATCCCACAGCGTGTATATGATAGCTATCTGTCAGCAATTACTCTGACTGGCTATGGTGGCTAGGCTAAGAGTGTAAGGCTAAGGCGAAATTACTTTCACATCATCATGGAGGTATGAAACAACCATGCTTTAAACACACCATGAAACACAGACAAGAGAAATGTTCCTTTATTCACATGCTGCTGATCTATACCTGCATATGGCTTGGCATGCCAGCAGCCACTTTTTGAAGTAGGTGTTGCTGAAATGATACACAGGCTGATTGAGAAATGGTGTACTTACTCAGTTTGTCCAGCAGAGTGTGCTCAGACTCCATCATTTACGATCCTCTCAGCACTGTCTGCTATGGTGGCCCTGAAGTTCAAATCACAACGGCAAATCAGAAAACATTAGGGCAAATCGGAAAACACTACGACAAATCAGAAAACACTACGGCAAATCAGAAAACACTACGACAAATCAGAAAACACTACGGCAAATCAGAAAACACTACGGCAATTCCCTTGGGGGACATGACTCTTCGCTGATTGGACTGGTCTTTCCTTTGACCCAGAAGGACATGGTTTACATGTTTTCCAAATATGAGTGCCGACAGCGACAACATGCATGCTGCTATTACAGTATAAAACACATTTCTTGACAACCACCACGCTTTTCTCAACACTATAAGCACTAAACCCAGTATTCTTTAATAGCAGAATGTATGTTGTCGCTGGCGGCACTCATTTTTGGAAAACATGTAAACCATGTCCTTCCGGGTCAAAGGATAGACCAGTCGAATCAGCAACGAGTCATGTCCCCCAAGGGTACCTACTTCTTCCGGTTTGGTTAATGTCGTAGTGTTTTCTGATTTGTCGTTGTGTTTTCTAATTTGCCGTAGTTAATTTTAATTTATAAACCATTAATAAATATGATAATTACATAACCATTCAAAGATCTTTATTAAATTGACGTAACAACCCTAAATAAAAAGATTGTACTGTATTAGTCCCTGATTAGCCATATTATTTACAATGGTGTTATGCAACATTAGATATCAAATACAGAACTAACTTGGACTAGGCTTCAAGTCAGTCAATGTGAGATAGCACACTTCTAATGTTATGTTATGTTATCAACAATATCCCTTTAACTCATATTTTGTGTCCCAGTTTCTCAGAACTTGAGCATCAAAAAGAGTTCCATCAGTCTCAGGTCATATGGGAGTTTTGCTTCCTGTACAGTAGCTTACCTGTTTGTGTTGCAGCCCCTCTGCTGTTGTAATCAGACTGATCTCTGGCCACAGTCCAGTCAAAGCACTCACATTACATCACAGAAACACCCCCAGTATACAAACTCTTGAATTGACCGCATGTTTGTTCTTAAACATCCACTCAGCCTGCAGCATTTTCTGCTTTTCCTGGAGTTCTTGTGCAGGTGATAAAAGCTCCCCTCACCTGTTGTACCTGCGTGTTCAAAGGTTGCTCGAGTGAGTGAAAGCTGAATGAATGGCCTGCGAGGTTTGACCCTTTGGACTGGATGATAATCTTCCAAGTGTAGTTAGAGTTCATTGTAACAACCCTTAGTCATGGTAACACTGCAACTAATGTTTGATCAGAAAGGACATAAAGAGCTTGGGG
This sequence comes from Notolabrus celidotus, assembly GCF_009762535.1. Lineage (NCBI taxonomy): Eukaryota > Metazoa > Chordata > Actinopteri > Labriformes > Labridae > Notolabrus > Notolabrus celidotus. The sequence goes on from NC_048291.1 coordinate 14,018,178, forward strand.
GTGACTGTGCAGGTCGACTTTGAGGATAGAGCGGTAAAATTAATGCCACAAAATCTGAATCCTGGCAGGAGGAGACGAAGGGGTAAGCCTGTTCAGTTACTTTATGCATTTAGAATGTGTTGTAGGAAAAAAAAACACCTTTTTAACTTGTTATTCTAAGCAGGTTCTTGGTGCAATTTCAGAGAGAGTAGATCTCATCATTACGACCCTGATGTTACTGCAATAATGGACTGCTGTTTGGCTCCAGGCCCTCTTATAAAAGGGTCTTTGAGCTCCTCTCTCATAGAAATGCAGCCAGGTTTAGCCTGCGGGGTGCGGAGCTCCTGAGGCCGAGTTTAAAGGTCCCCCCTTGGAATGTGGTTATGAGAAGATTGCAGTTTTTAAGCCAAAGAGTCTGGTGGTGGTGGTGGGCTACCTACTAGTGTAGAAACAGCAGTCAGATAAGGCTCCTTCAGATGATAGAGCAGACACCACTATATGAACACAGTTTCCAGTGTTCGGAATATGACTTCTCTTTGAAACTGTATGATTAAACTCTGAATTATGAGCTTGTTAAAATGTTTGCGGTGTCCACGTCTCAGGTACTGAATGTGAATATCTGCAGCACTTTTGTTACAACTCTTAAAAAACAGCAGGAAAACCCAATTCCATTCCATTGTGTGTTAATTTTCTGTTTTACACAATTTAACCAAGCGGCAACCTCCGGTCTCAAAATATGAAGCCCATTCTTTAAACTGGAGTTCATTGAGTGTCAGCTGCAGAAACACCAGAAACCACATACACACCAATTCATAGAAGACGATCTTTGCAGCATTAATAAACATGTTTACAGCCTGGTACAAAAAACGGCTTCAGTCTGAAGAGCTCATTTCTATAATGGCACACAATATACAGGCACAGTTCAGATGATGTTTAGATTACGAGTTTTGCCCATATAAGGACATGACCGACTTCACTGACAGGCGGAAACACTGTAGCTGTCCGCTAGAAGGCTCAAAGCCTGCCGCTTTACCTCAAACTAGCTCGACAGCGGTTAGGTTGAGTTCAGCATTTTCAATACGGCTCCCACCGACGATTGGCTTCAGAAGAGATGGGTGACGCCACGGACACTAAATCCATGAATTGTACAGTCTATGCATTCAACTCATTCTTCATTTTTACAGTTAAAATTTAATTTATTTGCTTAATCAAATCCTAGTTGCAACATATTCTCACACGTCACGTAACCTTCTTTAAAATATAACTTTAATTACCAGGGTTACAAAGTTGCCCGAAATAAATACAGAAAGATGAAAAGCAGATGAGACAACACAGAAAAAAATATTTAAAATAAAGCTGGTAAAAATCAGATAAAATAACTGATATTAATTAAATATTTGTCTTGATATGATGACTAGATCCAAAATAGTGGCACATGTCCTTCACAGTTTTTCAGACTCAAAATGAGCAATTTTAATTCATTTTTGTTCTTCATAGACTGTAAAGCATGGATTTAACAACACCTATCCCAAGTGTTGGAGCCATGAGGGATTCAAGTGTTTGTATTTTATTATTTTGAGGTTTAGGGTAGGATATTGTTTGTATACTTTTTGTGGTGTTATTTTTTATGTTTGTTTACGATATGGTTTATTGTGGTATCAGTTAATTTACGGGTCATGTGTTAGGGGCGGGGATATTGAGTTCATTTAGGCCACCTGTGTTCTTTTGTTTTGCAGGTAGAGAGAGGGGATGAGCTGGGTCTCCGTACTTATTGTTGACTGCTATTTACACTATTTACTTTATCGCTTAGTTTACGCTTATTTTCGCTATTTTCTGTTTGTGCACTTTGTCATGAGTTGATTATCCTTTTTCGTTAATAAAGGTTAAACTTGCTTTTTTGTGCAATAGTGATTTTTGCTTTGCTTTCCGACAATAACTCGGCCCAGCGTCAGCCTCTCAGTGGCTTTTGGCTCTTTGTAGTTGCTACACCAAGTGAGGCCAGAAGTCTAGGTTTTAAACCACGCCTCTACCATTATAACACATCATGCAACATGGGTCAAACTAGAAAATTCAAATACATGTCAAATACATTTTTCACAAACATGCTTTCTGTTGGAGCAACTCGCTCTTATCATGCAGATTTATTTATTTATATTTACTGACAAACGAGGTTCCTTCAGTGTTCTGGATCAGATTATCAGAGTAGAGGAGGAACAGCGAGAGAACACGTAACAAACACTAACACATGAGCCCATGGCTGTGAATGTCTGCTTCAAATCAGACTGTAGACTCAGAGAGAGCTTAAATGTTTTCTTGCTAAGTTGAATTGAAGTCAGTCCCATGTCTCCACCAACCAGATCACTTCTACGCATGCCTCGGCTCCACCAGCACAATATGTCAGTGCACACTGAGTAGGTATCCTGGCTACATATCTCTCAATAGGAGGAGCACAGAGGCGTGGTGTCCAAAAAGTCAAGAAACACTGTAAATCTGCTCTTGAGAGGCTAGTAACATCAAATATTTTATTAGTTTGAAATGAAAATGAATAAAATAATTACCTTAAGAATGTAAGTGCTAATGTCAGATAGCCTTGCCATTAATTTTGATGATGATTAGCCTGTTAATTTTCATATGATCAAATTATTACTTCTTGCTCTTTAAAATAATAATAAAAAGAAATGTGTCTCAATAGAAATCTTTATATAACTTTTTTAAATATAAATAAAGGCTTCAGAGATTTTATATTCCACAAGACACAAATCAGGGAAAGCTTGAATTGCACCATTTTTTTCTTGATGAGTGACTTGAAAAACTCTCTTCTTGTGGTTTGTTGAGATGTTTGGTGACTCTTCTGGTGATCAGTTAGTCTTTTGCAGCATTGTTGTGATAAATGTAAAGCATTCCTTGTGAAAGTGGCATGCTGTCCACCAACTGGCTGGTTGTGTATTTCCTGATTTACCTGCTCACAGCCACTGTGTCATTAGTATCACTGAGTGAGCTCCTCCCGTTTTCCACGTGGACAAAGCTCAACGCTAGTTATTTGATATTCATCCAACCAAGGGCTGGGCCACTCCTTGCTCCTTGTCATGTTTGATTCAGGGGGCATACACTCACCTGTGTGAGCTCTGAGCTGAATTTGAAAGGATATTTGGAGGATGTGTTGAATGAATGATCAACCTGCCATCCACACTGAGGACCTGAGTCAGCGTAGAGTATGTGAGTAGAAAGAGATTGACATTTGGGGCTATCATGTTATAATGTCAGAGTAATGTCTGTAAGAATCTTGATTGGCTATTTTTTCTTGACAGCTTTTTTGTTTACCAACTGAAACTGTATGGTTTTGAACTGTACACTTTATGTAACAGGTTTATTTCCATTAAGGTTTCCACTTTCACAGTATTGATGCAAAGATCTGATCATAAGAACTGGAATATTAAAGTAAAAAGCTAGTAAAAAGCAATACTCAATTAAAGGGATTAAATGGAATAAGACAATAGTGAGTAATCAATCATTTAAAAAAGTAAAATTATGTAATTTAAAGCATGCACAATCCCAATTCCAAAAAATGTAGGAGGATATGCAAAGTATTGATTAAAGAAATATATTTTTCCCACCATCATGGATGCTTGTTTTTAAACTGTGTGCTTATACACACCAGGTGGACCCTCTCCTCTTCAGCGCAGAGGATGCAGTGTCCTTTCCAAAAAGAATGTCAAATTTTGATTTGCCACACCACAGGACAGTTTTTCCACCTCTCCTCAATCCATCTGAAATGGACACTGGCCCAGAGATGTCTCTGGCATTTCTGGAAATTATTAATTTATACTTTCTTCTTACAGTTTTAACCTGCATTTGTGGATGCAGCAATTAACTACGGACAATGGTAGTGACTTTGAGCCCATGCAGTGATTTCTCCTAGAGAGTCATGTCTGTTTTCAGTGCAGTGCTGCATGAGGGCATTAAGATCATAGCCATCCAGTATTTGTTTCCAGCCTTGTCCCTTTTGTACAAAGATTTCTCCAAATCCTCTGAATAGTTGGGAGATGTTCCTCCAGGTGATTTTTTTGGAATTGCACCATTTTGCAAATGTGTTGTTGTCCCTGTCCCAACTTTTTTTTGGAAATGTGATAAAATGCAGATTTTCCAATAAAAAAATTAATTTTGAGTTTAAAATAAAAGATTACGATTATTTTCCAACAATCAAAATTTTGTTTTTATCAACATTTTATACAACATCCCAATTGTATTGGAATCAGGGTTGCAATAGGTGCCATAGTAGAGTGCAAGATGATGGTCTTTGCAGAATACTTAAAGTGTTTTTAACATTGTTGCTCTTACTGATGAAAAGTTGACTTCATTCAGAATAAATTCATCACTGTTCAGTTTCTACATGAGACTTTGGCTTTTCTTGGTCTACAGGTGAACTACAGGTCAACATAGATGAGGTTTTTTACTTTCTTTGTGACGGTCTGCTACTCTGACATGCATCGTTCAAGCACACATATTCACTGTCTGTGTCTTTGTTGTTTTCTCCTGTAGGTCAAGCCAGGCCTCCGTCCTCCATGCCTGCTACCCCAGGCTTCTCCCGACTGGAGCAGAATGAGTCGATGAATAATCTGCGTATTTCTGTAGGAGGCCTCCCTATGTTGGCTTCCATGGCCAACACCACTGACCCTCGATTCCGCCTTAAATGGAAGCCCATTGTGGTGGTGGCTGTCTCCCTGGCCTTACTTCTGCTGCTCTTCATGCACTTGAGCCCAGGCATGCATCCCCGTTCCTATGTCGCCCACAGCTGGAGATCAAGCCTCGGTGACTCTGAGCAGTATGAGTCCCATTACAACGACACCTACCCCCTCAGCCCGCCTGAGCGCACGCCGCAGGGCATGCGCTACCGCATCGGGGTCATCGCCGACCTGGACACAGACTCTCTGAGTGAAAAGAAACAGACGTGGTTCAGCTACATGCGGAGGGGGTACCTGCTGGTGTCCCAAAGCGGAGACAAAGTAGCAGTTGAATGGGACGCTGATAAGGTGGTGCTGGAGAGCCACCTGTCAGAGAAGGGCAGAGGTATGGAGCTGTCTGAGCTGGTGGTGTTCAATGGAAAGCTGTACAGTGTTGATGATAGAACGGGCGTCATCTACCACATTGACGGTGACAAGGCTGTGCCGTGGGTCATCTTAACTGACGGAGACGGCAGTGTTGCCAAAGGTGGGTACAACCACTCTCGTACAAGCAAGTTAAATTTTAATCTACTTCATCTTCTCAGCAACATTTCAGGTGGAGACATTGTGCTATTTACTGCATCCTTTTCACATCTCTATTTGTAACTTTCTTTTCTCAGAAACATTTTAACATAGCTTCTAAATGATACACAATTTGGCTTACGACACCATCCAGCAGACAGCTGGGGCAACTTGTTTACAGTTTCATCCAGAATAGATTGCCCCTCTGTTGTGGAATTTTCATAGTTTTATATATGTATGTTAGAACTTTGAACACTTACATCTTTCCAGTCTAATGTTGCGTTCACACCAGACATGAACGATTGTGCTATTCGCACTGATACAAACGTGAGAAAGTTTTGTGTTTACTCGTTCTATTCGCGCGAATAACTCGCTCAATTTGCATGTCAAAATCACGTGTACACGAGTGCCCAAGAAGCGAATTTTCGCGAGAGGGATGGGGGGGTTCCCACGCCACACCAGCCTGTTGTTATCCAACAAGGTTGAGCTCGCAGACATTGAACAGGGAAGCTGGTTATGCTAAAGAGGGCAGAGCTAACCTACTACTACTTATTGTCCAAATATGGGTATGTAACTTCAATGTCTTCTTTGGGGATAAATACCACGCCTGAAGGATTGTCTGGCAGAATTGACTTGGCACTGCCTTGCACTTACCAGTCTGTGTATTGTTATGTCATTTCTCCTTGATCAAATTCAACATGAACTATTTTTCAACGTAAGCCATCATTCTCCTGAGTGTTCTGTGTCCAGTTTATTGATGAATTCCACCACACCCTCTGAGATCATTTCAGATTGTGTAATGTAATTAACTTTTGAAAGTCTTAAAAGGGAAGTTCATATTGTTTCTAGAAAAGAAAACTCAGCTGAAAGTCTCATAAAGAGTATTTAAATGTGTGTTAGAAATCATGTTTGTTCATTCTCTAATCATCTAATAATTACTGACCAATATTTGATGGATGAATATTAATAATCAAATAATGTAAACATCAGTCACTTGGCTATTTTTATGCTTTATGAGTAAAGACTGAGGTCCTTTTTGCTGAATTTGAATCTCTTAAAGGCACTTTCCATCAGGATTTGGTATACAGTGTGAAATATGTCCGCAGCCATGTTCTACTTGAGTTTCCCATCCAGTTTAAGGAGGTTCTCAGTTTTGAACAAAGAAATGTAGAAGGGCGAAGTCAATGCTGCATATATTATGCAATACAGCACAGACTGACCTATTTCTCCTATTGACTGTATTTACCAAGGACACTGTACCCCAGCATGAAACAAGAAAACGTCTCTTTTTTTGATCAGTTCTTCTGACATGACTTTTGTTCATCTTCTTAGGTACGATTATTGAATTAAGGACTCTCACATTTTTCATGCTTTCTCCTGACAGGGTTCAAAGCTGAGTGGATGGCAGTGAAGGACAAGCACCTGTACGTCGGCGGTCTCGGCAAAGAGTGGACTACCACAGAGGGCGTGTTTGTCAACAACAATCCTGAATGGGTGAAAGTGATGGGCTACAGAGGGGACGTACAACATGAGAACTGGGTTCCCAGGTACAAATCTCTGAAGTCTGCTGCAGGGATTCAACCTCCAGGTAAGGACGGAAACCCAGCCTCACAATTGCTTCCAAAATGTTTGGTCTTAGTTACTCCTTACCCTAATTTTCTGGAAACCCTGCAGGTTACTTAATCCATGAGTCAGCTGCCTGGAGCGACACCCTGCAGCGCTGGTTCTTCCTCCCTCGTCGTGCCAGCAAGGAGCGTTATGAGGAGACAGCAGACGAACGACGGGGCACAAACCTTGTTCTCAGTTGTGCGCAAGATTTCATAGACATCATTGTAAGTCGAGTGGGTGAGCTTAACCCCACTCATGGTTTCTCCTCATTTAAATTTGTGCCCAACACTGACGACCAGATTGTCCTGGCTCTCAAGTCAGAGGAAGACGCTGGAAAGATTACCACGTACATCATGGCGTTTACACTAGATGGACGCATCCTTTTACCCGAAACCAAGATTGGGGACGTTAAATATGAGGGCTTGGAGTTCATATAAGTTAATGGACATGCTATTGAGGCAACTGCACTGTTGTTCCATTTTGTTTACAATGCAGTCACTGTTGAAGGTACTGTGCTCGCTGCTTCCTCCTTGAGAAACGACTCCAACCCTTACAGTATCGTCTTCAGTGTAAAGAAGAAGTATGAACTGAAACTGTCAAATAAGGTCCTGTTTTGGGGTTTTGAGGAACAAATGCCAGCAATATCTTGTGATGGATCATCTCCTTCTCAGGCTGAATGTGACTCTCAACAGCACTGTAGCCTTCTCTTGAAATGAATGTACAAAAAAAAAAGATTTATCAGACTGTGACTACTTTTTCCTAAAGCATTTTCATTTGCATACTGTACACTCTCAAAAGGTTAAAGGTTGTTCCCTCTCTGCTCCATGTGAAACAATCACTCTCTACACACCAGACATGTTCTACATTGGAATAACCTAAGGTCTGATTTTATTCTTCCTACAACTCAACACAAATTGAAGGACATTTTTGTGAATCAATCTGTGTGTAATGTTTTTGGTGCGATGGCTGAGTAAAACCTTGATTCTTATTCTATGAGTCTTGTTGCTTAATCCAAATGTGACTCTCTACACCATGTTCAAATTATTATGCAAGTTGCATTTTTGTGAATATTTTAAAAACTATGTCAACAGTCGTTTTCAAATTTGTCAAGAAGTCAGATAGTGAATATATTTCTTCAACTATGTGGTTGAAATTATGCTTTTCAAAGTGCGTTGGCTGTATTTTTAAACAAATGCAGATTCTGCAGAAATGAGCATGCCAAATTATTATGCAAGTTGGTGATAAGAGCATATAACTTGTCAAAATTAAAAACTGGGTACCATTTTAAAAATTCTATTGATTGAAAATAATAATATTTGGCCTGAACCAACTTGGCCTGCCTGCTTACCTGATCTCAACTTGTGGTCAATAAGATCATTTACAGTAATGGCAAGAATTACAGCCCAAAAGAGCATATTTGGAAAGCCATACAATGTGCAGCACACAGTGTCAGCAGAGAAGTCATCAGAAACTTCACTAAATCTGTTTACCAGTGACCTCTGACCCTCACAGAAAGAAAAGGAGGTTATATTGGACATTTGAGAAACACTTAAGATTTGAAATGTTTTAAAGGCTTAAACAATTTTATTTTGAATACAAATGTAAAGAAAACTGTTGTTTTTGTTGAAGTTTGAATACAGTTGTAGTAAATATTATTATTTTCAATCAATAGAGCGTTTAAAAAGGTGCCTAGTTTTTAATTTTCACAAGTTATATACTCTTATCACCAACTTGCATAATAATTTGTCACGCTCATTTCTGCAGATTCTGCATGTATTTAAAAATACAGCCGAAAAGCATAATTTTAACCACACAGTTGAAGAAATATATTCACTATCTAACTTCCTAATACATTTGAAAACGACTGTTAACATAGTTTTTAAAATATTCACAAACATGAAAAGCATAATAATTTGGAACACTTTCCGCAAACATGCTCTGACTGGACCAGACACTGTTGTGCAACGTCCCATTTGTTCTGCCTTTTGATGTGAAACGAAACTTCGCTAAACAGCAGGAGTGAGGAAGTGAACCTGCGCCTGAACCCGCCCTGTTTTTTAGCAGGACTTTAAAAGGAGTCAGATTTTTTTGTCACATACTTGTCAAGGGAGAAGCACATTTGAGAACAACAACACGGAGAAGGTAATATATATATTTATATATTAGGCACATAGGCTATGTCATATTTTGAATGCACAGATTTAGTATTTAGAGTTATAAACTAACAAAAAACACTTTTTTTTTCTTAATGAACAAATTCAAATGCAACTTAAAGCTATGGTGGATTCCCCCCCCCCCGTTTTAACAACTAATGCATTCATTGATATGCAAAACTACACATACAACATTACTACAGTTTGACGCCTAGCTCTTGGGTTATATTGAATTCATTCAAAGCATTGTCTTGAATTGTAAGTTTAGGGAAGCGAGCATGTTTCCTACATCACTGCGTCTTTGTCTTTATATCAGAGTCCTAACACTGATTTCTGGAAATGCTCACACATCGAAACCTGTGCACTCTGTGGCTTCTGCTAATTCTCCATGGGTCTGGAAATGCAATGAGATTTAACCTGTTCAGTAAGTATTCCAGATATCTTATCTGTGTTTAGATTAATACACCTCTCAGTTTGCCTAGAGAGTAGATAAAATAGAAAAACCTAATGCTCAGCTTACTTAGTTTCTGAAGTATCTATTATATGCAAGGGCTGTTTCATAAGCTTTTTTGAAACACAGTGACCGTTAGCTTATTCAATACAGACGCAAGCTTATTCAAATGTTTGTATAACCTCTCTGTGTCATGGCCTTGGTTCATGTCTTTGGCCTGTGTATGCATTCAGGAAAACCCCCTCCGCTGCAGGACGGCGACATTAGGCTATCCGGCTCGGGTAGAGCTTCAGAGGGCCGTGTGGAAGTCTACCACGAGGGGAAATGGGGAACTATTTGTGACGATGGCTGGGACATGGCCGAGGCCAAGGTGGTGTGTCGCCAGCTCGAATTCCCCGGAGCCAAATCGGTTGTCAATGGGCATGACTACGGAAAAGGTGCCCTCCACTTCCATTTTCCCCCCACCAGAGGGCAGTGAAAGGATTGCTTTTAGTGAGGACTTGTGATTGGATTGAATATACTCAATACACATTTAGCCACCAATTTTTTTATTTGTTTATTGGTATTAAAGCACTGCGGCTTAGTCAACCAATCATGTTGGTCCTACAGAGTGCCAAACAGTGTCCAAGTGATGGTGCAAGATGAAGAATTAATTTATTCATCAGACAAGTCTGCAAAACAAAACAAACAGTCAATAAATGATACTTTTGAGTGTTGTTAAAATAGGGGTTATAGTTTTTACAGATTGTTTTCAGAGAGTATAAAGGTTTAATGCTGCTCACTCCTGCCTGAGACCCGCTTTTTAAAAATGTTCTTGTATTTTCTTTATTGAACATTTTATAATGATACACTTACAAACACTACAGCCATGTGCTCAAACAATTGTGTATACAATAATAAATATAAGAGACTAGGAGAAGAAAAAAAAGGAGAAAAAAAAAGAATGGGACATATAACTCATTAAAAAAGTCTACTGTTTTATTGCTTTTTTGCTATCAATCAATGTAAGGGTATTTTTAAGTATAGTTTTAGTTCCTGGAAACAACAGGGGTGTAGGGAGTGCACTTTTTTTATTTTACAATTGTGAATATGTAATTTACCATATACTACCAATTTATGATTAATTCTATTTTTTCTTCAAAAGATGAATGCGCAAAGTCACAATTTTAGGTACTAAAAGGGGCAGGTGCTACATTAAAATGCTACTAAAGCTACAATGGTTGATTTTAACACAAGTCCTGCCTCTGACAACGCAAGTAGCTGATCATGGTTTAGGATTTTTCCTGTAACAAGGACGTCAGGCTGTTTTGACTTACTTTTGATAGAAAAATTCATGCCAAACAGATTTTAGAGATTCTGATGCTTAGTTTAACCCTGCAGAGTTGGTGAGATTATTGTTTGAGCTTGAGTTTAAATAATTGTGTTGCCTGCATACATCTGAATATGGATCTCTGGGCTAAGCAAGAGCTGGTCAAATTAACACTTTTACTTCCAATAATTTTACCTCGTAGCATCTGGACCTATTTGGCTGGACGATATTGACTGCAAAGGCACAGAGAACTATCTGTCAACTTGTGCTTTCAAAGGCTGGGGACTAACCGACTGCTCCCACAAGGAGGATGTAGGAGTTATTTGTGACGCTGATGGTACTTATCTAAACTCTTACTGACAAAGGAACCTTTATCTTGAACAAATACTGACATGATCCTGTAAAGATAACAACTCGACATGTAAACGTGTTTCATTAAAATGTTTTGTGATTCAAGGCACAAATACGACCATCGATGATTCTATCCACCCGCTGGACCACAGCATCAGTTTGTCTGATGAGCTCGGCCAAATCTTTGACAGTAGGAAGAGCTGTGATTTCCACATCGTAGCCCAGAGTGCTACTGGAAACCGAAAAGAGGACGGGACCCCGGAGATTGTTGAGACAGACATTTGTGCACACAAATTGATCGTGTCACAGTTTCCACACTTTAATGCTTCAGAGGAGAGCACAAGTGTCACAGTCAGCATCAGCGAGTCTTGCCAACCATATTTCACCTCCCTCATCAGGTAAACTTAAAGCTACTATAACCCAATTTGACCTTTATTCATATTTGTTTTACACAGGGAAGTAAAAAGAAAGTAAACTCATTGGATAACATCTATGAAATCTGGTTTCTGATAGGTATATTTACACTCGAAAGATCGATGTGAGCTTCACCTCTGCGCAGTGCTTCCACTGGATGGCCTCAGAGTTTAGGATGAAGCAGCTGATGGAAGACACAGGGCGGCTGTTCACTAAAATCCTCCCAGAAGATGCCTCATTTCAAACCCAGGTGTCCCTCTATAAGTATGCAGAAAAGACCGGGGACTTGGTTCTCCAGGAGAACTGTATTCAGTTTCTGGCCTGGAACTACCAAAACCTGACTGCATCCCCTGCTTGGACCACCCTCCCTGATAAGCTTCTTGGGGCCATTCTAGCCCGCTCAGACCTGGTGGTGCATGATGAGTACTTCCTGCTTGAGACAGTTGAGAGCTGGATCAAAGAGCGGGGCAACTCAATCAGTTTGGAGACCCAGGTTGACCTGCTGAATGGCGTTCGTTTCCCCATGATCCCTGCCGAGAAATTGTATGATCTGGAGTCAAAGTCTTCTCTCTATAGCACGTTCACTAATTTGTACCGTGAAAACATGTTGAAAGCATTCCAGTTTAATTTTCTCCTCTTGAGCAAGCTCCAGTCCAATTCAAAGTTCAATGAACAATACGATGATTACAAGCCAAGGATCTACACCTCTGAGGCATGGAGCACTGTTTTAGGTCCATTAAATCTGGTCCAAAACCGCATTAGATCTTCAAACAGAAGAAATGGTTATAACTCTTATGCATATCCTACTTCCAGTCCATATGCTAAAACCACTACATCATTCACCACATCTGTCCACAACAGCCTGATCCTCAAGGACAAACGTGCGAACTGGCAGGCAACCGTCTTCAAGGAGCAACGTGATTGTTCTAACTGGGGCATTAGGTGCGAGTCGGTTCCAGCAGTACGGCTGGTTGGCAGCTACAACCAGCAAAGCAACATCCTCTTCCGTAACCGGCTTCTGCTGATGTGTCAAGGCAAGTATATCTGTCAGGTTCAGGACTTTAAGGAGAATGTGGCTTATATCCCTAAGGGAAATGAGACCCAAACTGCCTACCCCTGTCCTGATGACCAGTACGTATATCACTTTGTAGTGAGACCAGAGTATGTCTGATCCAGTAAGAGGTAAAGCTTGAATGATTCTCACATCTAATCAATGTGTCTGCATATCACTCAAAAATTAGAGTGATACTCTTTCTATATATTTTTTTACAATATAGCAAAGAGTAGTGTTTAAAAAATAGATTGATTATCATGAGGCTACAGATGCGCTGCTCAAAATATTAAGGAGCTGTGTCAACTAACTCTTCTTTTCTTTAATGCCATGACAGCCCCCACTGACAACAATTTCAAGGTGCTTCTCACCGGCACTTCTGCTTCCGATAGTAGTAACCAGTCAAGTCTCTTTTAAAATGCTCTTTATGCTTGATATTGGCTCATTTGAGAGAAAATGCGCAAAAAAACAGCATAAGTTAACACAGCCCCTGCTGCAAAAAATATAAGTCAAAAAAGTTTATCAATGTAACAAGGGATGTCATGTGATTTGTTTTTTTATCCAGATTTTTCATGTTCTTTAATGAAAATGAATTGTTTTGCATTATTAAATCGTCCATATTTACAATGTAAAACAATTCCTATGAGTGTCTTGATTTGTGATTTAAATAAATGCAATGAAATATACTTTATGATCTCCACCTTTAGATGTATTTCTCAAATAAATGCTGCAATGCTACACCAGTGTGGTCTGAAAGCATGACTTAGAATTAGAAGACGGCTCCGAACTGCTCATTCTTTGAAATGCAGAGTTCATCTTTTTATTTTTCAAGGGATACACTATAAAACATAAAGAAATATGCAGAAGTGCATAAACAAAATGTCCAGATGTGTTATGAGAAAGGAGAGGCCATAGTGACTAATCTCAAACGCAGCTATGAAAGGTTCCTTTGGCGAATACATGGCATTGTAAATATTGGGTAAATTTGTTGAGTCATTTACTAAGAGTATGTATCATGTGGCTTTCTTTACATATAATGTATCCTCGCTTGCTTTTATGAAAATTTTCATCAATAAAGTGATTTCCAAATCATTTTCTGTGTGTTTTCATGGTTTTGTGCGACAGTAATTTTTCTTTCATGACGTCCAATTCCCCCCTCACAAAACCAACATACATTGAACTATGCAAGGGGATTCAAAATTTCGAACAGCCAGAAATTCATCCCACTGGTCTGGAGCAGCAGATCTGGCCATGAACGGGCCTTGCACTCTCTTGCATGCTGCATAGCAAACATTGTGATCGGGCTGAGAGCTGGTACAACTTCAAAATTAGTTGTGCAATTAAAAACTCAGGTCAGAATCGGTCTTAATTCTCACAGTGGATACTCTGGAAAAGCATAAAATGGTACAAAATGCTGATTCGTTATTCTTGGCTGCCAACCAGTTTCATTTTTTAAGTCTCCAATAGTTGCTTAAAGGTATTAGCTGTCTTGGTCAGTAGTCCTGCACATAACCCCCATTAATTCCAGAATTGTTTTTACATTGTATTAGGGCTAGCTGTTTCCCTCCATTTGAAGTCTCTAGCTAAGCTATGTTTCAGGCTAAGCTAATTACCTTCGTTCAGAAGCCTTCAAGGCTGACTTAAAAGGCAAATTACAAATATGCTGCAGAAAAGTGAAGAAGCATGTTTTTAGATGTTGAACTGTTGCTCATTTTGATGATGTATCTGCTCTGTTTTCACATTGCAGGTATTTTTTATTTGTTTTGTTCACTTCTTTTCATGTGACATGTAACTTAAAGTCATGGTTTGTCATCACGCTTCTCTGAAATAATTTGTTTTTTAAAAAGGATTTGATCGAGGCTGAAAGCAGTTTTCTACTCATGAGTCATGGAATCTTCCCAAGCTATTTTGTTTTCTTTATACACTAGACTGTCTTCAAGTCTTCCTGCATTTTTCTTACACAACAGACAGTCACGCTTTTGACGACATGCAGGCTTACATGCCTGAGCAGGTGGGTTTAACAGCCACATACTATAACAAACAGTGACTCATGAGTTTCTGAGAAGAGTGTCAGCGTATAACTGCAACAAACAATGACATCACAAAGATGATTGATTAGTTTTAAAGGTAAAATGATCACTGTATATTTAAACATGACTCTTCTGCATGCACTCATGCATTAACGTTGCATTAACACATAAGAATTTACTTGCACACTGGAGGTGGTGAACTGTGATTCATCTGCAGGTCATTTTGTGTCACCTTCTGGGAAAAAAAGAAAGTTGAGATTTTCATCACACCATAGACTTGTGAGCAATACTTGGCTCCACTTTTATTGTTGTATCATTCAACCTAACAAATAAATGACCCTTGATCAAGTCATGACAGATTCTGTTTATGCAACTTGGTTTTATGAACAATGGATCCAGTAATCTCATGAAACTGCTCTATCTAAAATGATTATCTGGAATTTCCCAGTTCACTCAATGTAAAAACAAAAACATGTTTCTTGTGACAACAAATATAACCAATTAAAAAACAATCACTTAAATGCATTACAAGAATTAGGTGTGGTTTATTTTGTCATTTGTACTTCCCAGCAGTGAAATGGAAATCTTTATTTTAATAATATGTTTTCAAATGAGGATCTCACATTTTGATATTACAATTCCTGCTGTTAATTGGTAGAATTGGTTTGGACGGTTTTCTTTCCAGCCTAGTTTGGCTCAAGCTCAACCTTGGTAGGTTTAAGTGATGTTGAGGCATTTTTTAAAAGACCAAAATGCATTTAATGGTATTAAATTGTTTATTTAGACTGGTCTGTAGTTCCTGTTGGGCTTAAATAGAGTTGTGGCTGCTGAATCTTGTGATGCTAATATGCTGTATTTGAAGCCATATGAATAGGATAATAAATTAGCTGTAAAGCTTTGTAGCCTACCATAGATATAAAACCCCTAGATGCCACCTTGTCTACTGCTGCTCATCCTCATCCCGACCGCCATATTGAAGAGGGTGAGTCGCATCTCCTAATTATGACAGGCAGTTTTAACCTCTATTACAATATTTCTAAATAGCTGAATTGTGAATCAATTTTAAAGTTGTTTATTTGTCACAAAGGTTAGATATGTATCTATTATTCAGTACAGTTAAATTATTCAGTTATCACATAACTAAATTATTAAGAATAACAATGACATTTTTTATACCAAAATGTGATATTCGATACACAGACACATCTGGCAAGCCAAGAAATGGCCTCTATATCTATAAGGTCCCGTATTCATTCTGTAGCTTTGATTAGTAGTAGTAATCGGACGTTTTTCAACACACACAGAAAAGAAACACAAAAAGAGCAAACCATTTTATTAAACAAAGTTTATTTATGAATTTTTCAATACAATAATAATAATGTACAGTGATGACATATACTGATTAATAGAATCCCCCACCACCCCCACCCATGGTAACATTAAGAGGGAATACAACTTAATATCAAAACATTACAATGGAATGAAATAAAAACAAATGAACAAATAATAATAATAAAATAAATAATATGAAATACAATACATAAATTGAAATAAATACCAAAGTTAAGAAAGTGAAATGTTATGGGTTAAAACAGTACATTATTATCTAGGGCATACACAAGCACTGAAACACACAAAAGAGGGGAGAAGCCGCATGAGCCAAAGGGGCATCTCAAGGGTCCTTCCATTTTCATATGCCTCTTATTGCTTACATTGATATGAAAGGTTACTCATCCACAAAATTATCAGAGATTAAAACATCAACACGACTCAGAAAGGGCTGCCATATCAGTAAAAACTTGTTAGCTGATCCCCTGACAGTATACCTTATCTTCTCCAGCTTTACAAAATGTAACATGTCTCCAATCCACTGTTTAAATGTTGGAGGGTTACAGTCTTTCCATCTAATCAAAATTTGTCTTCTTGCTACAAGTGTGGCAAAAGAAAGAAAACTCTGTGTCTTTGTTCAAAATTAGGTGTTGTGTTGCCACACCAAATAGCGCTAAGAAAGCAGACAGTTCTAAAACTCTACCTGTAGTTTTGGAAAGTAGATCAAATATTAACAGTCAAATATTGGATAACCCAGGACATTCCCAAAACATGTGGATTAAAGTGGCTTCAGATTGTTTACAGCGATCACATATAGGGTTTATATTGGGCACAAAATGAGACAGTTTAACTTTGGTCCAGTGCAGTCGGTGGAAAATTTTAAACTGCATAACAGTATGCTTCATACATATCGAAGATGTATATATTCCCCTCATCATCTTAGACCAAAGGGTCTCTGAGATTTTCTTATTAAGATCACCCTCCCACTGGCTTTTAAGGGAGTCTAGACTTGTCAGATCTTCTTCCATTAATAGGGAATATATATCACCTATCTTTCCCTTTCTGGATAATCTGAGATTATTAATCAAATCTAGGAGTGTATCTGGGGGCTGTGAAGGGAACCGAGTTAAATTAGAAGATGTGAAGCTACGAATCTGTAAGTATCTGAAGAAGTGAGACCTGGGGATACCACACATCTGGACTATCTGCTCAAAGCAGGAGAACAGGCCATCTCTGAACATGAGCAGACCCCATGCTTGGGCCAGGCGCTGAACAAGGCGTCCGTCAAGAGCAAACCAGTTTAAACACAAACAAATGTACTAAAACAGTGCTGTCTATTCTCAAAGCATGAATACATTAAAAGGAACGATGCAATCAGATGTTCTAGTCTGCCCCCACTGGTCTGACGCTGTCAAGCAAACAAAGCTTCCTCTGCCGTTCCCTGTTAACTTTGTGAAGGTTCCAACATTATTTTACTTCACTGTTTTCTCAGCAACCAACTGGTGAACAGTGACGCCCTGACAGGTTGAAGGCCTGACATCTTTGTCAGTAGTAGATGAGGAGCTAAAGGAGAGTGTTTATTGGACTAAAAGAAGACAACAACAGAAAACAAAAGGACATTTGCTCAGTGTCTCTTGGTAACACAAATAGCTTCCCAACAGTTCTTTGAGCTTGATTCATCTAAAGATCATTCAGGGCTTTTAACATCTCTATTCAGAGGATGGACAGCAGAAAGAGTATAAAACTATAGGACCAGAAGGTGGGGTATGACATACAGGAAAGAGTTGCATGTCACACTTGAACCCAGTCTACCTGCTTCAAGCCTCTGTATATGGTGCATGCTATTTAACCAATAAGCTAAACCAGAACCCAAGCCTCACAACAATTTAACTCTTAATTTAACTTATTTATTGAATACTTTTCACAATCCAATTTACAAAATGCTTTACTAAGGCAGCAAAATACAGTTCACAAAATTAGAAGCGTAATCAGAAAGATTAAGATATGTGCATTTTAAAATACAAAATTAGAAGAATTAGAAGAATGATGAATAGATGTGCAAGATTAGACACTTGCACAACATCAAATTGCTGTTGGAATTGTTCACCATTTTAATTGCGGTCCCAGACATTCTTGTCATGGTCCAGCAGTGTTGTGGGCTGTAGAGGAAATGACTGCACTGTGTTTTATACGTGAGAAGAAAAGTAAGAGTTCCCCTGAATTAACACATAATGTATTTATAGTGGCAATAATTCCACTGAAATGATCTCAAGAGATGAGGATGCTCGGACAATGCAGCAGACTCATTGTGGTTCTGTTGTGACACCCACCTGAGGGTGTGCCCCATTTAACCTCAGAGTCAGTGGAGTCATATTAAAAGTTTCTTCGTCTTTATACCAGATGTTCTCCTCCTGTCCCTGCAGGGAATCCACAAACACTGATTCACTGTCACCAATAAGATGTGAATAGCCGCTCTGACAAATGGAAAAAGGTGGGAATTACCCCTGGGTCGCGGATGGATTAAATCAAAACAGATTGGGGAAGGGGAGCCATGCAGCCGGGGAGGGATTTTCTTGAAGCTATGTGATGGTCAGGTCATGTGGCATGTGTGAAGGCAACAGGGCAGAGGAGGTGGGAGTCAGAGGATGTTGGTCAATGCCGCAGCACCCACCAGTTCCCGCAATGAGACCCTCTTTTTCTGTCTTGCCAGGCACTTCTTTCAGAGAGTATTCCTGGCCCTTGCAAGTCTGTAATTTAGAGGACAGAGGTTCAAGCCTTTTCTAATTCCTAAGCCCCTTTTTGGAGTTTGTAGTGGGTAATGTACACAGGGGGCTGCTTACATTGCACTTCTTTGACAAATCTGTGCTCTTTCAACAAATTAAAACCAAATGTTGATACAATAATCCAGATTCAAACAGGCAAGTAAAACCCCATTCTAAAGGGAGAGTAGCTGTGTGGGATATAGCTCAGGATGGTCATGCTGTGAGGTCATTTGCAATATGCCCAGGAGCCAGGGACATGGCTGGGATTTGAGCGGAGCCCACCACATCAGTCAGCATTTCAGTGCAAAGGAAGCCGACTGTTTGGACAGGGGGCGGCAGGCTCTACCCAGAAGAAGGCGTTTGCTATTCCTCTGATGCTTTTGGTAAACTCTGCAAAGAGACAGAGGGATACTTCTACTCATTTCATCTTAGATGTGTCACTTCCTTTCACGTGTCTTCATTTTGGTCCCACGCCCAACATCTGTGTTGTTTTCCGTGTTACGTTTTTTGAGTCTGGTGACTTCCACTCTGCTTATCGAGTCATACAGGCTTGCAAAATTTCTAGAGATTTGGGAATTTTCCTTATCAAACTGACGGCAATCTTAATCTAAAGCTAAGACAACATCAAATTTCCCTTCAGGAAAAAAGACAAAAGGGGACTTTGATCATTAAAAAGAAGACTTTATTGTCCTGTTTCCCTTGCAGTTACGCCCTCTCCCTGCTTTCTTCTTTCCAGACATCAGGTTACAGTGTCCTGTGGAAAAGCAACCAAGCAAAAAACTGCTCGAAAAACAGTGGAAATATTTGCCAGGGTAGCCAGAAGGCTGACAGTGGCCAAAAATGATGTCAGGGAGCGAGGCAGCAGCAGCAGCAGCAGCAGCAGCAGCAGCAGCAGCAGCAGCAGCAGCAGCAGCAGCAGCAGCAGCAGCAGATACAGTCGTTTCTCTGTCTTTCTCTCTCTGGCCCTTTTTATTATTCATCAACAGCGCTAATCATTAAACACATCTCCTGCCCTCACTGTGATCTCCTGTTCTCAGCCAGGATCAAGACCATTGGCAGCAAATCTTTCAGGATCCTCAGCTTCCGGAATTGGTATTGCAGCGATGAACTTTCCAACGAGACCATCTATTTCTGACTAAGGGATGAGAAACAACAAAAGAATTTGACTATAGTATAATGTTTCCTCCACAGTATTGCAGAGGGGTTTAGGTAGCTTACACTGGGGAAAACGCTTCCAGATTGAATCTATTAAGTTTAAGGGGATGATGTCACTTCTCTCCACTCCACCTCTTCTCCTTCGTTCTTCCTGAGTATTTTCATCTGAGTCAAACAGTAATTCTACTTAACTGAGTATACGTACATAAACACTCTCACTTGATTTAAACCACACAGTGTGACCTAATTATTACTCAGAAACACTCCTAAGTATTTCCACATATTCAAATTATCCTTAGAATAAATGTTTAAAAGCTGTTACAAATTCAGTGCATTACGATAAAATCAGTTTTTTTATTGATTTAAAAAAACATGATCATGACTTAAACCTGCTTCTCTTCTCCACTCTATGTCTAGTTTCAGCTCATGTGCAGGCCCTGCAATAATTTGACCTTGTTTTCACTGCTCTTAAAGCTCCCGAGGAATGCCTGAGTACTGTCCTTTTCTTTAAAGTTAAACATAAAAACTCCTCACAGGAGCTTAAAAGTATAATTTCCAACTACTCAAGCACAAATATGTTATAGGAGATGAGCTGGTGAACACGTAACTTTAGCAGCCAAAGAGACCAAACCAGTGTTACTCCTAGACAAGCTTGACACTGCCATTCATTTTAATTTTAAAATGTTTAAGCTGCACAAATGAGAATGCCTCCAGATTCAGTTTGCTCGATCTATAACTAATCAGGGCAATAACAAGTCTAACTCACACTGGGAGTGAGCGCCAGCGATACATTGACTGACATAACTTAAGTATATACAGTGGTGGACAAAGTAAACAGCTTCATTAAGCCAAAGAATAGATACTCCAGGTCAAATATTACTCCAATACAAGTGAAAGTTGCTCTGTCAAATTATTACTTGAGTTAAAGTACAGAAGTACTTGCTTTTAAAAATACTGAAGTATTCAAAGTACTTCTTAAAAAATCTCAACAACTTAGTTTGAAATGTTCATCTGGAATACAACAAATGTTACGTAGCTCAACACGCTTTCTCAGGTTGGACAGTGAATTTTTGTACAGTATATTTGGGCAGAGTGGGAAATAGGGAGAACATTTCAAACGATACGTATCATTCTTCATTTCAAAAACTTCTAACACAGGCTGAAGATATGCCCATGGGTGCTCAGGTAGAGAATTATAGCCATCATTACCACCTCTAAATGAACTGCCTGATCTGAGTGAAATTTGGTCTGTGTTTGCTCCATGCTCAACATGTGGAGACGCACAATAAACATAAACCACTGAGACAGAACTACACAAACACATGTTACTGTCTTAGGGATCAGATTTCAGAAAGAGAAGGACATTCATGAGCTGAAGTCAAAAGTAGTGAGTAACTAGAGCATTGATAGAAATGTAGTGGAGAAAAAGTACAATGATTGTCTTCTGGATGTAGTGGAGTAAAAGTAATAAGCTTTCCCCCAAAATAATACTAAAAAAAATTTACTTAAGTATAGTAATCAAGTAAATTAACTCTGTTACTGTCCACCACTGAGTATTTATTTGATGGAAGCAGTGTGGACAGCAAGTGTCCATTGCTGTGAACAATGCAAAGCTCTAAATGACACTTGCATATTGGAAGTGCTGGGATGCTAAGCTATGTGGCTAGTCCTAACATCAAATTTGAATAGCTTCTAGTTCAAAATAATAAACAGAGGTTTGGCATTACATGATTTGCCAGCTGAAACATTTCATTTGTACTTAGCAGGGATGTCCTAAAGTGACTACTGTCCTAGTCGGTGAGACAGAACATTTAATTCTAACTAGCCGGCCTTACCTTTTCTTCTCAAGGTAGGAAAACAGCAACAGTCAAAATTGTGCATTATTTATTCAACACATCTAAACATGGGATCACAGAGTCTGAAGGTAGACAAGTGTGGCTTAGGTTAGCAGAGTTAGCACCACCAGTCTTCAGTCTTCCTGGCAGTTTAACTTCCACATGCCTTACATAGCTTTGTCCGGTCAAGTTAAGCAGACACAGTCTACTTAGATCAAAACACTGCCAAACTGCTAGGCAACGAAATGCCATCTACCAAGGGTGAGGACATTAATCTTTTAGAGAACTAAACGCACACCTCCCAAGTTCTTAGAGTGAGTTGTCCAGTTTCTGATTAGACACAAATAAAGCAGCCAACTTTATTATTGATGAACATGTCTCAGTGGCACTTGATGGGATCCATTATAGGAAAAAGTGCTTCAATTAGCCTCACTAAAGCTGGATTTAAATGAGAACAGAACTATGTGCATTCCCCATCAGCAACTTTGAGATTGAGGTTACAAGTTCATCTAAACACTTCTGGAAATACATTAAGAAACAACACTGTTTTTAACATTGTGAAAATATGATAATTTAATGTGACACAAATGGTTTGTGTGGTAACTTTAACTACGACAGCATGGAGGAAGTAGAGACCAAGGTCAGATGTGGGTCAGTCTGGAACCCTTACGGCTTTTAGTCAAGCTTCTATCTAGAACAAGAAATAAGCTCATTTGCCCTGTGGTTGACCACCAGAGAGAGACCAACACTCTCTTTTATTTCACAGAAGTAGTTAATTTGCAAAAACAGATAACTCTTTTTTTTATACATTTTCAAAAAACATATATTTTTTTAATATAGATTCCTAATAATGTTAGATTTTCAAGATATCTCTGATTAGTAAAGTCATTTTTACTTAGTCAAAGCTACCCAACCTCAGTTGATTGATAATACCAAAAGCTACAAAAAAAATTGTTTTTGGAAACATTTTTTTAGCTTTTCAAAAGTGAGTTAACTGTTTTTGCAAATGAACTCTTCATTTATTTTTCTTCACTGAATAAACTATTTTGACTGCTGACCCTGTGACCTTCCCTTTCACCATACCTGCAAGGCAATTTTGTATAATTTCCCCTTTGTACACACACTTGAATGAGTGGCTTGTTTACCATTGCTTTATCAAAGGAACTACATTCAGATTATTTCTTCGTTGCTGAGAATGAGTGTTAGATTTGATTTAATAATTTAAAAGTGAATGTGTGAATCTGTCAATTGGAGAAGTTGGAGGTGAAGGTTGATGGTGAGTCATAGGGGGTGAAAACGTGAGTAAAAGTTGATGTTCCATGTCATGGAAATTGTTGATGGAAAAATTTCATGTTTATGTGGGTTGCCTGGGGTTACTTGACATATATTGTATGTTTCACGTCACCCCAATGTTTAACACAATCATCCACCCCTTCGTGCAGCGTAATTGTGACAGATGGTGACGGGGTTACGGGATGGATGTGAAACCTTTGGGATCCCGGACCTCTGGTTGCAGCGTTTCCTGGCTGAGGGCACAGCAGGGGGAGGAGCCTGTGCTAATAAAAAGCGCCTGATCTCAGACGGTAGTAGAAAACAGACTTGAAGGAACCTGAGTGCAGACTACGACAGGAATGAACTCTCTGTAATGCCTTGTGCATCTCTGTGTTTGACAAGCGGAGCATCAGTCACCTCGAAGCTGTGGACAGTTTTGGTTCTTTTCTTGTAGGTTTTCCAGGGTGTTTCACTTCATTCCCTTTTTCCCCCTTTAATATTTTAACATCCTAGTTTCCTAAGATGACCTGGACAGCGCAAAGTTGTTTTGTCACTCTGGCCATCCTGTTTCTCTGGCGGGTGGAAGAAATTGCAGAAGCCTGCAGCTGCTTCCCGGTGCATCCTCAGCAGGCGTTTTGCTACTCAGACGTTGGTAAGTAGTTTTAAAAGCAAAGTAAATGAATGTGAATTAGCATGCAGTCGTTGTTTGTTTGGCTTATTGAAGTTGAGAAGACTTTAAATTGTTTTATGCAAATGAAAAGTGAGTTTTGAAGTGGCACACTGTGCAAACTAGCACTCCTCTTGTGTTTACAGTTACAGGGGGAGGAGGATGGAAATTTCTGTCTTTCACTCTGTTCTTTCCACCCCCCCCCCCCCCCCCACCCCCCCCCCTCTCACCCCCCCCCCTCTCTCTCTCTCTCTCTCTCTCTCTCTCTCTCTCTCACCTTTTTTTCCTTTTTTTTTCTTGAGTCATTTGCTAAAAGCTTTGATTCTGCAAAAAATGTAACCTAAGTATAAGGCACTTCTATTTCACCTGGTAGCTAACTGTTGAGCTCACTTTTCAGATCAAATAGAAACCCAACATGTAAAATAGTTGCAGCTTTTTTAGAAGATCTTTAACCAGGCATATCATCTGACAAGCATTGAGTGCTCAGAATTTTTAAATGT
Organism: Notolabrus celidotus; assembly: GCF_009762535.1. Lineage (NCBI taxonomy): Eukaryota > Metazoa > Chordata > Actinopteri > Labriformes > Labridae > Notolabrus > Notolabrus celidotus. Next base: position 14,042,287 of record NC_048291.1, read on the forward strand.
AGGAATGTATACATCTTAAAGTATCATTTGTGGGGGTTGTTTCAAAAGAAAACAGAACAGGCATGGGATATCCAACTTATTGTCCCGTCAAGGGAACTTTGGAGTAAGTTTAACAGCAAAAGCAAACAGTGTTACCATCCTCAGCTCAGTAGTGGAGAGGTTAACGGTGCACTCCTTTTAATGACTTCTGAATGGCAATTGAAATTGGAGACCATGGGAATAGTTTCCCCCTTACTTACCTTTTACAAAACACTGCCTGTTGCTGATTTCACGTTCAGGCCCTGAGTCTCAACAGTGACCAGCCTGTGTAACTATTTGAACCCAGCTTTGCTGAGGGTCTTTTTTCTTGGTAGTGAGGCTGGATCAGTGTGTGTGGTATGTACACAGAGCTGTCTTATTCAAAGGTTTCTCTCTACCGTTGGATTCCTTGACTGAGGCTGAGGAAACCAAATTATCCTGCTGGGGAGTTTACTGTAGAGGGAAAGTGATTTTTCAGCAGTTCCTTGTAAAGCTTTCATTTAAAAGTTGTTGCCAGAGAGATAGGAAATTAGTCCAAATTCTTCTCGTGTTTACGACTGTCTCAGATGGTAAAGTGTAGATAATTGGTACTTCTACCACAAACACAAATAAATATAATTAATGCTAAAAAATGTTTGGCATACATTGCCTACAAATACAATCAGTGCAGTCAACTTTGAAGCAATGTAAAAATTACTTTTCTCATCACTGTTACATTTTTTTTGCATCATTTCTGCTAAATACCCTGAGAGGGATCACTTAAATAAGTTTTAAATGCAGGCTTTCATTTATTTGATCAGTCAGGGGAGAACGAGCTCCATTCATTTAAAGTTGTGCGTGGTGGTCATGAGACCTCCTATACTGGTCCATACTTTCAGAGTATCTGAGGCCAGATCCGAACATTACATTACACACCCCCACCCCCACCCCCAAATGACTCCTGCTTCAGCACCATGGATAGACCCTCCTCCTGACATAAAACAGCATTTTGTCATTTTGTTTTTCTCTGTGTAGCTTTTTTTTTTTAACCTAAAATCTTCATAACAACAAACATTTCAAAAGTTCAACAGTTTTCAGTTGTAGGTTCTGAGAGAAAGCATGTTAATTTGATGTTATAGCTATGTTAATTTGCTGGCTGCTGCAAAGAAAATGATTGGGTGGCTGACTCCGCAAAAGATGCTACACTCAAAATGATGGTCATTCTTAGCTCTGCACGGCACTCTGTTATTAAGAACATCTTTGTGCTCTGTTTCCAGTCTAATGTCCTCTACACCTCAGGTAATTTCCCCCCTGTTTCACCATTCAAAGTTATTTCTATTAAGCACAGCATTATAAGGAGATAATCATTTGTATTTTTTCCCATGCCGTGTCTGCACAAGTAAGACTTTGCCTTGAGGAACCCCTACTTACAGTCAGACAGTTTGCTGAAGTGAAAGTATTATTTAAGTCGAGTGTCTGGAGCCAACGGGAGATTACTCAAGAGCATGAGTAGGTCGCAAACTTCTCTAAACTGAACATTTTCAACTGTCAGGAACAGTTAAAATTTGCTGAACTTGCCCTTTTCTTTCCTTTCTTCTGGGGGGAGGGGTGTGGAATAGTCTGATCAGACAGAATGCAGTTCTAACTGGACTCACCACCTTTGTCTTTGTTGACTTTGCCATGTTATGTATTTTCCTGGAGATTGTCTTTTCTCTCTCAGCTCTTCTTTGGAGTAAATAAAAACAAAACATTTGATCAGTTTGACCATGAAGCTCCATTTATCCTGGTAAATCAGGCCAAGCGGGAACAGATCATTTTCCTCATAAATTGAAATCCATCCCTCTTTGGGTGTTTGGCTGAAGCAGAGGAATGTTAGTTGGTCATATGCTGAACTCATTATTTGTGTTTTGCAGTTTATTTTAAAAGTCTAAATGATTGTAGAATGTTCCTAAAAGACAGCTATGTATCTATGCAGTGTATGTATTCAAGTATTTATTATTGTTGATCGATTATTATTATTATTATTACTTCAGTGATCTTAAAAGGAAGCTAGCCTTATTATGACTGCCTGCATAAACTAGGCCATGGACAACAAGCTGTGCAAACAAGAGCTGACACTAACAGATTGATTATGATTATCACCTGTGGCAATGCATTGCATCGTGTCAACCTGGTGAATTCTTAATGTGCTAAATTAATGACTGTGTGGGACAACAGACGTCTACATTTCAATATCATAGGAACAATAGTGCAAGAAAGACTATACAACATATTTTTTCAAATTAGATAACAGTGGATTAAATCCATGTTTCCTTACAGAGGATCAGGAGAGGATTCAGTTTGAATTCATAGTTTAGTTTTCCTCGTTCGCAGTCTGACCACTTTGTGGCTTTCTTCGGGGATATGTTAAAGGCACTGCAATTACATGACATGCATTTGCTTTCTTCTCTTTAACTCTTTGTTTTTTAAAGAACTGCCATAACCACAACACAATGCTCAAGATAATGGGTTTATTATTTTAGTCACTCAAAAACTACACGGTTCAATAAAATTCACAGTTTTCAGTAACGTATGATTTTGAAAGCTCTCACTCAGCTTGTTTATTTAAACACCACCCAGTCCTCCCAGATAGACTCTACCAGTACTGATAACATAAACTAGATTCAACTCTGTACAAACTCAAGAAACAACCTGTACAGTATTATTACAGCTTCAGAGGGGTGTGTAGGCAGAATGAAAGCGTTTCTTCATTGTATTGATGATTTCTTCTTAAATAAATTGCTTTTATGAGAATGTTCTGCTAATGTTGAGTAACAGAAAACTCCCCTTTTGAAGCCTGAATGTTTTCATAGCACACATCCGTCACATAAGCCCTTATATTTCATTGTTTTTACACACTGTGTATATTTTCACCTGCCCTACTTTAGACCAGTAAACGGAGATGTGGTCTGTGTGTGATTTTTCACATTCAGGCGAACAGGATTTACCACTAATCCACTGTGTAGCCCAAAAAGTTGGACAGTTTCTGTTCTCAGCACTTCTAACTCGGAATGTTTGATGGATTTTGTAAACCAAAATCATCTTTACTTGGTGTATTTCATCATCCCACATTGTGCATCTTCTCTTCCTTCACTGCAGTCGTGCAGCAAGACTCCTTATTTATCACATTTTTCTCGGCTTCAAACTCAAATTCTATCTCTTTTGTTATTGTGCTCTCTACCTCTCCTCTTCCTCACCGAATCAATGTTTGTGACTGTTTTAACTTTAAAGGATTCTCTTGTCCTTGTGCACACAGGACACTTGTACGCTAATGCTACCTCTGCACTGCAACTGTCCGTTTTTTCCTTTGATCCTTTGCACGGAGAATGAAACCGCTCCATCTGTACACACACTCTTATTTTCCCTCTGTTTTCTTCTCTTCAGAGTCCACTCTTTAGACCCTTAAAAGGAGATGTTCTCTAAGCCTCTATTGTCATCAAATTAGGGCACATGTGGCTCGCAGCTTCCTACCTTCAGTCATACAAAAAGTAAATAAAAGGCTTGATCTTATTGTTTGGCTAGAAGCACGGCTGGAGATGGTCCGAGGCCGTCAGTAGCTGCCACCTTGTGAAAGAAAGGGCTGGACTCAGAGAACATCTGGTTATCATTAGCTCTGTCGCTACTTTCCTCCACTTGAAAGATTTTCACTATGATCTTATAAATCTATTTTTTACCGTAGCTGTCATGTAGATGTACAATAATCACTGCCACTTAGTAATCCATAGGTATTTAACGATGTCTGGCACATGATCAATGTTTTACTGTAATTGATCATCCAGATTCACATGAAAGTAGCAGCCCTTGTGAGACACTTGAGTCATATTTTGTTAAGTACTCAGTATTTGAGCTCAAAAGCTCATCTGTATGGCTCTGATAATATTTTCCACTTGAACTGTTGTTTTTTTCCTCTTTGAATCTGGAAGCTGCAACTGTGGAGCGCAGAAGAGAGAAGGAGAGAGAGGGGAAAGGGAGAAGGAGAGGTTGATTTGCTTGTCAGCACCTCTGCAGAGAGGCCTGGGGGCGAGCATTTTAGTTGAGCTTTTTCAAAGATTGCTGACTAGCTTCCTCCTGTGTCGGCCCGGCAGCCTGGGAGCAGGCAGCGCACATTCCTTGCTCTGATTGCAGCTGATGAAACTCTCATGTGCCTCTTTCTTCTCTGCACCTGGCACATACAAACTCCTCAAGATCCAAGCCACAGCAGTGAATCATAGCCAACACCAGCATGCTGAACCTGGCAGGGCTTATATCAGACCCAGATCTAGATCAGTCGTACTATAACAATAGTGTTTGAAGCTTTGTTTTTAAGCTTAATGTAAACACACATTGTTTTGTGTCTCTCCAGTTATCAGGGCAAAGTTGGTTGGAGTGAAGGAGGTTGAGGTTGGCAATAACATCTATGGAAACCCCATCACACGGATCCAGTATGACCTCAAACAGATCAAGGTACACAAGATAAAGCTATTCTTAAACTACAGTAAAAACAACACAATGAATCTCAATGTGCTTTCCTCTGTTTGTTTCAACAGATGTTCAAAGGTCCAGACCAGGAAATTGATGCCATCTTTACCGCCCCTTTCTCTTCAGTGTGTGGAGTAACTCTAGAGACTAATGGCAAAGAGTACCTGATCACAGGTAGAACTTCTAACACAAGCCAAACATTACAAAAAACGCAAAAACGTATTGTTCCTTGGTGCATCTAACATACCGTCCTTCCTCCACAGGCAGACTGGAGAGCGACGGGAAGATGCATGTAACACTGTGTGACTTCATCAAGCCGTGGGAGGACCTGAGTGCCACCCAGAAGAAAAGCCTGACTCAGCGCTACGAAATGGGCTGTGATTGCAAGGTAGAAATGTTAAAAAGACACATTCAACAAAGTCGAATTAGCCACTTCTGAGTGACCACACACTAAAAGAAGCTTAAAAATACATACTTCACGCTGTAAGCACAATCCCTGATCCTGGTCTCTTTCTGTTTCTTAGATCACTCACTGCACCTCCATCCCCTGCACGATCAGCAGCCCGGCGGAGTGCCTGTGGTTGGACTGGGTGATTGACAAGACAGTCGACGGAGAGCAGGCCAAACACTTTGCTTGTATTAAGAGGAGTGATGACTCTTGTGCTTGGTATAGAGGGTCAGCGCCGCCCAAAAGGGACTTCCTGGACATCGAAGACCCTTAGCTCCACTGCTGTTCAATGGTCTGAGGATATAGAGATGGATCAAAATACAAATACCAAAAACAGCAATACATTTACAAAGAAAACTTTGAATTTTCTTGTTAAGAGGGCCAAAGGGTTTGTGCTCTGTGGTCAGGATGAAAAGGGTGAAATTGTTTTTCATGGACTTTTTTAAACAGCAGTCTTATGAATTCAGCACTTTCAGATACTTAAATCCAAAGCACTTCAGCTTAAACCACTCCTCCCTCTGCTGAAATAAATTGATAATCATTTTCAAGTTTTACTGTTTTGGGCAATTTTATTCTTGTGCTGTCTTTTCATCAATTCCTATGTTAATCAAAGGCAGTGTTTAAAGGGAAATATTTTGCTATAATACAACACATACATACCTTTAAGTCATAACAGTTCTGTGAATCTTTGTTTTCATTAAAAACATTAGCTGCCAATTTACACTCTTCAGTATGTGACAGCAGAGCTATCACAAGGAAGGAATTCTTTCTCATGCTGAGTACACAAAACATTTTCCCTTTTTTTAAAGGTGTGGTCCGCCTGTTTTGGGTAAATATTTTACTTTTGATAATCCTGAAAAGAAAAAAACGCACTTTTAACACAATTTTCACAGTGGCCATATTGTTTCCTATATATCTGTCTGATAAAGAGGATTGAATCCTTCTTTTTGTATTTTTATATTACATCTCTTTTTATGCTTCAGTGTAAGAGCATTTTTAATTTAATAAGATAAAATGACTAATCATATTTTATTCAAAAAAAGCCATTTTGATACATACTGTGACAAATAAAACCATTGTGTAAAGAAAAGACCACACGTTTTTATAGCATTATCAAAGAACACATTTTTAATGTGCGTAGATGGCCAAGTTGTTGGCCTTGTTATTTAAAGAAGTAATTGTAACCAATCAGCTGTTGTATTGATGTGACCGTAAAAGTATCGAGCAATTGTTTTTTAACTTTAATAACTAATATAAGACTGTAAAATTCTTCTTCATTTGAAACTGTAGCCAAAAATGCTGTCTTGTGCTGGTTTCACATGAGACATTTGAAGTGATTTTTGCATGCATATCCATTTGAAACAATACTGTACATTTTTTGACTATAATATTAAATGTCAAACCCTGTTTGAATGCTTTGCACTGACTATTTGTTATCCCTCTGACAGCACTTCAGTGTTTTCACATCATTGTAAATTCCAAAGTAAAATGAACATTCTGCAGGTTTTGTTCTCAATTATCAAAGCAAAAATATAGCAATGTTCCAACCAACACGGGCATGCAGTATGTTACATGGAGCTTGTGCCTTTAAATTAAGAGAATGGTCATAGAGCATATAACAGAAAAAACACACACCATATTCAGTGGTGGACGTTAACAAAGTAAATTTATTTGAATACTGTACTTAAGTACATTTTTTGAGTATCTGTACTTTAGTTGAGTATTATTTTTGTGGGGAACTTATTACTTTTACTCCACTACATTTAGAAGACAACTATTGTAGTTTTTACTCCACTACATTTCTATCAATGCTCTAGTTACTCACTACTTTTGCTTTGTTGTCAGCTGATGAATTTCCTTCTCTTTTCTAAAACCTGATCCCATGGTTGAATGTGGAGCAAACACAGAGCAAATTTCACTCAGATCAGGCAGTTAATTTAGAGGTGGTAATAATGGCTATAATACTCCACCTGAGCACCCCTGGCCATATCTTCAGCCCGTGTTAGAAGCTTTTTAAAATGAGGAATGATACATATCGTTTGAAATGTTCTCCCTGTTCCCCACTCAGCCCAAATTTACAAAAATTCCCAATCCAACCGGAGAAAGCGTGTTGAGCTACGTAACGTTTGTCAAATTCCAGATGAACATTTCAAACTAAGTTGTCTGTGCTTAGAGTAATTAAGTTGCTGTTTTTATTCCATGGTATACTTTTTAGAGATTTCAAGTAATGTAACTGAATGCACTCTTATGTATTCTTGACTGCACTTATGTTTTTTGAAAATACAACGTTTAGAGATTTTTTAAGAAGTACTTTGAGTACTTAAGTATTTTTAAAAGCTAGTACTTCAGTACTTTAACTCAAGTAATAATCTGACAGAGCGACTTTCATTTCCATTCGAGTAACATTTGACATGGAGTATCTATACTTTGACTTAAGTAATGAAGCTGTGTACTTTGTCCACCACTGCTCAAATTGTGTGCAATTTTCTATATTTAAAAAGACTGGGTAAATAGTATGAGCAGCAGTGACTGTTTTGCGACACTATATCAGCTGTCTGCTGCCGCCAAGTGGTGAACACAAATAATGACATGTAAAGACATTCCCTCACGAGCCTATCCATGTGAACTGATATGATATCGCTACGACATTCTCAGGTTTTCACGCTAAGAAATTAAGTTACATAATATTTATTTGATATATAGCCAAGCCAACCTTTTGAACGTGATCATATTTACTATTGAGACCAGAGCAAATAAAACAAGATTGAAAATGGCAGTTTAATATATATTAAACAACAACAATAAATACAAGTACAATTTAAATACACAATATGTCATTCAGGCTGAAAGGTAACATTCAATTTGGCGTTGGGCGAGCCATTCTGTGCCCTACCAGTTTGTTGGTTCACTACATGAACGTTAAATAAAATGACAAGTCCAAGGGTAAGCCAATATACCGACATTTTTGATAATAAATACATGGAAAATAATGGGGGGATGAAGTAACTCGAGAGTGTTATGTGTGTTAGAGGGGGCTTAGTAATAGAGACATGTTTCCAGCCAGTTGAAACACACTCCATCACTCCATCAAATACATTTACTCTCATAGTTAGATTGAAAATTGTGAGCATGTACCTCGCCAAGGATTGCATCAATGGTAAACAGCGCTGGCTGGAAGTCACGTGTGGTTCTCCCTCGACAGCGCTACGTCACTTCAAGCGTTGATTGGCTGAACCTTTCAGCTATGGAGTGACCTGTTCTCCCATTGGTCCTTTATACTTGTCAATCATTGTCAGCTCCGCCCTATGATAATGCAGCATGGGCGAAAATACCAGACTCGAAAGCTACAGCTGAGGAAGCAGATCCTTTAATGTCAAAGATTTTGGACGTTTGAACGAAAGGTGGGTGAACGAAGGCTGTGTTTATGTTCTTAATATGTTTAAGGACATGCCTCATGTGTTATTTCATAAATTAAACGGACTAGATGTGGCGGTTGGGGGACTGTTAGCCACCTGAACGCTGAGATGCTAACCCACATTGCAGCATTGAGGGAGGCTGGAGGCTCCGCCACGTTAAGCTAGCTCTCTGGCTAATTTTCCCGCTGCCACTGTGAAGCGTAAAAAAGGCTGAAAATGAACCAACAGACGGCAGATAGAACTCCATGATAAGAGGGGTAAACGTGTATGCTAAAACACTGTCGATGATCTGTCAACAAACCTGAACGTTGTGGTCGCCATTTACGTAGCATTGGTGTATGTTAGCAGCCTAGCTTTTTAAGCCATGATGACTGGCCCCAAAGAGTTGAGGCTTCCAGATGTGATATCGATAATTACGAATGAAACCAGTGAAATCGCCCAGCCAACTTGTCGTATAATCTATCACGATCCATAGAAGGGTTTTAGAAGTGAAGCAATACCTGTGGTGCATTCAGGTGCTTCCCAAAAAAATCAATCGTTCGCGTTATTAGTCCATGAGGAGATACTGTGTGATACCAATGCATGGTGGTAAACGTTATCGTTCAATACAGCAGGTATACTACTTTACATACAATTTATGAAGTATTCAAACATGATGCAATATAGCAGCAAAACATCAGTGTTAAAAATGTACATTAACCCTCCTGCTATGTTCCTTTCCCTGGATCAGCAATACCGTTCCTGGGTCAATTGACCCGGGGCATATTCATTTATCCAAATGTGTCAGAACACCCCCCCCCCCAAAAAAATCCCAAAACACTTTTTTTTTAAATATAATGTTTAATTCCGTTAGCATTTAGCATTTGATAGAATCAAACAATTAATGTTAAAAAGGAGAAACTAGTCATGTATATTCCATCATTCCACGCACATAACATTCTAATACACATGGTTCTCTTCGTCAGTAACATGTTTTTGATGGATTTGAAATAGACATTGGATTGAGTTACAGATTTTAAAACGTGACAGATATTAATGTCAGAAGCAATATTGCATTATTTTATACATTATGACAGAATGTATATAGAACACCAGCCAGGTATTGTCTTAGATCTGATATGCTGTCATTCAAAACACTTTTTTTTAAATATAATGTTTAATTCCGTTACTAACCATTTAAATCAATATTAAGTCAATTGAGTGTTCTTTTATTCTCACAGATCATCGTTCAATGAGGATAATTCGCTCGTTCTTTAAGAAAATTCATGTTAAACCTTTTTTTTTATGTACATTGGAAAGCCCTAAATATAAATACAAAAATTTACATGACTTAGATTTTTGTTTATTATACTTCACATTTTGATTTTTTTTAATGAAGTGATATTGATAAGTTAACAGGACACCTCTTCTGTCACATGCTGACCAGATTTTTATGCTGCATTTAGCTGGTCTGGAAGGCAGATATTGACTAAAATAGACTTTAAAAAGGGTCAATTTGACCCGCAACATAACAGGACGGTTAATATTAGACGCAAACCAAAGTACATTTCACTATCAACTAATGTGCTGTGTAGTTTTTCACTTAGTCACCCCTAATTTTTTTTGTTTTTTGAACATCATTAACCCTCCTGTAATATTGTGGGTCAATTTGACCCATTTTAAAGTTAAAAAATCTAAAGGAAATTGTTAAGTAGTATTTCGCATTTCTAATGTCACAGTGGATGAAAGGCTAGTGGTATTCAGAGGTTCGTTCCATCTTCAATCAATCAAGCCTTATTTTTAAAGCACCTTTCATACAAATCAAATGCAACTCAAAGTGCCTTACAGCGATTGAAAAACAAGAAAGAACTAGAAATAAAACAATGGCAAGACATAGTAGGGGAATGCTCACCAAAATTAAATTAAGATAAGTTGAAGCATCAAAATTAAGAATACAAATGGTTAAAATAAATAGATTTAAAAAGGGTAAGGATAAAGTTGAAAATAAAACTAAGGCTAAAAATATCAATAAAACTGAGTAGATAAATAAAATAAATGAATGAATAAATAATACATAAAAATAGAAAAAGATAACAGTTTAAAATTACTACAATAGTAAAGCAACATGTTAGTCAATATTGCAGTAAAAGGTAAGTAATAAAATTGTTTAACCTACATAAAAGCCAGACTGAATAAATACATTTTTTTAGTATATGTTTAAAAGTATAATATCTCTGTCAGCTCCTCTCAGATCCTCCGGCAGGCTGTTCCATAGTATAGGAGCACAGTGGCTGAAAGCAGCGTTGATACGTTGAGAAGTTCTTTGTGTCATTCAGACAGAGAACTGTGACATCAAACACATGGAAATCTGTTGCAGCAAAACACAGCATCATATTTACTTATTTGTTTCAGTAAATCTGTTTGGTAGGACTGCTCTAGTCCATATCTCAAAGCTATATCAAGTGCGGCAGTGATTAAATGAGGGCCACAGACAGGTTCCCTAAAGTGTATTATACCAATTTTCAACCCGTCTTAATATGGGATTTCTTATATGATCTTATATAAAGTTATCATTTTTATTTGATTTTTTTCAGTAATGTAGAAAAATGAGGTTGCAGCACATTATAAATACTTTTTTTCTCCTATTACCAGTATACGTTTCTTGAGGACATCAAGAGGGGAAGCATTCATTTTGGGATGTCACCACAAACTGATCATACAGACATTACTTGATATTGGTGGTCGAGAGCAGGTCGGCCGATGGATGTTATATAATTCCGTTATCATGCTGCTGTTTAGCATTTGATAGAATCAAACAATTAATGTTAAAAAGGAGAAACTAGTCATGTATTATTCCATCATTCCACGCACATAACATTCTAATACACATGGTTCTCTTCGTCAGTAACATGTTTTTGATGGATTTGAAATAGACATTGGATTGAGTTACAGATTTTAAAACGTGACAGATATTAATGTCAGAAGCAATATTGCATTATTTTATACATTATGACAGAATGTATATAGAACACCAGCCAGGTATTGTCTTAGATCTGATATGCTGTCATTCAGGTGAAACTCTATCATTTAGAAAAGACTACAGTGACTGAGGAAATTTAGGCACACATTTACAGCAGGGTGCTTGAGAGTTACAGTGAAGACACAGGGCTCAAAACTAACATCCTCACCTCTGTGAGACTGTCTCAAAGCATATTTTTAGATGCTTGTTTATTCTTTGTTGACAGACTCGGCTACAAGCCAAATAGCTTATCTAAGCAAGGAAAGACAGAAAAATAACTTTAGTCACTCTCACTACACAACCTGCTCGTATACCATCCATCAAGTGACAGGAGGGAGCACTGACGAGGCGGCCTGCAGTGTCTGCAGACATTTTTTTAAATCAGCCGATTATTTCAAAACACCATTAATCAGCCATTTATCTCTCCTTGATATAGCTGTACTATAGAGCAGTGGTTACGAAACTTTCAGCCGGCGACCCCCAAAATATAGATGCCAAAGACATGCGACCCCCACTGTTCCTTAAGTGATTTAATGTGGCTTCATATAGCTGGTCTGCAGAAAATGACCCTACCTACATGAGCATGTGTTTTTCCTGTGCCGTTATGAATTAACCTACCGCTAATGATGCTTTTGATAATAACTGTTCACTTACCCTAAACTTAGGAGTCATCTGGCAAAAAAAAGGCAAACAACTAATTACATTTTGTATTTTCAAGGTTTTATTTTTAAGTTTAGCTACTATTTTTGTTGATATTTTCTAGTATAATGGATAAATAAAACTATTTTTAGATTACTTTTGTCATTCAACATTTTTTTTTGCATTTTTTTCAGTATTTCTTTGTTCACCCATGAGTTAATAAATTAAATATAAGTAATACAAAACCAACAGCAAGAAGAGAATATAAATAAATGCAAAAAAAAATAATAATAAAGAAAGAATAATAATAAACAGAAAATAATAATAAAAACAAAAGTAAATAATAATAATAATGATTATTTTTAGATAAGAAAAAAAAAACATTCTGAAAGACATCTCACAACCCCCTGTTGGTGTCTCGCGACCCCCCACTGGGTCCCAGCTGTTTTGAGGCCAGTCGGCAGCGGCAGCCATATTGCTGCTGTGGAGCCAGTGTGACGTAAAGAGGCGGAGTTTAAGCCTCCTAGCCAACAGCTGCAGTGTTCCTGCAGTCAGCTGTGCCTCTCTTTGGAAGACTCGTAATCTCAATATTTTCAAAGTTGCCGCGTTAGAAAAAAATTCATCCCCCTCACAGTGTGAGCTGATTGAGAAATGAGCTATCCATACTACACTCGTCTTTTGTACCAGGCTGTAAACATGTTTATTTCTGCTGTAAAGATCGTCTTTTTCCCATTCTTGTGTATGTGACTACTTACGTAGCAGCCTCAAGCAGATTCTCAATGAACTGCAGATTTTAGCACTTCCGCATTGGACTCATATTTGTAGACCGGAGGTTGCCGCTTGGTCCCAACCCATACTTTGGGAACCCCTGCTCTAGAGTAGTAACATATATTTTGTATGAAATGTTCTGCTTTGTCATGGTGTAACTAAACGTAGTAGTTGCGTATGGACAACGTTCTGTGTCTGTGCTGGGATAATAGGAGTTGTAGCCTCCTCTTAAATCCACGCACAGGTTTCTTCACTCATCACCTCACTGTTTAAAAAAAAAATGTAACTATTCCTTTAATGAGCAAACATTGCTGTCATTTGAGCTGTTATGACATTCCATAAAAAACAGTCACGACAGAGATCCAGGGCTCAACTTAACGCCCAGATCACATCCATGTGTTTGTGGTCAGTTTGTCAACATCACTGCCTGCTCCTCTCGTTGCATCACTGCAGTCGGCTGTGTCCCTGCAGGCCGCTCTGTCGCTCTTACTTGTATCAGTATCAGCAGCATGTGAAGGTCAGTGTGCCCTTGTGCATACAATGCATGTTCAGCCCTCCTTCCCTCCTCATGACGTCACTGCCCACTCTGATGAAGCACCACTCTTCGGGGCACTACATGGTGTTTTCGTTGTAGTGCTGTAACATCTACATAATGTAAATGCTCTCACTGTCACAGGGGGTTGTAGTGTTTGTGGCACCTCGGCTACATCCAGAGTAAATAATGCCGGCTACTCGTGAATGAATGATAGGTTTACTCACTACTCAGGCAGCTTTTCAGCAGAACTGATCCACTGTGCTGACTCTGACAGACAGTATGTGGGTATGCATGCACTGTTATCTACTAAAAAGCTCCTTCTAGTGCTCAGCAACACTGGATTTAAAGGGAAAGCGGACAGCCTGGGCAAATGTTCTTTTGTTGTTGTTGTTGTTTTTGAAGAAGGTTGAAACAGGCAAAATAAACGATAAGAAAATGACCTGACGGTTAACAGCAGCTGTTAACACCTTATTTGCTCTACACGCTCATCTTCTCCAGCCCCATACGCCCCCACCACCCACTGTCCACCCCCACCCTGTTACCAACGTCTAATGTCTTGCATAACTGCGAGGACAGCTGCCAAGACCCAGCTGGCTCCTGAGATGTACTGAGTACCTCTATGTATGTGGCCTGGAGATGTGCCCGCTGAAACACAAGCAGACACTGAGCTTTTTATTGGGCACTTTGGTGATTATCTCAGGGATAGATTAGACCTTCATACGATCAGCTTAATGTTTATGTTTGGTCCTGTAGAGGCTATCAACACTAACTGCAATGTTTGAGTTCAAAGTCCAGACATGGTGACCAAGTAATGTGGATCATGTCAATGTAAGCGAGATGTTCCTGAACCTGTTAGCTACACACTAACATGGCCCATATCAACCTGATGTGGTCTTAAGATAGCAGTTTCTTGCCATCCCTGACATTGATTTTTTTTGTTGCTAGTTTTAGTAATCTTAATAGGGGTGTACGAGTCGTGGTTGCCGCTACGATTAAAGGAGGATATTGGCTCATTTAGAACAATACGATCCAAAACGATTCAGTGACTTGAAATTGATTCCGCATCTTTTCAGCCAAAAATTAAACCAGTGTGACTGAAATAAATACCTTGATACTGGACAGTACTGGATTCCTGTTGTTTCTTGTAAGGTAATCAGGTATACATTGATTATGGATATAAACAAACAAGGCCTGAGGCTTCTGCAGAGCTGATGTTACCTTGCGCTGCTGCTGCAGCGGGAGCGCTGCAAGAGGTGCCTGGACGGTCGGCATTGTGTGAAATCCCATGCCGCCTTAGTAGGTGGTTGGATAGATTTGTGGTGTTGCCGTGGTACTTTACTTGACCTTTACATATCTTAAAAAACAGCGAGCGACTTATTTAGAACATCTCTGTCTTTGCAAAAGCCAAAGTGTTTCCACACACTGGACCGCAGTGGTGGCTTCATAATTTCTCGCTTGCTGGCTTCTCCTCTGCCAGCCGCCATGCTATGTTTTGTTGTCTGCTGGCGCATAGCGATGACGTCACAGACAGGCAGCCGGAATTGAGTAACGTTTAACGTCTCTATCATTAAAAGTGCAAAAAAACACATCCATATAAAGTCTGCTGTGCTTAAATGCAACAAGTTATTTCCTAGTATCGATACAATTGATTTATTACCTTTTTAAAACGATGTGAGACCGATATATGTCGTCCGGAAGGCCAACTTCCCGGGCACAGATGGATGTAGTCGGATCCTAGGAATATAAATTGATACATAGATGTAGGGGGTGAATCGTTACACCCTTAAATCTTAACTTAAAAAAAAAAACTAATAAAGCTTTCAAATATGTGATGGGATGACACTACATGTTGTCATTTCTCCATCTCTAGGCAACAGTACACTCTTAGCAGGCAGTGCAGTGTTGTTGTTGTTGTTGTTGTATCATTGTTCAAAGAGTGAAAAATAATGAATTCCAGCTAAATTATCAAACGTTCTGACAGCCCTTACGTTCATTAATTATTATTGAAGGCTTCTGTTATGAAAAACAGAGTACATATTTTGGTTGCCCAGTAATTTGTAGTTGTAGTTCAGAAGTTATGGACATTGAGTATTTCAAGCTGTACTGGAGGGATTTCTGAAACGACTGTGTGGTATGTTTTTTTAAAAAGGGGAGACCTAAAGGAACTTGCCAAACAAAGCTTTGTTAACAACATTCAATCCTTCTTTCTCTACAGTGATGTTCCAACAATGCCGATAGTGGATAAACTCAAGGAGGCTTTAAAACCTGGCCGAAAGGAGACGGGCGATGAGGGCGACCTCAACAAACTCTTGGCCTCTTCTGCAAAAAAGGTCCTTTTGCAGAAGATAGAGTTTGAGCCTGCCAGCAAGGGTTTCTCTTATCAACTGGACAGCCTGAAGAACAAGTATGTGATTCTCAACCCCAGGAATGAGGGCGCTACGGGCCAGAAGGCCGCAGAGCCCCTCCAAATAAAGAGGCAAGGTAAGCGCTGAAACCGAAGAGGAAAAAAAGAACGCGTTTGTTGATGGTTCTAATAACAGTCGTAAAAGCTTACTGCTGGTCTGATCTCCTTCTGCAGTGTCAGAAAACTCGGTCGGGGGCCAGAGCGATGGGATCCCAGCCCCCCAGAAGATGCTCTTTCAAGGGAACAAGCTCACCCTTAAATGGGAGCGTGTGTACAGGGTGGGAGCCGGCCTCCACAACCTCGGGAACACCTGCTTCCTCAACTCCACAGTGCAGTGTCTCACCTACACCCCGCCACTTGCCAACTACTTACTCTCAAAGGAGCACAGCCGTGCCTGTGAGTACTTGAATTGTGCTCTTAAATGCTGTGACACTTGAAGCATGAACACTCCCATTCATTTTACCTCACATGGTGCACACCCACATTGTTAAAACCCAGCTACTGTAAGACCTTTGTGCTCACACAAACACGTGTGCTCGACTGTCACTGTGGAATGCAAACTAAGGCAGCTGAAGATGACAAAAACAAAACCAGACGCCTCAGTAGGCCACCTTGCCTCCACTAAGACACTCAGCATTTTATGATTTATGACTAGCCAGTGAAGAAGATTCACTGACCTCAAAGTTTTAGAGCACTAGGTTAAGCTGTAAAACGTCTTAAATGGACAGAGTTGAATGCAAAGACTTTTCAGCAACCCTCCCTATGATGAGGGCCGCTCATGATGACTAACAGCCAAATTCCACCAGATATGAGTCTGTCTCCGATCTGTCACGCACAGGATCTGATAGGTTTCAATTCTAGTCAATGTGTCAATGCATCAATATGCACAGAGCACATGGAGCAGAACAGGAAGTCAGGCACCAAAACAAATTAAAACATCCAGTTAATTTTCAGAATAAAACACTCTGTGTTATCACCTGGGCCCGTATGCACGTCCAGCCATTCCACAAACGGGACCATTAGTCTTAACGTACCATTATGGAATTGCCCATTTGGCACGACCGCAAATAATTGGCCAATTAACTAATTGCGCCATGAAATCGAGGCTGGTTCAAAACATCACATGTCCAGGGAACCACCTGGAAAACCCCTATCCTACAAGTTCGAATTGCGCATGCCTACTACATTTTAACAACAATAAACATGGCAAGCGGTACCGGTGTGACTGAGAGAAGATCAAGAAAAAATACATTTTCAGCGGAAGAAATGGACATTTTATTACAAGAATATAGAATAAACAAACAGCTATTATCAGCAAGTCAATTGTCAAAGATAAACAAGGATACAGAGAAAGTTGGCTGAAGATCTTGAATCGGGTAAACGCGTGTGGTGTTTCTGAGCGCACAGTAGAAGGCCTAAAAAATAAAAAAAATGTCTTCACATATTTCATCTTAAACGGTAACGCATGTCCGCCAACAGCCTTACAGGTGCGGTAATCCTGCCGTTAGCACCTGTAATGGTGGGGTCTATCGCCATTAAAGGTGACAGAGACAGACCGCTCACGGATGTAGTGGGAGTCCCATGACAGCCAGCACAATTTAATTTCAAAAACATGTAAAAAGGGACAAAACTTAACTAATGAAGTCTCTGGAGCGATTACATTGCCTTCTGAATACTGTATTTAAGGTAGGGAAGGGACGATTCACCAGTTTCAGTGCCACCACTGATGTCCTGTTCAGCCACTGTGGATTTTACAATACTGTCATCTCTAGTTCTAGTTCACATATCAGAGATTTTCTTCCCTCGACACCTATGCAGCTGCTGCGGCCAGTAAATAAAAAGTAGCGCAGCAGAGTAATTTGTTATCCACAAAAGCGTAGTTTGGTACCCCGGTCCTTTCTCTCTTCCACTGGTCAAAGAGCACCACCTCCTCCTTGTGTTGAAGCAGGCGTCATTTGTTAGAAATGAAAGTGAATCGTAGCTCAGCAAGTCAAGCCTCCAAAGTTTGATGTCGAAAAAGTATCAACGCTGCAGGGATTTGCATCTCACATTGCAGTGGCTCTTCGTCCTGTAAAATGTTTCCACTGATGACTCTGTTGTCTTGATTCCAAGATGAGTAACAGAATAGACTGTAGCTGTGACTCGTGGTCAAAAGAGTGACTATTAATACTGTAACTGTGTACAATCACTGCTGATTGTGGCTCTGCTGAAGCTCACTTGATTCGATGATGAAAAGATTTATCGTGACAAACTCTTAGACTAAAAGTCTCCTCTTATGTTGTTCTGAAACAGCCATATCAGGAAATCAAAGTAACTGCTGGCGGCCTCTAAATCCATAAAAAATGAAACCTTTGTGTCGTCTGAGTTTCATCCTTAAACAGAAATACCTCTCTTACTTTGAAACTGTTTGATCTCATCAACCTGACATTCAATGTGTTAAAAATAGCAATGCTTTCCTCTGCTTTGTATTGTGTCTGATTGTATTTGCTGTTGTGGGCTCTGTTTCAGGTCATCAGTCAGGCTTCTGTATGATCTGTGTAATGCAGAACCACATCATCCAAGCCTTTGCCAACACGGGCAATGCCATCAAGCCTGTCTCCTTCATCCGAGACCTGAAAAGTAAGACCACCCTCTTCCCTTTTTAAGTCTGTGTTATCTTATCAAGCAGTTAGTTCTGGCTGGCTTCACTGTGGGGTCGTGTCAGGAGTCGCAGACACCTGATGTTTGGGTGAATGCTGCCTCGGGCTCTGTGATGTAACGCTGGCCACATGAGCGCCATGTGACAGCAGCCAGTTACTGCAGTGTGAAAGTGGAGCGGACAGACTGCAGGGTGTGAATGAAAGCCATGAGAAAGAGTAGATATGGAGTGTGTGCTGCACCTTGACATGCTGAGGTACTGTGCTGTAGGCTCACAGTAGTCCCCCCCCCCCCCCCCTCCTTTCCAAGCCCCTCCTCTCCCCTACCTGCCTGCTGCTTCCTTATGTGCTGCTGCACTCTTTTTCTGCCTCTCCCTCCCTCCCTCCCTCCCTCCTCTGCGATGCCCTCTCTGTCTCCTTGTGACTGCGGGCTGAGAGGAGCAGCTTTAGCACAAAAATATACAGTCCACCTTTTTCTCTCTTTTCAACCCAGGGCATGGAAACGTGCTGTTCTCTCCCTTGCCTTTTTCTTTAAAGAATGTTTGAAATTAGAATCACAGATACAACAATCTAATCTCATACAATAATAATAAAAAATCTATGCCTTTTGCTCAGTACACATCCCACTGGTATCTAAAGAGCTTGCTGTATAATCATCCAAGGTCTCACAACCTCATCAGCCCAGTCCAATTTCATGTCTTCAAGATGTTACCTCCCTTCTCTCTGAGATGAGATGTCCTAAACAGGACATTAGAGAGCAGTGTCTTATTCTGTTTTCCTCTCAGCAGTGACTCATGGACATACAGGGATGCTCTGCCAGGAATGTGGTAAAGATGATGATCACAATGTCATTAACTAGCTTCAGCTTTTTTCCATTATGAAAATTACAACAGAAGCAAACGGTTCAGAGCTACGTTAAAGCTGAGATGACTGATGATTTTCTCAATATAAATATAACAAATGTTCGATAAAAATAAGATGGGAAAAAGAAATGTAATTACACCCCCCAACCACTGGAATGGAAGGGGCGCTAATATGGCTAGTTGCCACCTAATGTTAGACAGGAGAAGATGACTGCATTGGACAGCCAATCATGTCGCAGGGTGAGAGGTAGGCAGGGCTTATAGACGTTCTGCTCAAAACATACCAGCTCAAAGCAGAGTCGTTTGGCTATCACTGTGCTGACTCTGCGTGACTATTTACTTAATACTAGGGATGTACATTTTAAGTATTTTCCGTGATCGATTTTTGGAAATGTTAACGATCAATTATCGATTAATTGATAAGAAAAATATTATTATTCTTACGTCAAAAACAATGCCAAATAGGTTGTTTTCCCCCTAAATTTTATTTTTTACAGCAACAAAATGCATATCACTGACAGGATTGAATATGGGCACACGTTTGACACGCAGAATGTCAACGATCAGGCTCATTAAAATATTCTCCGCAGACATAATCTTATACAGTGAAGGCTCATAATACTAACAGAAAAGTACTTCAGACTCACAGTGTCCAGTTTTCTGTCTACTCGTTCTTATTGAGAAAAATAAACGTGTATTGGGTCAGGTGTCAGCCGGGAGCGCAACCGGTTCATAATCAGTCCCGCTGGAGAAAAGCCCAGACGGTTCTGATGTTGCTGGTCTGAAAACGTAGCGTACCAGAATTTCCCACCTGTCTGTTGCCTTTGTACCCAAAGGAGGGAAATATCCTGTTTAAAGCTGTCAACCGTTGTGTCCGTGTTGTTGTTGGCAGCAGTTTTGTATTGATCCTCTTTTAAAAAGCGCACGTGGAGACCTGACGCACAGCCGCCAGCTGTGCGTCTCCGCTGTGCGCAACACCTTTAACAGCTGATTCACATCCAAACATGCTTTAAACTTAAAACACCTCCCTGATAGATGAGTGCAATATGAGACCACATGATGTTTGTTCCACGTGACGGAAAATTGATAACAAAAATGTGTGTTTCGAGTAATTTCTTAACAATCAATTAATCGATAATCGATTAATTGTGGTCATCCCTACTTAATACACTTCATTAAATATACTTTCAGGGTGTGGGTAAAGGAAGAGCATGGAGACAACTTCTGCTGTTCATTTCTGACGCATTAAATGTCAACCAAGACCGTAGTACAACTGAACAGGAATAAACATGATGCATTCACTGCACTGTGGGAAATAACTATCTGCCCGTAAACTTTATTAACCCTAAAGGGGAGTGCACTACTCAAAACCTTACTCTACTAAACTGATACACAGAATGCAGTAAAATATATCTTTGTTGCAAATTTAAATCAAATTATGCAAACAACCTCAACCTGAGAAAAATAAGAATCTACAAACTAAAAAGTCACAAAAATGTAATCTCCCACAAAATACCTGCTTCTCGTTAGCACCGTCAGAAATTATGGATTCCAGAAGTTTATCAGAAAACTAAATCCAGATACAAGCCAAGAAAACTGTCTGATTTCTTCAACTTTCACTCGGGACTAAAAATCTGCCTTTAAACTTAAATGAAATAATTTGATATTTATCGTGATAATTATCGATATGGACTGATACAGAATATTTTAATTGTGATAACATCATAATTTTCAATATCCCCCAGCACTAGTTTGTACTGTCTTCCTGCTTAGAGAAGTCCTTTGCGTTCAGCAGCGTGCTGTTGCCAGGCAGGGTAGCTCTTTCTAGTACCATCTGTTTTTGCCAGCAGCTGAGCTGAGTGGACAAAGTGGTCTTTGCTGGTACATTTGTAATTAGTGCTTCCTAACAAAAAATCTCATCTTTCTCCTGTTTGAAAGTGAAAGTATCACTCAGTGAGAAGTTAAACTGTGGAACAAGTGAAAAAGGGCTGAATCAGCAGTGTTTACCCCCTGCTGCCACTGGTTTCAGACATTCTTTTTTTTTTTTTTTTTTTTAAGTTTTTTTGCCTTTTTGCCTTTTATTTTATAGGACAGCTGAACAGAGACAGGAAATGTGAGGAGTAGAGAGCGGGGGAAGACATGCAGGAAATGGTCGACCGGCCGGGAATCGAACCGGCAACCCCTGCGATGAGGACAGTAGCGATGACTGTAGCCTCTGTACGTGGGGTGCTTAGACCGCTAGGTTACCACCGCCCCTGGTTTCAGACATTCTAAATGTTTTTTTGAAACCGTCTCTGTTCTTGTTGATGGTCTTGTTTGACATTATTTCTCGTTCTTCTATTTGACATAAAAAAGCAGTCTTTTTCAAACCACAGGACCTTTAATGTCATCATTTTTCATCAATGCTAAAAAGAAAGCAGGGGAACAGGACTACAGGAACCTCACAACACCTGATCCAGCTCTTTTGTGTCTTAACGGTCTAACTCTGTTGAAATGTTTTTTTTGACAAATCAGTCTATAAATAGTGCTTTGTTCAGTTTAGTTTTTAACAAGTTTCTGTCTTCAAGTTTGACCACATCTCTGGCATATAGTTGTCTTTTATCCTCTTTGTTTGGTTGTGCTATTTTCCTCCTCTGTTTTTCTTTTCTTGGCCACAGTCGACTGACTGACGTTAAATCTATGAGACTTCTTTTGGAGTCTGAGATCAGAACTGTGTCCATAGGTCCACTCCTTGTAGCAGTGGTCTGTTATACAGCAATAACAGGTCATAAAATGCTGTGATTCACCCATCAGGATTAAGTACTTGACTAAGTGTGTGTGTGTAATAATCCAGTCTGAAAAGAGAGCATGTTTAATGCATCTCACATTTCAACCTGTGCAGTAAATGACACATCAGTGTTCCTTTTTATGAAACTAAAAGTGTTAGTTATTAGCTCACGACTGTCTCACTCTCATGTGTCAGTAAGCTGTGTGGCTAAAGACCTCAGGGTTGAGTTCAGTTAGCACACAACTAACATGCTCTTTTTGTCTCCTGCAGAAATTGCCCGACACTTTCGCTTTGGCAGCCAGGAAGATGCTCACGAATTCTTGCGGTACACCATTGATGCCATGCAGAAAGCTTGTCTAAATGGATACCCTAAGTAAGGCTTTGTTCTAGTTGTGTTCAATTATGATTGTAACGAGGTATTTAATGAAACTATCCGTGATCGTCTTGTTTCCTTACTGTCTGTAGGCTCGACAGGCAGACCCAGGCCACAACGCTGGTTCATCAGATCTTTGGAGGTTACCTCAGGTCAAGAGGTATTGACGTTTTTCCCCGGACATTAATGTAGAAAAGAGCTGTGCACTTTCAGCCGCTGCTAACGCACTATTGATCCAATAAGTAGACTAGAGTCGACTACAGACAATGTCAACAAATGATGTACTGTATAGTGCTAGAGCAGGTTCACTTCACTGCTACATCCACACATGTTGATGCATACAGATACTTCCATCTTTTCATGTTAACAAAATAGCTTTAAAAAGGTGATTCATTTTATGTGAAGTCAATCAATCAATCAATCAATATATCTATCTTTATTTGTACAGCGCCAAATCACAACAAACGTTATCTCAAGACGCTCTTACAAACATAGGTCGTCTAGATCACTCTGTCAAATTATGAACAGAGACCCAACTTCAAGACAGGGTAAGACTCAGTCTGACCCCACCTTAATCCATCATGAGCATTGCACATTGCAGTATTTAGCTAGTTACAGTGGCGAGGAAAAACTTCCTTTTAACAGGCAGAAACCTCATGCAGAACCAGACTCATGTTAGACAGCCATCATGCCTCGACCGAGTTGGGCCTGAAGTAATGAATGTGATGTAGTGCTGGGCGATACAATACCGAATACTTTTTTGGCAATTTATTCAATACCTGATACCGATGCCGATACTTTCAGTGATTTAAAAAAAAATCAGAAAATGCAATGCTTAATATGCAAATCCTTTGGTGGCCTTTTTTTAAACAATGAAATACATTTAGAAAAACACACAAATAATTAACAACTTTAACAGCCTCTTCGGAACAAAACTTTGGAGTAAGTTACCCTCAAAGAATCAGAAGTGACACATTCGCTTTTATTTCACATGTATTAATTAGTTTTGCTATTTTATTAAAGTAATCGATACCCAAATGAGTAGTGTGTGAGAATCGATATATTGATACCACAGACTCAAATACGCCCATCACTAATGTGAAGTCAGATTGTCATGAGCACTACTCCCCCATTTGATCTGATTGTTCTTCATTTTGTGTTTCAGTGAAATGCTCTATTTGTAAAAGTGTGTCTGACACATATGACCCCTACCTGGACATCGCTGTTGAGATTCGGGTATGTAACACACAACTCCAATTTAACCTCTATTACCATGGGAATAATGACGTGTTAAATTATGTATATTTTAAACCTGCTTAGCATCACAAGGTATTTCTGTCGTGTTGTGTTTCAGCAAGCAGCAAACATCGTCCGAGCCCTGGAACTGTTTGTAAAACCTGATGTACTAAGTGGAGAGAATGCCTACATGTGTGCCAAGTGAGTCCCATATATCTAGTCTGACAAAGCACCTCATCTTTAAGTGAATCTGCAGGGCATCGCAATACATCTCTCTTCCACAGCTACACTTACTCACATTAGACGCCCCTTTTGGATGACCCATGATGACTCTCTCTTTGTTTTTCTCTCCAGGTGCAAAAAGAAAGTGCCGGCAACCAAGCGTTTCACAGTCCATCGAACGTCTAATGTACTGACCCTCTCACTGAAGAGGTTTGCCAACTTCAGCGGAGGAAAGATAACAAAGGTGAACAAAGACTTCTCACACTATTGGTTGCGGGACAGAACTGTCTCATTCTGTCAGTGGTCTCATCTTTCATTTATTTTTCTTCCTGTAGGATGTTGGATATCCAGAATTTTTGAACATCCGCCCATACATGTCTCAGAGCTCAGGAGATCCTGTCATGTACGGTCTTTATGCCGTCCTGGTGCACTCTGGCTACAGTTGTCACGCTGGTCACTACTACTGTTATGTCAAGGTAAGAGGCCTCCTTGTTATCAAGGTCTTCTTTTTCTTAAGGTCTAAAGGCTGGTTTATACTTCTGCGTGGACCCTAAGCAGCAGTGGTCAACGCAGATGTGAGCAGCACATACTTTTGCATTGATCTGTCCGTGTCGCGCAACAATCCTCCACCGAAACGCTTGAGGTCAGTGTGGTCTCTCTGCTAGTCGGTCCCCTGTTTCCGGCCCCGCTACAATCTCTGCTTACTTTTTTACAGCGATTCCGGAAGTATTATGTTAATTTATAGCTGATACATGTTACTGTTTATCATACAGGAATGATTACAGTGAAGAATAAAGAGGACATGTCAGAGGGGGTGAAATATTAGTTGATGAGCGGTGATCCTGGAAGTGCTGTAAATGCAGGAAATACAATGTTGCCAAGCAGACCAATCACGGGGCTTGCGGTACGCGTTGATTAAAGGCATAGTTACATTTTGGAGGAGGTTAGCTACGTGCATAGGCCTCTGCGTAGGTACGCAGACCTTTATCGCAGGCTACGCTGGCAATTCAAAGCAGAAGTAAAATTAGGCTTAAGGGTCTTATGTTTCCTGACATTGTGAGAAATTGATCAGGGCTGTCTTTACAACTCAATTAAAAAAAGAATGAAGAAGGTTTGCTTTAAATATGCAGTAGGTATAAAATTAGAGTAGCCTCTTTGGGCATATTCAAATTGAATGCCAAGAAACTGTTTGGCTCCCAGATTGAAAGATTGCTTTAATGTGTTATTCCAGATGATTTGTGGCTGGAGAGAACTGGTCCTTGGAACATAGCCACACTCCTGACCTTCAGACAGAAAATGGGGATAAACAGAGTGTCAAATAAAGAAAGAAACAAAAGAGGTGAAAAGGCTCTCAGAGGCTCCAAGTTAAAGCATCCCCCAACAAGTCCTATAAATCGCCCTTCTATCTGTATGACAGAAAAAAATAACTGAAAAAATGTAATATATGTTCAGAGTTTTAGCAACTCTTTACTAAATATGTTGTCACAGAAGCAACATATATCTGTTAGTATTTAACTATTCCAGTATTGTATGAATTTGACTTGTGTTTCCCACACATAGACAAAACCAGTTCGAGCTGCCTTAATATGTTTTTGGGCTGCCCAAGTATAATGCAGACCACTTGCATTTTTTTATATCCCTGTAAGATCACCAGCCGTGATTAATAAATGAGATGATCTCATCGCCTTCTGCCCCTGATAACCTGCAATGCCTGACACAGTCTACAGGAGATCAGAGCAGGAGAGAGTGAGGGTCCTGCAGTACATCCTTTCTCTTAATGTCTTCCCATGTTAAATATGAACTTTCTCATATGGCTGCTATAAAAGCTATGTGCAGCTGGTTGCTGCTGATGTCATTCTGCGCTATTATTAGCGATGGGTACCTTTCACATTTGAACCGATACCCGGTACCTGGGAATCGGTACTGGTACTCAACGGTACCAATTTTCGGTACTTTTGTGTGTGTTTATGTGGTAATAAATCTTAATAAAAAAAAAATAACATCTCAAATTTGTTTAATTTAACATATTTATTTAATTTAACATGAAATGAACAGAAACAGGATTATATAGGTGATTAGATATATAAGCTGACATGCTCGTGGCGTCTAATTGCTCTTTCGGGAGTTTATCAATGAACACACGTGAACGCCTGCAGACGGGGAAAAGTCAGTTCTCCGTCTCTTTATAATAACAGGACACACAACTTACTTGTTGGGCATTCACACTAGGGATGTACATTTTAAGTATTTTCCGTGATCGATTTTTGGAAATGTTATCGATCAATTATCGATTAATTGATTAAGAAAAAACATTATTATTCTTACGTCAAAAACAATGCCAAATACGTTGTTTTCCCCCTAAATAATATTTTCTACAGCAACAAAATGCAAATAACTGACGGGATTGAATACGGGTACATGTTTGACACGCAGAATATCAACGATCAGGCTCATAGAAATATTCTACGTGGACATAGTCTTATAAAGTGAAGGCTGAGACTACTAATACAAAAGTACTTCAGATTCGCAGTGTCCAGTTTTCTGTCTATTCGTTCTTATTGAGAAAAATAAACATGTGTATTCAGTCAGGTGTCAGTCGGGAGCGCAACCGGGTCATCAGTCCAGCTGCAGAAAAGCTCAGACGGCTCTGATGTTGCTGGTCTGCAAACATAGCATACCTGAATTTCCCACCAGTCTGCTGCCTTCGTATCCAAAGGTGGAAATGTCCTGTTTAAAGTTGTCAACCTTCGTGTCTGTGTTGTTGTTGGCAGCAGTTTTGTATTGATACTCTTTTAAAAAAGCGCACGTGGAGACCTGACGCGCAGCCGCAGCCCCCAGCTGAGCGTCTCCGCTGTGCGCAACACCTTTAACAGCTGAATCACGTCAAAACATGCTTTAAACTTAAAACACCTCCCTGATAGCTGAACCAAATATGAGACCACATGATGTTTGTCCCACCTGACGGAAAATTGATAACAAAAATGCGTGTTTCGAGTAATTTCTTAACAATCAAGTAATCGATAATCGATTAATTGTGGTCATCCCTAATTCACACACACAGGAACGGTTATTAACAGGGCAGGTAGTCGGAGCGAGAGGGTCCGTCTCAACCACAGTATGTATAAAATAAACGTAATCTTCCCTCAGCTCTGCCTCGCGCTGAGTGCGCGCGCCCGTCAGCTGCATGCTCCGTTTGGCGCGCTCTCACACAGATGCAGAGAGCAGAGACGTCCACCCAATCAGTCTCTGACTTTATTACAGGGCGAAAGTATGGGAAAATCGCCTATTCTTCAACTCCCTCACAGTCACAATGATGCGTTCAGGTACCGAAACATGGTACCGTTTGATTTACGTGAATTGGTACTTGGTAGTACCAACGGAATTCGGTCGGTACCTATAAAAGTACCGAATTCGGTACCCATCCCTAGCTATTATAGATTCAGATAATTGCGAAACGCTACGTCATTAGCAAGCGTAATCAATACACAGATTAATTGTTGTGATGAGGGAATATTGAATCAAACCTTTCAGAATGTGGGTTGTGTTGTTTTGGGTGTCTTTATAAAACATGCGGCTTCTGATAATGGTCAAAAGATCCAACATGCA
Source organism: Notolabrus celidotus (assembly GCF_009762535.1). Lineage (NCBI taxonomy): Eukaryota > Metazoa > Chordata > Actinopteri > Labriformes > Labridae > Notolabrus > Notolabrus celidotus. The sequence continues at coordinate 14,069,692 of NC_048291.1, forward strand.
GAGAAGAAAAATGCTAGTCAGTGGGACGGCACACTGTAGCGGGCTTGAAGAGAGCAAAGCTAGTGTTGCCTCCTTCTTTATATAATGGTTTCATCTTTGTTTCTTCTCAGGCAAGCAATGGACAATGGTACCAAATGAATGATTCAATGGTGCACTCCAGTAACATCAAAGTGGTGTTGAACCAGCAGGCGTATGTGCTTTTCTACCTGAGGTAAGACCCTGTGATGTGCTGCAAGAGATCCACACAGGTGTTCTCCGTCCCTCCTGGATGTGAAATGAAATAAACTGATGTCTTTATTTGTACATTAAAGGATCCCTGAAACAAAGAAGAATGCAGACGGGCAGTCAACCAAGCAGGGTGTGTTGCATCCTGGGAAGAATAGTGAACAGATTAAGAGAGCCAACTTGAACGGGCCTCTGTCATCCCCACAGGTCACAAAGGTATGACAAGTGTCAACCAGTTGACTCTCTGGACTTCATATTTGCTGAAAGAACTTGCTCATTCTTTGTTGTATGCGAGTTATAAATACAATCCACCTCTCTCCAGAAACTTGAACCTGCACAACTGCGCAAGATCCAGTCTATGGACGGCGGTTTAGGCCTGCCCGTGTCCAGGAACGGCGTGAGCTCTCAGCAACAGCCCCGAATTTCCAACTGGACGTCGTCCACCAACGGCCCACCCAAGCTGCCAGGTGGACCCACGGTTATTGACGAACCTTTCAAGAAGCTGAAGAAGCCCGCTCCCCAGAGCCAAGCGCAGTCCCGCAGCAGCACTCCAACTCCTTCCAACAACGGGGTCAGCAGGACGGAGGGGGATAAAAAGCAGGGTGGCGAAGGCAGAGGCATGGCAGCGTCTACCTCATTTAAGTCTTTGTCTGACTCTTCCTCTGCCGACACCGTTGACTCAAAGGTAATACTTGCACCGAAGAGACACACATTTATCACTTCCTGTGTCCAGTCACTACAGTGCACTTAACTTAATGAGGTATTTATCATGGCATTGCTTCTCATGCCTCTGCCATGTAAATTTTAAGTATTTTCTGTGATCGATCTTTGGAAGTTGTAACGATCAATTATCGATTTAATCATAAAAAAAAAACGACGCCAAATACGTTTTTCTCCCCCTAAATCAACTTTTCCTTCACGACAGAATGTATATAACTGACAGTATTGAATAGCTACGGATCATGTCGAGGCGTGCAAAATGTTAAACACGCTGAATATCAATGTGTGGAGCGACCTGTCACTCAGCCGCAGCCCCCAGCTAAGTGTCTCCGCTGTGCGCAACGTCTTGAGCAGCTGATTCACATCAAAACATGCTTTAAACTTAAAACACCTTCCTGAAAGCTGAACGAAATATGACACCACATGAGGTTTGTTCCACGTGATAGAAAATCGAAATCAAAAAGTGTGCGTTCGAGTAAGTTCTTAACAATCAATTATGTTAAAATCCCTAGTAGAACACAACAGTGACATCGAGTGGTGAAACTGTTTACCACAACCAACTGTTTTAATGGTCCTGATGAAATTATCTCTCATGGACAAAAGCAGAAATAAAGATCAAAGTCATGAAACGTTTCTAAGGAAGGGAGAGCAGAGAACACTCTGCAGACGTCATTCTGCCTGTAAAATCATCTGCTTCTCATCCTACAAGTTATCTAATTTACAAAACGACGGGCCATGACAGCTGGTGTTTTACAGAGGACTTAACACCTCCGAGCTAAATGTAATATTTAAAATGTAACTTATGCTCAAGTTCTCAGCTGATGCAGCCCCTACAATCTTGGTCAAGCATAAACGTGTCCTAAATGAGAAATTACGAGTTTAAAATGGACTGAATATAGTGATTATTAGTATTTAATGCCAAAGAAAAATATGTGAAAAATGCATACAGGCCGTTTAATGACACATGGACCCCTTATTCAGTAATGATCGGTTAGCTTTGATGATCCCTGAGTTGCTCGTTATTGTCTCAAATAAAAGTTGGATGTGATTATAAGGTCTGCAAATGTGAATATGAAAATCTTCCAGGGTCAAAGAAATATAAGTTTTACAGTAACACAGGCCTATTCTGACACTAGGAGAGTTAAAATTGATCATTTTGGCTTTGTTGTCCACAAAATATAACCAATAACTGATTATAAGAATAACCAAATATTGTCCATATTGTAAATCCAAGGCCTGTTTCAGTTCAATCCAGTCCAATCCAATCCAAATCTATTTATTAAGCAAATTAAAAAAAACGAGGGTTGACCAAAGTGACGTACAATCAAATAATGAGTCAATAAAATATAAAAATTCAAAGGTAATACATTTTATTGTGTTAAGATGTGCGTAATATTAGTACGTGGGATGCATCAATTAAGGGAAATCAGAGTCAATACTGATTACGATGCAAAAAATAACCAATACAATTTTTTGTTGTCGTTGTTATATCATTTTTTCATCCTCGCCCTAATTCATTCTTCATTATGAAAACACTGGCAGTGATAAAAGTCATTCAGGCCTTCAGTACACTATCTTAAAGGAGCACAGATTCAATTGCAAAACTGTACTAAACCATCTTTAATTGAACCGTCTGTCACAAAATTATAAACTTGTTTGAAGAAGTAACTGTTAAAGCTTCTGAAGCTGCTTTATAATCACAAACTCGGTGAGAAGCAAGCACTTGAACAGATCAACAAAAGCTTATTTTTTTCAATATAAAAGTGTTGAAATACATTTAAATTAATATAATAATACATTTTATTTTTATAGCACTTTTCTTAACAAGGTTACAAAGTGCTTCACAACAAAAAAAGCAGAGAATTGCAAAGCATAAACGGTGCAAACGGGGGGGGAAAAAAGACAGAAGCAAAACAAGACATCTGAATGCAGAGCAAATTTAAGAATTAGGGGTGGAGAAATGCCTTCTTTATATAAAAAAATGTTTTTAGTGAGGATTTAAAAGCAGTTAAGGTTGTGGACTGTCTAATTGTCAGTGGCAAGGAGTTCCACAAACTTGGAGCTCTGATTGAAAAGGCCTGGTCACCCTTTGTTTTAAGTCAGGATCTTGGCACAACCAGCAGAGATGCATCCACAGATCTGAGGGGCCGCCCAGGCACATAGGGGGGTAAAATGTCGCTTAAATAGTTTGGGGCCTGTCCATTTAAAATTTTAAAAGTAATCAATAAGATCATAAAATCAACACGATAAAAAACTGGCAGCCAATGTAAGCTGGTGAGGACAGGAGTGATGTGTTGATATTATAAATTAAATGCACAAATTGTTAGAAAGCAGTAAAATGTGGTAATCTAAAATAAGAATAATGTTTAGTTACAAGTATGAATTAGCTTTCATTCAGCTCCTGTATTGATTTCACACAAACGTTTTCTTTGTTTCAAAAACAAAAATACACCCAGCTGATTAAGTGAATCATCCCCTCTGAGTACACCATGCATGCTGCATTCAATGCCTGAACACAATTTCAGGCCAGGTGTCACTACACAGAAGTCTAACCACAGTCTGTGATTGCCCCCATGTTTGCCAGGACTCTGTGGGTCCCAAAAGTGCACCTGTAGGAGAGACTCCCTCCACCCCACGGAAAGGCTCCAACAGCGTGGCGTCCCCGGCCAAGAGCGTGGAACGCTCTCAGAGCACAGAGGAACAGAAGACGACGAAAATCAAACCCCCCGCTCTCAACAACATCTCATCGGAAGCCACCAGCACCATGTCGCCCCCGCCTGCCAAGAAGCTGGCACTGTCGGCCAAGAAGGTGAACCTCTTTCCCATCCAAAGCAGGAGCACCACCTCCTGTTGTAGCGAAAGACTATGATTGGTTTCCTGTTGTCTCACTCAAAACTGCTATTTGACCATTGATTGCAGTAAGTAGTTATACTAAGGCCAGTGATCTCTTCTTTTCTAGCTAACTTTCTGCTGTATATGATGTTATTCCTCCAGCGTGCACGTCTAATCAGCCACATGGTTTAGAGTTTGTCTTCTTTTCCTTTATTTTGTCCTTTTTTTTCTAACCATTTCTAATTCTTCTCTGCCATACCCTTTCCTCTTTGTTTCTCCCCCTCCATCTTTTCCTGCCATCCTTTTTTAACCTTCCTCTTCCTTATTTGAATCTCTTCCTTATTTTTGTCACATCATGGCTATTTTTTTTAGACCACCAAGTTTTTATTTATGTCGATAACTGCAGGCTCGCAGCCAGAACCCGAGCAGCATTGATGCTCTGCCCCCTTCGCAACGCCAGCTGTCCAGAGACCCCACACATCAAAATCAACTTAACTCCCTCATCTTCGCTTCACCTTCTCACAATCACAGGTATGAACTCTTCGAAGCTTCTCTCACACATGAAAGGCATGACAAACTTGGGGTAATTGTCCACAATGTTCAGGTGTTCTGTTACCTTCTCTTCTCAGAGCTGGTCCATTCCATTCTCCTGAAGTCCAGTCATCACCTCAGCTTTTCAACCACTCGAGCGGATCCTTTAAACAGCAGAGCCCTCACAAACAGTCCCCTCTCTCCACACTGCAAAAACCAAACCCCAGCCTTTCTCTTAAAACAAACGGGCTTCACAGTGCCAGTCCAAAGAGCCCCAAGTTTTCCAACAACCTCAGCTCCCCAGTGAAAGAGGCAGACCTTGTTAGCCCTGCAGCTCAAAAGAAGAAGAAGAAGAAGAAGAAGAAGCGGCGTCACTCAGAGGTGGAGGATGAAGCTGAGCCAGTCCCATCTCCAGCTGCTGAAGTGACACAAACCAACTTTGAGGAATCAGCGAGCGAGAAGAAGAGGAAGAAGAAAAAGAAAAAGCGAAAGAGGGAGAACGAAGATGGAGGCGAAGAGAAGAAGAGAGAGTGCGTGCCGACTCATTTGGACACATCAAACCAGGAGGAGGATTGGTGTCAGGGCGGCATCTGGAGTCTGACATCGACTTCAGGTACAGAGCAGACGCAGCAGAAGCCTCAGGTAGATGCTGCAGCTCTGCAGACGCAGTGTGAGCCTAACCAGAGCGAGCAGGAGACGGACTCTGTGAGGTTAAAGAAGAAGAAGAAGAAAAAGAAAATGAAACTGTTGGAGTCTTTGCAGGATACAGCTTCAGCGTGCACTGCAACAGAGAGGTGAGAGTTTTTATTTCCAGATAATCTTCACGTGGCTCAGGATTTGTCATGGAGGCACATCATTCTGCTTACTACTTATTCCAATATTCTATGCAAATATTTTTCAACTTAACCTTCCCTCAACAGCGCTTCAGAGATGAAGGCCACAGTTGTACAGAACTATACAGGGGATTTGACGGTGTTGAAAAATAAATCAAAGACGAAAAAGAAGAAGAGGCTAAAAGAAGAGGTGGGGCTGTGGGAAGAGAGCAGGCGAAACTCTGATGTGAAAAAGGAGGAAGAGCTTGAGGCAGCAGCGGAGCCCCCTTCCAAAAAGATCAGCACAGAGAACGGCAGTCTGAGTAAACAGAGTGAAGGTATGTTGAGTTTTGACAATACACTTGTAGTTGTACTAATAGAGCGATACATTTTAAGAGCACCTGTTGTTGTTCAGCGACTTCAGCATATTCAAAATGCTGTTGCATGAGTCCTGGCAAAAACTAAAAAGTCTGACCACATTACTCCAGTTGTAAAGTCCTTACACTGGCTTCCTGTCAATCAGAGGATAGATTTTAAAACCTATCTGCTGGTATATTACACTCTCTGTGGCTCAGATCCAAAATACATCTCTGACATGCTTTTGTCATATGAAACCACAAAGACACTACAAACATCTGGGCTGGCCTACTGACCATCCCAAGTAGGGGTGCAACGGATCAAAAAACTCACGGTTCGAATCGTATCACGGATTTCAGTCACGGATCGGATCATTTTTCGGATCAACAAAAAAAAAAAAAAAAAGAAAGAAGAAGAGACAAATACAACTTTGTCCCTCTATTTATTTTGCAAAACACTTTGCCCATTAAATAAAAACAACATTCAACTCAAAATTTACTGCATGTGCAAAGCACCCTATCTGTGGGCCCAGTCCTGCCTCATTCACTGCATTTCATGGCATGGCAAGTGAAGGAGCAGAGGAACTTCAAAAGTTTCACTCCATTCTTCTTTCATTTGCTAATTTTCACCGTCCACTTTTCTTTGAGCAGCAAACTGTGAACACACCGTATTATTCTAGGGTCCTACAGTTGGCAAAGTGCCAATATGTGAACTGCTCCATAAACGAAAGTGAAAGTTAAAAATTGCACTCGCGGCATTGGACTCTTAAGTGACCCAGTAACAGCCTGTCTGCGTATCGTTGACATGGAGAAAAAAATCCCGGTAAACACGTGGTGACCCGACCAAAACACAGAGTGAAGGAGTAACAGTTCGGGGGCCACAAATAGGCGGCTGGATGCGGCCCGCGTATTGCCTCTGGTCTAGTGGGTGCGCGACGGAATTTCATAACGTGGCTCAAGCACATTCAGCATTCACTGTATTTCACAGGGAAACCAAAATGCTCCAATACATGTGACTTCCAAGATGCAGGAGGGTTATAATGTTCCTCTGCTCCTTCACTTGCCATGACTACCACTGCGCTTGACGAGTGAGTTGACGCCCAACCTTTTTTTTTCATCAACCGATCCGCGGACCACGTCCGTGCCGAACCGTGGAGAGGCATCCGTACGGATCACGGATCAACGATGATCCGTTGCACCACTAATCCCAAGAGTCAGAACAAAGCATTGGAGAAGCAGCATTTTGTTATTATGCAGCACAGACCTGGAGTCACCTCCCAGATACTATTAGACAAGCTCCAGACTAAAAACGTTCCTCTTTCACGCTGCTTACACGACTCACTAATGGACACAAACCCATTTTTAAGCCATAAGGTGCATTTCGACCAAGAGTCCTGGGGTATTTTAGCCCCCAGAACTACTTTCCCCAGAACTAAAAGGTTCCTGTGTCCCCATTGTTGTCTGCGTTTCGACCATGGGCTGAAGTCCCAGGTAGATTGTGCAAATCGAACAGTGACGTATGGGGAAAAAAAATTATATGAAAAAATATTTTGAAATCTTAATAAAATACTAAAATTGCATGCATTTCCAGGAACTCCCTATTTGTTTCAACAACTGTGTAAACTCCACAAATACCGTTTAGTTCAGCCTAAAGTCCCAGGACCATTGAAAAGTACTACCCCCCAAGCAGGGGATTTTCCGGGGGAAGATTAATTACCCCTGAACTAAATTTAGACCCTGGTTCCTCCAGTCGAAACGCACGTAGTTCAGGGGTACAGTTCCTGTGGTCGAAAAACGCCTTTAGTTTTTATTTCTTTAAATACACATTTTTAACATTTTTGAGAAACATTTCATTTCTATTGACAAACTGAGTTTTAATAGAATATTTTGACTAATTTTACTTTCTGTCTTTCTTTCTTCATCTTAGATTTTAAAATCTATTATGTTATAATGTTTGTTTTCTTAATTTCACATTTTAAATTGGTTATTTTCTGACAAGGTATGGCCTCATGGCCTGCAGGGGTGTCAATAGGTCTGAGCCAGCTTTGGGCTGCGCCCTTGACACAGAAAAGTATCTGTTAACCCCCACTGGATCTGCTCCGTCGCGTTCCGGCTGCGTCTCTGACCCGGCAGGTCAGAACGCAGCAGATCAGATGCGCAAGACTTTTGCTGCACACCAGAGCACGACGCATCAATTCAGCACATAGCAGATGGAGCGGGACAGGAAGTCAGGCACCGAAACAAATTAAAAACCAGGTTCATTTTCAGAATAAAACACTCTGTGTTATCATTAGATCGTTTTTAACTTAACTAGTACAAAAAAATGTCATTTAGAGCGGAGCCAGGCCTGGAGTTATCAGTTCAGAGGTTTTCAGAGGACGATAAAGACAACATGGGCGAGGAGAGGAGGAGGAGAATCCTTCATTCAGTGATTGCTGTGGGAAAACCTTGGTCACTTCACTCCAGCTGTCCGACGGTCCTGCTCTGTGCTGCATTCAAAAAATGCAACCGGTGGGTGTTGACGAACGAGAGAGCACGGAGCCGGACCGCAGCGGATCGGAGACGGACCAGACGCGTATCTGTTGGAAGTCCCATGTAAGATTCTGCAAGTTACGGACTTCAGAGCAGTGAAGGGGACTGACTATCTATGATAATCCCTCCTTATTTAAATAAATAAGACGCAACACTAAATACAATTTACGTTAAGTTACATAAGTACAGAGAGAGAGAGTAGATCAAACATAACTGGCCGCATAAAAATTTGTAATGCTCATAAAATGTTTTAAGTGTTTGCTATATGTTATGTTGATTGTTACCGTTTTGTTTTTGTGGTTTTTTTTTTAACTCTGTAAAGCACTTTGAATGAATGGTGCTTTATAAATAAACTTGCCTTTCCAGGTTTCAGGTTTATTTAAAGTTTTGTTTTTGTACGTTCAGCCTCAGTGATAATGTGGGACAGTCAAGTGAAGGATGGCTACAAACGCAGCCAAGCTCCAGCAGCTGACACTGACAGTGACAAAACAACCCGAGCTGCTCCTGCAGCCTGGGATGGAAAAAAGACCAGTGGGGTGGTGGAGGAGCTGCTCAGGAATGCCACAGATAAAGCCTACGGAGCCAACGGTAGAACACTGAATGTTGTTTAAAGCTGGATATTTGTGCAACACCTGTTCAGTTAAGAGTTAAGCAAAAGCATTTATATTTATGAGTATTTGTTTTATTTTGTCATCTAGTCCTCAGTTGGGATGGAGAGGTCTCTGCTATAAGTAGAGATGCTGCTGAAGATGTCCGTAATGCCCAGTGTGACACTGTGATCGATGAGTGGGATGAAGACTTTGACAGTGGAAAGGTGGGTTTACATTTGCATGAAATGTGCAACACGGATAAAAGTCACAGTAATGCTTATAGTCACCGGCTCTTTTATGCACCACTCTAACGCACAGGTGAAGAAAATCAAAAACTATAAAAGAGAAAAATGGAGAGGCGGCAGCAGCATCTTCCAGAAGATCCAGGACAGGCGGAACAAGTGGTCTGTGACACCTGGAGGGAAGAGAGTTTTTGGAGTCCGACGCTGAGAGTCTAGATTGCTGTTGATGTCATGCTGACTGGAATCGGAGACAAAAACACTGTACACCAAACTTCTGTTCCTTTCCTCCATCTTTTTTTTCTTTTCAAAGTCTCTTTATCGTGTTCAGTTTACAACAAAACACCTGAATTTCATTTGAGCCTAAAGCAGCATAGATTACATAGATGGTTAACTCATCCAATCTCAATTTTATACAAACATGAAATGTTGTTTACAGGTTTTAGTAAGAATGGCCAGTGAGATTTGACCACTTAGATCCACTTTTAAACAACCTCAAGACAGAAGAGGCTCAAGCTTTTCTCTGCAAATTCAACAGGAGTACTCGCAGCTCAATGATGGCTCCTTTTGAAGCCTTGGCTATTGCCTCAATATTCTAAAGCTGCTATAAAATAAATACACATTTTAGGCTAAGGATTAAAACCTAAAACTTTATCTGTCTCATAATGAAATCGAGTAAAAATCCATGGAGTGAACTTTTACAGACATAAGGCCTGAGAGATTAGAGATCTTCCCCCTGCTTCTAAAATAATAAGTCGTAAATTTCAAAGATCCAAAACAAGTTATTTTAGATTTCTGTACACATCTTTTTGTATTTTATTACATTATTTACTATTATTTTACTTTTCTGCAGTGTCTGTGCCATGGGGCTTCTTTTTAAGGACCAAATTTTGCCTCCGTATTGTTGGTAGAATGAGGGTTTAAGATTGCCACCATGTTTTAAAATATGCATGTCTGAACTGGTTCAAAAATGAAATTGGGTGAATTCAGGTTTTTTTTGTTTTGTAATGTTGCTTATATGCACCCCCCCCCAATTGAATAGATATTTTAAACCACAAAAAAGATGCTCTATGGTATGCATCAATAATTCAACTGTGGAAAATGAAAAGCAAATCATTGGACTTTGAGATCCCTCACATCTGGATGTTTACTGGGACTCAAGTGTTTTTTGACTGTAACAGCATGGTGCAATTTCAGAGTTCAGGTTGGGGTTGTTGGAGGAACTCAGACGGGAGCCTTTTTATTCTACTGTGCAGCTATTCAACGCCGTAGCTCATCTCAACAGTCCAGTGTTCAGAATCCCTTGATCTGAAGATTGAACTGTTCCATCTCCATAAACTGTAGTCACATCAAAGGGTTACACTTCATACTTTAGGCACTGTGTTAGAATGGGACTGCCACATGCTGACACTTTCTTTTTCCCTTGTCCGTTATATCTCTATGCAATTTTCTGACAGTCATGCTGGTCTCCTCGAAACTGGGCTAAGACTCAGGAACCCAGACGTCCTACATCCCATATTCATCTCTGATCAGACTCCCCTGAGTCAAATCAGAGTATTCCCTCTCCCTGAACGAACATTTTGCATCCTGTACATCCTGTAGAAACTGTTTTATACAAACTATTTCAGGTGTGGAAACCATTGGAACATCTTACACCAACCCAGGCACAGATGTTTAGAGTAAACAACATTAAAACAAAATGCTTTGCCATGGTAGAAGACTGTACAGTCCATCTTGTGCTACCTGTTTCCCTCCAACGCTGTAAAGATCTGCCCATGCATTTCTTTTCATTCTAGAGATGTTGCCTTGAATTGGCTATAAAAAGTATAGGATTTAATGTTATAAATATATAATTTAAAGAAGAAAAGACAGATCTTTAATGTGCTACTAATACTCAGATCAGTCGGTGGATATTAACCTGAGAATTAATCTGCAAATGTGTTAGTTCATTTGTGTATAAGAGAGTTGTCCGATTTCATGCAAGACCTTCCCTCTGTCACTGTAGTGTGTACAGTACAAGAGAAGCTACCACAGTCTGATTTTCATAGGATGTTCTTGTCGGCTGTGAAATCGAAGTAGTTTGTGACTCTCAAACTGACACAGAGGAACATTTACCGGTGTGCGGATGAATGATTCACATGTTTGCATTGATGGTTCTATATTTGGCACCACCTTTTCTGACCAGGGAGGAGACCTTTCATAATGAAAGCGGCTCTTACCACACTATGGGTAACTATAAAGGTGCAATAAAGTTGTGACTTTTGTGAGCTGGTTGTGTTTTTTTCCTGTCTCCTGCTTTTAATTAGTGTTACCTTTTTAATTGTGATTAAATAGCATATAGTAGTAGAAGTAGCACTTTATAAACGGGAGTGTGACATTTTAAAGTCCAAATCCAATGTGAACGTTTAGCTCAAACACAAGGACCGAAAAAAAAACTTTGCACTTGCTATCTATTGACAAAATGTCCAAACCTGTTCTGAAAGTTCAGACCTAGCATTGCTGTGACATCACCTTCAGCAAGAGGTACAAAATATGCTGGATACAGAAACTTTGAACCACCAAAAATCACATTTTAAGATTATAAATGGGGTGCTCATTGCGATTAATGTTGAGACAATTAATGATGAAAAGCTTTAGTGATTTGTGCTGCATCAGACGTCTCTTTTCTTCAAACAGCAGACGAATACTTGGCCACCAAACCGAACCTTTATCAACCAGTGCCAAGAGATATGAAAAAATAATACTCAGAACTTCTTACTGCTGCCCCCAAGTGGACGAAAGTATCAGAACAGCCAAATCCTTGCCTTTGATGAGGACTGGGAAAAATATAAATAGTTCCTAATGACTTAAATTGTTGGATTACATTTTTTAGGATCCATTATTTATCCTCGCAAAAGTTTTTTTTGGTATTGGCTGATTTTAATGTGTGCATTTCTAAACCCAGCTGTCAAAAACAGAGTAGAACTTATTCCATCTCATTATAAGCATCTAAAAAAGCTTGTTTTCTTTGACAACTTTGAGACAACCATGACTATAACACATTGTGTCAGGGCCACATTGTTGACTGGGGTGGCAAAATTGAGGGACTGACATGGGCAGGGGTGGCAGGAGTATGTATGCACACAAACATAAAATGATAGCGTTTACCCTTCAGTGTCTACTTTAACAGTTGTTATTTAAGTATAATACAGCTGTTATACACCTGTCTGTTTGTTTTTTACTTTAAAAAGAAACACAACAAAGCGGTAATGCATAAATCTTAGCTTTCACATTCTTGCAGGTTCTAAAAGTGTCACAAATGTAGACACTAACAAAAGTAAATATGCTGCCTTAAAATACAAAAAAAAAAAAAAATAACTTCCAATCTGTTATATGACAAACCCAATTAGTTGATTTTGTCAAAGTCCCGCCTCTAACAAAAGGAATAGCCAATCATTTTTGAGGATTTTTCGGCAGCACCTGTGAAGGACAGTCAGATTTCTTTTGTGTGTTGAAGGCACTGCTGCCCCTGGCCATTCCTCTGAACAAGCCCCTGCTTGTGCAAACATATTGGTTCCATCATTCCAGATGCACCTGGGAGATTGCAATAAAAAAGGAAAAGGACTTTTTTTTTTTTAAATATAGGAAATAAACAGTTGGTATATGATTACTGGACACCACTACTTGCAAAAAAGAAAATAAAGAAAAAAAGAAAACTTAAAGATATAATCAACATTGTGGTAATGTTCGGTCGCAAGGTTGATTCCCGGTCCCGATATGATTTGGTGCAAGTCATTCGCACTTCTCTCTTCCCACATTTCCTGTGTCTCGAGCATAGACTGTATAAAATGGTCTCAAACTCCCCTATTGTATGGTGGCCCTGAGGGTAATAGTATAAATATTTCAAAAGCGCAAAATTAATTTCAAGAAACTAGAAAGGGTAGGACCATGGTACTTGTTTGTGATTGGCTAAACCCAAGTCTGTCCGGCATCAGTCATTTATCATTTCCTGTTTACACTGGATACTGCATTAGCAGAGCCAGCACAACATTTCAAGTGTTTACCAGGATGGAAGAGGAGCTTGAGTTTGATAGTGCAATACTTCAACAAGGGACATACATATAATATGTATACAGGAAATGATAAAAAACTGATGCTGGACAGACTTGGGATTAGCCAATCACAAAAAAGTACCATGGTCCTACCCTTTCTGGTTTCTGGAAATTTATTTTGTGATTCTGACATTTATTTTGTGATTCTGAAATGTTTTTCTGATTCTGATTTTTTATTTGCTAAGTCAAATTAATTTTGCATTTTTTAAATATTCATTACTATTGGCCTTCAGGGCCACCGTACAATCGAAATGAGTGTTCGGCAAAGTTGTTGGTTGAAGAAGTTAGAGCGTGACATCACATCTGTGATGGGCGGGGCCAGCATGTGCACCGACTTCTCTGGATAGATATCAGCAGTCAGACAACATCCGCACACACACAATCATATTTCTAAACGACAACTTGGGACAAACAAAACAAAAACAAGCTGAAAAGTATCATCTTGCGGATAGAATACCTGCCATAAGACCCACAGTCTGGGAGACGAGCTACTGCAGAGCAAAGGAGAGAACGAAAAAGGAAGGAAGAAGGTATCCGGAGGGCTGCGGACGCTGGGCGGACAGACATCCCGGATCCCCGGGCAGTGACGCCTGCAGCAGCAGCATCAGGACCACCGGGATGGAGGGGGAGAATTACGGTTGGTCTCCATCCTCCACTCTGACATAGTCACTCAGTTTAGCCTATGTAGCTGCTCCATGAGTGTGTGCTTTTTATATTAACACTGCTGTCTGCGGTGTTCAAGCTCAGTCGTGCCAAGAGTACAGAAATGACAGACAGTCTTGTGGGCATAGAGGTTCACACTGCTGCCAGTCTGACAGACTGGGACTGTTCAGATGACAGCATGACTGACTATACTGTTCCCATTTATCATTTTGTGAAATCTCAAAGGGGCAATTCACCATTTTAACTGAATTAAAAGCATGGAATCAGGTGCTCAGTCTTGGTTTAGGTTTTAAACAGGTTGCCTCTGAAGTATCCACAGCCAATGGGATAAAAATGATCTGTTTAATGAATTATTAAGCATCATACTGCAGCTATGACAGAAGTGTGGACTATCCACATATTTACACTGCAGAATTAAAAAAAAAGAAAAGTTTCTGTTCTTGTGGGAAGATACAAACTGGTTTATTTATATCCTGCTGGTCTGAGACGCTCTTCAGATGACACACTTTTACAAAGAAAAACATCCTGCTTATAAAACTACCCTCATTGCCAAGAAACATCGTCAGTGGTCCTGACACCATGTACATGATGACCCTGTCCCTGATGATGTCGGGCCACGATGAGCTAACCGACTGCTCGGCATAGGCGATGATAGAGGCTTCATCTCAATTATTTAGCAGTTTAGTTTTTCTGTGAGCTTAATGCATCTCAAAATAGAAGCAGCAGCCATGGCCTCATTGCAAGATTTCAAGTGATGCTCTGCTGAGAAGGGGGTCTGGAAGAAACTCGGAAGCATTCTTTTTGTGAGTCACTAGAAGAGACAAAAAATAAGTTCATAGCAGCATCTAAATGAAGACAATAAACAGTAGGATTTGGTTTAGATACACAGAGTACAGTATTTATTTATTTCACTCTGCAGTTTATTTACCTCCCAAGAATTGTTATCATATAGATTCTCTTCTCAGTACTTTCCTTTGTGTATTCCAGCTGAAGAATCATTTCACAGTTATGTTATTATCTGCATAAGTGTGAGCACATTCACACTTAAGCACATTCAAATCACACCCTCACTGTCCCTGACACCTCCTTAGTCGAATTAGCTGCATGTGTAGCTCTGTATTAGTACGTGTAAGTCATATCTTTTCTCCTGTCCCTGAGCTCCAAGACTGTTTAGCATATCTGAGACAGAGAGACAGCAGCTTTTTAAGATCCTTTTCTTATTTTGTCAGAGCTTTTCTGCAGTTTCCCCCCTTATTTTATTATTAATGTAGAATAGACATCTGCAACAAAAACAGTTCTACTCATGTGGACTGGAAGTCTGTCTGAGGATAATCTGTATTTTTATAGCCTTGTTCTGACACATGTTGGGCCCAATTCTAAAATTTACAACAACATTACCATACTGTGTTTCTGCTCTCTGTTTTTATTTGATGTTGCTCTGTGCCGCTGCCCCAAAACCAGCTATCTTTGCATCCTTTGGGTGCCGCTCTGTTTCAACGCTCACTTCAAAGGCTCGGAGCTGCAGGTTGTCAAAATGTCTTTGTTTTATCTTCTGCTCTTTTGCCATCTACCTGCACCTGTCAGTGCGGCTCAGTTTCCCTTTGCATAATGAAATTTGTGCATACAAAGGAAGCACTGCGCCTCTTTATAGGCGTGGTGCATTAAAGTGGCAGGTATGTTTGGTTTCTGCGGTTAAGGGTGTCATCTGTCCGCCTAGTTTGAACCCTCCCCTCTTAACTGAACGACTGTCAGAGGCATAGTTGCTTATAATACTGAGTTGATATATGTTTTCTGTTCTGTACTCTCACAATCCACTCATGTGACACAGTTCTACTCCAGCACTAAGCTCCTCTCTTGTTCAAAGCACACCACAGAGAAGAACTGTCAAAGCATTTGCAGTGAAATCTCATTGGACTTCTGCAAGCATGTCGTTGTCAGAAGAGGAGAACAGAGAAGTTGAAATATGCCGCCCCTAAGTTCCCAGATGTAGTTGTTCTTCTAATTAATCACGCATAACACAAGCCTAGAAATAAACTTTATAAATTCCATGGATTAAGCTGAGTGCTAAAATCTGATAAAACATCATTCCTGTTTTATCCACCATTGAAACTGCACAGAGCAGAAAGAACTTCACATAAAGAGAAGCACACAAAGGAAGGAAATCAAAGCTTTGAGGCAGCTGGATTGAAAGTAGGGCAAGATGATGCAATTTACTATTAAGACAACTTGCTACTTAGTGCATCAACTCTATAATTAGCCTTTTTTAGCTTTATTCTCATTTTATTAAGACTTCTATTTAGCATTCAGTTGAGTTTGTACCAGCCAAGCTGCTGGTCTGCTCCTACCCAGCCAGTTGTTAGTCACTGCAGGTGATGCTAACATTAGGTGCTCTGTAGGAGTTCCACCAACTCAGATTGGAGAGCTTGCTGCAGGTTTTAATACACAACTAGGTAAAATCCCTCATTACACAGAACTTATCTGATGCCACATGTTTCTAAAACAAACAAATGTGACAGATTTTTATTAGTAGACCATCTTCTGAGGCAGCAGAAGGATTACCGTGTCGTATTTGTCTATGATTGTTCCACAAAGTTCTTAACTTGTTTTCACTTTATAGCCAAAGTATAGCTGAATCACATGACTGAAACCTTATGGCTTGAACTAAGAATACATGAGTAGTTCCATGCTGTGTCCACCTGGTGGCATTGTGCATTAAAGTGCCTATGTAGATCTGCTTTAAGGATCTACAGAGAACATCACATGTCATCAGCTGCTAAATTAAGATGTTTTGCTCATGATGCGTGATATGCACATTTAATCACGTACACAAGCAACATTTTTTGTACTGTTAACGTGTGAGGGAAGTATGGAATGCAGAATCAGCTGCAACAACAGCAACTTTGAAAGTATTACTTTATGAAGGATTGACCCTGAGTAATGTCTACTCTGCATCTGAGTGGATTTGGCACTTGGCAGGCTGGGACAAATTTCCCTGCAGATTCTGTGTTTCATGCAAACACTTGACCATTTGCAGTCAATTAAACAGACAGGGGGGGTGTGTAAATATATATGTGCCAATAAAAGAAGAAGTCAGTGATTTTACATACGAAATATGAGTTAATTTGAATAATATCGACAGTTTTGGACAAGTCTGAACTTAGTGTCACCATCCTGCAATCTAGTAGCAAACCTTTTGTACAATTGATCATTGTGGCTCTTGGACACCTGTGGGCTCCATCCATGAGACTCTTGCAAACCACTCCCTACTCCCTCTCCTATAACACACTCCCACTCTGTTTGTGAGCTCATAGAGCGCCTGCCACACTTAGTGCTGTCCAAACCCTCTGTGTGTGGAGTGAGAGTAAGAGTGGGTTGTTAAACCTTTCAACAGTGACCCTGCACCAATGCTCACTTACTGAATAGATGTAACTCTGTTTATTGTTTGCCATGAAAGATGCACTGTAAGTTGAAGCCCCATGTATACACACTTTAATCAAAGTAAAAAAGAACATTACGATGCAGATGATAACATCTACATTTTACGATATATTCAAGATCTAATTGACTCCATTCTGGTCCTGCAAACTGCAAATGTGACAATAAGATGCATTTCTCATACAGCAGATAGGTTTTTGTGAATCTGCCTGATAGTTATGTCTGTAAACTATTTACTACTTTTGTGACAAGAAACCATGTTAACATAAAGTTCCTGTTGCTGCAGGACTGAAGGGTGCTCACCCCAAAGGTTTCTGTTGTAAATTATCCCTGAAAAGCACGTCTGTCGGCTGTGAGTGTGACTTAACACAGAGTTCACTGTAAAGAGGAGTGAGGGTGGGGACCTATAGGCGTTTTTCCACCGTAGGAACTTTACCATGGAACTAGGGACTTTACTCCTAAACTACGTGCGTTTCGACTGGAGGAACCAGGGTCTAAATTTAGTTCAGGGGTAGTTAACATCCCCCCTGAAAAGCCCTTGCTTGGGGGGGTAGTACTTTTGAAAGGTCCTGGGACTTTCGCCCTCTAATAAAGTTTGAGACTGATCGGGTGGAAGTCTCTGCTCTCTGCATCTGCGCGGGAGCGCGCCAAACGGAGCCTGCAGCTGACGGGCACTCGCACTGACTGCGAGGCAGAGCTGCAGGAGGATTAAGTTGAGACTGACTCTCACGCTCCAACTACCTGCCCTGTTTATAACCGTTCCTGTGTGCGTGAATGCCCAACAAGTTGTGTGTCCTGTTATTATAAAGAGATGGAGAACTGACTTTTTCCCGTCCGCAGGCATTCACGTGTGTTCATTGATACACTCCCAAAAGAGCAATTAGACGCCACGAGCACGTGTCAGCTAATATATCTAATCACCTATATAAACCTGTTTCTGTTCGTTTCTTGTTAAATGAAACAAATATGTTCAATTTAGAAATTTTGAGATTTTATTACTAAACAAATTAACATTTCTGACCACATAAACACACACAAAAGTACCAAAAATCGGTACCGTTGAGTACCGGTACCAATTCCCAGGTACCGGGTATCGGTACCGTATCGGTTCAAATGTGAAAGGTACCCATCCCTATATGTCACTGGCCTGATTTGCACAATCCACTCGGGACTTCAGCCCACGGTCGAAACGCAGACAACAATTGGGGGCACAGAACCTTTTAGTTCCAGGGAAAGTAGTTCTAGGGGCCAAAAGACCTCGGAACTCTTGGTCGAAATGCACCTTGGCTGTTTTCGAAACTGCCTACTATACTAGCAGTACGTACTGATTTGTCCAAAATTCAGTATGTAGTATGTAGTATTTGAACAAGAGCAAAATCTGCAGTATGCCAAAACTCCCCAGATGTCGTACTGAATCGGGGAAATTTCAATGTATGCATCAGACCAGTCTGCCTCGTGTACCGTTTCCAACAAAGCACAGCCCTCGTTACGCTTTTTCTTTTCTCTTCTTTTTTTGACGGGGGGAACTCAGTTTTTAGGTGCTATGAAAATTAGTAAATTCCATATAAACCACTTCCTAACTTTTTAAATCATAGGTGATGCTAAAGAAGCAGTTTCTCTATCGACATTGGCCGTTGTTTACTTCCGCATACGGAAACCGGAAATCCAGTGATGTCTGGCCCAGCGTACTGCAAAACAGATTGAACAGAACAGTCATACTACATACTAAATTCAAACACAGTATGTAGTAGGCAATACCTACTGCCTACTACATTAGTAAATGGTATGTAGCAGGCGGTTTCGAAAACAGCCAAGGCCTTTCTCAGATAAGGGCTGTTTTCGAAACGGCCTGCTACATACTACCTACTAATGTAGTAGACAGTAGGTATTGCCTACTACATACTGCGTTCGAATTTAGTATGTAGTATGACTGTTCTGTTCAATCTGTTTTGCAGTACACTGGGCCAGACGTCACTGGATTTACGGTTTCGGAAAAGCGGAAGTAAACAACAGCGAAGCCGATAGAGAAACTGCTTCTTTAGCATCCATTTATGATTTAAAAAGGTAGGTAGTGGTTTATATGTAATTCAATAACCTTCACAGCACCCAAAAACGGATTTCCTCCCGTCAAAAAAGAAGGAAAAAGAAAAATGCGAAATGAGCGCTGTGCATTATGGGAAACAGTACATGAGGCAGACTGATCTGATGCATACTGTGAAATTTTCTCGAATCAGTAGACATCCGGGGAGTTCTGGCTTACTGCAGATTTTGCTCTTGTTCACATACTGCTTACTACATACTGAATTTTGGCCAAATCAGTACGTACTGCTAGTATAGTAGGCGGTTTCGGAAACAGCCCTCATGTTTACCTGCACTCAGTCTTCTTCTTCCCTGTTTTTGTTGCTTTACTGCCACCTGTAGACCGGAGGTGTATGGAGCAATTCACATGCACATTATTGCCAAGCAGTGCTAAAACACTGCTGCAGAGTTCTTAAGAGCTTTCCTGTTAAACAGTTCAACGTTTTCAGAGACTACAACGTGCTCTTAACTTCTATCCATGTCTCTCTGGATGGATAATAACCACCATGACAAAACATGAACCTTTATGAGTTTCAATGTAGTGTGATTGCTGCGGCTTATATGTGCCCACCTGTTGGCTTGTTTACTCTGCGTGTGCTCAGTCACTTGCTGACTTCACACTCTTGTTCAGAGAGGTAACTTGGAGTCGAGCGGAGCGGGGGAATATACAAATTGCTAATAGAGAAGAGAAACATTAGTGCTGAGTTCACTGTGCACTGTGCTGCTGTTCCTCTTGTGACAGGGCTGCTCCTCTGGCTGATGTGCAGCTGCAGCATTTTAAAGGGGCCAGTACTGACTTTGCTGTTCATGCAAGGGTCAATCTGAGGGAACTGGCCCTCTGGCAATAAACAGGACAGAAGTTGTTGTATTGGAGATGATGTCAATCTAAGCCATGCAAACTGTGATGAGGCAGTTTGTGTATTTCTTTCTGTAATGAGTACCTTGCTCTAGTCACTGATAGAGTGCAGGGTTGCATTCTTGACTGACTCTGACATAGAGAGGCTGCTGTTACGGACATTTTGCATGATTGACAGGCGGATAATTCAGAGCGGCAGGTGGTGAAGTTTCGGATCAGGAGTGAAGGTAAACATTTCTGTTCTGCTCCGCATGAGGAAGTGAAAACCCAAGATTGATTGTTGCTCATTATCACCACATCTGTAAGGAAGGTACAAACCAGTTTTTTGGCTGTCATTCTGTGTGTGTATGTGCGTGTGTGTGTGTGTGTGTGTGTGTGTGTGTGTGTGTGTGTGTGTGTGTGTGTGTGTGTGTGTGTGTGTGTGTGTGTGTGTGTGTGTGTATAAAATCTCCATATCAGCTCTGTGGCTCCAGACCCCCAAAAATATGATTTAGTCATGGTGAATAATCTCAATGGGTGTGAAAATAATCTAATGAAAACAAATGGCTCCAAGTGTTTTGTCCAGGAGCAAATCATTTCTTCTTCCCAGTTGCCAAGCAACAATGAAATCTTGATTTCATATGAGGCTTTTCAAAGCCAAAAATTATGAGTGGTGCTAAAAGCAAGAGAGAAAACAATGTGCTGCTGAAATCTGGCTCGTAGCGCACATCCAAACTTAAACTTTCTTCTTAATTGTTAATTGATATTTCTGTTTCTGCATATTACTAGGATGTGCTGTGACCTTTCCTAAAGCAACATTAACATTCACATTCAAACGATATGACCTGACTTTTCCCTTTTTGTATGCAGTGTGTAAGCGCCAAGAATATCTGCTTGAATTAGTATGGAAAGTAGCAAGTGGGAGAGAAAGTAAGACAGAGAGGGAGAGGAGGAGAGAGAGAACGAGCAGAGGAGGATGGAGGGAGGCTGAGACATGAGCACAAAAAGGGGAACAGGGAGGAAAAAGCAGAAGTGATTTCAGCATCCTGGCAAGTTGCGCATTCAAAAGAAATCTACTGTGAGGAAGAGAAAGTATGTGAGTGTGAGATGGATTGACCGGAGGAAGCAGGGAAGAGATTTTATCCGACAACCTTAGGGATTAGGTGGACCAGAGTGACACCGAGCAGGACTTGGAGTCTCTCTGTGGACCGAGCGGCCAGGAGCTCAGACTGACTCCCAGCAGCCACAGTGGGGGAGCTGGGCCTTCTTCTACTTCCTTTTTCCTCCTTCTCAATCGCTATTACAGGGAGGGAGAAGCTCACACAGCTGCTAACAGAGCGAAACCTTCACGCACAGATACGAATATAACACAGTGGAGCTATGGGGACAGTGGGTGAACTCTGCGTGTCCAGCCTTCAGACGTTTTTGTGTCCAGCTGTGAAGGCGCTCCAGCAAGATCCAGGTAAAGTTGCTTCTGTAGACTTACAAGGCAAACTCAGTTGTTGTGTGTTGGGTTTATTTTGGGGGGTTTGCATGTGTGTGAGCATTACTGGAAATGCTGTAACACTGAAATCTAGGGCTAAATATATCCCTTTGAGTTATTATCTTAAGCTTTGAATCAGAGCTGGAAGTTAAAGATAATGGTTTAATTTGTCATGATTATCATTTCATTCTATATGACTCATTTTTATGTTTTGTGGTTATTTATAAATTTATCCTCCTTAACTTTCCCACACGTTACACTCTTACACTTCTATCACATGATCTATCTCCTTGTATAGCTATTATTTATATATATCTATATATTTAGATCACTTTTGGAAGCATCTAAGAAAACCTGTTAATTTGCTGTGTTCATGTGACCGCTTGCACAAACACATGGCTCCACGACACTGATAACAGACCGACCAAAATAGAGGGAGATTCCTGTGGCTAAAGACGCTCCCTCATTAAGCGCAACTTAAAGCCCAATGCGCGCACGCACGCACGCACACACACACACACACACACACACACACACACACACACACACACACACACAAACACACACTGAGAGAGAAAGAGTGAGCTCATTACTTAGTGAGCAGATCTAATCTCTCAGTGCACAAACTAATTTGAGCTGACTCTGTGCTCGCAAGACTTCACATCCTTGCTCCGACATCCGTGACAGCGCTGAAGCTTCAGGTGTAAACACGACCACATTCACAGCTCATGTTTCCGCTCCTGCTTGGCTGTGCATGACAAATTCAGTTCCTTGTCCCTGTTACCAGCTTGTGTGTCCTCAGATAAACAGTGACAGCGGTGTTGTGTTTACCAGAGATCACCTCCTAAACCTGGATAAACAGCTCTCACTGCTTCCATGCTCTGATTACAGATGGAGGAGCAGGCAGAGGACGAGCTGGATAAGACTTTCCCACCATCTGTCCCTATGTTCCCACATTCGTCCTTTCACACTGTAGTAATGGGATCAGAATTGAAATGTTTGTGTAGCATGTTGTCTGGTTGGTAGTTCGGTGTTGCAACAGCATTACACGACACAGCATGGGTGGCATTTTGATGCTCTGCTGTCAGACTGAATTTGCCATGAGTACAGCAGCTTCTCAGGGTTGTGGTGAATCAGCTGGTGGAGTGTGTAATAAAGGGGAAGTGATGCTGTCTCAGTGGTTTCAAAACACCTGAATCAGCAACCCGAGACCTGCGAGAAAAGAGGGGACTTTTTAAGTTTTTTGAAAATGGGAAGTGATCTGGTGTCAAAAACATGGTGACAGTAGAGTTTGTTGAGCATGCAAAATACTTCGGACATATCAGTTAGGCTTGAAGAAAAAGTCTCAGTTTGCTATAACCCTGCTTTGTCATTCCCACTTTTATCCTCCAGTCCAATTTGTGCACTGAAAGCATTCCAAGAGGCTTAATTTCTGCTGTCACCTGCCTGCAAGTGTCAGCATTTTCGCTTCAAACGCAGAAAAAATATGGCATTCGGGGAGAGATTGGGCGGTGTTCTGTGTGTGTTGGTGTTTCTGTTTGAATCCTGAACCATGCAATTGATTCATGTGTGACTCATTCTGAAGGGCAGTTGTCCAGCAAGTTTTATCAGCAGTGAGATTGCCCTTATATATCACCTAATGTTGTTCAACATGAGCTGCTGTTTTTCTTTTTCTGGCTCTTACACTGTCTTACCTCATGTGGTGACATCCTCATGTACCCATATTTCCAGTCACTCTCATCTAAATTGATTAAGCCCATGCAGTGTTATGTCAGTGCCCCTTTCTTGCTTTAAATACTACTGTGAGTCTGACTCAACATGTCCAATTAATCACCACAGGCTGGGAGCTGACAGTAATTTAGCATCTTGACTGTAATTTAGCTGATTAAAAGCACAGCTTCTGAGCTTCTGAGCTCTGAAGCAGGTGTATCTGATCTTGGATCTCAAAATTATTTGTGTGGGCCAGAGGGGCAGCTGAGGACAACAAGATCTCTCTGGGAGCACAAACAAGCTTGTCAGGAGCAGAGAGTGTTCAAGGAAAATTCGCCAGATCAGCTGCTTGTAAAGGAAGGTACAGTGCAGAAGTGACAGTGGATGATGATGCTAACGTCAGTCCAAGCCCTTTCTACTTGTGCCTCTTAAACTTTGTTGCTCCCTTTAGGTCTTGGATATCTCATGCCTTTTGGACAAGTTTAAAAACATACTTTTTGTTGTCTTTATCTTAATTACTTCCATTAATATCATGGACCTGAAATCTATAAGTTGCTCTTAACCCCTGTTCAGGATTTCTGAGACCCCATCTGAAAAAAATTGATCCATTCAGAACTTTTATGCTCTCTGTATCTGTGGTTTATGCTGAAAGCACTTTTAATCCAGCAATACTTCCACAATATCATCAAAGTAGACTTGGAGTTCAAATTTTGAAGTCATAAATCAATTGGTGATCCGGTGGTTTGACAAGTAAATCCCCCCCACCCCCCAAAACATAGCAATATCCCTATGTAGCAGTACAAACCTCCTGCACTTTTTTAGTTTGCAAAAAGTATATTATCTGTCTGAGGCTGATATATATCTCCTATTCTCCATATTCACCTGCATGCTGTTATGCATGCAGGTGCACAGATATGCAGCAAGCTATACAAACTTCTAAAAAACAATTGAGGTCAGATGAAAACTTCTCTAGTACATAGAAGGGTGAAAAAATAACGATAAAGCAATATATCGCAGTACTTTGACCTCCGATGTAATATCAATATTTCAACTCTTAATATCGTTTTTTTGTAAAAATACAAATTCATATTTTAGCCCAGTTGAAACTAAAATACGACTTATTGTTTTTCAAAAACAATAAAGTGGAAAAGTTGTTTTCAATCAAGTAGTTTTGACTTAATTTGTCCTTTCAATTTTCAGTAATATTGTGTGATTTAAATATACATCTTTTTTTTTTCTTAGTTAACTGTGTAGAATATCACAATATATCACAATATTGAGATATCGTGATATATTGTGATAATATCGTATCGTGACCCAAGTATCGTGATGCATATCGTATCGTGAAGTTCTTGCCAATATTCAACCCTAGTTTTACTGGAGGCAGTTGTGAAACAAGGATATTGAATGCAATTAGATAAAGATGAGTTTCATAAACAAGAGTATGACCAAATAAACTGAGAAGGAAAGGAGTGAAAGAGAGGATTACAGGAATAAAGAGAACAAAAACCTGTAAGGCTGCATTCCAATACTCATTTCTAACACCATTAAGCATGTGACAAGGAGATTATATACGTAGTACATGTTTTTCACATACAGTTGCCCGTGCACAAAAAGATATCAGGATCTTGTACATCTAAGTGCACTTTGCAGTTTGCAAGCAAGCATGCTTTTTTTGCTACTCCTATACACAATCCTCTGTGCAATGAAAGGTTGTTACATCATCTGCGCTGTATAAGACCAGCATTTTGTATCTCCAAGGCTGCAACTCCTTACTGCAAATGATTCATGAGGAGGGTCAGAGATTAAGGCTAAAGACAAGTATTCTAGTAAGACTGAATTGTCTGCATTGCATGTAAAGTAAAGACTGTTGCAAGTGAAGCTGCAGCACATGTAATGGGAAAGAGACTTTTACAACAAAACGCAATTTGTTTCATTTGTGCATTTGCAATATAAGCCTAAGAATATAATCTACTTTATTTCCAGTAAGCTGATCTCGATCATCAGAAAAATAATCTGCTAAGTCAGAAATCAAACATAACAAACACCCCACTCTGCTGGTGCTTTGACAGATATGATCAAACAAGGACGTTTGAGGATTAAAGGTGCAGTGCGTAGAATGTAGAAAAAAGACTTGTGTGTCATCACCTGAATATAAAAAATGTTCTTGTTATCTTAAAATGATCCTTTTATTTCTACATACTTGCAGGTCCGCCATCTTGCATGGCCTTGTTTCTCCCGTAGCAGAGAATAGACAGAAGGTAACATACACGTTTTTTTAGTGAGTTGCCACACCCAATAGACTAGTTTGAAGAAGAAGAAGAAGAAGAAGAAGAAGAAGAAGAAGAAGAAGAAGAAGAAGAAGAAGAAGAAGAAGAAGAAGAAGAAGAAGAAGAAGAAGAATCATAGACTGTATAAATAATGGACGTGGTATCCATGACGTCCCCCATTTGTTCCTGAGCACTGGTTTGAAGCCAATCGATGGCAGCAGCCATATTGGAAATGCTGAACTCAACCAGGCATAGTGTGATGTAAAGAGGCAAAGTTTGAGCCTCCTGGCCAACTGCTATGTGTTCCCGTCCGAGAGTCAAGTCAGTCATGTCCTTATTTGGGTAAAAAGTAATAACCTTAATATTTTCTTGACCATCGCGCTAGAAAAAAATTCACCGCCTGTACAGTGTGTGCCGATAGAGAAATTGGAGTGGAGCCAAGCCTTTTTTTGAACCAGGCTGTAAACATGTTTATTAATGCTGCAAATATCGCCTTTTTTGTATTGGTGTGTATGTGGTTTCTGGTGTTTCTGCAGCCAGCCTCAAGCAGATTCTCGATGAACTGCAGTTTATAACACTTCCGCATGGGCTTCATAGTTTGAGACCGGAGTTTGCCGCTTGAGAAGAATAGAGTGATTGTTGTGCCCACAAGAATTTGCATTATAGTCTTTTTTTTTCATCATACTTATAATGCATCACAGGATCTGTTTGTCCTCAAAGGCCACTGTCATTCACTGATGGGCCGTATAAGCAAGAGAGTGTTTGAGTTTAGAAAATTGTCCGCTAGATATCACTTAATGTATTTTTTACACACTGTACCTTTACATGGATGTGTCTGTTACTTCGTAACAAATTTAAAACAATGTCACTTTGAACTGTCCCGGTGTGATTCCCAGTAGCTCATGAAATCTGTTTAACCGGATGATAAAACAATGCTTCATAGCTGGTGAGGGACCCCATATAACGATTATAGATATTGGGATTTCTCCTCTTCAGCTTCTTTCACACTATTTTGAAGGCTTGAGGAGGTAAAACTGTCCAATATTTTTAAATCTTTAACACATCAG
This sequence comes from Notolabrus celidotus, assembly GCF_009762535.1. Lineage (NCBI taxonomy): Eukaryota > Metazoa > Chordata > Actinopteri > Labriformes > Labridae > Notolabrus > Notolabrus celidotus. The sequence continues at coordinate 14,096,162 of NC_048291.1, forward strand.
AAAATCTATTTTACTTTGGTATCAGAAACATGCTCCCCTTTCACAGCTTCTCATCCCTTAGATGTTCCTTGCAACCCTTCTTTGAAGACTCCCAACACTGGGGTTTGGGAGATACTGGGTGTCAGGATTCTTACTTGCACTGATGATTACAAAGTTCACTTGATCAAAAAACTATAGTCAATGCTAGCATGAAAGCATATCATATAACATCTCATCAGATGTGAGACAAACAGTTTTCTACTGGTGATTCACAGTTTGATGTCTTCTGGATGCTAAAAGAGACAGACTGCCAGGGAGCTGCTTCAAAGAGGAGTGTGTGGGAAACCAAACAGAGGAGGATGAAATCCACACAGCTATGTAGGCCAAATAAGAAAATTATGCTGGCATGGCTTGTTTATCTCAGAAGTCTTATTTTTTATCTTGATAAAAGGAAGAGGCATGCTGGTGAGCTGTAACATCGTGTTTCTGATTGTGTCCTGGGCTGTTGCAGACGTTCAACGCACACTGTCATGCCTATTGTTGCTCAGTAAATGTGTCGACATGCCAGCCTCATCAAGCTTTCATGCCTGCAGACACGATCTGTCTCTGAACAGCAGGAGGGTTATTTAGTCATTCCATAAGGCTGTTTATTAGTCAGACTTATGCGTTATTAATTACAGATGAACAAATGCTTTGTCAGCCTGTCGTCCACTGAGGCAGTTGTGGCGCGTGTTTGGTTGAAAATGTAGGGCAGGGTCCTGGAAGTCTAGCCTTGGCCTTTCACACCATCTTCCTAAAATTTGTGAAGACAGTAGGATTTCTGCTGGTGTATTTGCTCTCAGCTAAAAAAGAAAAGATTAAAAAACAAAGAAACTGTCCTCCAAATACCAATGACAGTATATTGTATATTTAAATGGAGCTTTATGTTTGGAATTGCAATGATCATCCGCCCCCAGTTTTTTTCCCCCTCCCCTTCACATCCACTTCTGAAAAATGACACAAGAGCTACACATATCCTCCTGTTTCTTATGACTCATGTCAGTAATTATTCACTCAGGTCTGTCCTCCCTCTTACCCATGAAATTATACGCTGGCTTGATCCAATGATGTCATTAAATGTGACTGCACCTGCAGGAAAGGAGAGCATCACAATCTGCTCATGCAATCAGTCAAACAGGGATGGAGCAACAAAACTTAAGCCACAGATTATGCCAAAGAATGTCAGACATGGATGAGGTCTCTAACATTTCATGTAAGGTGTTTCGTTGTTTCAGCATCCTATTTCTCAATAAGCCTGTTTTGTAAGAGTTTTTTTTATAAGTCGAGGAGGACGATTAAAAAAAATGACATGTCATTATGTGAAGGGACAAAAGAAGGTGCAGCTTAATTACCACTTATGAATGAAAGGCATGTGGGTCATTATGTTATCACTGTATGTCTTTCCTTAAAAGATCCAGTATGTTTCTTGTAGAACTGTAGTTACTGCAGACAAGCAGCAGGGGTCACTCTTGGCATCTCCTCTCACAGGCTTGTTTTCTCACAGAGTTCAATTTTCGAATTCAGATACTTTTAAACTGCACATTCAAACAAACTGATTTAACTCCAACTCCAGGAAGGTTTTTTCTACATTGTCAGGGTTGTATGCAAAAGAGTAAGACCTGTAGTTTCAGGAATAAACTGTTGGTATTGTTAGAAGTTGTTATTGGGGAGGTGCTTGTCACTTTAACTCAGCACTGACAAGTCACTGATCTCTCAATGTCAGCCTCACATTAAAGGAGTATTACACTGATTCTATACTCAAAGATCACATGTTGAATATTTTTTGTGTTCTATGCCTTTCTTTTGGTTATTTTTTATTTTTGAAGAATAACTAATGAGAAATATGGGCATTTGAACCTCAACCTGGAGTCCAAATAATATTAGCTAAGCATGTTGCAACACATTGGACTCATTCGAGTCACGTTGAAAGGACTTTAAGTCATGCTATCTTGGCCTCTTTGCATCAGTTTTTGAGGGTACTTTCAGAGAACTCTCCAATATTTTTGCTGGAATAATTCACAAAGTTCTGAGGCCCTGTTTACATGGAAATGTTTTCAATAGAAAAACGACAAACTATAGTTGCGTATGGCCGTTCATTTACACCGAAACAGCATTTTAGGTGAATGAAAATGCAAATTTTGGAAAAGGGTTCCAGAATGGAGTCAGCATTTAAACAAGCGATACGCAAATCCTCTGAAACAGCGACGTCACATCCCAATTTGCATGTGTGTTATGTTCCCAGTCAAATAGTCATGCCCAAGTAAGATGATAAAAACAACAATGGCAAACTATCAAGCTTTATTTGTGCTGCTGATTTTACTGAGATTTAATGCTTCTCTCGATTAAGTTAATGTTTGTTTGAGCGTTCATTCGCTAAAGTCGTCTTTTTTTTTGTTTCATGGACTGTATGATACATGGATGTAGCCTCAGAATCAGAAATCTGAATTTCTACCTAGAACATGCACAGAGGGTAAGTTGAGGTGGTCCTTTAGCCTCCTCACTAACAGCTACAATGTGCCTGCCTGTCAATCAAGTCAGCTGTGCAAAACTTGTAACCTTAATATCCTCTTAACGGCTGAGTTATAAAAAAATCACCCCAGCGAACAGTGTGTGCGGTTAGAGCAGGCATGTCCAAAGTACGGCCCGGGGGCCAATCTCGGCCCATGGTCCATTTATTTATGGCCCCAAGCTTCCATCTTAAAATGTGTTATTTATAGCACAGAAATTAATCACATTCTGAATCATCTGTACATTTGCAGTTTCTTCGAATCGCTCAAACAAAACTGAAGTCAATCCAGAAACATCTCAAAAAGCTTCATATGGACTACCGGTCTAAAGCCAAAGCGCTGGGAATTCTTCAAGACGGCAATAAAGAAGAAACACAAGAACTCTTAAAGTTGACAGGTTTTCAAATAAATGTTTTTATCATGATGTGAAAATGTTCTTGATGAACACTAAAAGTTCAGAAGACACAAAAGAGGACACAGGACCCGATCAACATTATGAAATTGTGCAGAAAAGGCAGAATTTGGTGCATAAAAATTGTTCAGAACGCAGGAAAATAATTATTTTGTTAGAAAATGTTGTCCGCTGCTGCAAGTCTTAAAAACAACATGGAAAAAAAGTGTGATGAAATCCAGATTTGGATCCTGCCATAGAAAAATAATGATGCAATATTTTTCCCACATTGCCGACCCTAATGAAAAACATTTTTCCTCCAGAAGAATATAAAGTTTGGCAATGTTTACATGGCTTGTGGAAAACTGAGGACTACCTAGTTACTGATTTATTGAGAAAATTTTAAAATAATAGTTATTAAATAGAGATTTCATAACTTTTATGATTCTTAAGTCTCAGTAGGAGCCACTGGCCCTGAGGTATTCTGACAACATCAAATGTGGCCCTCTTTGAAAAAAGTTTGGACACCACTGGGTTAGAGGGATGCTCCCATGAATGTGTTTATGTGGTTTCCAGTACTTCTGGAGCCAGCCTCAAGTGGACACGCTAGAAAGTACAGTTTTTAGGTCTTCATTCTTGGCTTCATTTGTCACAGTAAAGGTTGCTGCGTGGTTTGTAGTGCGCAGTGTTCTTCTTCAGTTTCATTACAAAGCTATACTGCCAACTACACTGGTCTGACATGCATACTCCATCATTTTCATTTTTGCATGTCATGTGAACACAGCTTTTTTAGAAACGGGAAGGAAAGACTTTTCTGTTTTTAATGGGGCCAGTCTCTTGTGTGAACAAGGTCTCAATCAAAAAGCCAGTGTGAACTCTTGTAGATACAACAAAGAGGTTACATTATCAAACTGCATGCAGGGGATAAATATAGCACACAATATTTCATGCTGGTTTACTGTGCAGTGAGTGGGTCTGATTGTTTGATCAGGTAGTGGACCAAAGAAAAGCACTACTGTTTGACTGAACTCACTGGGAGGCACATTTCACACGAGAATTAGGATCTTTCCTGTAATCCTAAGGGCTTAACCCAGTACGAAAAGACGGAACAACATCTTGTTGATAATATGATCAGGGCTTGTATGAGGTTGTTCTCTGGATGTTATCGAGAGGATTTAAGCTTATGCAGATTTAGCTGCTTAAGTAGAATTCCCTTTCTGCTAGAAAGATGACAGGAGTAAGTAATCATAGCAAAGATGAGGGCAAAATAATATTGTAGAATGGCAGCAACGCCTCATATCAGCAATTCTAATCGGAATTTATATGCCATGATACTGGATTTTTGCTCCTTCTCCCATCACCCGTGCTTTATAAGCATTGCAAATGCTTATTTTGCCGACTGATTTCAACACTTTAAAATGCTTCCATACGGCCGACATGTTGAAGCTTGTTATGCATAGGTTGTCATTGTGTGCTCATAATTAATGCGTCACCAGAGGAAAGGTTCAAATCTGCTTAAACTGAAACTTTTTAAGCTTTTGTAGGCTCTTGATATCATGCTGATAATTTTGTGCATACCTTGTGTTAATGTATATTTTTGTGACCCTCAATCATCAGTTTTCTGACTTTTTTCAGTTTGCAATACTGAAAATAGCAACAAAAAAAATGTGTTCATGTGAGGAATTTATCCAAGCCATTAAGAAATAATGAGCTGCATCCTTTAAATGCAAGAACAAACCTGCCTCTACAATTCAAAATCTACTCTGACGCTGTCTTGATGCAAAACACTCAATGAACGTCACGCTTTTAATGGAGGATCAGTTCTACATTTCTTTGTGTAGCTCAGGAAGTCGCACACAAAAGTTGGTGGATATGGACTGATGATCTTTTTATTCAAAGGTCACATAGCTTCTTTGGTTTCACTTGTTCTAGGTTTTGATCACAGATTTACAGCTCTTCTCTGGGGAATGAAGACGCAACAATGAATTGAAACTTTGTGTGAGACGGGTTCACTTCACACTGAGTACATTGTCAGTTTGGGCAGCACAACAGATGCATTCACGGAGCACAGCCTGAGGACGAGCCCTCTTAAATGAAGTGGCTATGCTCATTAGGGCCATTCAAGGGTAGGTTTGTGCCAAGATGGTTTTACTCTTTTGACTTCAAAAGAATTGGTCTCAGTAATTGGTCTATTTAAGACAACGTCCATAATGCAGCTAAATGTCCGTGCATTTTGCACTTTTTTCTTCATGCAATATGATTGCAAAAGATGTAAGAAAAACTTTGGAGGTATTTTCTCCTGTCGTGTGTCATTGGCTTTGATACAGCATTCCTCTTTTACTTTCTGCACTCATCAGCAGGCAGGTACAGGCTCAGCCCTTTTGTGTCTCAAAGCATAACAGCAGAGATGTGCAGGTATTATACAAACACTTCAACAAGAGGATGTACAGTTGTGAGAGTGTTGTCTGCTCAAAACTTTTCCATAAAATCCATTAGATTACACTTTAATCATATGTAGCCTGAACATAGCCTACTGTGTGTTTATAGGCATCGATGAAGCATAAACGTGTGTATGTAGCTAGTTGTAGTCTTAATGGAATGCCTTCACACACTTTTAAATGTGAATTAATGACAGCATGATACTCTACAACATACAAAAATAATTCATTCCTGATGATAAAAAAAACCCTGTTGTGTTACAGCTTTAAAGAGGAAAGCTTTCAAAATCAGGCAAGTTAATGATTAACAGAGACTTATTTCCGTCCCAAAATCAGACTTAAAGGATCCAGATTTTCTGAGTGTGAAACTTCAGCCAGTGTATGAAAGTGTTCGTTATACCATATGTGTTTGCCACACGCAGGTGTTGTTATTTTCCAAAGAACGGTGTACATTGGTTTCTGGTTGACTTCAAACATTCTCACTTGTCTGCTTTCGGCGGATGTGGTGATGAATGAACGCGCAGCAAGAAGCGCAAATTCAGCAGAAGTGAACGGCTGTATATCTGTGTGTGTCAATCACACAGCAGGTCTCCCTGCCCCCACTCAACCCGGTCCTAACAACAGTTGCGTATGGTGTGTGTGAACGTGTGAACGTGTGAAAGAGAGAGAGCGAGCAGTGCCCAGGGCAACAGGGTGGGAATGCAGGCGGTAGACGCGTCATCAGGCCCGTTTGCTGCACCTACAGTCTGAGTGACGTCAAGGTACCAAAATTAAGATGAATCTAACAGGATGTAGAAGAGACAATACTTCATCAAACGAGTCTTAAAATATATCCCAATATTCTTCATTTTAAATCTTATTTGTAATCTGCTGTACTGGGATTAATCTGCAATGCATTTAATAATATATATTAACTATTGTCTTTAACAATCTATAGATCCAAACTAAAGTCCATGTTTATTGTAGGCTTATACATATTAGTTGTACAGAGAGAGAATGTCTACTAGAGCCATATTCCTTGCATGTACACACATACCTGGCCAGTGAAGATGATTACGACATTCTTAGGCAAAACACTGCAATGATCGAGGGATTCAGTACCTTTTTTTGGGAAACCTCTTTTTATAAATACTTTTGATACATATAACGTTGATGGACTCAGTGCTCACTGAAATGCTACTCCAAGACCATGTTAATTGTCCAACCCTCTATGCCAGAGGAGTCAAACATGCGGCCTGTGGGCCAAAACAAGCCCGCAAGAGGTTCCAATCTGGCCCGCGGACGACTTCCCAAAGTGAAGAAATGATAGAGAAGATATTACCTGCAATTTTTCAAAAAAAGTAACTGCTATTTCAGATTTGTCCTCTGAGGGTCGCATACAATCATAGTGCTGATGGAGCACACCAGAACAGTGCTCTGGGAGAATATTTGCAGTTGCATAATCTGGTGTAAATTCATGGACTTTTTAGAGCACTTCCAGATCCAATCAACACTTAAGTTTTCGTATATGTAAACTTATAACAGCAGGAGCGGTGGATCAACCTTTTTCGAAAGGAGCCACATATTGTGCTGTGCGCATGCTTACCATACATGTGCGTACGTCATAGGTGCGATCTGTCACTACTAGCACTAGCACTAGCACTACACACTTGCATACAACACTGTCCAGCAAAAACACTGCTCATGCTGGAGCAGGGGGGGTCCATAAAAGTCAACTTTACCTTCTTAATTATTAGAATCTCTGTTCTTTTGCTGTTAACTTTAGACTCTGTGTGTGAGGTGACTGGGTAACCTGTGTGTGAGGTGTGTTCGCAGCAGGATTCAGTGCTTAAAGAATATAATATTTGGCCCCACTATGAGACTCATCATGGTGAAAAATACAATAGCTGTTTTAGTAAAAATATAGTTCATTAAATGTGAACATTTTCAGAATTTACTTCTACTTTTTGCACTAAAACAAAGAGAACAATTTGGAGTTGTCCTTCTTTATAGGTTACTATGTTATGATTTTACTTGTACGGCCCACTTGAGATCAAATTGGGCTGTATGTGGCCCCTGAACTGAAATTAGTTTGACACCCCTGCTGTAGACAAAAACATACAAAAAATGGGTCTCTATTCAGTATTTATTAATTTGGGGCTTTTGTTCTGAAAGTCACGACCGGAAGCCAACTGCCATCGTTTCGTCTGGTTTGACAGAAGAAAACGTGGGCTGGTTAAAGTCCTCCGTCTCTTCAAACCACTCCCTTGAGCTGTCGAAACGGAGCTACCCCTCACTCACCGATCAAACCATTCCCAGGAGTGGTTATAAATCGACTTAGTTTAACTTTGAACTGAAAGAAGTCTCCATACATTCATACGGTCTGGTATTTGGTGGGAGTTTTGTCTCTCGGAAAAAAAACTTTCTGTAAGTTGGAGCTGCGAGGAACAGACAGCATGGTGTTAAAATCGGAAGACGGAGTAGGTGAGTGAAACAATCCAGGAAAGACTTTCTTCTTGGAGTTTGATCGTTGAAAACATGATCACTTGAAATTTCCTCAATTGATCTTGAGCTTCTTTTCTGTTTTCCTATGTGCATTTATTTGGGGTAAACTTCTGGAGCCAAATGAGTAGTGTACGCTCGACCGTGTGGCCTTGTTTACAATGTTGATTCTGCCATTTGTGCCACCATTGCTGTATTCACTGAGACAACTTTGTGAATTATTTACAAACACTCTTTTAACTTTACAAACTTACTAGAAAAATAAACTAAAACTTAAAAACAAAGTAAAAAAAGTAATTTATGGGGTCAGTTCGCTATATTTTAAAAGGCTACTACAAATAAATTACCCACAGTTCAAAAACATAAATAAGACATTACATTTTTATTTCCAATTGTAACTACTCTTTTCCAATTTTGTTAAAGTCTCTCAGTGAAATAAAAACACAAAACCATCAGTGTGCTCTAAAAGAAATGTCAATATTTCTGAATTTCAAGTGAATGAGTGTAGGCATTTTTCTTAAAGACGTGTATAATGACTTGTTTGTCCATCTTCCTCTAGTGGAAAATTTTACTTCCTTTTACAGAGCACACATATAGCCGTTGTCATTTTTTAACACAGCGTCAGCAGCAACAGGTGTGAAAAGAGACAGGGCAGTTACTCCTCTAGTGTCAGCAAGGAAGAAATACTCTAAAATGCATGTTCTCTTTTCTGCCTATGAATATGCTTACTAAGTTGAAACCACCGTTTCATCACAGAAGCCCCACCTGAGAGCTTGTATGTTTTATTAAACCATATACAAGGATGGTTGTTAGCCTCTTCCATTGCTGGCGAAGCTGTTATTGTCACCAGACTTTGTTATTATATAGCATTAAAGAAGTGTGGAAGCTTTGAAGTGACACAGAAAGCCTTTGTTGACAGGCAGCTTCCATCTCTTTGACTTGGTTAGCCTGGCAACATTAATCAGCCCCCTTTCCTTGCGTCACCATTAATCGTGTTAGAGAACAGTGAGCGTCTGACTGCCTGATCCTGTTATATGCTGCTGCTCTTTTGTCCTGCTGGATGGAGAGAAGAGAACTTCAACACTCTTTGTGGCTCCGGCTTGGCCTGCCTGGCACACTGCAGCATTGTTTTTACCCGGATGAGAGCCGAGAGAGGGGAACAGTCGATTCTCTCCAAGTCCATTTGTCTCTGCCACTTAGAGGTGGGTGGTCTGGGAAGTTTAAGTAGTTGGCACTAATGGTTCCCTAATGAGAGGCGCTGAGAGCTCTAATGGGCCCTGCCTGGCACTATATGATGCCCACTGTTAGATAAGCGTCATCGTTTCCACATAATCATATTTTAGCATGGTTCTGCAGCTCTCTTCTCCTCTCAGGTCGATGTTCATTCTGCATAGCAACTGCCTCAATTGGATTTGGTAGATGTGTGTTTACTTTACAGGGGACGTGTTGTAGGTCTCATGTTTGGTAGCTCAGCAACACCCAGGCTGCATTGCTGACATTTTTTAGGGAGGAATCACAGGTCAAACAATGGTATTCAGTATTTCGTCCAGCGCAACCTGTAGCTAGAATGTTGGGCAAGAAGTAGGTCATGAATAATGAGACATTTCATTGTTTCTTTTTCTGACAACCTAAGCAATCGCTGAGATACTTGAATCTCAAGACCTAAAGGTGTGTCTTAAAGTAGCCTTAGTTTTACAACAAGCCCAACAATTTGATGAGTTGTAAAACAATTTTGATTTAAAAGGAGAAATTATACTTACAATGCATCATAGGAGGTTTTTGTCCAAGAAGGCCACCATCACTACATAGACTTAATAATAATAATAATAATAATAATAATAATTTTATTTGTAGAGCACTTTTCAAAAACCAAGTTACAAAGTGCTTTACATGGGCAGCAAAATAAAACAGGCAGTTCATAAAATCATGCAAAGATAAAGGAATAAAACAGAAGGAATAGAATTATTTAAAAATATATATTTTTAAAACGGTTAAAATAAAGTGAAATAATATAAAATAAAATAAAATTCAGATGAAAGCTACGGTGGCCCTGAAGTGTAAATCACAACGGCATTCAGAAAACACTACAGCAATTCTGAAAACACAACGGCAATTCAGAAAAACACAACATCATTAACCATTGGGTTAGGGTTCAACTGAAAAAAATATCAAAATCACAAAATCAACATTTGCCTTTGTGTTTTCTGATATGCTGTTGTGATTTGCACTTCAGGGCCACCGTAGCAATCAGGAAAGGCTCTATGATAAAAGTATGTTTTCAGAAGAGATTTAATTTTAATTTTTGTATTAGGAAGGCACAATAAACTTCTGCCCGAGGATCTCAATGCACGTGTCGGGTGGTAAGGTACTAAAAGGTCTGCTATAGAGCTCGGAGTAAGTCCATGAAGAGCTAAAACATACAGGGAGCCAGTGCAAGGAAGCTAAAACCGGAGAGATATGGTCGTATTTTTTTGTTCTGGTTAAAACCCTGGCAGCTGAGTTCTGTACAGTTTGGAGATGATCAAGTTTTTTTTGTGCAGGCTGTTACAAAGACTGTTACAATACTCCAGGCGTGATGAGATAAAAGCATGTAAAATCGTCTCTGTGTCTTTAAAAGTTAAAACAGACCAAATTTTGGAGATGTTTTTGGGGTTATCAAAACTGTAAACGGGTGAGGAAGGGAGCATTTCAATCCAGAAAAAGCTAAATACTCTCATTTCTACAAACTGTGCCTTTAAAATGTATCAAAGAAAAATCCTACGGTTTCTGTTTTGCAAGCCTCTCAAGTACAATCACAATACGTTTTTTAAAGTGTCGATGGCTTGTCTACAGATAATCAATTTCTCTACACCAGTTTTTCCCAGTTATCACATTTCATAGATGACACTTATTTCATGAAGTTGTGCTCATAAGTTTACATACCCTGGCAGACTTTATGATTTCTTGTGTAGTTTCTGTTGTCATTATGATATAAAAAGAGTAAACTCAGTCGTTTGACTATAAATGGCTTCACCCAACCACTAACCATGAGTGAAAAATCATTCATATTCTCTGAAAAATGGCAAAAACAACCACAAATTCTACCAGGGTATGTAAACTTATGAGGACAAATATTAGACAGGAAGAGTTGCATTAGCGGTCATAGTCATAGTCAAATTCAACCTGACCTGGTTAACCTGACCATCCCTCTGGTTGACACAGATGGCGGTTATGGTTGATTTGCATGTGAGCTTGTATTTGTGTTCCTCGGATGCATCAGCTGTAAAACTGCTGCAAAACTTTTCCAACCACTCAGGCTTTTATTTGGTAATAAAGTACTTCCCTGTTACTACCCAAACATTATAAGTCACACTTATTGTTCTTTCTTTTTTTTTTTTTCCCAGCGTTCAACACCGCAACAGATTTTTGTACTTTAAGTTTTGCCTTTTTCTTCCTGCCCCACATTTCTCTCTTCTCTCTGTGAGGACAGTTATGAGTTCAGGTTTGTCAGCAGCAGGTACAGACACGCCTGGAGTTTTTTTCATACAGGACAAACTGTGATCACTTCTGTTGAAGGGATAGGGCCAAGAAATTCAAAATGGCATCTTGCAGAGACTCCATACGGAATGCAGCTTTAAGGAGTGTCCTGATTAGATTTTTAAACATTAACATGATAAGCTCCAACATTTCATAGAGCTTGTAGTTTTTGCAGGTGACTTTGGGTAATTATTGTTGGTATGGTATGTGTTAAGAATGCATTGAAAGATCTCACACCATAGCAACTTTGTCAAAGGGGGGGGGGGGGGGGGGGGGTAACAATGCATGCTGAATTGTAAAGCTGCATTGTTTGATTGATCATGTGACTCCTGCATGCCATCAGTGTTGTGATAGAGCTGATAAAAGTCTTGACGAAGGACTACTTTAATGTCATTCCCACAGGATGGCGGGTTGCAACCACACAGCTTTCACTCCTCCCCTGAATTACAAGAACAGCTCGCAAACAGGAAGCTGCGAGTTTGACAATATGCTTTGACGGAAAGTGGCATTTAAAGTTTGTGTGTGGGCTGAAGTGGAAGAAAAAAAAATCCATGCAGAGACAGATATATTATTATATATTATATTATATATATCCCGTCATCTTTTCTCTTTATGTGCATGCGTGTGTGTTTTACTGGCAAGAGAGGATGTTGATAGTGGGACAGCCTTGATAAGAATCAAGGCCAGCAGGATCAGAGCACAAAGACATGCATTGTGGGTTTAAATAGCACTTCCGCCTTTGAGGGAAAACATTGAGAAGCCTCCACACTGACCTATCAAAACATATCATGTTGATAGATGCTGTTAAAGGGAATGGAGATTATTTAAGAAAGCTGATCTTTGTGTCATAATGAAGGCTTCCATGAGTGCAGCTGCAGGATGTTTATGCTGTAGTCGGGTCGACTGTATGTTGCTTTACACCAAAGCTGTGTTTATGGTGAAAGGCCTTGCTATACATTCTCCAGCTCCAGTTCCCACCCAGTCACATCCTCCGGTCCCAGCATTCCTGCACACAGCGCGCAGACTGGGATGCTAATATGTCATAGAAGAGCAGCGGGATTAGGTCTACAACTGTATGTACAGATAACTGGCAAGAAATCATCCTTGCTTAGTCTGCTAACAACTATCTGTCATTCCAAGGCTAAAACATTTTATATATATCACTATGCAGTCATATTACCTGAGGTATCATCCAAAGAATGATACTCATACCTCTTTGTGTTGAGCAACATCCAGTAGCTACACAGGGCCTCTTGTTGTGTCATGAGTTTGCATGTTCACTTTGTACTGGTTCTCCTCCAGGCACTCTTCAATCTTCCTCCTATGATCCAAAGACATGCCGTTAGGTTAATTTTCAACTCTAAATTGCCTTTGAGTGTGTCGGTGTTCTTCCACATGTAGCCCTTTAATAGATCAGCGATATGTCCAGGGTGTACCCTGCCTCTCGTCCAATGACAGTTGGCTCCGCCCCTGGGAACTCCAATAACAGGAGGAATACACCGTGTTCCAAATTATTATGCAAGTTGCATTTTTGGAAATATTTTAAAAACTGTTAACAGTCCTTTTCAAATTTGTCAAGAAGTCAGATAGTGAAAACCTTTCTTCAACTGTGTGGTTAAAATTATGCTTTTCGGCTGTATTTTTAAATACATGCAGAATCTGCAGAAATGAGCGTGCCAAATTATTAGCAAGTTGGTGATAAGAGCATAATACTTGTGAAATTAAAAACTAGGCACCATTTAAATGTTCAATTAATTGAAAATAATAATATTTACTACAACTGTATTCAAACTTCAACAAAAACAACAGTTTTCTTTACATACAAAATAAAACTGTTAAAGTCTTTGAAACATTTCAAATCTTAAGTGTTTCTCAAATGTCCAATATAACCTCTTTTTCTTTCAGTGGGGGTCAGAGGTCACTGGTGAACAGATTTAGTGAAGTTTCTGATGACTTCTCTGCTGACACTGTGTGCTGTACCATATATGGCTTTCCAAAGATGCTCTTTTGGGCTGTATTTCTTGCGATTACTGTAAATTATCCTCTTCATTATTGACCACAAATTCTCAGTCGGGTTGAGATTGGTGGTCGGGTAGCAGGCCGGCCAGTTCTGTGGAGAAACTGCCCTCTGTGAGTGTTTCCCCAGTTTTCTGTTATATTGCTGTCTTTTGGACATTTCTGGATATCAGTCATTTGCTAGTAATGTTCTGACTGTTCTCCACTGTTGTCCCCAGTGGCAGATCATGTCTTCCAGCTACAATTGACTCGCACTGTCCTGCTCTACTCTGGGAATCTGTGTTCAGCTCTTGAGTGACCCAGCACTTGGTACTTTGGTCATTATTGTGGTGATGTTAATTGTTGATGACGATAATGGAAGGTCTTAAATTGGTTGGTTGCTTCATTGTAGATGTTCCTTATTTCGAAAAAAATAAAAAAATAAAAAAAATAAAAATCCTTACTTATTTTTGTGCATTGCCTTTACACTGCTTGGCAGTACCTGCACCCAAATTGACTTGAAGCACATTGTTACTCTTACTGAACTTGTTTCCTCTTGTCTAGATCTTTGCTTGTGTTGTTCTTGTTCTCGTATGTACGTCGCTTTGGATAAAAGCGTCTGCTAAATGACATTGTAACATTGTATTGTAACATTGTAATGTATAGCCAACAGTCTGCAGGGCAGGGCTTAAAAACATGAAGAATTAGGTGACATCACTGTGTCTCTCTGCTTGTCTGAACAGGCACGCATGAGTATGCTTTGCAAAATGATAGTATTTCTGGTTACCTGTGAATTGAAACCGTGTGCTGTGTTGTGCCTTCAGCTGCATACTCATGAAAGTGGTACCTTCCTGCAGGGTTTTGCATAAGTGCAGGCATGTTTGTTTGATTTTTCTTTACAGTGTAGCTGCTGTCAACGAATCTGAAAATGTACATTTTATTTCTCTTTCAAGGTTACATCAGTAAAAACCTGTCTTAGTTGCATCTTGTGAAAGAATGAAAGAGATAGCAACAAGTGTGACCAAGAGAATGAATCAAATATCAGACATCTGTCTGTTCAGAAAGGGTGACTCTGCCTCTTAAAGTAGGCTCTGTGTGATTTTGAGGTTTGTCTTGTCTCTGTTTTGAAGTCCATATTGAAACACATAGACATGCCTCACCTCCATGTATAAATCTTTTGTAGTTCAGGATATGAATCACCACTCGTCAGCTCCATCTCAGTAATGGCGATAACCCCGCTAACACGTGGATCCCACATTGGCTGTCGTCAGAGGAAGCTCCATCGTGTGCGACTGCAGGGAGCAGACAGCACAGCAGAGGGCTCCAGGTTGACTCATCAGAGACGCACAGACATGAGGCAAGTGCTCACGTCTGCAGACGAACCGGGGACAAGTTTACACTCATGCTGTGAAAATTCTGCTTGGAGGCATGAAGAATGCTGGGAATATTACGCAATCTGTTGGCATGCATCATTCAGGTGATGCTTATGGACTATTCTTATCATAAAATAGAGTGTTGTTAGAGGTGATAATGGTAGCATGACTGGTCAGATGACTAATCCAGAGAGAGGAGACCTGTCTGAAAGTGCTGAGTCATAACAACAGCTCATATAAACCAGTGACTGCCTTACTCTTTATTTGGGATGTGACTAGATGTGTCTGCTTTCAGTCCAACATAAAGTTTTGTTATCTATGATTTTATATATTAATTTTCCATGGCACATAATCTCTGCTGCTCCTGAGAAGATTATATAACACTTCTGAATAAGACATGTAACTTTGTATCGCTTGCTCTTGCAAGTTTGACCCAGTTTAGTATTTAAGGTCTTTTAGGATTCTTTTTTAGACCTCCGGCTCTGGGTTGTGTGATGCAGCAGCTTACCCTTCTAGACCCTGTTTGTGTAGGTTTATGTAGTGTGTTTGAGAGCTGGAGAGCTGCAACAGTGAATCCATTAACTATCAACTTTCAATCTGCAGCTGTTATTGATTTTTACTTTTAAGTAGGCTTTAAGGAAATGCTCTCTGATTCCAGCTTCTTAGATCTAAATATTGTCTTTTCCTTCACTTATATTTGAATGTAAATTGAATCTTTGTGGACTCTGAATAAAACAAGACATTTAAAGATGCCATTTTTGGTCTTAAGAAACAATGTTTAACCCTCCTGTTATGTCCCGGTCAGATTTACCCATTTCAAAGTTAAAAATATTTTGAAAAATTGACCCAGGAAGATTATTGTTTTCCTGAGAAACAAACATAACAGGAGGGTTAACAGTTACATTTTTTTCCATCAACATCTTTAAGTCAAAAATACTTAGTACTTTTGGGAAATAATAGAAACTTAATTTGACATTTGAATGCATCATTATCTGCAGCCCTGAAGTAATGCTCAGCACCAGCCAGCCATTGTCATTGTCATCAGATCAAGTCATATTCGTTCTATGCCCCTTAAGTACATGCGTTATGACAAAATTCTGTGCTTTTTGGAGTACATTAAAAAAAAAAGTCACAACTCAACATATTTAATCAAAAATGTTACTACTTGTTATATTTGGCTATCTTTATTTTGTGTGTGAAGGACGCAGGGACAGGAATGACCACTGGGTGGAGCCTTTATGTTAAAGGTAGTGACAGCAAAGAGAGCGAGACAGAGCAGAGAGGAAGGGAGGGAGTGGAGAGGAGCGGGTGAGGTATTGAGTAAGGCTCCTTTTCTAAATGGACTGTGTCAGTGCGCTGTGAGCATGCTGGCTGCTGATAGCTGTACTGTACAGTGGAGGAAACCCGGCAGTATCTCTCTTTTCTGGATGGAGGAGCGGGCTCCTTCTCTCTTCCTCTTGTCATGCGGACGTCCGGCTTGCCTGTGTTGAAACACAAGGCTGATGGAAGAAGGAAAAGTTGGAGTTTTTTTAATAGTAAGAAGGAGAGAATAGAGAAGAGGAGCTTTCTGGAAAGACACAAAAAACTGACAGTTTGGAGGATTTCTCAAACAGGTTGGCACTTCAGTTAACTCGTATGTTTTTAGATTGTACGTTTGTTTGTTTAGCTTACTCATTCACATGTTTGCTGCCATGCTGGATCTTGGTCAGTTTTGACGGACTTTACATCCGCCTCAGCCTGAGTGTGACTGTATAAAAGGTTAACTCAGTGAAGCCAAACGTTATGCAGATGAAAAACAGCAGTGATGAGAATCATAGAAAGCGCTAGTAGTTTGTGTCCGCTGTGCTGTTTGTCATCCCCGCATCCCCTGCCTGTTTGTGTTTTTTAGTAATTGAAGCTAATGGATCTCCTGGAGCTCACTTGATTGAGTGCTAATGCAGCAGGCCAATGACTGGGACATGCAGTGCTGTCAGTGAGGGCGAGCTGTGTCAACATCATATATCTGAGCAATGAAAGTGCATCCAGAGGCAAAGGCTTTATGGCTGAGTTTTTAATGCCTTGTGGCTACAAGGATGGTTTCAGGAAGCTGGGATGAATAAATGTCAAGCCTGGATACAGACAAGGATGCTTAAACCATCAGTCCCCCTGCCTGGGCCTTGTTGAGGAATGTCCTAAGAGACCACATGCAGACACAAAGGGAGAGCTGTGATCGTCCCACTGCTCTTCCCACTGTCTCTGTGTTCTCCTGCCATTCACTGTCCCACGCCTCCCCAGCCAAACACAGGGCTCCTTCTCTTGGTGTCTCCCCCTCTTCAGTCTCCCCTCACCTCCTCCAACGCTTAAGCCAGGTCCGGTTTGGATTCTTTGTTGGATTTCTTTTTAAACTACAACTGGTTTTCAGTCTGGATCAGGAGGTCAGAAGTGAAGAAGTTCTTTTGGGGATGGTGGCCCACATTAAAGACCGGCATACCTTCACAGACCTTGCTCAGCTTTGTTACAAGCTGGCTGGTTCAGAAGCTGAAGCTGGATTCATGTGTGTGTTTGTGTTTTCAAATATATATGATGGAGAGTTCCCTTGGGATTTACCGTAGTAATGAGATTCAGTCTCAGATCAGAGATTAGTGGATGAGACATTCAGGTTCTAAATCACCTTTCGTTGTTCAAGCAGCAAACAGCAGGAAAGATCAGACAGCTTAGCGCCACTTGAATAGACCTTGATGTACTTCTGTATGTGTTTTTGCCCATCCCAACTCCCAAAATCGATTGTTTATGTGCTAGTGTTGTGTGCTGAATCTATTAAACCTCATCATGAAGTGGACTGCTTCTTGTTACTGCTGCTGCCCTTATTGGTTTAGGCTATGGGT
This sequence comes from Notolabrus celidotus, assembly GCF_009762535.1. Taxonomy (NCBI): domain Eukaryota; kingdom Metazoa; phylum Chordata; class Actinopteri; order Labriformes; family Labridae; genus Notolabrus; species Notolabrus celidotus. Next base: position 14,113,745 of record NC_048291.1, read on the forward strand.
CGATTGATTGTGGCCTGCAGGGACCTTGAGGTTGTGTTTTAGCAAGTTTAAAGGGAACTGTCAATGAAGCTGTAAGGACAAAGGCCGTACAGCAGAAAAAAACACACTTAAGGAACAGGGGAGGGGAGGAGGGCTGGACAGAACTGATGCCTGCCTGTTGGAGATTAGATTGGCTAAAATCAAAGAAAATATGATAGCGGAAGAAGATGAAGGCCAATCAAGGTAATGGAAAGTGTGTGAGGAGCAAGCGGATGATGTTTCTCCTGAAGAAGCGTAGGAAAAAAGGATGTGGACACAGTGGATGAGACTTCACGCAGGGAGCAATTTCTTCTAATAGTGTCATTCATTTGCCTTGATCAGTATATGCACTTCATCAAAATGTAATCACGCAAAGGCACATGGCTGCAGAAATTGATGTGTATCTGTTTGCATATTCCCTCAGTCAGCAGATTGTCGGCAGCTCCACTGTGTAATTATATTCACTGATGTCTTCATCCACTCCTGAGTGGGACCAACTCCACCTTTGTTAAAGAGCCTATACTGAGATTATGCTTTGACAACAGGATGTAGATGCAGTGGATTCATCCTCTCCTAGGTCAGATTAAAAAGAGACATTACAATCCAGATCTGCCTTTGGAATGAATCTATACGTCTACCTCGTGAACCTGTCCGGTAGCTGTGTCTGTAGGTGAGAAGCTTATTTAGTTAATTTGATATTTTGAGTCCTCGTGTGCAGAGAAGACCAACTAAATTGGGTCACATCTGCAGGGAGGGGGGAATTCTAATTTCCTTTTTTTTCCAAGGAGAGTTCTTCAGTGATCTGGGTGGAAATGAGACGTCTGCCTCTTCAGCCAGGATGGCAATCAGGATGTGTATTAGTGGCTCCGCCGCTGTGGGAGAGGGAGCTATAATTGGTATCTCCCTTGATGTACCTCCCTGGTGCTCCCGATGACCCAGCCATCTCTAAAACTGCTGTACCCGTATAACTTAAAGAATGAGAAGAGTAAGACTTCCGTGGTGATATAGTAAAATTAAATGGGATTCAGGGTTAAATGAAAGATTAGGTGAGTTTAAAACATTATAAGAGCTCCTGCAGAGTCTTTCTGTGGTTGTGAAGGGGACAGGGATGCTTCAGTTCAGGAGTACAGTACATGATTATAGATAAGGGAATGAATTGGGTGTTTGAGTCATGAATTTTGGGTTAAAAAGCACTCAGTAGTGAGGGCCAGGCAAAGCTCAGATTATACTATCCTATTTTGGGCGAAAGGCATAGTATCTGTGCCTTAACAAGAATATTATTATAGCTCTCAACCAGCTTACTGAGACAGATTTTTTTTGTCCCACCTTATTTAGCAAAAACGTTGTCCACCATCATTGTTGGTGTGAGGGAAAGATCTAGCGCTGCTGGAAAAACAGTCATGTAGAAGTGACGTCATGATGTGGTGGCTCTTACACAGGCTCAAGCAAGTGGAAAAACAAACTGGTGCTGAGTTTGATCGCAAGTTTAACCAGCTCCGAATGAGCGCGAGCACCAGCCCCGGAACTACAACCAGGTTTGCGTTGGTCGAAAAGGGGGTAACACTAGCTCGACTAGAAGTTAGGTTGCGTTCAGCCCAAGCGGCAACCTCCAATGTGGAAGTGCTAAAAACTGCAGTTCATCGAATATCCGCTTGAGGCTGGCTCCGGAAGTACTGGAATCCACATACACACCAGTTCAAAAAAGACAACCTTTACAGCAGAAATAAACATGTTTACAGCCTGGTACAAAGGACGAGTATAGTCTGGATAGCTCATTTCTCCATCAGCTCACACTGTACAGGGGGTGAATTGTTTTCTAACGAGGCAATTTCGAAGTTATTGAGATTACGAGTCTTCCAATGAGAGGCACAGCTGACTGACTGACTGACAGGTAGGAACACTGTAGCGGTTGGCTAGGAGGTTCAAAGCCCGCCTCTTTACGTCACAATCGCTCCACAGCAGCAATATGGCTGCCGTCGCCGATTGGCTTCAAAACAGCGTTTCAGAAAAGATGGGTGACGTCATGCATACTACGTCCCTATTTTACAGTCTATGTTATCAATATGAAAAAAATTTGCAAGTTTGTTATTGTTTACATACTTATGATAATATCAATCGTCCTTCTTATAACTTGGGACTTTGATTCTATTTTATTCTAACAAAACCTCTCTTCACATTTTACTGCACTGGGATTCAGCCCTCTACAAAACACTCGTTTTCACACCTGCGTGAAAACATACTATGACAACAGGTTGAGACCGCAACAGGTTTTTATAAACTCAGCAAATAGACTTGTAGGTTGCAGTTGTCCATATACATCATTCTAAGATCATATGGTGTTTGGCATGGCATGCTTTGCAACGTGACTGTTGCACATGGCCATATCACAATGCAAGGAATGAACAGAACGTTGTGCAGCCTTTGTAGAAACTGAATAAACCTATTTATTTGGGAATAACATTTCTGCCGTGAATTAATAGATTCAGTCTGAATATCAGTCTGTTCAGTTTGTGTTGAAACAAAAGCACCTTGTTCCGTGGGGGGACAAACTGTGTCTCTGGGCGTAAGCGTGTGGGTGCTGCTGTGTGTGTGTGCAAGTGTATCTGACTGTACCCTAATTTGTGTGCACGACTTCACTCCTCCATGTCCTCGTGCATGTGATTCCTTTAAATATCCTGATATCCAAGCAGCGTGACTCCCTGAAGGCGTGAGGATGTGGGCGGCCCCTGTTTCTCTTTTAGCCTGTGGAATCCACTGCAGGCTTGCCCCGGTCAGGTTGATGGGCCTTCTGCTTCTGAGAGGCTCCTGAAGTCTGATATAGACGGAGCAGTGAATCTGAATGTTTTGAATATGGAGAGAAGAACAACACCGATCAGCTTTTACTTTTCATCCTGATGTGTCAAACGCTGCATTAGCAAGAAAAAGAAACTATTGAATTTGTCTCATTAAGATAATTCTCCTGTACTTGCTGAGAAGCTGACACTCTCCATCCCTCTTTCTTTGCCTTACTTGACCCGTCTGTCTTTCATATTTCCTGTTTTTGATGACAGCCTCTTTTTCTTTACCCATCCAAGTGCAGGAGTTTTACTGAATGACAGCCAAGCAACGCTGCCAGACTGAAGGGAGACGAGCAGCTCTCAGCATTTACTTAAGTGGATGGTTTTCCCCCATCACTTGCTGTGTTCTGGGAAATGACACCCACTTGGTGCCTATCTCTAGTACATACATGGGTGGGGCCTTTCCCTTCACCGTTGTTGCTTGATCACTTTGGATGGAGTCAGTGTTGCGGTGAAGTGTGTACCTGATTGGCTCCTTGTTGAGTCTGATCATGGCGTGACGTGGTGTCTTTCCTGGCCTGTAATTGCAAGACCTGGTTTTCATCACGCAGTTGGATACTGATTTTTTATAAGGCACTTTGGTGTGCTCTTGAAGGAGACAAGTGATTAGACGATCTCCATTCTCAAATGACTGCTGCCTTGCTCTTTCTGCCTCCTCTTCAGGGTCAAATTATAGCTCTTTTCTGCAGCTCTTGTCAGTCCTTCACTTTGTGGTCCTCCTCTCAGCCAGGAATGCTGTGGTTTTGTTGCGTTGGGTGCTGCTGTCCTGTTTTTTTGTCCTGTGGCTGGCTCTGGCGTCCTGCAGCCGCCTAACCTGACATCATATTTTCAGAGAGAGTAATGGACTTCTCCTTAAGCTTGTCATCCTGTTACTCTTGTTTTGCTGTTGAACGAAGCCTACTCTGATTTCACTGTGTGACATTTACTCATCCTTTAGGGGACAGAGTCATAAATCCAAGAACATCAAGTCTCTCACCTGTCGGCACGCATTCAGTTCATGTGCATCTCAATCTTTAGCAAAATACATTTACCCCCAGTATAAGCTGTTCTTCTTAATATGTCTACAGTCTACTCCAAAGAAAAGTTTGTGGAACTATTCCTTTTGCTCCATTTAAATCAGAAACGTTGTACATAGCTGACCATAGTTTCCATGGGTACCCTGAACAATTGGGATGCTTGTAGCTGGTTTGCCCAAGATGCTGTAGGCTGTGAGGTATGATGTGTGAAAGGTCAACCTGGCTTGTTGGAAAACAAGACACAAGAACAAGAACACAACAGGGCTTTGTTTAGTGTGGCTCCTGTTTTAGGTCTATTGTTTGTGTGTGTAGCATTAGCAGACATTCTGCTCAAGGTCATGAGTTGCCTCAAGACGTTAATGTCAGCACACCCTCTGTTATAACATACATGTGCTCTGCAGTGCAGCATGTTTAGGATGTCCATATTTAGGATTTGATATTTGGATGAAACTTTCTTGAGTTTATGATTATTAAAAAGAAATAAAGCTCATAGTTCCTGCATGGTTGGCTTCGTCCTCGCTTTATTGATTGCTGTTCCAGATGTTTTCACAATTGATCACAACAACTTAACCTCTTACTCATGCACTGCCCTCCAGAACTCTTTGAGATAGGAGGACGCATATTTCGGAATTAAAAGAGCTTGAGAGTAAACTGAATTCTCTCTGCCAGCTGCCCTGAACAAAGTGTGTAATGTGTAACTGAGCAAATAATTGTCAAGAGTGTGTGCTATATGTGTAAAAGGACAACTCTGAACAATGTCTGTCCTAGAGCAGAGTTAACGTTTTTTTTAAAAGACTGTGGACTAAAGTCAGAGAAAGAAGATTGCTCTCAGGATAGAGAACTGTAGAATGGGTAATTAACAACCTTGTGTTGAAGATTCCTCTGTCCTCGGCTTACTCGGCTCTGTAACCATTATCTTGTTAACCATTTGCAGACTTCAGCCCAGCCATGACCTCTTTAACCTCTGAACCCTGCTGCTGAGGTAATGAGGTAAGGAGGAGAGGTCACACGAAAGGGCTTCTGCTTGGCCGCTGGGGAATCAGAGTAAAGATGCTGAGTGACAAAGATGGCCACACAACGTAAACAAAAGCAGCAGAATCTAGAGGAGAGTTTGCAATGAGCAACTGTGGTACAATGAACTGTGGTACATGGTTTGAATGCAGATGAATAAAACAAAGAGATTATTTCTGACAGTAACACCCTCCAACATAGATTTGATTCAATCAGACTTATATTGCCATCTTTTAGAAAAAGTCAGTGTTCAATAACTGAGTGATTCTGTAATGAGGAGAGAGTAAAGGTCCATTCAGGGCAGTGCTTATGTGGATGAAACAGGGATTGTGCTAGGGCTGCTGTTAGAGTTAGAGTGCTGATACTAAATGTGTCCCTTTTTTCTGCATGGAGTGCAGGTAGAGGATGCACACACACTCAGACACACAAACCCATTGTCCATCAATCAGGACATTGCTTGCCTGTCAGTCCTGGACACAGACAAAGCTAATTATAACAGCCTTTTTGTGAGTGACAGGAGGAGCGGCAGCACTTTGAGACCTGTCATGTTTGGCGTCTCTTGATGCTCAGTGCTGCACAGCTGACCTGAGCAGGTTCATTTAGGCTTCACCTTGCTACTTTCAGCTTGGTAAACGGTTGATGTGGATGTTTGTGCTGCTGTCCAATGTTTCCTCCCACAAAACACCTTCTCTTACTATGTCACTATGGGGCAGATACCACCTCATCTGCATTGTGCATTCAATAACTTCTGATATGAAAGAAAAATGTAGTTCTGGACACAGAGGTGCCTTCAGGGACACGACTCAGGGGGGCAGATATGCATGGAAAAGGGTAAGGGTGCATTATATTTTTGGTGCCGATGTCCTAACCCTTCATCTTCTCCTCGTCTCTCTGCAGTGCCGGAAGACCTCACTCCAGAGGAGCAGCAGGAGCTGGAGAATATCCGCCTGCGCAAGCAGGAGCTGATTGAGGACATCCAGGTAAGAACAAATAGAATTTAGAGCTGTTGTGGTGTTAATTGTCATACACATACAGTGAATAGATCAAAAAATTAAAGTTTCTTTGTTTTTTGACCTACAATGTCCAGACAGTTGGCTCAGTTCCACTGCCCTAAGCTGAAACTGCAGCTCCTCTACTTTTTGATCAAACATTTACCTTTCATCCAGTTTCTCTTTTCCAAGGAGTGTTTCAAACATTTGACCCTAATTGGAATGTGAGGTATTTCCTGCCAAGTGCTCACATCTTAATCAAACCCTGCCTGTATAATGTTTAGTTGTGATCTAGATCAACATCAACACATACCTCTATTCATGCATACATCTTATCTTCTTCTGTTGTTGTTGTTTTTTGTTCAAATTAGGTTTTTTAAAGGGTGTGATTATAAAATAAGTCAAGCAAATGATTCTGCATTCCAACTAAGTAGGATTATGCTCTTATGAGGAATGTGCTCATGAAGCTCATGAGGAATATCCCGTGTGTACTCTCTGATTTCCAAAGAGAGCCAGGAATCAAATCAGCTCGGCCAGATTTCCCTAAAGTGGTTTGTTTGATTCCTGTCGCTAGCCCGTGAAAATGTTTTCACCTTAACCCCTGAAGCAGAGCTGTTTATGAAAGCTTGCTGCACAGGTTGCTTTGTCACTCAATAACCAACCCTGTAAGTGGATGACACACAGGGGGTGAAAGACCATCATGTGCTTGCGTGAAAAGCTGGCCTCAAGACAAATCTTGGAGGCGTGATCGGACACCCTCTCTTTTATGAGCCTGGGCCACCATCGCAGCCCCTCCCCGCCTCTGGCCACCACTCTCCCTCCTCTGTAGTCTTTACACCGACCCCTCTTCTTCTCGCCTCCTACAACCCTCCTCTGCTCAGTCCGCATGTCAAGGCCCCCCGACCACAACCACCCGCTTTTCTGTATGAGCAAGCCTTTGTTTGCAGAGGCAAGCATCCGAGGAATGTGTTGTGATTGCGCAGGCCTTGAAAAACACAGATGTCCCTATGTGGTTTGGACAATCGTGAGTCGGTGTAAAATGATACCCTAACACTTCAGCTGGAGATGTATGGAGAAGATGCGTGATTGTAACCTTGACTTTACGTTTAGCATTGACGTTTCTCATTGTCTGTGTACAAGCCTTCACTCATTCAACAGTCAGTTATTCCACATATTCATCACCCGCTCCATTCTGCAGTGCCCTTACTGCGCCAGACTGGCACCAGCAACCCTGGCGGGATCAACTAAATCTGTCTCTAAGGCTATTAATCACTATAAGCCACTCAAAATATAATCCACTTTTACGCTTTCTTACTCCATTTGTATCGAGGTTATCCCTGAATGTCCTCCTCCTAATTAAATTCAGCATGAGAGGATTGTAGAGGAGAGCACACACATACAAACAACATTTTTGATATGGTCACATCGATCCGTTTTGAGGTAAAAGGGAACCGAAAGCTGAATTTGTAGTGGTGTGGAAAGTTTTTAGCTGATCAGCAGCTATAAAAGTGTCTCTGCTCTCTTTGTGGCGTTGATGGCTTTGATGAGAGTGTTTACTGTATGTGACAAAAGGCCATCTGGCTTACAGGCAACAGAGGTGATTCAGAGATGACAGCCTCCTCCCTCTGCACTGTTTAATGAGGCCATTGTGTGTTATTATATTAGTAATTTGCAAGTTGTTTCTGTAGCTCACACCCTCCTGCACCTCCGGGTGTCAGGAAATTTGTCATCCACTGATTAACTAATTCTCACGTCATACTCTGACATCTCAACACCAACGTTTCTGTCTTTTCTGCAGCGGCTGAAGGATGAGATAGCAGAAGTGACGAGCGAGATCGAGAACCTGGGTTCCACTGAGGAGAGGTAAGAGAAAAGGGACCAGATGCTTTTCACCCACACACAATATTCCCCTCCTGCTTTGCCTAAATTTGCGTGCTGCTTGCCTTCTATTAACTTAGCAAATGAAGCTGTCAATTATTCATGTTTGATGGCTGATTCAGACTTTCTCGTCACACAAAAACATCCCCAAATTGGGTATGCTTTTAAGGCAGTTTAAATGTTTCATCAGGCCCACCCCCATGATGGGAGGCCTCATTGAATAATGCAGTGGGTGTACGGGCAGAAGCAGACAATGGATGCTCCCGGAGGACGAGTGCTTGGGTTCGGTCTACTCAAGTGGATAGGGATCCCATCAGCTACCAAATAATCCTAAACCACTTCCTCCTGGATCTAAAACCCATTAAGGGTCGGAGCACCTCCTCGTGATCAAAGTTTACAGTGATCATAGGAGAAAGTAAGTTGATAGCCTTTGCCGTCAGCCCCGCAGAGAGTTGAGTGTTGGACTTTGGCAGACAAAAGCCAAAGGAATGCTGGTGTGAGTAAATCAGTGGGAAGATGTGGTGACCTCTCACCGGCTGGGGATGGAGATGTAACCATGGTGATGGCGGACACTTGGATTGCACTGGGACCCTTGAATAACTCAAGGCCTGAGAAATTAAATGGTCCCATATGCATGATGTTAAACTCTTAATCACAATTTGTCATGGCTGTAGAGGGGGAGTAAAGGTTGGCTTCTGCCAGCCAATTGAAATGTTAATGGAAGAGTTACATTCAGAAAATGAAGTGTAGTACATTTGTTGAAATAGTCCGAGCTTTTATCTGTTAAATCCACTGATGGGTAGTGGGTTTGTTGACAATAGAGCAATATTCAAGTTGTTTATTAAGCAAAAGCTATGTTCTATGTCTTCAAGACTTTATGTTGAACTGAATAAAAACCACTGTTAGTTATAGATTCAAGAAAGCTTTATTTATTGCCAAGTGAGCTCAAACGCACAAGGAATTTGAAATAAAAATAATATCTGTACAAAGAAAGGCAAAGAAGTACTTTAAAGACATGACATAAGTCAAATAGACATGAAATAAGATAATAGAGTTGGTCACATGATAAACCCCTCACCATGATCTACATTCTGATGTTACAGGAAAAATATGCAGAGGAATAAACAGGTGGCCATGGGCCGAAAGAAATTCAACATGGACCCCAAAAAGGTAGGTAAAAGCTACTATAAAGGTTTGACCCACTTGTTCTCATAAGCAGGTTATAACCTGGGGCCCTGTCCTCTTTCGTAGGGGATCCAGTTCCTCATCATGAATGACTTGCTGAAGAACACTAGCGACGACATTGCTCAGTTCCTCTACAAGGGCGAGGGCCTCAACAAAACTGCCATTGGAGATTACCTCGGAGAAAGGTCAGAATGAAAATGGACTTATTGGTTTTTCCCTGTATCTAACCCGCCTCCCTTTCACGCTCTCTATTATCTCTCACCAGCACCCAGTCTTGTGGTTGATAAAAGCATCGAAGAGCGTATGCATATTTTCCGCATTGCTCCATTTCCTCTCGGTCAGACACACGCCCATCCTTTCCCAAACAGACGTTATTGGTCCCACATTTAGATGATCCTCTCAGACGATGACCGTTACTCCACAGCCTCCATCTGTCTTTGATTATCTCACTCATTCATGAGTAACACACACGAGACACTCACAGATCAGGAATGCACATGTTTTGAGGATATAAGATTGAACTTGGGAGCTTCCACCATTCCTGTAAGGGTCAACATATAATACAGGAAATATTAATGGACCTGATGTATGCTATTCACTGCTCAGGGACTGAAGGGCAGACAGTGTTACAGCCAGGGTGTGGTCTGAGAGGTCAAACCAGGAAATGGAGCTTCGGCTGTTGATGGATGCTTTCACTTAATTGTTATTATCTCTCCAAGTGTTTCTGATTCCGAAAGGAGGGGCCGAAGCAGTCTTGGGGTTTTGGAGATCTGATTGGTCACTCGTCCACAGGGAATGGTTGTGACTAGATATGACTAAGTCAACGAGAGCTCCTTGGAGCTGTCCCATGATCCCACAGGGCAGATCATTCACTCTGAAGGTTACAAAGGTCGGGAATGATGTCATGATCAAGATCGGATGATTAGCAAAAGGGGGTTGGGACGACTCCTCAGACTTTATCAGACTTACCAAGACAATTTGAGCAAGATTACACTCAGAGCTGAGTTATTTGAAATATACTATTTGGGCCTTTAGTTAACTACAACAGCATGTCTTTGAAAGTATCATTCCGTATATTTGCTGGTCTTAAGGAGTTCAGCAAAGTCTATGAATTACCACAAGTTATGTCACACGAATCAAGCTCTGTAGCTGCTGAAGACTTACATGAAATAAATAAAAGGCTACATGAGCCGCTGCTGGCATCTCAAAGAAGACTCTTTAAAAGAAGTCTGTAGTTTCTATATAATCATTATATTCTGCTCTAGCGTTTTTGTCCTTCTGTCTTATTAACCAGTTGACAATTTCCATGTTTTGTTTTCTGAAGGGATGATTTCAATATCAAAGTCCTCCATGACTTTGTGGAGCTACATGAGTTCACAGATCTCAACCTGGTGCAAGCCCTAAGGTAAGAGCAATCACCTCCATGACGCTTCCCTTCTGTTTATTTTAAAGTAAATCCTGTGTGATTTATTTAATAGTCAATTTTTGTAAGAGTCATCTAATTTGGTCAGTTTCATGTTTTAACACCAAGCCGTGTCCCGTCACAGGCAATTCCTGTGGAGTTTCCGGCTACCAGGAGAAGCTCAGAAAATCGACAGAATGATGGAGGCCTTCGCTCAGCGCTACTGCACGTGCAACCCTGGAGTGTTCCAGTCCACAGGTAGAACCCACATGCCAGACATTCTGACAATGAGGGTTGTCATAAAAAGACATGAAGTCATTAATGTATGAAAGTGAAAAACAGGATGACATTAGCTTCACAAAAAGATAAATACAGACTTGATTTGCATTTTTGATGTATTTATTCCTGAATTCTTGACTTTCTGCCTGTATTATCAGTTCATATTACAGTCACATTAAATACACATTCAGTACAGTTAGGAGTATAGAATTTAATAATTATATAGGGGCCTTTCTAAATAAGCTCTAGCTCCCTGATTCATCTACTTTCTCATGTTGCACTGAGATCTAATAGCATGTCAATGCATTTCATATCTAAACTGCTTTATTTAGCAGACACAAAGTCTGCTGAGAGGATGAGTGTCTGGCTTTTGGGGAAATTATGGCCATAGCAGACAGACGACTACTGTTAACATGGATGCAGATGGATGTGAATTATGCATGCACAGCCTAACAGGCCAGATAGAGTGCTGCTGTGTCAGCCGTGTACTAGCAGCGTTGTCTTTTAGAAAAACACACACACAGTAGAGGGCACATCCAGAAACACACATGCACACTTAGCTGCCCACGCTCAGCCTTTTTCACTCCTACCCACTCTCCTCACTAACGAAGCTTCGCCTATCTGTTCCTTTCTGCTAGACTGTGGTCCCCTAAGTGCCGGCCTTTCAGCTCAGCTAATTACATTCATATTTAAACACTACATTAACACTGGCAGTAGTTTGACGACAACAGAAACCTTTTGTTGTCTCACAAAGCCATCGCTCTCTAATGGTGTGATCACTGTTGCTTCATATGTGTGTTTCAGACACTTGTTACATCTTGTCATTCGCCATAATCATGCTGAACACAGCCTCCACAACCCAAATGTGAAGGACAAGCCTACTGTGGAGCGATTTATCTCCATGAACAGAGGAATCAACGACGGAGGAGACTTACCTGAAGACCTGCTCCGGGTTATATGTCTTTATTTGCTCCTTTTTTACATACTTTACGTTGAGTTTTCATTTTCTAATCTCAAACCCCGCTCTGCATTCACTTGTAGAATCTGTATGAGAGCATTAAGAATGAGCCTTTCAAAATCCCAGAGGATGACGGCAATGACCTCACACACACTTTCTTCAACCCAGACAGAGAGGGCTGGCTGCTAAAACTGGGTGAGTGCCGCTGGACCACACATGTTCATAATGAATCTCCTCAGTGTGTCGATAAGATAACTTTGTGTTGATTTTTTTAAAGCGGCACATGTTGGTAGATTGTCTGAACTCTGAAAATCAACTTCCATTCAGTGATAACCGGTGTCTCCCCTAAGAGGTCAAAAAAACCTGTGTGGGTGTGTGTGTGTGTGTGTGTGTGTGTGTGTGTCTGTGTGTGTCTGTGTTGTGTGTGTGTGTGTGTGTGTGTAAAGGTGTGTGTGTGGTGTGTGTGTGTGTGTAAAGGTGTGTGTGTGTAAAGGTGTCTGTGAGAACGTGTGGATAGGTGTCTGTGAGAAAGTGTGGATAGGTGTGTACTCATTCAACCCACGATATCTGAAGACATCTCTGTCTGCTTTTATGTATTATGAATGAGGCCGGGTAGATCCGACATCACATGTTGAGGCCTTTGAATTATTAAGAACTGTTCATATTCATACACTCACATGAACAAATGTAGACTTTCAAAGCATGTAAATCAAATATATATGTAAATCAAATATACAACATACTTTACATACATAAAATCTGAAAGGTACTCATTTTGATGGCATTTTCCCTCTTAGCTGTCAAATATGAAGATTTGAAGTCAATGCTTTCCAAATCTTGTAGACTTCTTGCAGCTTTCGCATATATGTTTTTAAGAAACCATTTAAGCGTCCTTTGTGTTCCTGATATATTCCTCATGCTAATAAATGGAATAATGGTCTTGTGACACCTACATTTCTGATTCAACATGTGCTCACACACACGTATCTGTATCCTGCTAACATCTTATGGGACCAAAACTCTTTAATCCACAATCGTTCTACAAGCAGAAAAAGCTGAACCCTGGACTCCTGAACTCTTCATCCTGTTTTCTCTGAGATCTCTCTCTGTTTGTACGGATTCACAATGAATTTACTTGAAAAAAAAAAAACATGGACACTGCTACCAAAAATGAATCCTCCAATCACTGTGAATCTTTACAACCAACTACACTAAGGTAGTGAAAGATTACTCTGTCTCCAATGACCTCAAATTGGAAGACTGGAGTAAAGCAATCAGGGTGAAAGGTAAATTAACTGACGAACCAGAAGTGGAGGCTGTATTTAATGTAGTGCTTTACAGTATCTGAGTCGTTGAGTAGGACTCCCTCTTGTGGACTGATGTAATACCAGCAGATGTAAAAGCTGCTGAAACTCAGTATAAACTGAATTCCTTTAAAGTACTAAAGAAAGCTGTAAAGCAGTGCATCAAAGCCTCTCTGGAACCAGATTAAAGGACTGTGGTGCAATAATTCCTTATCATTTAATTTGATTTTTTTGTTGTTTTCTTTTCCTCTTCGTTTGTTTGTTTGTTCCCATGATTTTGGCTGTTGTCTTTCCTCAGGAGGTATGTACACCTGTTCTTCCCAAATGCTAGTCCATCTCTCAGCTCTCAGGTGCTTTTGGTGGTCCGCCATGCTTTTGTTCCTCTCCTCATATTTTAAAGGGGTTTTCTGTATTTGTTTTCGTCTGTGGATTATTTTTATTTTGATCTCTTGTCTCTCCATCGACTCATTTGAGCTTCAGATGTTTGTCTGTTCAGTCTGTCATTGAGACGGTGGTTCCTCCGCACTCTTTATCTCTCTGGGTGGTTGTCAAGCAGGTGCCACCCCCGTGGCCTCGGCTCAGAGAGCTGAAGCTTTGTGACCACTGCACTGGGCACCTGACCCTCCTCTCTCTATGCTGTGGTGGTCACTCTCTTTGATCTCTGATTATTTTGGAAGCTGCATTATCCCTTTTTACCATACAGTGAGCACAACAAAGGACTTTTCATCATCTTTCCAAATTGATCATGAACCCAGTTACCCATTGGCTGATGGTTGTTTGCTCTCTGGTTGCATGGAAATGGAATAATGGACCTTTTCAACAATGTGGCTCTGCTCTTTTTATCTTGTGCTGTTAATGGATCGGAAAGGTTACAGTGTGCCTGTGGCCTGGTGTGATGCTGAGCCGGACCGGACCAAACTGTGGGAGAAACCCATGGGCAGAAGAGTGTGTCCAAACAGAATCATGTTACATGCATTAAAAGTGCACATAGTGAGAACTTAGACTGTCCATTCTTGTCATTTGCGGGGCTTAAAAACTAAAAGCCCTGTTTTGGTGAAAAAGATGAAAAGGATGACTCTAAATATCTGGATATGATTTCCAAGAAGACCTCTTCTCGCCCAGCCTCCCACAGTCCTGTCTTGCATGGGTGCCTCCCTCCACCCTCCACTCAGCTCCACTCCGGCTCTAGCACCGCCCCACACACCTCTGCAACAATCTGCTGGGACGTCCTGCCTCGTCCCAGACATTCTTGCACAGGAGGAAATCAACTCTCTTTTTTGGAGAAACAGGAACTGACACGGCCTATAAACTAAAAGCTCAAACTTCCAACCAACCCAATCAGCCGTCAGGCCAGCCGTCAGCCGTGTAATTCTGCCATCGCGTCCGTGTTTTCTGTCCGTCTGCTTTATTGTTGCAACACACTGATGAGTGGAGATGTGAAGAGGGGTCTCTCCGTCTCTACCTGTCAAGTGACAAGGGTTGATGGCGTCTGTAGATTACAACAAGCAAAGAGTGAAGTGTTTGACCTATCATGATGTCTGTGAAATGATGGGATATCATATACAGTGCCGATGCTGTTATATGATAATAAAAGTGTGCTCTTCGTGTCTGTATCCTCAAATCCTTCTCTGTCCTGTTAGATGGGTTTCAAAATGCAGCTTTTTACTAACATCGGTGGTGGGTCAGCCAAGTCTAGACAGGGCTTATCTCTTTATATCATATTTAGAAGAAGCTCATCCCCTCATACACTGGATAAGGCTTTTAAATGACTGAGGAGTTCCCTAACAAAGCCAAAACAGGAAATTTAAGTCTGAGATGCCTGTAGAGAAGCTGAGCATAGCTCCAGGCTTCCTGCCCCCCCTATTTGTTGGCATCTTATAGCCCCAGAGTGAGGCTGCCATCTGCTACTGTGATCGGGTTTCCCCTCTCAGGAAGTATAGGTGACAGAGGGGGTGAGGGGTCAGCTACAGATCAGCGAGTGCAGTGTTAACCAGAGAGCCTACAGTGGGTGTGAAAGAGAGCTTTATCCTCAGCCACTCTTCCTTTCCGTCACTGGAGCACTTTGTTTCCACATTTATAACTGTCTTCTAGTAACTTCATTTGAGTGGTTCATTACAGTCAGGGAGTGCAAAGCACATAGATCAGTATCCTCCCTATCGATCCTGGCCTTCCAGACTTACCACTCTGAGTCAGCTATTAAGGAGAGCTTCCAGACACCGAGACATTTTAATGAGACAGGGAGCTTTATTGTAAAGCATCTTCACATTTACTGCAATTAACTAAAAGTCCTTAAATCGACACATGAAAGTGGAGAGGGAATTTAGGGTTACACAGTAAAATACTCTACCAAGGGCTTCGCAGCTGTGGTGATGGTGGGCGCATGGTGCAATGGTGGATCAGGGTGAATATGGTTATGTTCTGGGTAAAGCAGTCCTCTGGAGCCGTCATCTGTCTGTCTGCCCGTATATCTGTCTGCCTGTCTGCTGCTCGACCCAATGCTTCGGTTCTCATGTCTCTCCCTTTCCTCTCGCCGAGCTTCTCTGACAGTGAGTGTTTGCTCCACAGGAGGACGTGTGAAAACCTGGAAGAGGAGATGGTTCATCCTCACAGACAACTGTCTGTACTACTTTGAGTACACCACAGTGAGTAACACTCAGCTTTGTCAGTTACACGTAAGAAGGTGCTTTTTGCCTGTTCCTGTCAGTTATGTTCTTTATTCTTCAACAGGACAAAGAACCAAGAGGAATCATCCCGCTGGAAAACCTGAGTATCAAAGAGGTGGAGGATAAGAAGCCTGTAAGTACAGCTCCCTCTACTGGTACATGCTGGGACTACATGTTCAGAGGGGAAGTAGGATTTTGGAGTCTCTCCAGAGCCTACCCACTTAAAAAAATTAGAGGCTTTTTTTTTTCAGCACAATTTGGCATTCAGAGACTAAAAATGAATCAAAATGACTCATTAAATAAGGACAGATGTCTTTGAAGGACATTTATGAAAACAACAACTTTAATCATTTTTATTCAATTTATTATAATAAATAGATGAACATTCACCCCTCACCCCTGAAAAAGTGATTACTAAATAAAAGTTGTTCACACATTCATATTTAAAAAAACAACAACTTTTTTCATGAACATTTTATCATTTGTTACTCCATCTACTTGTCTTGTAGAACTGCTTTGAGCTTTTTATTCCGGACAACAAGGACCAGGTGATAAAAGCGTGTAAGACTGAAGCTGACGGACGCGTCGTTGAAGGCAACCACACCTTTTACAGAATCTCCGCCCCCACTGCAGAGGAAAAAGATGAATGGATGAACAGCATCAGGTAAATGTTCCTTCCCTTTAACTTTTTAAGGCACGGTGTGACCCCTGCAGGCTAGGGGCTTTCTAAGTAATACTCATATTCTTCTTTATTATTATGCTTGATTTGAAGGGGTGAGCATGCCAAGTTTGGAACTACATCCTGTACAAATTTGATTAAGTTCATATATTAACCCTTTATATATTTTGACATCTGTGCAAATTAGCTCCATCACATGTCTCCGACACATATGTATAGTGAGATGTCATTCACTGGATTCTATGAACTCTAAGCAGATGAATGGACATGTAATTACAGTTAATGAAGATAATTTTTTAAAATTCATTCACAGTGTAAGTGTGGCTTATCCTAAAATTGGTTCATTCATGTTAACGTAGATGTTCCTGTGTGAGCCATACTGGCCAAATGTATAGCTGCTTTTTCACCATTATGACCACAAGAAAAGAAAATAAGGATCGCCACAAATGACATGCTAGTG
The DNA here is from genome assembly GCF_009762535.1 of Notolabrus celidotus. Lineage (NCBI taxonomy): Eukaryota > Metazoa > Chordata > Actinopteri > Labriformes > Labridae > Notolabrus > Notolabrus celidotus. The sequence continues at coordinate 14,130,424 of NC_048291.1, forward strand.
AAAAAGGAAAAAAAAAAATCCATTGCCAATAAAAAAAACTGTCGCAGGTAAGTTTTGTCATCCTCTGCTTACCTCTTCCCCGAGCACATAGCTGCCTTAAGGTCCACAAAGTACAAAATCAACAGATGCAGAGAGCATAGAGGTCCACCCCGTCAGTCTCTGAGTTTATTACAGAGCGAAAGTATGGAAAATCGCCTACTCTTCCACTCCCTCACAGTCACAAGGACGGTTTAGGTACCGAAACATGGTATCGTTTGGTTTTTATGTGAATCGGTACTCGGTACCCATCCCTACTTGGGGGTCTGTGCCTCTCAACTTGACCTGCAGGCTGAGAGCTCAATTACCGTACTGTAGCTAGTAGGAGTGCAAACTCCCGATAGTCAAAACAAACAGAACAAAAAGAGGAACAGCTGCACAGAAACTGCAAGTTGGAGACATCCCTGATCACAAGAGACATCGCCACGCATGAAGACATTTTAAACTTCTTTACATCTCTGAGAGAGTTCAAAACTTCACTGGAAATGTCTTGGAAAATTATCTCTGGAAAAGAGTGGGAACCCTGAATAAAGGACAAAATATTTAACCAGGGAAGTACTCGTGTATCAGCTGAGTGTTGTCACAGCTGATTTCAGCTTACTGGCACAAAACTTGGCACTAATTTTAAATAATGCAGCATAGACAGAATACAGACATCTAATGAAGGACAGGAGGTCTGCCCAAAGTCCATATTCACTCTCTCTCCTTTTAGGGACACATTGTAATTCAGAGTGTGATGTTCTCAAAGAAGTAGACAAGCAGTACCAGTGACGTTTTCCTTTTGGGTTTGCCAACAGAGCTGCCATCAGCAGGGATCCTTTCTACGAGATGCTGGCAGCCAGGAAGAAGAGGGTGTCGTCCATGAAGAGGCACTAAACCACTCAACACTTCAGACGTTGCACTTGACAGAGCGGGGGTGTCAGGTATCTGCACACCCGTCTGGGTCGGAGCAGAGGCCACGGTGAGGTCTGCCTCAGACCTCTCCAGGGATTCTCTAGGATACAAATAGACCTGGCTTTTGGACTGACAGGCCAGAAAAACAGGAAGCATGCTGTGGTTTCTAGATAAGAGTCAGGGTCAAAACCTCCTCTAACCTCCTGTCTGAATGTGTCTGTTTCTCTCTCAGCTTTGTGTGTGCTCTGTCTTTACAAGGTTGAAAAGGAATCTTGCTGTGTAACTCGGCAAAATACCCCTTTGAGAACGCTTTAAACAAACACAGATACACAACATGCATACACTCATGCTGTCTCCCGTAGCACACACCGTTAAAACTCAGCAGGTCTGACCGAGTGTGGCACAACCAACCAAAATATTCCCGCTTTCGGAAAGAAAAAGCAAAGACTTTTTCTTACGTGCTTTAGTACATTAGTCTAGTAATGTGTCTATTTTTACCAGCCTTACTATTAATTCCTCTTTTTTGTCTGTTTGCATTTGTTAAAAAAAATCTTGCCAGCAAAATCTGCTGCGATCAAGACAGTAAGGGAGGGAGAATCTACTTTGCCAACTGTTTGCTATTTTATAGAAAATGAATAAATAAATAAAACCGAAACCTCGGTTTAAATAAAGTTGCCACTCAGGAGATTGTTACAAAGATCTAAAAGTTTCCCATGTCCTTGCTGACTTGGATTTTGGTCACATCATGACAGCCATGGAAGAATGAAAGCCTCTTCTGTACCCCAGACTGAACTGTGTTTTTGTAAATGTGAACCTGCAAATGAGGGGGTCTGTTTGTCTGGACAGAGGTCTCAGTTTTGGATCTGGCTCTCACTGCTTATTTCCTGAAGGTCCTGGAGATGCATCCTGGGGGATTAGGAGTCTTTTGAAGGGGGTGCATGAGTATCAGACTGAGCTTCTTTTGAAAGACGTAAAGATATTACACCTTGCGACTCCCTTTTTTTGTCACCTCTCCATCACATTTTTGTCTTGCTCCCACCTCGTCTCAAATACAAGACCGTGGTCTGTGACTGTATGTGTGCTGCACAGTGCCTGGCGCTCTAGATGAAATGTGATGAGAAAAGCTGCTGGTTAGCGACAGTAATTTAAAGTTTTCTCTTCTAATTTACATTTTTCCTGCCTTTAACATCATTTCTTTTTGTACAGGGTCACTTTCTAAGCGGGAAAACAAATCACTATTCATTATCAGCCAGTCCAACCTCATTGATCATGTACAGTACCATGTGTTTCAGGTTGTTTATGTACAAAACATAATATATGTCATGTTGTTTTAGATGCTTTAAAATGGCACAAATGAATGCGTGGTTCATTGAAGCTATGCCTGTAGCAGAATGGGTTGTCCCCCTCCTCAGGATCCAAAGTGTGATGTGAAACAAAAATAACTACTGGGTGAAGTCTCGCCGAAGCAGTCGAGTGTCTTCTTGTCATACAGCAAACATAATGTCAAGGTACAAATCTGCAGATGCGTTTGGAGATGTGCATCAAACCATTGTCTTTTCTACTCTTGTCTACTTTTGTCTCGTCTGCCTGCTGATCTTCCCCCTCTTTTGTCCCCTGGTTCTCCTCCTCTCTGCTCTTCTCAGCGCACTATTCCTAGAGAAATAAGTAAAGATGCAAAACAATCATAATTCTAGACAGTATGCTTTATTTATCAAAGTTGTACATACTTAAATGTATAGTGGGTATTGTGTCTTCATTTCTTATTAGTTGTGTCATTTTCTTTGTAATTCTGTTCAAAATGTTTGATTGAGGTTTCTATCATTACCATTTAATCAAGCTAAAATAAAGACAAATTTGTCATAACACTGGCTCTTGAATCTCTCTCAGAACATTGATCAGCTTCAAGTGAAGTAGCAGCGTAGCTCCAGCAGGTGGCAGTGTATGTCAAGAACTGTAAGGACTACCAGCACAAACGAAGAGCTTCAACGTGCATTTTTACATTGCTTATTAATTACAGCTGAACTACAGTGTTGCCAAATCAATCCCTAATAGAGTTATGGGTTAAGTGAGGACGGCTTGTGTTATGTCAATGAATACTGAAATCTACTTCCACTGGAGGGCAGCCTTGAAATTGAATCATCCTCTGTCTGATTTGAGTGAGCTCGAACTCCAAAGTTTTTATTACCATAACCACATTTGCCATCTGTGGAAAAAAAAAAACAGGCCCAGCTTTGATTAAATCTAACCTTTATTTACAGCTTATTAACATTTCATATCTTTTCACAAGCTTGCTTTTAAAGTATTCATGGCACGAAAGTCAGGGCGGCAAGGAAAGGTCAATATTTACAAGTGAAAATGTATCATATTAAATGATGCCTGGAAAAGCAATCAATAGAAATGGCTTTTTCTCAATGGAGGGTGCGGGCTGGAACAGCAGGGCACACTTTAGGTCATCAGAATGAGAGAGAAAAAATACAGCATATATATACTTATATGTATCTTTGGATTTCTGTTGGTTGACTCATTATCGGTTATATAAAATGACTTGACAGAGATATTACCTTAATCTCAGTGGATGAGAATTCTATTTCTTCTCTCAACACAAATATGCTCCTCATATGTTTTAACCCTCCTGTTATGTTGCGGGTCAAATTGACCCTTTTTAAAGTCTATTTTGGGCAATATATGCTTTCCAAACCAGCTAAATGCAGCTTAAAAATCTGGGCAGCATGTGACAGAAAAGGTGTTGTGTTAATTTATTAACATCACTTCATAAAAAAAAAAAAAAATCAAAATGTAAAATAAAACAAAAATCTGTCATAAAAAACTATTGTACTTATATGTAGGGCTTTCCAATGTACATTAAAAAAGTTTTAACATACGTTTTAATGAAAAATGAGTGAGTTACCTTCTTTGAACCATGATCTGAAGAACACCAATGAACTAAATCTTGATTTAAATGGTTAGTAATGGCGCTAAAAATTAGATAAAAAAATGTATATTGGGATTTTTTGGGGTTTCTGACACTTTTGGATAATTAAATATGTCCCGGGTCAAATTGACCCAGGAACATTATTGCTGTTCCAGAGAAACGAACATAACAGGAGGGTTAAGTCAAAGAAAGCAGCCATTTTAGCTCACATTCCTCTGCAAGTTCTCTTTTATCAACCATAGTTTGTTAAAGATGCATCACTTCACCGTCAAACTAAGTTGAGTCTTCGAGGTCAGAGCAGGCACCATTAAGGCTTTTGAATACCTTACTTTGTACAAGTTTAGACATGTTTATCTGAGCAGCAAAATGCAAGAAAACCAGCAAGATTTCAAAGGATCTTTAACCTGAGAAAGATTAAGATCAGTTTATTATGCCTAAAGTCAAAGCTAAATGAAAAGGTGCTTCACTTATTATATTTCCCTGTCACAACATGCTCCATTTCGGGGAGAATGTGTGCAAATCATGAAAATTTAGCCCAGATGTGAACTGAAATAACACAAGAGCGAAGTGTTAGCACAACATGATTCCTGCTCTGAATTATGCACTGTGATGTTTGAGTTTTGTTTAAACAATAAAGTAGATGAGAGATTGCACATAATCATCTCTGCTCAACTGAAGTCAAACAGTATTTACACTGCTGCTGTGAAACAAGATGATAATGTCATTTTGAGAATTATATAGCAGGGCCAAGGAGCTGACCGTGACTGATGGGAAATGAGAGGCATGTTGCCACAGTGAGAAAAAAAAATAGAGAAAAAAAGTTGAGAATGTGATGTGTGGTTGAGGTGAAGGAGCAGCAGGGAAGTCTTTGTTTTTCACCATAGGCTGTTCTTCACTTCTCGTATTTCTCACTGTGCTTCTCACTACATCTTTTTTTGTACGGTTGAGGTTTGTGTGTGAGAATGTGAACGTGATATCTTGCACAGGGGGAGCGAACAATAGGAGGAGGGTGCACACGCTGTACAGAAAGTAGATCCTTAGAACAAACTGTGCCAGGAAGGTTTATCGAGGACAAATATTTCTTTCAGAATAGAGTGCCACAGCTCAGTACAGCCTACCTGAAACACCCAAGACCACAGCACTCAGTCATTCTGTAAAGTCAGGCCTGCTTTGTGAATTCTCCTCTCTGTGGTTATGCTGATGAGGAGGGAAAGGCCGGGGCTCACAGCAGCTCTCATAGGCCAGGCAGTGGGATCCTCTGTCTCCTCCAGTAAGTGGAGACATGTGAAGCCAGTCAGTCTCCAATTAGGCCCAGACTATTTCCCAGAAGCGCTGAAGGCCTCCCCCTGCCCCTCAGCCCACCGCGGTGGGAGAAGGGTGCACCCCACGATGTCCGGACCTGACCTCAGCTGGCATGAGGAGGGCCCTTTCTTGTATGGGTTCATGCAGGCAAAGAATGTTATGCTCAAACACTGTCACGCAAATATAAAAGTAGAGCAGTCTGGTGCAAACCAGTTCGCAGCTGCATAGAATTTGCTACGACAGGTTTTCTTGGTTTTTAGTTTTGCATACAAGTTCATGCAAAAAAGGGTGGTGCTTCAGAGTTTGTAATCTGGCGTAAGACGCTGTCAGTAGTGAATTGTAATAATTGTTTGGCAATTACAAGAAGATAAGCTGTCATAGAGGACCAAAATACAGCATTCAATCAGATCTCCTGTCATGTTTATAGAAAAGAACACAATACACTCACAGACACACAGGAGCCAAGTTCAGCTTCCACTCCAAAATCTTTTAAGATTCGGCATTACGCTTATGTTTGAGGTTTATATTGACTTCAGGTACAGTGTTGACAGATCTATTGCTTCTTTACTGGAAGCGCAAATCCTGCTTAAATCGCTTTAGGAATCTCCTGTTCTGCTGAGGGACACTGAATGCATCCTCGGGGCAGGATTTCTGAGAAAGGGAGTTTAAAATGAGCCACAACAAAGTCGCTCCTTCCCTTTCCCTTCCCCCCTTTCCCCTATCTCTCTCTATATATCTCTCTTTGCTCTCAGCCTGACACATGCTTATATAACCATGCAAACACTGCATTTACAGTCTATCACAGCATCTCAGTGCTATGTGTGGGAAAGAATGGTTTTTTATGTTCTGTGAATTTGAACTTATTCATTTCACTGTGCAGCACTTTGGAAAACTCTGTTGTCAAACTTCTAAGTTTGAGAATTACTTGAATAGAAATTCCTGCATTTCATGATCAAAAAACAAGCTCCTGCAAAATTAGCAGGTTATTTTTGTGTAAATTGATAAGTTTAGGCTTGTGTTTGTAATTCAACAACTTAAAGTCACACGCCTTCCCATCTGTAGTTATATTTTTTATAGAATTTCGAAGAAGCTCCTGCTTTAGGTGGCACTGACCTAGATATGAGGAGTGTTAAGGAAATGCTTAAAAACATATTATCTCCTTTTACAGTGTTTTCTGTTTAAATATAGCACACAATCTTTTATGACCTAGCAGTAAAAGATAGGCAGTCTTGTGAAGGTGATAAAGTTCGTAAAAGTCATTTGACAGTAACAATAGTTCCTGGCATTGTTAGCTTCCGTCTAAGAAATGATGCAGCCTCCACAAGTTTAAATCTAAGTATTTGTTCCTGAATGTAATCAGGTCAAGGAATTGAATTTGACTGAATAGAATTGAGTAGAGAGATAGGCGCTGTCTGAGTGCCATATCAATTGGATTTACTGGAAAGACAAGTCAACTTTATTTCTTCTTGTGTACACATTTTTTTGGCGGTGAACTTGCTGATCAGGGGCTTTCAGGGAAAAGTGTGTGAAATAGACAGAAGGTTGTTTGTCCCAGTGGGGAAAACGGCACTGTGGGATTTGTTTTCTGCACATTCACTGAGCTGTGGGTGGCTCTCGTTCTGGGAAACTCTGTCGTTTTTGAATGTGGTGTGAAGGGAAGCATATTTCTGCCTGTGGGATTTTTTTTTTACGATTAATCTCATATATCAGATCAAGTTTAATAATCACAGGCACACTGCAGAAATCTTGCAGGATAACTTGCTGCATGAGCTGGATAAGCTGGACAGATTTCTGGAACAGGCAGATTGTTTGTTTACATGCAGGTCGATGGTTGGGACAGACTGAACCTTCCTTTCCAAGGATTTTTTAACTGAAACTGGGAAAAAAGGAGGAAAAGGAGGCTGCGGTTTTAGAGCACCTTCAGCAGAATTTCCTGTCTAGAGGGAGTGCCCTGCTAGAAGGGGTCTGAAGGAAATGCCTTCGAAAGAAAGAGGCCTGTAGTTCTGAATTCTAATCTCCAATTTTACTGCAGCACTCTTACTTTTTATTAATGTGATAAATGCTCAAGTTGCTCCGAGAAATAAAGAACAATTTCAGCATTTGAAGGCCTGGTGGAGTTCACTGTGTGAAGTATGCAATTGGGTTACAGATCTTAAAAGTGTAGGAGTTGCTGTGGAGACAGAAGCTCCCTTTGTTAGATCTCTTGGGGACACTGAACTGCATTTTGCTGAGGTCATGAACCTTAAAAGTGTAGGAGTTTCACAATGCATGGCCCAGAGAGGGCGAGTATTTGAATTACTACAGCAAACAAAGAATAAAAGCACGGTAAAAGAATAAAAAGTGCATGTATGCCTGATAATGCAGCTGCAGTTTTATTAAAAGCAAACACAGATGATGACTGAGAAGATGAAAGAAACCTCCTGTACTAGCAGATATCTGACACACCTGCTGCAGCAACAATAGGCTCAATTCAGTTCCCAGAGAGGTTTATAGTCCCTTGATATGACTTCATTGTGTCTACCATGAAAACTTTTTCATGCCGGGTCACCTAAGGCCCAGTCATACACACATGTGGAATCACTTACTGAGTGATGGAAAAATCAGGATCAAAGCTTTCCTCTGGTTGACTGATGCATCCTGGGTACTATCCTCAAACATCTGTGGCTGAGTCAGTCTTTTGACAATAAGGAATAGTCAAATGGGAATTGCAATCAACTCTGCAAACTGCCTTACAAACTTTTCCATGTAGATCCCCCCCGATCCATTGAAATGTCCGTGTCCTCTGCCTAGCACATATGGCAGACCGCTATCAGCACTCTTATCAGGACAGTAACCACAAAACCCATGTCTGAACATTGCACGTACACACTGAATCCACCCGGAAATGTCAGACTTACTGGCACAGCTCAGGATCAAGTTACTACTAGTGTGTTACACAGGAAGTATGCATGACAGGGTTTTCATGTGTACATGAATGAGGACCTATACCTATAACTGTCATACTGTTCTTTTTGCATATAAATCCTGCATTCATGTGAGAGCGTGTGTGCTCCATGCAGAGACTGAATGCATGAGCATTTTGCAGGCAGCACGCTTAAAGAAGGTGTTCTGAGCTCACAGCTTCTCTCACCCAACCTGCTATTACAGTGCAGACAGATTTATTACCATCTGCTCAATGACATCAGCCAGCTATTCTGGGGGTTTGTGGGAATCAAAGTCCATTTTGATGATCCCTATTATGTCATTGGCCGCCTTTGTCTCCAAACATTTGATACTGATAAACCGATGGTGGCGGCAGTGGCAGGCTGAGCCCGGATAGGCCAGCAGCCTCTGATCAATCATATTATCTGCCATGATGTAATCTGGATGTTGGAGGCAGCAGTTGATCATGATCTGGACATTTCAGGGAAGGTGGCAGATCTGCAGTCTCCAGATGCAGCTGCCACCGCCATGGAGGTATGACCTCATATTCTTATTTCAGCCAGAAAGTGCAAACATCAAAGAGGTGCAGATTGTGATCCTGCACATGAGGGATTCCTTCAGGGTGTGTTTTTAAGTTTTACGTCATGTTTGTGGATGACTCATATTCTGTAGAATAGTTACAAATTGTGGAAAAGACACAGAACATGAAATCCTTTTTCTAGGTCAATTTCCAAAACTGTCTGCCTTGCCACTGATTCTCACCTAGTAAGTAAAAACATAACCACATGGGAACCTTTGGTGTTGAAAAATTAAGCTAAAGCAAGGTGCAAAAACTGCAGTTCCTTGAAGGTCCACTTGAGGCTGGCTCCAAAAGCCAAGGAGAACCCCATCAACACAAAAATAGAATTATATAAAAACTTATTTTAACAGCAGAAATAAACATGTTTGCAGCCTGGTACAAGACTGAGATACATATATATATACATATATATGCATTTTTCATACAGTCTATTACATAAACTTCAACTTTTTTTCTGAGAGAAAATAAAACAAATAAAATAATATTTCGATAAGGTTGCATAAGACATTCTGGTAGGGGAATTCTGTTACCTTCATACAGAGCTAGACTAGCTGTTTCTTGCATACAAAGCTGAGCTAAGCTAAAAGAGCATTAAACCAGACCAATCTGCAAAGCTTGTGCTTTATGTCCTCTTACAGATGCATATCGTTACCCCCCTGTTCAGACAGGTATCCATTTCATTTGATTCAAGTCAAGTCAATCACATTGCTAAGTTACTCTTGGTGGGTCTAAGTGCTGTTGAGCTAACAACCAAGATGGATGCATTCTGAATCTGCTATTGAGAAAAAACGACCGGTTCACGCAGCAGACAAATGCTAAGTGTTGGCAACTCACGTCATGACGAACATCAAATCAACTGTAAATTTGAAGCTTCATGAATTGGTTGTGCGATATGCTACCGAGCTTAGCCTAGCAGCCAACAGCTACTTTGGACATTTTCTCTTATCATTTATTGGTTGTAGCATCCACTTTCATTTACGTCTGCATCCATGAAAATTCCCTTGGAAAATAAAAGTAAACCAAGAGGTTGACGACAAAAAAAAAATTGCAACTTGAGGTCACCCTGGTAGTTCACTTGTGAGAGGATTTCCCCCGTTAACAGATGCTGAGTCAATTGCAGCAGCTGCTGCCTCGGGTTTGATTCTAACCCTCATCCGTTCCTGACACGTCACCCTTTTCACTCCCTGCATGTTATGTCTCTGTGGAAAATAGAGCAAAATGGTCAAACTTAAATACAAGTGCAAATGGCTGCACCATTAGACAAGAGTTCACTTAATTGCTTCTAAGCGTATCATTTTTTGAAATGAATTATTCTACAGTAAAACTATTTTATTACTCAGAATCCCCATGATAGAGTATTTCACACCTTTTTTCTTTTTAGATCCTGTCTCTCCAGAGTGAAAAACAAATGTGGTGCGCTGTGGGTTGGCTGATTTACACGCTATAATCTCAAACACTTGATCTTTAATTTTCCAGTAAATGTTGAAGTGCCATTTGCTTAGCAACCACATGCAGGGCAATGCTGCTAGTGGTGGAAAATAATGACACACTGGACATCCCGATGACGCTCGTGACATTTGCTTCTTTCTTTAACTTCTTCCTCAATGCCATGACTGTGCACTGAAACTGACCAAATCACACACTATTTCCCATGTGCGTGCATTTCCTGTATTCCCTTTCACAAGTTCACACTAAATGACAAAACAGCCATTGCCTAATTGTGTCAGCTGGATGACATTAAGAAAGGGTTTGAAATTCCTGTTAAGGTCACTTTCGGATCAGTCTGTCTCAATAATAGCCCCAGCTGAGGCTCCCTGCTCTCTGTCACATGGCTGACATGTCGCTAGCTGACCTGCTTCCCCTTCCAGTTGCTCCTTTTCACAACAACACTTAACATTTCTATCGCTGTCTCATTAGCTTATGCCAGGAAAATTGAAGTGTAGGAACGAAAACAGCTCCTGGTAATGAAAGTTAAAGTTTATCTCACTTCTCCTCCCCTCGTTAACCTTGAGAGGAGCACAGCTGGCACTGGCCCCGTCAATGGGCCACAGTGTGGTGCAGTGTAAATATTGGAGTGGTGCCCGGAGTTGAAAAGTATGCTGGTCATTTGCTGGCAGGGTCAATGTTGAACAATGCCAGAAAGTGCGTCATAAAATCAGGAATCAAATAATGAATTCAGGGAGGATTCTTGGCAATGTGATAGCATACTGCTAAATTGATGAAGTCCACGGCTGTTGTGAGATGGACTGACACATTGTCGAGGGATGAAAATCAATGCCAAGAGTGGAAAAGAAACTAGGAACATTTAGTCAGGTTCTGCACTTAATGAAATACATGAAGAAATTGTGTTCTGTCTAACAGAGAATTTAAATTTTATTCCACATCTTAGCTTCCAATCCAACATATTTTGGATGGAAGTGTTGCATTTCTTTTTTTAGTAGTTATGTTGCATCCATAATAGTTCACATGACAAATGAGGATTTAGACACAAAACTTATGATTGGCTGATGGTAATTAATGCATTTTTCAGGATTAAACTCTACAAGTGACTTAAAATAAATTCCACATTGGCCAGGTGCAGCATATGTTAGTTAGTTAATCCCTGTATAAGAATATGAAACTACTTGGTGTCCTACATAATAACTGCTTTTCCTTTTGATACTTATCACAGTAACAGCTTTTTCGCTTTCACTTATACTCTTGTGAATGATTATAGTATATCCTTGAACAAATACAGAACAACACACGCAGATAAACTAAGGAAAGTAGGTTACCTGCATTCTAAAAGTGGCATAAATGTGGTTGTTAATTATAATAGCATGTAGTTTGTGGGTGTGGAAGGAATCACCTAAAAGCTATGTGTTCTGCTTTTAGCTCTTCCCAGAAGGCAGCTGACAGCCATGATATCTATAAATAGACGCTTGTGCTATGAGTTCAGTGCTGTACGTTCCCAGCTCGTAATGCAGATTTTCAACGCCAACTTCACACCTTTTCAGATCCTTATATGCAAGAACAGTATTTTAAGTGACCTACTTTGGATTTCAATGAATGTATGAAGAAAAAGTAATGGGAAACACCAATGAGTTAGCTATCTGATTTTGAATTAACAATAAATTATGTTATTAAGTTAAGGGGAGCTATACGTTTTCTTCTTCCTGCTCATGTTAATAATTCAGGTACAGGGAATGTGCATCATATACATGTTGTGTAGTCAAACACCTAAGACTGAATATGAATGAATGGATTGATTTAGTAGGGGTTAAGAAGTTGCTCTAGGTCAGGGGTTCCCAAACTATTTGGCTCAAAATAACGCAGCCAGAGACCGGTGCCCCCCACTGTCCCTGGATGGGGTTTAGGGTTGCTCACGAGCACTGACATGCCAATCTAAATGACCTTCATGTTTAGACAGTTGAAGTGATGGAATATGATATTAATAAGAAGGCCCACAGGTAAGTCTGTGTGTGTCTGTGAGTTTCATGCTGCTGTGAATTCACCGGCTGTGACTAAAGCTTTTATTTATCAGTTGTAATCACCTCAGGGATTCAGGGATCATGTGGCAACAAAGAACAGTAAAAAACTGATGACAGATTTTCTATGTGCATGTTTTATCTCAAATTGACCGACCATTTTATGTTCATATTTTTCTTGACCCTGTCCTTCATAACACGCAAAGTTATGTGTAAAGAGTTAGACCAATCCTAAGTGTTCATTTGTATTCCCTTCAAACATTTTAATTATTTTCAACTGACAGCAAATCACGTGTTGCCCTGACTTCCTACTAAAGGGTTAAGTAGGAATGAATGAATAAGGTGTTTCCCTGTGTATTTACAGTAATGCTCCGTGATGCAACTGTGCAATCAGCATGAAAACAAATACGAATGTCTGACACTCTCAAACAAAGTGTTCCTGGCTTCACTCCACATACCATTGAATAGTACTCTGAAATGTTTCCAGGCAACAGAAAATACATGAATAAGATATTCAGGTCATAGCTTGACATTGTGACTGTCTACTTCTGAAGAATTTGTTGTGAAAAACAGGGCTGCCTCTTCATTCTCTATGGTGGTCACTCGTGATTCATCATTCACAAAGAATGACATTGACAGCAACAGACAAAGAGAGCGAGGACAGAGAGAGAGGGTTACCAGGAAGTTATTACGGGATGATTGGTAATTGCACAGATCAAGTCTTGCTCAACCAGCAAAGATATTTTACAGTAATGCAGCTGCGAATTGAAATGATCTGTAGTAGACAAATGCTCAGTGGTATTAAAGAGAGGTACACGTGCAGGTAGAGGCAGGAAGTGAAACTAAAAGACAATGATAGAGAGCTAACTGGAATAAATTGACTGATATGCCAGGAACCTCCCAGCATATCTCTGATCATCAGCGGCGACAGTTCCACCATGACTTACTGGATTTAGGTCAGTGTGTGTGAAATCATACAGGAACAACAGTGTTTCCTCTCATTTATTCAGTATTGTTTAAAAGTTTCAGTGACCTGCAATTTTAGGGAACTGCTCTTTAAAAATTGTATTCTTTAAAATGTTGGAAAAACGTTTCCTGCTTGTTCTTGGTTTAACTTGAATCCATGCCTCACCATATTCAGCTGTGCAAACAATAAGTGGTGGCTTTGTATCCGCCAGCACCACAAATAATTCAAATAAAACTGGAAAAACACCCAAGATTCTTCAAAGATCTCTCAATGTGGTGAAATCCCCCTAAACTAAGCAGTTAAAAAATATTTTGTTGAATAACATTTTTCTGCTTTTCACCCCTCTTTATTCACTCAAGAGGTTGGTCTTTCCCCCCTCATGCCCAGTGGGTTTACGGGAACCATGAGCTAGAGTAAATCTCTGAGTCAGTGTGGGAAAACCTAAACAGCCGCCTGTTCCACTAAACAGTGGTTTAGACCAAGAGGCTATCATGCAAGGCCTCGTCTCATCCACTTCAACGAAGTATAAATTCATTTTCTTTCCCTCTGATTGAAACTTTCCTGAGAATTTAGAAGGCTTTTCAGGGTGGATACAAACTTAGAAACAAAACAAAATGTAGACAGAAGGGGTTCTTAGTTTTTTAATTTAGATCCTGTTTGCTGCAAATAAAAAGACAGAAATACACATGCAGGCATCTATCATTACCAAGCCTCACACCATGAGTTTCCAACAGCCTCTGATGTTTGTCCGCTGACCCGCAGCGTGCTAAAACAACAGAGCAGAAAGCTCTCTCGTCTCCAGGTCACTTAGTTCATGAGCGGTCTTGGCTCACTAACCACCAGAGGGTTGACCTCTTGTTAAGTGCACACTTTCTTCAGTTTGTTTATTATGTTTTCACATGTCTTGACGTCTGGAAAGCACTTTTTTTAAACATTTTTTTCCTTGCTGCACTTAAATGTCTTTCTCTCCCACTCTTGCAGGAAAATGATTACCATCTCTTTTATGTTATCATAGAAATTAATGCATGTATTAAACCTGCTGACTTCAACTTTAGTACTTGCCTTAATCACTTTTATACTTTTATGCTTTTATAATCATTACTATTCTTCTATTACAGTATCTTTATCCAGTACATACTACTGCCCTGATTTCTACCCAGGCTCACTCTCTTATGAATTCAACTGTGGAGGAAGCAAAATGTATGCAGCAAATAAACCTTAGACAACAATTTGCCAAAGGGGACAAAAAATCTATCGTGTTGTATTGTAATGTATTTATTGTTTCATAATCCCTTAGTATCATAGTGTAAAGTAACGTATTGTATCATATCTAAGCATAACATAACATAACATAACATAAAATAACATAATATAATGTAACTTAAACTTAAATAACTTGGTGTCATTTTAGCATTAACATGTCATTATCAATGAAACGTAACATAACTCAATGCAACACAACGCAACGTAACATAACTCAATGCAGCGTAACGCAACGTAACGTAATGTATTGTATCACGCCATAACGTGTTGTAACGTCACATAGCATAATTAATTATTTTATCATATCGTACCCTATCATATTATTTCCTACTGTATCGTAACCTATCGCATCCTATTGTATCGTATCGTAATGTATCTTAATGTATTGTTATGCATGGTACTTTATCATATCTCTTACTGTCCATCCCTCATCTCCCACTTTATTGGCTCAATAAGTTGTAGCAGATAGAAGTTCACTAATGATTCTGATTCTGCTCACGGTTCCGGCCTATTAACTGGAATTTGCTTGTTGTCACTATTGCAAGGTGCTTGCCCATTGGTAGATTAATCTTCGATTTCTGTAACACAGATATCAAAAAGATAATAATCTAGAGTTGCTCTTCGTACAAAGTGTACAGAGTTAACTATTGTTGTAATTCCTGCTATATAAATCACAAGTTACCAGATTAACTGAGTCAGTGAAATAGGAGAGAAATCTATTGGGCTATCATGCTTGACACATGAGCTTCAGGTTAGAATCCTTTCTATCCCCCTCTCCCCATATCCCCAGCTTCTCTTCAGCTGTCCTGTTAAATAAAGGCAAAAAAAGCCTTTTGAAAAGAGTCTGATGGATTGATTGATTTGGGAAATTACAGTGAACACACTGAGCAAAGTCAGCATGCTGTTATGGTATGCAGAGTGTTTCCATGGTGAGCTAAAGCACATTACTATAGGGGTTCCTCCTTTCCAAAACCAAGCCAGCTAACTACTCTTTTTTTCCTTCTATTAGCTTTCATCATGGTCCCAGTGGGGGACTTTGAATGCTTAAATACATGCTTCATGATGATGACACAATAGATTTTCTGGAAACAAGTGAACTGTTACGAGGCTATCCTAGTGATCCCCTCCCCCCCTTCATCCTGCTGATGCTGCCGGTGGTCTGAATCCGACAACACCTGACTCACCTCTGTGGACACAGCTGGCTTTTACCAAAAGCCATCAGGCTCTGTGGCGTCAGTCCATTACCCACAAGCCCCTTCCTTTGTATGGTCCCAGCAGAGTTTGGCAAAACTAGCACCAAACCAGGCTTTGTATCTTTTCTTTCTCATAAATTCCAGAGCTTTTTTTGTTTACAACTCTTTTAAAGTCTTTTTTTCTTTTTTTTTTTCTTTTTTTTTTACATTTTTTGAGTTAACTGACGAGGTTTAAGGTCTCTCATGACACCACAGCCTGGAGTTAATCTAGAGCACAATAAGCACCTGAGGCTGATGGGGGTCATAGCTGAGTCAGCGGGGAGGGAGCTGATGTGTTTGGTGTGAGCACTCTATCAGTCACACGCATGTTGCTAAAGACTAGACCAGCATTACATGAGGATCTGAAGTCATACTTCCTTTACAGGGCCTAATGCTGAGATACAAGCTTTTAGACAGTGATGATAAAGAAGAAGTGTTACAGTAAAAGTGAAGTCAGATGTATGGTTAGAGGTGGGAGTGGCGGAACCAGAAAATGCTGGCCAAATTTAGTCATTTAGAGACCTAAAATAAACTATCTTCAAAGAGTAGCTCTTGAAGATATTACTTTTGGTGTAATATTTACCTTTTATTGAGTTTTACTTAATTTTGAATAGACTTTTCTAGTTTTATGATCATAATTCCTCTGCCCGCAATTGAATAATGGTACATAAAACATTTGGTTAAAGATATGAGGAAGGTTTTAAGGATCAGTTCTCGTCTAAATACTTCTTTAAGGATATATTCTACAGAAATACAGCAGTGTTTTAATTACTTCCTTTATTCATTTGTTAATTTCCAAGCTTTTATTTATTTAAAGCCTTCCCTCGGGAGGATGATTTTACCGTAAAAATCAAGGAAGAGATGGTATTTCATGCATAAAGCTTTGGAGGGGGAAATAAACTTCTGTGTTTGCTTTGTAATGGTATTTTTTAAGTTTTTGTTCCAGTGTTGCAAAAGTACGTTTGATGTCTCATTGTGCAAGACACAAAAATTACACTGCTTATTAATGAATGAAAACAATACAATTTGAATGTGTAAAAAAAGGATTAGAATCATAAATGTTACATTTAATGTCTTACATTCTTTACAACAAAGCATATAGAATGTATGTAGTACAGATAAGAAACACCAAATACGTCATGAGATATGTTCATTAACACTGCTGGGAAAACAGATATAACATTTCACAACAGTGTGTACATAATGAGCGGCTGCCCCTGGTTACTAGCTGCTGCTATTGGGAAATAAGCACACTTATTATGTGCTGGTAGTTCCCCAAAATCTAGCGCCCTCTATGGGGAAGTGCTGCTCAGCATGTGAGCAACCGTCAGGGAGAATTTCTCAGAAACTGGCTATAGAGAAAGACTGAATCATTACCTCACTTTCTAAGCTGAAGAGGAACTCAGTGTAAGAGAGATCATACAATTACATTTGACAGTCTAATTCTAAAGCTGGCTGCTGTTTGTTCGCCATAAAAGTCTGAAATATGTGTTAGTTTAAAGTGCTCAAAGTTGCTATGGTTGCTAGATGTAAATAAGCGCTGCTTGGAACTCCTCCTTAACTTCATTTTGGAGGAACAGGAGGGGGAGGGCCCTTCGCATAGCAGGAATCCTTAAAAAAAAAAAATAACTGCTTCCTGACAATCTGCCAAGAGAGAGAGAGAGAGAGAGAGAGACTTTTCCGGGAAGCGAGGGGGTGGAGCCTGTCCTCTCTTCTTATAAGCCCTCCTCTCTAACCACTGCTTTATTACTGATACACAGCTCAACGAGACGGCATCTCACAGGCTGTTCCACAAAGACAAAAGTACATTACAAAGTCAGAAGTTTGTTTTCAAAGAGCTTTAAACCTGACTGACGACTGCAGGATAACTGTGAACAAGCATCTACTTGGATTAATATTGCAAGAGTGCGTTTGGAGAAGCGTTGGAGGTAAGGACATGTTACATTTTTTTAACGTATTTTCTTGTTAAGTTTGAAAGGTGCTGTATGAATGCTTTTAGTGTTTAGATGCAAACGTCGCAGATTGTTTGATGCCGGTCCCGGCATGTAAATTACGCAATCAGGAGGATTACGAGGTCCTTACTGGAACTGACCGGGTTGGCGAGCATAGAGGGCAGATTACTCAAAAAAGTTTCCCTGAAATAGCTTGAAAGTTAAGACAAAGGATTTAAGTTGAACTCTGTTTAAATGTTTCATAAAGAGCTAGTGAAACGGGAATTTGGGAATTAAATGCCAAAAAGGCGCTCTGAGGCAATTTCCTCCGTTACCAGAGAACGCACTGAGCTTTAACATCTGGAAAAATAGTTTCCAATACAGCGTTGAAGAGTAATAGCTCAGTATGAGTGAAACAGATCTGGGTTATTACTGTATTTGAAACTTGCATTCCCCATCTCTAACTCTCTTCTCTTGTCTCTTCAGGTGTTTCATTTCCAGACACTGAAATCTCCTCAGGCCCCTCTGAACCCACTGAACCTCCGTTTGACCCCGTCACCTCATCTCCTCTTGTCTGTGTGGTGCCCCGTGCTCCCCCAGGCTTCCTTGAGAGTGGGCACAGCGCCATGGTAACTTACAGCAAGTTTGACTTCAGGATGAGCAGCAGCTTCTTGGACTCCTCCAACATGCGGCTGCCTCAGCGTTACAAGACTTTCTCCTCCAAGACACAGTACCAGATGGTCCTGGACACGCTCCACAAGCTGCAGGAGAGCGGCTTCTACTGGGGCGCCGTCAACGGAAAGGAGGCCAACGCCATGCTGGCAACTGAAGCCACTGGGACGTTCCTCATCCGGGACAGCTCGGACAATAGGCACCTTTTTGCCCTGAGTGTCAAAACTGCATCTGGCACCAAAAACCTGCGCATCCAATGTGACTCATCCTCTTTTTACCTGCAGACAGACCCTAAAAACATTCAATCTGTCCCCCACTTTGACTGTGTCCTCAAGCTGGTGCATTACTACATGTCTCAGAGCAAAGGCAACACACGCAGTGGGAGTATCTACTACATTTACTCTGCAGGGCAGAAGATCCCCCTGGAGCTCATCAAACCTCTCTCATGTAGCTTATCCACTTTGCAGCACCTGTGCAGGAAAACAGTGAATGGACATTTAGACATTTCCTCCAGAAGAGACCAACTTCCTCATCCTCTGAAGGAGTTTCTCCAGGAGTATGATGCTCCTATCTAGAAGTGTTGGACTAATGCTCTTGAAGCAGCAAAGACTTGACAGAAGAGGCTGATTTTAGTGCAGCTGAGAAGGAAATGTGATGTGCCTGTGTACAATCAAGCCGAGTGACCAGAGTAGTAGAGCAGGAATTAATCTTATGAAAAGGAGCAGATTAAAGTTCTGACAAGATGTGTAAATGTCTTGCAGAAAATCAGGCAGCAGTCCAAAGAAAAGATGCAGATTTTGGCTCTAATAAAGAGAACAAAACTGCAACCAGGCCACATGAAAAAGAGAGCACCCTCTGCTGATGACGTACAACTTACTGAAAACTACAGTGTGCTTCACACAGCTGTCTACACTCTGATGACACACAGGTTCCCTTTGCTGCTGCTGCTAACCAATGTACACACACACACACACACACACACACACACACACTCACACACGCACACTGGCCTTAGAAACCATCCCTCCATTAAAGCTGGACTGGCTTTTACAATCAGGCCAGCTTTTTTTTTTTTTTTTTGCTGACGTTGGGTGATAATCTTAGACGCGTCCATCCAGCATCCTGGGATCTCTGACCAAGTGTGTGCTGGAAACACAGAGACAGTGGAAAGAGTACAGATGAGTGGACACAGATGAGTGTCTGGATGGAAAATGACCTTTTAAAAATCTGAATCTGAGGACCAGAATATGTGGAAATGAGTTGTTTTATGTGTCATTCAGAGGGAAGGGTTTCTGCCAAACTTGCCTGAACTAGACAGCAGTTTGTCAGAGCATCAACATGACTGAATCCTACAGGATCTTACTTGAGAGAACAGAACCACTGTTAGGGATGAAATTTGCACCAAAACATGTGGCAGTTTCTATGTGGCACAGACAGGGTTGCCATTTACTGCGAATGAATGTATTGAATATGGTATCTGTCTTTTCTACACCAGGGAAAGAATGAACAATGTGTCTTATTTTCATGAGTTTACATGAGTGAAATGAAGTGGAATCTGTTTTTTTGTGCTGTCTTTTATAAAGATGTACTTCTAACCAGCGAAACCTCTGGCTGTGAATGCTTGAAGATATTTTGAGAAGTTTGACAAAACAAGACAGACTGATACAACTTTGCACTTATTTATATTTGTAAGGAAAATCCATTAATTTATAATAAAGAGCACTATTTTTCTTTGAAATGACATCACAGTGTTTGATTTGATTTATGATGACTGTTTCTGTTTCCATGTAACCTAAAGTAGTCATTCTACTTTGGGTTTTAACATTACTAATAGTGAAACACATTACATGCATAGGTCTTTAAAGTAAAGTTGGATTAACGTCATACTTACTTTTTGATTTCCTCTTAAACTCTGCAGTGTGACGACTTTGACCACAGATGGGAAACCACTGTGCCATATGATACTGCTTTTTTAGAAATGTACTTAAAGCTAATGTGTATTACTGTGTTGTCATAATACTATAATGACACCACACACTTAGTTTACTCTCCAAACTTAGATTAATTTTCTGTTCTGATCAATTCCTCCTCCTTTATTTGAGCGACTACTTCAGGCGAAATACACCAGAATCGTAAAAAGAGCGATCGTCTTCTAGAGAACTGCTTGCTGACTCCTTTGTCCTGCTATGACTCATTTCAATTCTCTGTAGGTGTTAACATGACACGACATGCTCTGATACACAAAATGATGCAGCTGTCTGCTTACAACATTAGTGCCAAGTAAAATAAACGCATTCTCAGAAAAGGTCCCTCACCCTGAATACGCTCTCGAGTAGAAGTATGTCAACATGTGTACCTCAGTACAGAGGAATTCAAACACCAGTTGTGTTTACCGTTACCTTTACCACATCCAGTAATCACCTAACAGGAACAACATGTTCTTAAGTTTAACAACAAGACATGCTGTCTGTTCACCTGCACGCCGGCCTATGCCTGACTTCAACCCATAAAACACCATAAATAAACCGTGGTGTTCTAAGCCCAGAACATAAAGATTAAGAATCTAATCCGGAAGTATGTCAATTTCCCTTAAAACAGCTGCACTGTTAAGCACACTGCTTTCATCTGCAGTATGAAGTATTGCAGGGGTTATATTTAGAACACAGCCTATACTTGATGCCCTCCTTCCTTCCTCAGTGTAAATGTGTGAGTGATTTTAAATGTCCTCTTTAAAGACTGAAAATATCTCCAGAAACTTTTCTTTATGAAACAAAAGATAACTCCTTTTGGCGGCTCACTTCACTTTATCCATGTTTGTTTCTTTTGAACAGCTCAAAAATATGAAAACAAAACTATTTTACTTGACCGGCAGTAAAACATATTAAAATAGCCTTAAAAATATGCATGATTGATCTTCACAGCTCTCTGTATAAACCAGTTTCCTGTTTATTTTTATTTATTTATTTTGTGTGTGTGTGTGTGTGTGTGTGTGTGTGTGTGTGTGTGTGTGTGTGTGTGGGGGGGGGGGGGGGGGGGGGGATTTGCAGTAGTTTTCAAATCTGAATAGTAAAAGATGCATTAATCGCAAAAAATGAGACAAAATTGCACCCTAACACCACAACGAAACTCAAATCATGAAAAATCCTTACCATATAATCATAATCTGTATTTGTTATATTTCTACAGTGACTTATAAATTAGTAATCCTCTCAGCTGTAGCTTTTTGCTCCCACTGTGAACACAGCTCTTTCGTTTTGACACAGAGACAGACTGCAGCCAGGAGCACACTGCACATTTACCGCAAACTACTAAAAAATGATGGATGAACGGGAATCTGCAATAACCTGCATATCCAACATAATTACGGGAACAAGCTTGTGCTCTACCTGCTTCAACAGCACTTTACGGTTTCCCCTCAGCCAAAGGGGCTCAGAGAGAGATAAAGGGTCTCTGAGGTGATTTGTGCTCAGTGAGTGGTCCACAACAAGCCTTTTTCCTTTTCTCGGCAAAGTCTTTTGATAGCATGGTTCCTAGAAAATACTTATTTACAGGCCCCTTGAGAAAGGTAAATTGTGTCTGAGAAATTTGCAAGAAAAATCATTTCTTATAAAGTCTTTTGATTACTTAGAATTCTACGACCACAGAAGCTGGGAAACAATTTGAATCATTTTTCTAGTTTTCAAGGAGCTGAGTGTACGAGGAGGAGGAGGCTGCAGGATAATTCCAAATAAGTGCAGGCTGATGCAAATCTGCTGAGTGTCCAAAAAACCCACATATTCCTTCGAAGCTTGAATACAATGTACACACATTACATTATAAGATGTGCAGATACACAAGGAAGCAATAGAAAACAGACGTAGTTAGTTTTAAGATGACTTTTTTATGTGATGGTCTTCACAGAGTTTATGAGGCCTGAAGTTTGCTAAATAAAATTGTTTTGGAGCATCTGTCAGTAATATTCACTTTCTATATTACATTTAATGAGAAGTATCCACACACCATCAAAGGCTTTGTGTGTGTCTGACTTTAAAGCAACTGACAACAGTTTGTCAGTGGAGGCTATTAAAAGCTTGGTGCATAGCTCTTGAGAAATTCCCTGGTATTCTCTGTGATCACGTGATTCCACAGAACAAGCACTGCCTCTTATGATACAAACCATGATTGTGTCATCAAGGCTACACCCAGTACCCACAAACAACCACAGCTGGGCTCACACCTGTGACACAGTTGACATAAAAAAGAGAACTTACAAAGGATAACAGATTAAAGGACTATTACAGAACTGTTCCCACTTTTCTCTGGAAGTATGTCTGTGAGTTCATGTGAAGGCTAATATTTCATGATCAAAGTCGCTCTGAATAGAGTCAGTTATATTATTATTCAAGTCTACTCATGAGGGGGTGCTATGCAATGTGCCATCATGTACAGAGGAGAACAAACCCAGCTGTAATGAGGGAGAGAAAAAATGGCGTCACCTATGTGCCGGATTTTCAGTCTCACAAGAGGATATCATCATTTCAACTTCAAAACATGTGCTACAAGTATTCCAAGAGAAGGAAAAAGAGGCCTTACATTTTCAAATAATGAATCCTTAAATCCCCTGAAAAGTCTTCGAAACAGTCGCCCCAGCTAGCCTTAGCACCAATAAAACAGTGTGCCGCAGTGTTTTCGCTAAAGATGCAAAATGTATGTTTATGCAGTAGCCCGTTTTTTATACACCATATGAAAATTCTTCCCCTTTTTGAAGTTCTGTTAAATCAACTGTAGAGAATAATGGTTGAACAAAAATGAAACCCCGGCCTTCAGACCAGACAGCTTCAGGAGCTGACTTATTATAGCAAAAATAATGTGCTTATGTTCTGTAAGTTTCACAACAACACAACCTGTTCACAGGAAAATTACATTCATGTCAGCCTTTGTCGGTGCACTTCCTGGGAATGCTAGTAAATGTTAAACTGTCATAATGTAATTGCACTTCTAAAAGATAATCCTACTTATAAAAGAGGTATCATCAATGCAAAAATACAAAAAAATCTACTGTGACTCTTTAATACCAAAAAAAAACATCTCGCAGTAGGATATTTTTTCTGTGTTTAAAAAGTAGAAAAATTTGATCCAGATCTTATAACTATGAAACTTCAGAAACTGGCAAAAATGCACCATTCTATTTGGATTTAGAGCATCCTGATTACTTATCTGTGTTTGTTATACTAACTCTCACTATTTCTTAATGTGGATTAAACTGCTCGCAGAGTGACAGGCTTCTTAGGATGGCATGACTGTACTTATATTCATAGCATGGTTAAAAATAATGCAGTCACAGTCAGTGACTATGCAAAATGATCAGATACTTTTGCATAGTCAGATGATCTATTTTATATTTAGAACCAGTAAAACTAGAATTGTATTCTAAGCATTAGATAGAACTGTACATAGTTATTAGATTTTGCAGGGCTGGCCATAGCTCCTGTTAAACCAATTTTTTTTTTTTCTGAATTAAAAAGTAAGCAAAGCTCAGAAAATAAAGCTTTGTCACTTTTCTGTCTTCATAACTTTGGGCTCTCATTATGAATGGTATTAGCCCAATCATCATCAAACTGCATTAAAAGTAATACAGACACATATTCTAACTTTATTATAGTGTAGCATACATAGCAGACAAGCCAGAGAGATGCTAGTTTGAAGAAAGAGAAAACACCAGGGCAAATTGACCAAAGTGTTTGGCTTAGCTAAGTGAAGCTTAGTTTAGCTTGCAGTTACTTGAGATTCTGGGAAACTGCTTTCTTTATTTTTATGATTTCAGTAACTCTAAGATCACAAAAAAACACTTTAAATTTTACATGACCTCAGTTTATATTATGAACCAAGTCTGCTTTAATTTGACTTTTGGAAGAGGCCTTGTTTTTAGCATAAGCAGATGGTCAAGCTAATTTTGTCTATTTGTAAGCAGCAGGGGTTAAGAGAGATTATGGCGGTCCACACTCAACCCAGTGCCCAAACCTTTTTTCTCAAGGACCTCTGGGATTAAATAAACAGGGTTATGGAGTTTCAGATACTCTGAGGAAAATACTGAGGAACTTTGAACAGTTGGTCTCTGGGGATTGGGGAACATCTGCTCTTGGGTTTTGTAGATTTTTTACGAGTCAGATTTTGCAAAAGTTGAAAAACCCTTACATATTATAATATTAATTGCTGTCCTTTGTGAAGTTATTTTTCCTTTAGTGAGATTTAAATGTTGCTCTGTGTTATGAAACGGCCCAAAATAACTCCTTTTGAAAAGTGCAAAAAAAAAAAAAAAAAAAAAAAATGAAAGGCACAGTCTGAAGGTGGATTTGGTTATTTTACATAACTCGCTCTCTTTGACCTCTGCACGTGCGTCTACAGTAAAGTGACAGCTCCGCTTGTGGAGAAACAATAAGAGCCTGACTGCTGCCCGTCTTTCCAGTCTCTCAGTCTGTTTACAATTCCACAACTGCTGGTTGCCATGAGCTCCAGATGCCAGATATCAGAGCCAACCATGGAGCAGTAGTGACTCACCATGGCCCGCAAGTCCCACCCACTGAGACTCTTCTACGGGCACGCTCCTCCTGTTCTTCCTCCAGGCCTCCAGATTTACTGTTAGTACTCCACTCCCCTGTGCTCAGCTCTGCCGGGCTGTATTATCATAAATCTGCTCTTCTATCTTCTTGCTATTCTTTGAACCTGAATCCTTTGCCTCTTCAGCAGCTCTCTGTGCACACTTTTAAATGCTCTGCCTTGTTTTTATGCAGTATTATGCAAAAAAAAAAATAGGCCTTTTTTTCAGCAGTTCTGGCAATTTTCAACTTGTGTAGCAATAGTTTTGCAGCAATTTAAAGATCCATGATGTTGAAGGGACAAAACACCTTAAAAAGACACAAACTGTAGGGTTGTGCAAAAAGTGTACAAAATGAGGACAGGAGACATCAACATCTTGCAAAGTGCAACCTCAGTAATAATTTCTCATTCCAAGAACTGAAACATGAATCTTTGTAGAGTTCAGGTTTTGGCCATGCACTTTAAATGTTCCACATTGTACAGGTGTGCCTATTAAAGAGGCCTCTAAGTATACATGTACAAGCAGGTATGTTTGCTGTTCCAGCGTTTGTATTTTCATGCTATTATATAAGTTATCAGTGGATGCTATTATTATGTAGAAATGGTTTGACTCATCAAAGTGTTACTCCTGAAGTAGTGTGAAAACCTGCTTTTAGTTTTACTGGAAACAGGCCCTAAAAATACCATTTCTTAGAATTGTTAGTAGTTTCATTGTATTCCTGTCCAGGTTACACAATCTGTCACAGTGTAGAAAGGGCTCATTCCAACCATGCCACTTTGAGTCACTCAAGCCACAATTAGGCCAAGCAGCTTTGACACCAAAGGAATGAGCTAACAATAGTTCACGATAGTGCACAGGTACAAAATGAGAGTGATCACACATTTACTTGAAGTGGTGCAGTTACTAAAACCTAGCTGGTTCAGGTGAATCACTGGTAGTCTTCCTTTCTTTTCTGAACTAACATTAATCAAACTACAGTTGGAGTGGTTGTCAAGCAGGCACCAAATGTAAACAATGTCAGCTGAGGAGAAATCCCGAACCATCCTCCTGGGCTGCCGGGAAACACCCTCTGAGTCACTGCCCAAAAAAGCAGCCTGTGTACTGAAGCAGGCAGGCCCAGGGTGAAATTACGTATTTCAGGTTTAGAGTTACTTATCAAAATGCTTCAGATATAAACACTGCCTTAGATAGAGACAACACTGGAGGTCACAGGGATCCACACAGGCAGGGTGCTACAAGCTCCTCAAAAAAATGACAAATAAACAGAAAAGCTGCTTCCTGATAGTTTTTCAGAGTGAAAACACTTCACAAAATTATAATTTGTTCACCATCTTTTCTTGATAAGAATAATGAAAACCAGAACTTTCTATTGTAATCTTGAACTTTTTGTTGTTATGAATGTGTTTTTTTTTCATGTCCACTCACAATAGAGGCGGAAAAGTTTGTTCCAAAAATAATCTGCACTCTGCGTCCACACTCAGACGTTTATAGGAACTGGGAGTGTCTGTGACGTCAGGAGGCATGATCTGGCTTGCTCTGATGTAATTGTGTTACGTTAATACTCTTCCCATTTATTGCGCAGCACGTTATCACCACCATGACAACCAAATAATGCAGTACTTGCGTGTGAGCTGTATACGTTTAGAGATGTATTTCTTTATTCTGCCTCAGAAGTCAGAGTACAAAACCTGTTTTGTTGATCAAAGTTACTGATTTGAATTTTTTTTTCTTCATAAAAACACTTGTAAATATCAGAATCAATAGATGCAGGGAACACAGCAGATGAAGCAATGAGCTGACACGCAAGGGAGGAAACGAGGGCTTTTTTCAAAACCTCCTACTATACTAGCAGTATGTACTGATTTGTGCAAAATTCAGTATGTAGTATGCAGTTTGTGAACAAGAGCAAAATCTGCAGTATGCCAAAGCTACCAATATGACGTACTCATTCTGGAAAATGTCCTATTTTTTGAAGGAGGGCACTTTGTTGTAAGGTTATATGAAAATTATTAAATTCCATATAAACCACTTAACTTTTTAAATTATAAGTGGATGCTAAAGAAGCAGTTTCTCTATCAGCTTGGCCGTTATTTACTTCCGGGCCGGAAATTCAGCAAAGCCTGGCCCGGAATCCTGCAAAACAGGTCCAATAGAACAGTCATACTACATACTATCTTCAAATACAGTATGCAGTATGCATTACGTACTATGTCCTTTTCGAAAACAGCCAAGTAGACTAAATGCACACTGGATAACGAGCAACAGATGTGAACACAGGTGAAATGAATGGGGTGCAATCAAAGTGGAGGGAAGCACACAAGGGCAGGAAGTAAAGCAATAACAAGAAGCAAGAACTTCAAAATAAAACAGGAAACACTACACACAAGGGGCCTGATCTACTAAGATCTCAAATAACGAGCGCTATATTGCGTGTGCAAACGAAAACATTGCACATGCTATTTCTGGGCGTCTTGCGGGTGATCTACTATGATTGCATGCGCAAATGATAACAAGTGCAAAAGTGGAACGGACCGCCCTTAAATGAGGATTTTGCGTGTGTTAAACCTTCAGTCTTAAAATATGAGTCCAATACAGAAGTGCTAAAGTCTGCAGTTCATCGAGGATCCGCTTGGGTCTGGCTCCGGAAGTACCGGAAACCACATACACACCAATTCAAAAAATACGATCTTTAAAGATATTTAAATTATGAGTCTTCCAATGAGAGGCACAGCTGACTTAATTGATAGGCGGGAACACTGTAGCTGTTGGCTAGGAGGCTCAAAGCCCACCTCTTTACATCACAATCGCTTGACAGCAGTGCTTTGGCTGCCGACGACGATTTGCCTCAAAACAGTGCTTCAGAAACAGATGGGTGACGTCACTGATACTATGTCCATATTTCATACAGTCTATTAATACAACACAAGAAATGACAGCTAAATAACAACACTGGTGTGACAGCCACAGGGATGGCCTTTGTGTGTTGTGTTCCCTTTTGCTGGCTCTGTTGTCTTTCAGGTAGTTGTGGGTGGAGCCTTCAGTGAGATTGACCGTGATGCAGCGCATCTGAGCAGATTGGGCTGAGGAGGCTACAAAAGGCAGACATTCAGCTCACTCTCTCTCTCTTACCTTGCCTTCACCTTTTTGTTTGATTTTGAGTTGTCTAAATATTATTCACTTTATTTAATAAAAACACTTGTTATTCCTTACAGACTATGTGTAGCCTCCCTTTTGTCACACTCCTTTGAGCCGGGGTGTGACACTGGGAAAAGTAAAAACAAGAACAACCAATATCAGAAAAGAAAGGGATACAAGACATGAAACACAAGGTAAATCTATAAAATCAAACAGGAAATCGAAGACAGAGCACAATTCAAAGTGTACAGCATTTAAAAAAAATGTTTATCTTAACTGGTGTGTAAAATGTTATACAACCGCTATTTTTAATGAGCAGAAAACCCCATTGCACCAGCGACTTACTTGTTCAATCAGCCTATATCATTATTTCTGTTGGCAGTCAGCTTACTAAGAAAAGATAGATGGTGCTTGTGGAGCAAAGGCCTGTTTATTCTGTCACCACAAGTTTCCATAGTTACATAAAGACAGTCTGGATCCTGTCATCAAGTGTAGGAGTCAAGTCGATGATAGCAGAAGGGTCATCCAAAACCAACAGGCTCAGAGAGAAAGGATACTGATAACATTTTCCATATTGATTGAAAGCTACTGAATATTGAGGCAGCTTGGAACATCTTTATAAACATGCATGTGTACCATCTTTGCATCCAGACTTTTTTGACTGACGTGGCCCAACCAGAGCACTGACTTATGCAGGGGTGGCATTGAGCGTGTGTCTAACCCTCCTGCAGCTGTCTGTTTGGCTGCGTTGTATTCTCATATCAAACTGAAAGTAACATCAAGCACACATGCGCACACACGCACACACATACACACACACCCTGACACATGAGGCATTTCGAGGAGTTCTTCAGAATTTAATCCAAGTTCTTTTTATGGATGCATTTATGGCACGAAACAGTTGACTGATAGATGCACTAACAATGTGTTCTCTCCCAGAGTACACAGGTTTGCACTTGCTGATTAATTTGATGGGATACTTATAAAGTCATTGTTGCTTATTATCATGCATTTCCTTGTGTAAATTCCCATTAAGTCACATGTGGAGTATAGAGTGCAATAGCAATAATTTTCCATGTCTTTCTCCATCAATAACATGTTGTTAATACAGATACCTAAGGTTATCACATGGTTATGGTGATTTAATATTTTCGAGTGGCACAAGAGGGAAACAATCTGATTCCAGGAGAGGGCGTTTGCCAACCTTGGACACCCTATGGACTTTCCCCTGTATTTTTTGCCAAGACAGCTCGAGCAGTGTGAACTTCTAATCAAACTCTGTGGTCTGGATGGCCTCCAGTTGGATCTACACTTTCTCTTCTTGGATGAGTCTTGCAGTTCATGACAGATAATATGGGTTTCCTGGGAATTCTGCAATTATTTTTATGTCATAAATATAAGTCAGTTTCAATAACTTCCATTTCTAAAGAAATTCTGGTTTTGCAGTTCTGATTAAGCACATTTCCAAAGAAAAACTTGACTTTTTTCAAAAATACTCCAAATATGTGTTTTCTGGATTCTTTGGTATTAATACACAGAGCTTCCAGACAAACACTCTTTAATCTTGTCCAGGTCAAAGGATAATGCCTCTTTGTGTTAACAACACCACCTCCTCCTGCACCTGAATCTAACCCTCCTGCAGCTGTCTGTTTGGCTGTGTTGTAGTCGGATATCAAACTGAAAATAACATCAAGCACACAAACCCACACACCCTCCCTGACCTATGAGGCATTTCGAGGAGTTCTTCAGAATTTCATCCAAGTTCTTTTTATGGATTCATTTATGGCACGAAACAGTTGACTGATAGATGCACTAACAATGCATTCTCTCCCAGAGTGCACAGGTTCGTATTTGCTGATTAATTTGATGGGATACTTATAAAGTCATTGTTGTGTAAATTCCCATGAAGTCCCATGTGGAGTCTAGCATACAAAACAGTAATGAACATAAGATCACGAATGATACCAATGATATTCTAATTAAAACTACTCTGCCTCTAAACCTTCACTTGTATTCAGTGTGCTTGGGCCAGAGAAAGATAGTTAGTCTGGCAATGGAGTGATCAATTACTGAACATTTTTTGACAATGACACATAAAGATTAACTCTTGCCTGGGTTTTAAACAGGAAAAGTAGGTCTGTTTTGTCCAAGCAGCCACGTCAGGGGTTAAAAAAGGAAGCCAACACAAAAGTGCGAAAAGATGCAGTTCCTCGAATGTCTATTTGAGGCTGACTCCAAAAACCAAGGGGAACACATTAGAGTCCATTTAAGGCGCACTTAAGAGCAGAGTTGAACATGTTTGCAGGCTGGTAAAAAATACATTTTTTTGGTGTCAATACCTAATTTCTTTATTCGTATAAAGCATTATAGTGTTTTTTTTACAGTCATTGGATCTGCCCTATAAACAAAATTAAATGTATATCAACTTCAATTTTGCTATCTAGCCTCTAGGTGACAGTTAATATTTCAGGACTGTCAGGGTAGCCAGCGATTAGCAATAATGGACACCTGACCGAGCCTTTCCTGTGGGTTGCCATTCTTTATAATCCCGGTGAGAATGGAGTTAGAGTGGATTGACAACATCTAAATATGGACTTTTTGGGGCACTCTTATGTAGATACCTGTTTTAATTTACACATAATTGCAGGGGTTTCTGGAATTGCATCACTGCTGATGGTTCTTTGCTTGTCACATGACTTTATTCCTGCACATAGCCAATTATGCTAAAACATAGTGGCAAACAGCCCCTGTACTACAAACACTTCTGACACCCCAGACTTTTACTTGCTAACAGATTATGAAGTCAAATCTGCTTATGGAAGTTACACCTGTAGATATGCTGGCCTTTTACATTTTATCAGCTGACTGAAAGCACATTTATATCAGTTTGTTTTATAAAAAAGTACACCAGATAGAGAGGGATGAGCTACATTTATTGCAAGTCAATTCCCTGAAACCATGTGACAGAGGCCTGCAGGCTCTTGCCTTCACTGTAGTAGCTGGCTGAACTGAACACCTGCATACTACTGAAACCCCATGGTGCATAGTAACCGCTATTTCTGTATATGGTAGGTCATACATACACCACAATAAAGCAACAGCTTTGAGTGACGTGTGTGTATAGATCTGACACTGAATGGAACTTTTCACCTCTTGCATCTTATCAGTAGATTAATACTTTGCATACTTCCTCTGCAAGCTAAATGAATGAGTCAGTGCTTGTCCATTATAAGTAGGGTGTTCCCGTTAAACTATCTGATCTCATGTTTCAAGATGGAAGCCAATGGTTTTTGAATTTATGGTATTGGTGTCACTTGTAAGATAGTCAGGTTAATTCCAGTAATATTGACTCACCTTTGAGCTAATACACTTATATAAGAAACCGGATGCAACCTGGTTTAGGCAGCAGTCAGATGGTTCGGTGTCAAACAGTAAACCATCTGCGTTAGCTTGAGGAATAAAGATACATCTGATTTTAAGTTTATGAATTCAATAATATAAACCCCGAGCAGAGGGGGAACATTATTTCTTCAATATATTGTAGTGCACCAAAGTTTCTCATTGTCAAATTTGAGGATTAAAAATGGATGTGAGTGAATGCCAGTTAACTAGTCAAAGGGGATTGGCTCTTTAATAATCTTTGGAAAACGTCACATAAACCAGCAGTAGAGATATTACTGGAAACTGTCTCTGACACTCAGTTGAGCCATGAAGAGTGTGTACATTGTATGTGCGTGTGTGTGCATTAGTCTTTATGGTAAGAGTACAAAAGGATCAACCTAGAGCTCATTCAGGTGCAGTAAACAGGCATTTCTTGTAACAGAGTTCATAAGATGACCAGAAATGACCCTGAATACCCTCAGAGTGCTGGGAAGGTGCGTCAGCAAAGAGTTCAGGTGATAATGAGTTAAAACACATATTGACAGTATGTCTAGTTTTCACTTTATACATTTTGAGTGTGTTTTGAGTTTTACCCAATGAACGTTAGCATCACAAGCTGAAAAATGTGAGGCATTATGCAGAACCTATTTGGGCAGGGTTGTGAAAATTAGTCACGATCAATACTCAGGAACCCAGGATTACAGGAACTGACCCCTTTTCCAATATGTCACACGAAAGGCATCCACTGATAAATCTCCCTGTATTTATTGAAAAGAGGTTGGAAAAAATGTGTTGTATTTTAAATTGTGTTTGGAAAATAAAGCACTTGGAGGGTTAAAAGTGTAAAAAAAAAAGCGGTCCATAATCTCAAAGAGATTTACTTGCAAGGCACAAAAGGTGTCCCAGGAAAAAACAAGCAGTTGCCATAGAGATGAGGATCTCGCTCACGTCACAGGAAACCGCACAGCACAGTGAATACTCATGGAACAGCTCCTGCCTCTTCCATGGAAACACAGCGCAGCGAGGGGAGGAAACAATCCAACACTGACCTGCTTGCTGTCTCCCTGTAGGCCTGACACAGCCCACACGCAGGCTGCAGAGCAAGTACTGCTGTACACTGACTCTCACAGCACAACAAACCTCAACCTCAAATGTCACTGCCATGATATTAAAGGCTACTATTATGGGCCTGCTGGTCTGGGGAGGAAACAGATTTTTTTATGGCTTTTTGCTCTTTGTGAATGGGGAAGCCTGCTGGTAATGGACTAAATCCTGGTGCTTTCCCTCGCTTTGGTTGTAATGCAATTTCTTACATCAATGAGGGGAGGAAAAGTTCAGAAATGTTTTGCTTTATGCTTCAAAGCTGGCCTAAAATTGCGACTCTCAGAAAGATGTATTGGTGTTTATTGAAAGTGCAGCTGCAGTAAAATTGTGTTCCTTTTTACAGCACCAAAGCTTACCTTCTTTCTGTATGAATTTGAATAACAGTACTGAGTGTAGGGCTTTACAGCATGTTAGTGACTTTAATCCGGCGTGAAGCATGGTTCTGCTCACAGGGTGAAGAGGTTCAGTTTCCAATTAAGCTTTACGAGGAGATACTTGATTTACGCCGCTTTGAACATTGATGCCTGATGAGCTGGGTCAAGTAATTGGGATTCTTGAACACTACTGTGGCGACAAAATAATTGGACGTTAAAGCTGTCCAGGTGCAGAGGCTAATGCTGGCTTTTCTCTGATATGCTGTAATCTCGCCAGATATCTGTAAAAACAAGCCCCATAGCTGAGATGGGAAGAGATATTTGCAGCACAGACTAAAAGATCTGGGAGAACTGCATGAACAAAGAGTTCTGTGAAACTATTTAGAGGTCTTTCAGAGCATAAGATTCCAAGAATTTCTCTGGAGGGGAGAGCAGGCCTCATGAAAGTAAACACAGTAGGTAGACTACTCCTTATTAATAAAGGCTGAGCATAGTCTAAGAGAATGAATCTATATTTCCAGTCATAAAATATGGAGCATTTAAAGGAGAGGGAGGTTCAAATGTAAGCTTTGACTTCTTCTAAAAAGAAAAAACAATGTTATGCTCCAAAAAATTTCACAGTCATAAAAAAGGAGTAAATAATAAACAGAGGTTTAACTTCAGCTGTGTGTTTTGAATATCCATACTGTTTTGAATTTCACATTCACAGATGTGACAGTAAGTAAACATGCATTTTAGAAAAATGAGCTCACAGGTCATGGGAGGACAGGATACATGCAGGCAGAGCTCAGTTAGGCTGGGGTGACTCATGTGTTTAAAATATGGAGCTGGAAACTTGGATTTAGCACACCATCTTTCTCTTCATTGGTCTCTTTTAAAATCTTTTATTATCATTGCATATATCATTTTCAGCATTTATTTCACGGCATTCTTTTTTTTTTTTTTTTTTTTTTTTTTTTTTTCTTTCTCTTTTTTTGTCTCTTGTCTGCATATATATTTCTGGTTTGTGTCATGTTTGTCACAAACTGTCAAATATTAATGCAATTTATTCTTGCAGCAAAAGAAAAGAAAGAAAACCATTTTCTTCTGTGCTTATTTCACACCATTCTGCTGTAGCCAATTATCTTGACACAATGAAAGTGTTCCCTGCCAGTGGTTTGTGTTGTGGTGTTCCAGCTAGTTTACCAGTGTGTCAAAACAGAAGAAAAACAGAATAAAGTGCACAGTGGTCCTGTTTCTTATACAGAAAAACATCTTTCACATTGTTTTTTTTAACAAATTAATATCCAGCAGTTTGGGAACACACATATATAAAACAGGAGTGTGAAGTAAACTTAATAAATGGACCCTTAAGGATGCTGTTATAATGGCTTCTAATGTGTTTGTGATTAGAATTGCACAAGTTTTTGGTATTAACAATCCGAGGAAAAGTCTAAAGCAGTGCACTTTGCATAGTATTTTGATGGAAAAAAGATTCTCAACAAGAAGTTGTTGAAAAGTAATCTAATCAGACTGGCTAAAGGATTGGATTAAAAGTAAGTAGTTTGTTTAAAAGAAAAGAAGGATTCTAAATGCAGATCAGATCAAGTAATCTTGTATCTTTTGCTCAAAGCTTTTGAGTCAAAATGGAGATGACTTGGACAAAAAAAGTCTGGAATACTGAAGGAAAGAATAAATTTAGGCTGGATTTCAGTTAAATAAAACTATTAAAATGGTCACACACTACAACATTTCTACTTGTAATTACTGTAACGTTTTTAGACTCTTTTGAATTACTGTATCGCACACGCACAGAGCCCCTGGTGTCCTTGAGGAATGTGTTTTATAATGTGTGCACAAATAACAAAGTAAACTATAACAAATAACTAGTGAGCACAATATAATTAGGGAACAAGTCATTAATGCCTTGTATGTATATTAAATTTATCTTGTGGGAACAAAATGTTATCTAGTCAATAAAAGTCAGTTTCTTATGCTGACAGTAAATTATCCTGAGTTGCCTTTCATTGTGGCCAGCCTAAGGCACACCTGAGCACTAATCATATTGTCTAATCAGCATCTTGATATGCCACACCTGTGAGGTGGATGGATTAGCTCGGCAAAGGAGAAGTGCTCACAAACACAAATTTAGACAAATTTTGAACAATATTTCAGAGAATTAGGGTTAATATCTTATGCTCACAAGTTAATATTTTGTGCACACAAGATAGTTATCTTTTGCTTACAGTATAACTATTTTCTATGCAAAAGATTCCAGCTGCCTTGGGTTTGATTCCAACCATGACCCTTTTCTTCTTTTCTTTTTTGAAGATATGTCTTTGGGCATTTTTGCCTTTATTGGATAGGACAGCTGGAGAGAGACACGGAACGTGGGGAGCAGAAAGTGGGGGAAGACTTGCAGCAGATGGTAGAGATTGGGAGCCGAACCTGCGACCGCTGCAACAAGGACTATAGCTTCTGCACATTGGGCGAGCGCTTAGACTGCTAGGCCAGCCAAGTACTCCTTTTCTGCATTTCATCCCTTCACTTTCTCCTTCTAATACTTCCTGTCTCTCTTCAAATGGTTTGCTTATCAAAGCTAATGAGTGGAACTATCATTTTGTATGGATTTTGGCAACCATGTGTTCAAACTTAAGAGTATCATAAAAACATGGGGACAGAGGCATGTGATTGTTTTTCTTGAAAGTGTACTGTTTATTTGAATATATTTTTGGAACTGTTGGCTGTTGTGATTTCCCCATGTTGACCTCTGGAGTCCCTGAGCTCCCTTGTCTCGTTGGAGTTGCTGCCGTAGACAGCCTGCTGCTGTGGACGTGCCAGACTTCGGCAGCTACAACTACTACTATCCGCCTCATCACTGTCCCCTCTCTCTCTCTCTCTCTCTCTCTCTCTCTCTCTCTCTCTCTCTCTCTCTTAATCTCATCTATCCTTCTTTCCAACCCCAACTCGATCGAGGCAGATGGCTGTCTAACATGAGTATGGTTCTGCTCGAGGTTTCTGCCTGTTTTTCCTTGCTGCTGTAATTAGCTAAATACTGTGAGGTGCAATGCTCATGGTGGATTAAGATGAGATAAGACTGAGTCCTGTCTTAAGAGGCGACTGGATCTTATCATGTCTTGATATTTGGTCTTTGTTAATAATGTAACATAGAGAACGGTCTAGACTTGCTCTATTGTAAAAGCGTCATGAGATAATATTTGTTTTGATTTGGCACTAACGGTAAAGATTGATTGATTGATGCTTTATGACTACTTCTTTAGGCAAGTCTCTTTTGTAAATGGAACTATTCATCTCAATGGGACTTATCTAGTTTCACCTTACTGAAAAGCCTAGACAAAGATGGATAAGCTGACTGGATAGAAAAAATAGGGTTAAAGGCCCTGATGATTCCTGCTGTCTGAGTCATGCTTACACACAATGACTCTTAAATAGGAATTTAGCACTATTCCCAACATCTGCTCACTCATACTCACAAAGCTGCAGCAATACACGTCTTGCCTGGACACATGGTATCTCAAAAACTACGTTTTCAGATTATTTTTATCCAGAAGTGTAGGGACTCTTCTTAAGCAACCACTTAAAAAGTTCTGTGTAAGTCATGTTCTCATGGTGTCATTATCTATGCAGGAATTGCAACTGCAAAAAGACTGGAAATTATGTAACAAATGCAACATTGGGTTAAAACAGGAAAAAACATTGCAACATTTGCAAGATATCCTGACAAAAAGATGTACTCTACACTGTTGCTAAATGCCTCTAGAGTAAAGCTGCTCAATTACATACAAGAGGAAGTGAAGAAAATAGCTTTGTGCATTAAATGTGTAAAAGTGACTGGGGCTGATTGTACGGGTGTTATGAACATGTGTGAGTGTGGCCATGACAAAAATATTCTGAAGTGGTCACTCACTGTTTGTGTAGCGGTATTTCACTGGAAGAGGGATTGTTTTATTATCATGAAACCTGCCATGCATCACTTCTTTTCTGCTGAAATGGCGTAATCATGACTAGTGGTTGACACTACAATAGCTTCAGTAAAGTGTTATGTGATGCTTTTCCGAGGAACAAATGGTTGTTTCTTACAACATTACAGTACAGTTTATGATGGCAGTAAACTGGTCTGAGCAACTTAAACAAAAGAAATACCCTGTTACAAGTCAAACATAATATTTATTTCTGTCAAAGTGCTGATAAAAGCAAATAAATAGGTTTGTTTAGAGAACAAACAAAAAACTCACTATAGAGAATAGAAAAATTTAAATAAAAAAACATTTTTTTTTCACTTTAATCATTTAAACAATAATACATTGCTTTGATCTTGATGTGTTAACAGGTGAAGCTTTATCTATCCCACCATGTCCTATGTTTCGTATGTGTTGATTAATCTAAATCCACAGTACAACAAATAAGATACCCTGGGCCTTGAATTTAGCATTGAAATGACCAAAATGGGAAAGAGTTCAAGTTTAAAGTAAGCATAAAATGTAATAACTTACAGATAAACTCCTTAGAACTGTATTTAAGGCTTTGTGAAGAGTTTTCATGTTGTGTTGTTTTACCTAACCCGTTTGGATGAAATCAGTTGTGTTTTCCAGGATGGGAACTGCATTTCCCATGAGCACAATTGCCCACTGTTGTAAAGATGAGGCTCTTGCCAAAGCCTGCATTTGTTATGAAGGCAAATGAATGGAGTTCATATCTTCTCTTTAATTCTGCTTTTCTTTGTTCAAGACAACATTCTGGATGTGAGGAATTTTCAGCTCGTGCTGATTTTGGCACCCCCTATGGACAAAGTGTAACTTCATATCTCTTTGCAGATTTTTTCCTGTGCATGTGTAGGTAGCATATTCTGACAAAAAGTTATTATGTTGTCTTAGAGAGTCAAATGCATCACCAAGTGAAATTCTTAAACGTTAAAAAGATCTGTTCTTCAGTGTCCTGTAACTCACTTTGTCTGACACCTACCCCCTGCAACACTTTTAGGCATAAAAAAAATCTGTAAAGGAATAATCAATCTTTATGCACATTGCTATCTTTACTTTTCTGGTTCATGGAGAGGCATCTTTATTAATTTCAGTCTTTTTTGTCACCATAAAAAAACTCTTAATAGGAGCTTTAAATCAACTCTAGTTTGTTAAAGAGATCAATAAGGAAAGTACTTCAAATTTTACACAATATTTTATGGTGAATTAATAAGACAAGAACATTTCTAAGTCTACAAAATAAATATATACATGAACAATTGACAGACATCAGATGGATGGGAGGATGACTGAGCTGCTGTATGACTGAGAAAGGAGACAGAAGAGTGGTGACACACTTGGCATGAATGAGAAAATGACTACCATAGATAGAAGACCGAAAGGAGGAAGAGGAGAGCAAGGGAAGGGGAGGGGAGGAGTGGGGGTTGTTCTGTTAGTAACAATTCAAGGAATTGATTGTGGCCTCTGAGAAGTGTGACTCACCCTGTTGCGTATCAGGAAACCCTTCAGATGTTGCTCAAAACCTGTGTGCTTTAAGCAAATATGACCGCATTTTATGCAAAATCATCCCCCAACTTCTCTCTCTCTCTTTCTCTTTTGCTTGTTCTCTTTGAAAAAAAAGACTCAATTCTCAAAAATTTACCTCATCTTCTGTATGCGTTGGCACGACCTGCACCTCCTTCTTCCACCTCACTGGGAGAAATGTTGTTGCAGGATATTGACACATGTGATTGGAAGTGGCAGCATAAAGACACAACCCAAACTGCTGGTCAAACAATTTATATTTGTTCAGAAAATAAGTCATCCCCTCTTCCGATAATAGAGCATTGTCGGCCTGAAATACTTGATGTGTTGTTTTTACAATGAACAAATACACTCAGACTAACAAAAGCAAGATAGGGTGAATAAGAGGTGTTACTCAACCAATGTATTAGGAAAGAACAAATTATTGAAGGATCTGATCATTTAGCTCCAGTTAACGTCTGAATCAGTCAGCTGGAATTTGTGTGTGTAACCCCTGTGTAACCCAAAGCCTTTTCTTGAAAATTGTAGCAAACTTCCTGAAACTTGTGTCTATCTCTAATGAAATATAAAGAGACAGAAACAGCCCCCTGCTTTTTGTTCACTTTTACGGTGTGTGACATCAGTCTGAGGGAGCCGAAACCCACCCCTCCTCTTACCCCACAGCAGTGACAGGAAGTGACACCGCTGGGACCCCTGTGTTTCAGCTGCGGTGGTGATAACACCAGATGATTGGTTTCCTCTAAACTGCGTGTCTCAACCATGAATGTACGAGTGTCTTGTTTAGTCACATGGAGGTAAGGACATGAATCCAGTCAGATTGAATGATTCCACTGCTTTGTTGTTGGGTGGGCACAATGATTATGAGTACAGTTCCTGTAAGTTTTTGTGAACTTCACAATGGGGGTCTGCCTTTCATAGGAACTTTGATTTTTATGAGAAAATACTGAATCTTTCCATGGGTGACTAAATCACCAAAATAAACCCACTTATAACAAGTCCCCCCCACCCCTTTTACTCATCCTCGATTTATTTTTTCTGAGTTTGTTTTACCACTGACACTTTTTTTCAAGAGATGATTTTAAATCTTGTCTTAAATACTTCTGCTACACTTGAAGGTGCAGTATGTAGTATTTAGCTGCATTTAGCAGAACACAGTTGGGTACAAATGGAATATAATATTCATAAGTATGTTTAAATGAGTTTATAATTGCCTGAATATAAACATTGTTTTGTTTTTGGTAACGTAACGTAACGTAACGTAACGTAACGTAACGTAACGTAACGTAACGTAACGTAACGTAACGTAACGTAACGTAACGTAACGTAACGTAACGCAAAGCATTTACTGTCTGGGCAGTTCTTATATGTAAAGGTAGAACAGTTCCACAGCATGGGAGCAGCCACTGCTAAAGCTCTGCCACCTCTGGTGTTTAGCCTGGATCTCAGGACATCCAAAAAATATCTTTTTTTTTTTTTTTTCTTCTCTTGTCTGCATATATATTTCTGGTTTGTGTCATGTTTGTCACAAACTGTCAAATATTCATGCAATTTATTCTTGCAGCAAAAGAAAAGAAAGAAAACCTTTTTCTTCTGTGCTTGTGACTGTGTGCATGCAACCATCACCATCCCTCTTAGAACTCTGGCCTATCTTTTATTGGCAGCTAATATCATGTTCTGTAAAAGAGGGCGTGCACACCTAGGTGGGCCAAATAAAATAAAAAAAATAAGAGAAAGTGAAAGAAAGATTACATAAGGATATACAAAGGGACAGGGAGAGAGAAGGAGAGAGAGACCTAACACACTTAGATGGAGAGGGACCATCTCACCATGATGCCAAAAAAAAAAAAAAAATCCGTGGGGTGATACTAATGATTAAGCAACCCTTAGTGTCCACAATCATTACTGAAGCTTGGGTCGCAGAGGGTTGCCGCCGTGCTGTGTTCTATTTGTGTAACAAGACCACCACTGGTGCAGATGAAACCACTTGGGTCAGACCAGCCGAGCGGTACGGCCCGGCACCCGGGCCGCGAGAGCAGTCAGACCGAAGGACCCAACCCGCCGCGGGAGACCCAGGCCAGGGGACAAGCCAAGGACCCAGACCGGAAGCAAGCAGGTACCGCCGGAGCACCCAGGGCGACCCCCAGGTCACCCAGTAGGAGGAAAGGGGGGCGAGGGGGGAGAGATCCCGCAGCCCCCCCAAGGGACACCCCCACAACACCGCCCCCACAGCCCCCCAAGACGGAGCCAAAGGAGCCACCAGGGCCGAGGGGGCCCGGCACCAGGAGCAGACAGCCAGGCAGACGGGCAGGACCAGGACCAGAGCCCACCAACCGGCGCGCCGGAGCGGGGGGAGGGCGGAGGCGGCAGGGCCAATCCCGCCCGCCCCCCCCCAGACGGCCCGACCACTCCCCCCACCCACGCCCCCCACCCACGCCCTGCGACTGATGGACCAGGCCGCGCACCACCCCACCCCCCAAGAGGACCGCGAGGGAACCCCGGGAAACCCGGCCCCGAGGGCAGCCGCGGACCAGGCCCCCACAGGGGAGGGGGCAGCAGTGGGGTGGAGGGTGACAGGGACACCAGCCACCCACCCAGCCCCGATGGGCCCCCAACGAGTAGGGCCGAGCCAAACACTAGGGCCCCGCCAAACCTGATCTGTGTGTGTGTGATATGATTTGAATTTTGTTTTGTTTGTATTTTTGTTGTATGTATGTTTGCTAGTGAGGTGGATTAAAATAGGGGGGGCAGGAAGGGAGGCGGGAGAGAGGGGGGAGAGCCGTAGTGCACCACTGCATCACAATCCGCCGCCCCCCCCCCCGTATAAAACCCGCCCCCCCGACCCTATATCTTTACCTATATCAGTATCTAGTGAGGTGCATTAAAATAGGGGGGGGCGGATGGGGGTGGGGGGGGGGGGGGGGGGGGGGTGGGGGGGGCGGGAGAGAGGGGGGAGAGCCGCAGCGCACTACTGCACCACAATCTGCCCCCCCCAGTATAAAACCGGTCCACCCAACAAAAAATATCTGATGTGTTGACCTCAGTGCTCTGTCTGGAGCATGTTGGTTCAACAACTCAGAC
This sequence comes from Notolabrus celidotus, assembly GCF_009762535.1. Lineage (NCBI taxonomy): Eukaryota > Metazoa > Chordata > Actinopteri > Labriformes > Labridae > Notolabrus > Notolabrus celidotus. Next base: position 14,171,775 of record NC_048291.1, read on the forward strand.
AAGTATTATGGTGCCAGCACATGAAAAGTTTTGAAAACTAGTAATACAATCTTGATCTAGATTTGGAAACTGACAAGAAGCCAGTGAAGGGAAGCCACTAGTGATGTTATCCTGCACTCTCTTCCCAGTCAACAGGCATTAAGCTGCATTCTAAATCCCCTGTAAGCATAGTAGAGACCACTGTTCAACAGTGAGAGGTGAGCAGGGAGCATTTCAGTCCAGAAGTTGACTGCTAGTTTGGCTAAATATTCCTATTTCTACACACTGTACCTGTAAAGTATGGAAGGAGTTTTTAACTGGTTACAAAAAAACCTCTTCATGACCCTAAAAAGTATATGAGACCATTAGCACAAAGACTGAGGGCACCTTGTTACTGTTTGCCAGGAGGCCATAAACCGGCATCTGCTCCAACTCTTTGCCTGTTTCTATTTTGACTTGAAGTTAGGTTGACTCATCTATTCCTATATAGGGCTTCAAAACTTATTTTATTACATCAATGCATGACGTCACAGAGCAGCACATCTATATCTATAGTGCTGGCTTTCAAACATCATGACCATTTTCTACATCATGGAGCCGGACCATGACACAGAAAAGATAAGTCTTTCATGATACATCAATGTAAATTTTACAAGACATTCTTACATAAGATAAATGATGTAAACAAAAACCAAGGCTGATTTGCACATTGAAGGAAGATTTATGTAACTCAGTTTCAGTAAATGTTCTTTTATCTTTTATGAAGTAAGAATGATAAGAAGTTTTTGAGGTTCAGTTAGCCTTGCACGGAAAATTAAATAGTGGACATGTCCTTCAGAGGGCTTTTGCTTTCATACACTGGGTAAATTGTGAGGCCTGTGCTTTTTCACTTATGTCTTATATGTTATATCATAAACTCCACTTTGTTTTTTACACGTACCTACACTTCTACTTAAATAAAAATGAACCTGTGTACTTCTGACTCCTCTGGAATGAGCAGTTACCTTCACTTTACTTTGAGTGGGAGAGTTTTTCTGAAGTATTTTACAACTTTTTTTGATGTGTGCATGTTTATGTGTGTGTGGGTGGTAGAGAAGGTAGAGAACAGAAACATAAAGAAGACGTGAGAGACAGAGATGCTGTGAGATAAACCCTCAGTGAGAGTGAAACACTCCATGCCTCAAGGACTTCAAAGATGTAACTCTTATATCTTTATGCTAATCTGACTCAGGTGAGCTGCATGTTAGAGATAATCTCCCCCTGCTTCCTGGAAAAGTCTGTTGCAAAACTCAAAGTTTTTCTTAACACATCAGGCAACCAGAAAACATAAGCTTCCCAGAAACTTCAAGCTTGCAACACAGCACTAGCACTAACCTCTCATGAAAAGAAACAAAGGAGGGATAAATGTTACGTGAAAAACTAAGAAGCTTCTTACTGATGTGTGACAAGTGGAATTCAAGTTTTAGATTTGACTAGCTTCAGATTAAATTGTTGGCTTCTGCTTCCCCTGATCTGCTCTTCCTGTAAATCAAATTGATAACCTCATTTGGAAGCCAAATATCACAGGCATTATTCAAATGAACATTTATTCCTGTAATTCAGATACGAAAAAGGGAAATGCCTCATTACACAACACTACATATTATATCTAGACTGCTGTGTTCGATTTGTCCTCTCTTTCATAAAACTTTTCCCACCATATTAAGTACAAATGAACCTTCTTTTTTATGTACAGGAATGATGTTATCTTTAATCCACTCTTCTTATCTCTCATTAAGATAAAAAAGTTATTTTCTGTAACAATGTTTGTATAGCTTTTTTTCTCTCAGTGCTCACAAAGTGTCCTGTGTTTCATTGGCAAACAGAGCAGCTGCTTGCTAAATGGACTGTGAAAAGAGGGAGAGCAACATGTAAATGTTGGTGGAGTATGACGTGAGGGTCATGCAGGCTCTAATTTTTCATCTACAAAACACATATACCTGCAAGTCTGTCAGCACACTCACGCAGAAACTGCAGGCCTCTTCTCCTGACACAAACTTGTCCTCTTTACATTTAAACATTTTAACTTTTTCTTCTGGAGTTAATTGTATACATGAATCAATTTATACTGGGTTTTTTATTCTAACTTCATGTTTTAACTGCAAATATTATTTATGTGCCTCCAAAATTATGATGAACTACGGCAGCTTTTGCTTCCCCATGCTGGAGCAATAAAGTTTGTATTTATCTGAGATGAAAGATTTCCCACAAATACCTCCCTCTCCCATGTGACCACTAAACTCAGTAAAATAATGTTTTTAGCCCTGCCATGCCAAGAATAAATCTAAGCTTTTTGGGACTGGCTCAACACAGCCAGTCCCAAAAATTGATGGGACTTGCCAAACATCTTGCAAAATTAGAGAAAATACAGGATGCAGCATGAGATCCAGAGGTGGAGAAGTTAGAATCAACTGTTTCTTTGGCTTCACTTCATAAACACACAAAAAAAGTGTCTGAACATTTGTCTGAGGTGCATGTGGGGTCAGACAAGATAAATGTTAAGGTTTTCCATTAGCTTTGCAACCACAAAGCAACATCTAAAAGGCAGCTGCATGTATGTGTCTTAAAATAAGGTGTTCTCTGCTAATTTGTGCATACAAAAGCCTTTTAATTGATGACTTAGATAATGTCAGTGTGAGATAAAATCTGCACGTGCATGCATGTGTACACACATTGATAGGCTAGCACACCCTTTCTCTGGAAACTTTAGTAGACTAGCCAGTGCTGCTTACTTCACTTTTCTCTGTTATCAGCTGGGTGCCTCTAATTACATAGAAGTCTCTGCTGTTAAAAGTTCCTGTGAAGTGCATTGGGGAGAGCTGAGGGAGCATTGTTTCATGATACTTACAATTGATTAAGTTCCACGACAGGAAAACCAAGTGTTGTGTAATAGGTAAGTTCATAGTTTCTTCTGACAAGTCTGTTCCAGACATACCTCAAACACTGCAATGAATTTAATTAAACATTGAAATATTTACAATTTGTAAATGTAAGTACAATTAAATGTCCTGTTTTAATTTTAAACCACAAAAGGTCAGTTTGAGGATTTTTTGGGAAGACTTTTTTAAATGAATCCCTGAGTGTAGAAACGTTGACAGACATGGTACTTACATTCGCCACCATCCATCAGAATTGCAGAAGGAGGGCTTTTCCGATAAATCATCTTATTGCAAAGACATAAAAACGAAGGAGGGAATGGGAAAAGGAAGAAAGAGACAAAAACAGATAAACTGCTTGTCATGTGCAGGGAGCTGTGTCTCTACTTAAAAAGGGAAACAATCTTTTCAGCCGAACCCTTTGAGGCTGTTCAGGATGCTGAATATGGATCTGTTGTTCCACTCTTTACAGGAAAAGGCTTGCTGCATTGTTACTGTGGCAACCAGGTGACATAGAATGCAACTTTCTCTGTATTGGCTGAGCAAATAGGCCAGGGCAGACTGACAGGCATTGGGACTGCAGTGCCTGACCCTGCCCACCGTTGGAATCAAAATCCAGAGTTCACCTGAGAAACCTTGAGCAGAACCAGACTCATGTTAGACAGCCATCTGCTGAAACTTTGTTGGGGTTGGAAAGGGGATAGAGGAGACAGATAGAGACAACAACAAACAGTTCAGACTTATGGTTACAGTGTTGTTAATGATGGTGAAAATATGAAAGCACAAGTCTTTCATGATAAACATATTTTAGGTATTTTGTTCATTTATTTATCTTTCAAAGATTTGGGATAAGACAAAACATCACTACAGTAGAACTCTCTGAGGTCATTTCTGAATTATGAGATAATGTGAATGGTGGAAAAAGAGCTGCTGTTGCACGACGAATGGGCCAGACTTTATTTATCCCGCCTGATGTCCACTGTGAGAAACCCAAGCTCCTCCGGTCTGAGGTAATGCCAGAGTTTGTGCAGACGGCTGCAGGAGTGGATCAGATGTCAGCAGAGAGAGACGCTTCCATTTTTAATCACCTCACCAACACACACGTTCTCACTGCCTCTCTGTGTCTCTTTTTTAAGTTGACACACAGCTTCTGTTCCCTCTGCTGGAGCATAAAATATGTCTAATCAAACAGTGCTCTGGGTCTATGGATCAAAATAATTCATTTTGTGAGGATGAAGCTTTGTGTATACAAATGTGTTTCATTTTTCATAGTCATCAGAAGTAGAGAACCATTAATATCTAATCCATCTATGCAGAAAAGATGGATTAGTGCAACCTATTCAGAGAGAAACTTCTGAAGATTGGATTTGTTGAAGTGCAAGCTTCAGCACTTTGGGGGGTTTAGATTCACTGATACAAGGTTGAACAGCCAATCTTCTGATCTAATGAGGTACTTACCTTGGAAACCTTGCAATGCCCAACTACCTGATCTCTTGACCCCCATCCCCGTCTCAGTCTACTGCTGCTGATCTTCTTCATGTCAATACCTCTCCAAACCCTAGTTGTTTGGCACACACACGTAAAGCAGCTGGGAGTTAACTCTATCCCACAGAAGTTTTATGATACCAGAAGTTATAAAATATATGTCTTCAGCAAGTTCTGTCTAGCACAACTGCTGTTTTTATCAACCAGAACAACATTCGTGAACCCTACCAGCCTGGATTAATAGAAAAATACTCAACTGAGACTGCCCTTTAGCTCTCAAAGAGGCACTGAAGCGCAAAGTAGAAACCAATAAGCTGCTTGTCCATCTAGGGAATACACCTCCCAACCATGACCTCTTCATTACGCTCTAGAACCTTGGTGTTATGTGCTTTGACTGTTAGGAACCTGGCCGTGTGCTGACAGCTGCCAATATGTTGCTGCAACTGCACACCCATGAAGATTAACTCTTCTCATCATTGAGAGGAAACACCTGTTCCTCCCTAAGACAGAGCAGGTTCTTGAAAGGCTATTGTCTCCTACCCCTTTGTCTGTACTCATTCCTGGATGGTATGCCTGCTTGGGCCATCTGACTCAGCCTGCAGCTTAACAATAATGCATCAACAACAAAGATTAGATAATCTATGCCACAGTTATGTGCAACCCTCTACCTCCCCAATAACTGCCAAGTCTCTGCAGTTTGATCAGCCAGTCTCCACCAATGGTGGTGGTCTAATGGCTGGACTCTATTGCTGTCGCACACACTTCAGTGACAATTTTCCAGTTGCACAGCTGACAGCTAAAATGATAGAGTAACAGTGCATCCCTCGCCAATGAAAAATTTTAAGATGTGTATGGAGGTCTACCCAACAACCTTAGGCATTGAAGCATGCTGCTTGTGGTGGTCAGCCAGTTAGCTCTTCCCCCATCTATTGACTACATTAGGAGCCTTTCAACCTTCAAATTGGAGCTTCAAAGCTTAGGTGCTTGCACATGCGCAGTCTCCTTTTCCTTCTGTTGTGGTGAATTTAAAGCATCTGTGTATATTGATCTTTATCTTTTTTTACTTGTCTCTCCTGACTAAACAGTGTGTGGTGCTCCCTCACTGAGAAGAGGGCATAGCTACCGTTCCAGCTCCAAATCAGTGGACTGATAGCTTCCCACTAATACCAGGACTGTCCATAGGGACTAATTTCCCAGTCATTGAAGAGTAAACTTAAATTCAAACTAACTGAATATTCTAAAGGTAAGAAAACACTCAGAAAAGTGTCTAAATTGAGCACAATTCATTTAGCATGGCTACATGGGATCACAGAGTCAGCTGGTCAATGATGTCAAATTGGTTTGCATAGTGTGGCACGTTAGCAGCGCTAGAACCACCAGCTTTCAGTCCTCTTTGTGGATAAGTGTTCAAATAGCTGTGCTATTGATGCATTGCTCTGGTCGAGTTAACCAGACAAGGCTCTACATAAAACGCAATCTCCTTTTTCGAGATGAATGTTCTGCCAAACCACACCGTGCTACACAATGTCATTTTTCATCTGTGCTTGTTTACATTCGGGGAGTGGAGCATTATAATATTATGGCAGCAGCCATTCACGGGAGCTACAGCCCAAGCTACTGGTGAGTTTTTGCGCTACAGCTAAGATAGAACATATGACCAGGGTGACAACATTTAATCGCTCTGTCAACTAAAGGCGCACAACATACCTGATCAGGACAGTAGAAACTTCGTACCATTTTCAACTGCAGACAACGACACATTTCTGGTGCCAACAGATGAAAGGCTTAAATGCTGAAAGTGCAGTTGAGTCAATAAACTTCAGTGCACAGATGATCAGTCAAAGAAACAGGCAGAGGTTTAACGAAGAACAAATTATAAAACACAAAGAGTTCCACAGTATACCAACAAATAATAATCCTGTAACACTTGCTGATGAGAACAAAGAAAAACAGACAACAGATAATTAGAACTTGGAAACTACATAAACAGGAAAGAAAGTGTATTAAGATACAGGTGAAACTTGTGAAACAGGTAAAACAAACAGCAGACAAAAACAAATGCGGGAAACACAAGGTCAGGGAGTAGATGAGTCGGAAACAAGAGGCGAGGTGACAGGAATACCTGCAAACAGGAAGCAAAGACAACACAGCTAATCAGCAGGCCAAGATGGAACAAATTGCTGAGTTTGCACCTTTGCATAAAAATATAAAAAAAAAAAAAAATAATCTGTCTCTTCTTTAAATGTAACGCTTGAAATACAGTAGTTTGGCTGTTTTAATGAAGTTGATGTACTGGCAGGATTCTTGCAACATTTGGGTTTTATCTGCATGGTTAAATGAACATGAAAGTGAACCTGGAAAAAACAGTCTACCTAAGAAATTTGAAATGTTATAAACAACTGCCTGATATTCCCCACATGCCTGTATGAGATCACACTACAGCACAGTGCACATTGTAACAGGTGTGCAGTTGTGTTTTCTTGAGTGTCAAATAACGTCACACACCAAAGCCCTGAAGGCACAGACAGAGTAGTTGTTCAAGACTTATGATTATGGGTGGTGGCATTCTTTCTACTCACTCACCTGAGTATTTTAAATGACACAGGCAAATGGTATTTACTCACTTTGCTGAGACATTACGGTAATAGTGCAGCACAGTGATCAAAGTCTGACTGCCTCACTCTAAACGGTGATCAAAGGGTAAACATTTTCCACATTAGGTGGGAGGAGAGTAAGATGGAAATGTGTGTGTGTGTGTGTGTGTGTGTGTGTGTGTGTGTGTGTGTGTGTGTGTGCAAGTGTGTGTTTGCGTGCGTGTGGTTGTGTGTGTGTGTATGTGTATGTGTGTGTTGCTGGTGTCAAGTTTTGTGTGTATTCAAGAGAACAGACTTTTCTCAGGTTATGGCTAAGTTTCACTTTTAGGGTTATGAGGTTTATGGTTACAATTGCTGCTTATTTTTGGCCCAGTTCCCTCTTTATACCACAGTTCCCAAAAGTCTCTGTATCTTGCCAAGAAGAGGTCAATAAAATTGTTAAATGAGTTCAGATATGAGAAGTCTGCTTTCACAAACAAGCATGGGCTTTTGGATAAATCAGGGATCATGTTAGTGTTGCAAATCATTGAAAAGCTAATTTGACCAGACTTTATTTTGTTGAATAAGCACAACTAAGACACATAAGGTGAAGGTGCAAATTTCAGGACAGCTTGCCCCTGAAATTTTCCAAAGTTGGTATTTACATATGTCCCTCAAAGTACAAAGTTTTCCCTGCTGGATGGAGAGAGGGGTGGGGAGGCAGGGCATGACATGAAAAGGATGGTAATGTAGAGTCACTGTAACATGTTTCATTAGAGACGGCAGGCAAAGCAGAGTGGGATTATGGCACTTTATAACTTACTTCATGGGGCTTCCTTACCGGTAACCTCGTTATGTTAAATACTTGGTTCTGATTGGTCAAAACCCCATAACATTGGTAATATATTGAATAGCAAAAGCAAAATGAGGGACAATCTGGTCACAGATATCATTCGGATCAGTAGAAGAAGTTTATGATTTAACCTCTTCCTGTAAACAATGTGGCAAAATTGTAGTTTTCCACTTACCAATCCAACATCCAAGTTGCAAAGGTGTTGGTGGTAAAAATTCCTGTTAGTCAGCTGATAAATTCTGCCATTTTTGTCTACACAATGTGGCTCAATGTGAAAACTTCAGGTTTAGTGCAAATACAGCTTGAAAGACTTCTTACTTTTTTAAACACCTCTTATTAACATTTTGCAATTTTAATACATTTTTAATCTTTCTCCTCCTGTTCTTTTTGATGGTAAATCTGTGCATTTTGTTTAGTTTTATTGCTCACATCAAAGTTCCTCATTGTCCGAAATGTGCCTCGAAAATAAAACTGCCTCATCTTCATCAGAACTGTGCCCTTTATGTGGAAACTGACCTACAAGGGAGATTTCACCACACTTCTATTTAATTCAGGATCAGATCCTTAGCTATTTACATAAGTAATTTCACCTTTTCATTAGAATTTTGGTCACTTGCCAAACAAGATGAAGTAACGTGGAATTTTGTCTTTGGCACAATAAAACTGATAGCTAAGACTGTTTCCTCTTTCCAACTAACAGGACGGTGCTGTGTGACCAGCAGTGTCACCAGATGACGGTAAAATAGATTAAAGATAGTTAATCATTGGCTACAAACACAACGTGGGCTGTAAAAGTGTGTGTATTTGTATCAGAGCTCAGGATGGCAGTGAGAGTCAGTGAATAGTAGTATTCTGAACGTAGCCTGAGGTAACCTTTATCCATTAAACTTCACTCTGAAAGGTTTGGCAGACATACACTCAGTCTTCTTCTGTCTTCATTGTGACCCCCTTGATGTTGTTGTGATATTCCCCTACAGTGCCAGGAACAGGAAGAATTTGTAAAATCCACTTCAGGCTCTGTCTGTTTCCCGGAAGAGAGAAAAACAGAGAAATAAAACACAGAAGAGAAACAGAGAAATCTTAGAAAGCTGTGTGGAAACAGCCTCGGAGAAAAAATAACTCTGGCATCCATACCTCTTTACTCATATACCTGTCCGTGCATGAGGTAAATTTAACAAAGCTGATGACCACCTTATTGGAACTAAATCAGAGCTTTTGAATGTGGAGACAAGGGGGAGGAGGGGAGGGGAGGGAAGTATGGGATATGTGTGTGTGTGGAGGGCAAAGAATTGGCAGGAACAGCAACAATGAGCCAATGCAGGCCCTTCCAATCTTGATTTGCATCTTCCCTCAGGGACACGTACTGTACGGGAAGCTTTACTGTGGCGTTTAAAGCCGCCTTGTTGATTTGCAGCGGGTTGGACCTTGCATCTCTGGTGGAGGGCACAGGCAAAGAGGATTTTGATATTAAAGAGCACATAGTGACCATCCCACAGCCCTGTTTGTTTTGGCAGCAGTCACATATGGGAATAAACACACACACACACAAACACATCCACACATATCATAGCCATGCCAATGTGATGGCACTGCACACAGACACAGCCGACAGATGTTAGCAGCGTAAATGGAAAAAAGTTCTATCCTTGGAAACAGTGCATGATTGTTTGTTTGTTTACCATATAAGTGCATGACTCAGAGCAGCTTTGAGAGGAAGACATCAGCCCACCACACACAGCAGAAGGATCATAATGTGGGCCTTTGTTCTGCATCCACACAAAAAAAGATCAAAAACGGCATTTCAAACACTAAACAAAAGAATTTTCCTCTAATGAGACACGGCCTTGGATGATCCCAGGAAGGGTCAAACTTTCCCCAGAGAGGGAATTTCTCTGCCAATGCAAGGCAATGAACACTTAAATAATAAAAAAAATGTGGGAAGGTGACAATTGCAATGAAAAAAGAGTGAATATCTGAGTCTCAAAAAGCCAGCGCAATATTCGGCTTTCTGCCTGCACATACACACACAACAACTCAGAGGAGCTGCCATTATTTAGGCAAAGATGAAAGGTGAGTTGTTATTGAAAGATGATAAATGTTTGCATATATTCTACATGGGGAAACTGTCATTAAATCAGCCAGCTCAGGACAGGCTGCAGGATTTACAGTAACAGAATAGAATGGACGGAAACTTGCCAAGACACACACACACACACACACACACACACACACACACACACACACACACACACACACACACACACACACACACACACACACACACACACACACACACACACACACACAGAGAGATACACACCCACCCTGTTGAGGCTTTACAGGAACCATGCCCTCTGGATTTCCTTATACAACACCTGTTAGTAACCTCATGCAGCCAGATAAAGAGACACAATAGCTGTAATAGAACAGGTTTTACAAGTTGGAAACAACTCAGCCCTATGTTATTTGTCCTTCTGTTAACTTCTCAGAAGCATAATTAGGGACTCTTGGTGACATGACAGCCTTTAAACTGACTTTTTACATTCAGCACGCCGAGTATGTGACCCAATTTTAAAGATATGTGAGAGTAAAAAAGAAAAACAGAAGCCAGATCAACTCATTCTATTGTAAAAAAAAAACAACCAAAAAATTAAAAACTGAGTGGTATTAAAAAAAAGCATGTCAGATGCACCCCTGATGTTTGACAGCCTTATCATGGCATGTGATTGGGTTAACAGGGAGAATGAGTCAATCCTGACACCTAGTGGATGGTGCAAAAACCGTCCGACCACAAAGGGCTGATTGATCAATGTGACCGATGCTTCCATTGTGTGTCCATCTGGATGATTAATTACTGGCCTGCAGGCCTGCTGCATGCATAATGAGTTTGTGATAAAGTTTAAATTAGCTCCTTATCTCAGAGACAACACTAGAGCCAAGGGAACACTGTTTTAATTGTCTATGCATTTGTTTATTGGACATTTCTTCATTTTCAGACATTGTTAGAACCATGTAGCCACGTTTATTAATTAGAAAAAGGTTTCTGCTTTGTATATTTATACACAAGGTAGAAATGCTTTGGGGTACCTATAAGGGTTTCATAAACTTTTATGGAAATCTGTGTGGACATATTCCCTGCACTGCAGAACTCTTCACACTATGCCCACAATCTGACACATTCCTGAAAAACTGCACTTATTTTTTCACGTTAAAAACAAATACTGAAAAAAATTATTGCCTTCTTTTAATAAACATATATATTTATTTCTGTTGTAATGTATAGCTCCATACTTCTTTTCCTATCTCTGTACATGCAGTATAAGCATTATCAGACCACAGCTGATTGAAAGTAAGACCTACATGGAAATAAATCTATGTAGTTGGTGATCTGTTTATGCAGCAATTTTGTCTTATTTAAAATATTAACATTTGAATGGTTTTGAAATGTTAAAGACATTCATGGTTCTGGTGGTTGAACTCTAATATTTTATGTTGTGATCCTTAAATGTATAAACACATCAAAATAAGAGATAAGAAACTGAGTTAAATTGAGTTACTGGATGGCTTTTTCAAATCAGCTTTAGTCAATATTTTATGCAACAAACTCTGTAATTAAAATATGTAAATCAATTTTCTCAGAGAACTATCGCAGAGATTTGCTGCTCTAATTAGCATTTGTTGACCCTTTTAGCCTCTTCCAGCTAATTGTTTTGGTTAATTGGTGCATAATTGATGTGCTTTTGTTCAGTCCCAGTGTTGTTTGAACTTGTGACACAGTATGCAACTGCTTTTTGTTGATAAGCCCTGAAGTGTATATTTGGTGAAAATATATCTGAGCATTTAGTCACTGAAAATTTCCCTCAGCCTTCTGGAGCTGTTTGAGAGCAGAGAACAGGGGAGTGAATATTGAACTTATTTTGGTGGGTTGCCAGAAACTCCAAATGAATGCTAATGCTGCCTAAGGTCTGCTGCACGTATAAACAGGCAGATGTTCTCTGCATGAGTTTCACTACATATGTTGGTGATTTTATTCTCTCCTTAGTTTCATTAGCACAATCACATTGAAATGTCATGGTTATTCATATATTCCTTTTGCTATGAAGCAGATGCTTTGCTTGTAACAGCTGAAACGCCTTGTTATAGGACTTCGATGCAGATTTACCAAAATACTTAATGAACAGTGCTACAAAATTCCCATCTGGTTAGAAGACACTACAGTTATACAGTCTAGACAAAAATCTGTATTTTCTTCAATATATTGTTCTTTGCTGTGTTCACTCTTAAGTGTCTTTCACAGCTTCTCCTCCAACTCAAGGGAAGTTTGATCTCAGCATCTGCTTCAATTATTTCTCTTTCTTTTACAGCCTGCAGAGATTTTCTCCACAAGGACTCAAAGCTCCTCCGGTCCTCCAGATTTAGAGAAAAAAAAAACACATTGTTTTGTCTTTGTAGGTTTACATACGCTATGAAGGAGTAACCCACCAGGATTCAGGTGCTGTGTTGAGTCAAATTACATTTCATGTGTGTCATGCTTTATTGCCTTTTGTCTCTGGGAGGCATGGCGCTGGTGCAGCTGCAACCACCCTGCATGACATTTACAGGCAGCATGAGGCATGTTGTCGGTTTCTCTCTGACAATTTACTTCCTGCCCTTTTTGCATTTTCTGTTGGCTTCATTTAACCTCATTAAGTTCACTTTATCTGTGGTTGCAAGCAATTTGGCAGCATTATGGAAGAAGCTGCACCGTGGAGATAAGAATGCATTTGGCTGGACAGAGACAGTTTGTCATTGTTCCCTTAAATAAGCCCGCAGAGAAAGACAGAGACTGTGGAAGAAAAAGGGGGACAGAGGTGAAGGAAATAAGACCATTTGGTGTTGCACTCTTTGGCCTTCAATTAATTTTCCTTTCTCCAGGGTCATGGCACACGGTGTTGTATTTTCCACTTAATCAGCAGGAGGGTGGCAATTCTTTTAAAAGAGAAAATTGTGTGATTGATCCTACTATTCGTTATATTGTGTCTCTCAGCTCAGGTTTTTATCTGCCTGTCTGACATTTTTGTTTAATGAACTTCCAAAGGAGGCCTTTCTATTTTTCTTCCTTCTCAGCTGAAAGAAGTTAAATTATCAGAAGAATAATTTTTCTGCACTTCTATCCAGCTTTTTATTGCATGTCTGAAGTCTAAAATTGCAGAAAATGACAGCATTAGGGGAAAAAAATAATTTATGTGTATGAATCATGACCAACTTGAACCACCTTTCAAGGCTGCTACAGCACATTGAGCTGAGATGAAGGCTCGAGAGTGCATTGAAATAGAACTTCAATTCATTATCACCAGATAGGCTATATTGTTTAGGTTTAGCTATAAAAAAAGTAAAACTGAATAGGTTTTTACTACTTTCTAGCAAACCCATGAAGCTATTATCATTTTCAATCAAAACCAAAAAATAAATGGAGTATGTTATTTGCGAAACACTGGATACATTGCTGCCAACACTTTTCACAAAAAAATCTCTGCTTCAGGAAAAAGACAAAAAAAGGTGAAGGGTTTGCGCATCTAAAAGAAGATGATTTTTTAAGAGCTGGATCAAAAGTCACACTGTAGGCAGGAATGAAAAAAAGGATCCGCATATTGTGCAAAAAGCCTCCACATCTATAATTGAGCGAGCAATGTTTCAATCTTATACTTGACAATGCCTGGAGAAAATCTGTAAGACTGAAACTTTGCTCTCTATTAAAGATGTGGGAGATGTGGATGTGCAGATCATGTTTTGATTCCTACTTTCAGGACGAAAACAAGCAAACATTACTATGCTCATTCATAGCTGTAGGCACAAGGATCTGGATACCTGCTTACAGAAACATGCAAAGTTATTCACACTTTGATTGGAGTTCAACGATTGCATTTTTCTAATTGTGATTAATTGCAATTGCATTTTTATTGTGTTAAATCACATTTTTTATTACATGTTTCCAATTCCATTAATTTGCATTTCAAACTGTTTTGACATAGAAGTGGAGTCAGCTTCATAGTGCTTGTCTGTGAAATACAGTGCTTAATTTCATTGTCATGTTAAGAAATATGTTGCAAAATGTGTGGCCCATTTCTTGGATTTAGTTTCTTCCATATGTCTGTGACAAATTGTACAGTCACAGCTAGCAACTGTACAATTGTACAGTTGCTAGCTTTTGTAATGGGGTTGTCCTTTGACATCAGTCTGATTAGCTGCATCTGTGAGTTTAGCTCTTATGTGGTCGGTCCAACTTGAAGTATGTCAGTGATATTGTAATGAGAGGAATATTTTGAGAGGGATAAATTAGGACATGATTGATAAAGATTAACATGCTATTTTCAGTGTGTGATTGCACCCTAATTAAGCTGACCGCCCTCCCAGGATATAATCAGAGCCTGAGCACTGAATGTGATTTGAGGACCCATCTACAAAAAATAATTTGGCCACCTACTGGTAAATCTATTACTGCATCTCACATAGAGTATTCTACATGCTTAAAAATACACATGTATGCAGATAGTCTTTGCCTGAATTGATCTATCGAAATGCTTATGTTGTGATAGCACTTCCTACTGGTGCACAGTCACAGCTGCAGTGCACCAACACTGTGCAACACACCCCTCACAGCTTTGTCAAACCCCATGGCTGTGAAACACCCTATAGTGTGCAGAAGGTGCAAGGAGTTCAAAGCTGCTTTCTGCTTTAAAGCTGCTGTTGGTAGGAATGGTGTAACTGTACTTTTTTCTGCTGGGTTTGGAGAAAAGGTCATAATACCAATTGTTACACATCTGTAAGTAAAGTAATTTGAGAGTATGGCAAAATCTCTGTTTTCCAATGCCTTTGTATCAAGCAATGTTATTATTCCCCTTGTTCCCGTTATCACGGACCAATCAGAGCTACTCCCCAACCCTCTGTCCTGATTGGTCGAGTGGCAGCCCCACTACGTTTCCCTGATTGGCTGGGAAGCCACTACTTCCTCATATAACGCGCACAACGGTCTTTTGTGGGCGGTGTTACGACAGCAGAGAGGGGAGGGGTAGTGTTGACATTCGAATCTCTCCCAGAACTGATGTTTATATCACGACTACCAACAGCAGCTTTAATTCAAACATTGTGTTATTTTGTTGGGAAAAATATTCTAGAAACATGAGGATTATTTCCTAATTTTCACACTGGGGGCAAACTGAGGGAGGACCCAAGTGCAGATTTTAAAATAAAAATGTTTTAATAAACAAAAGAACAAAAGGCACAAACAACTTACCAAAATGTCCAAGAAATTGAATTCAAAAGACAACACTAGGAACACAAGGAAGACGTACAATGATCCAACGCAGGACAGGAGAAACAGAGAATCTAAATACACAGAGTAATCAAAGCAGGTGTGGGACACAAGACACAGATGAAGCAAATCAGGTTAATCACAAAGGAGGGAAATACACAAGGGCAGGAAGTAAAACTAAACTGAAACCACAGGGGATCAAGAACTACAAACTAGAACACAAAACACAGGACAAGGCTTAGAAACACAAGAAAATACAACACGAGTCATGGATCTGTAAACACACAAGGGAGACAAAGCATAATTAATACAGAATAAATACTGGGAGGAACCAAGGCAAGAAACTCAAGGAAATATACTAAACTAAACATCAATTCATGACACTAATAACGCAACAGAAACCTAGTTCAAACACTCATAAATGAAATTGAAAATGCAGGACATTTATAGCATGTACACAAGGCACCAGTACGCACGCTGTAATAGGTTATGCCACTGCTGGAAGAAAAGTCATTATTCAGAACTTCTAAACATAAAAAGGAATGAAAAAGTTAGATTAAGTTTTTCATCTTCGTCCATTCAGTGGTTTATTTTAGCCACTGATATTAACTTTTTTTTTTATCTGTGCTGCACATCTACCAGTACTGTCAGCCTCAAGTGATGTTGATTTTAAAATTTTATGAGTCAAAACTTGATGAACATCTTTTCACATTTTAGCTTAAGTCTTGTCAGCGCACTCTCCTCTGCATTTCCACTCTTCATTTCTTGATTACTGTGCATCTGAGTAACAGTGTGTCACATGATTTACACGCTTATCCTTGCAGGCGCTCTTCCCTGCATTTCATCACTCACCTGAAAAGCCTATAATTTGAACCCTGGAAAACAAATGAAAATGAGACCCATGGCATCTTCACTTTTCCGAATGATCCCATTAGTACTGGTGCTCACTGTGAAAAAGACAGGTCTAATTAACTTTTCAAGTGTTCCCCAGCAAAGAGAAAACCCATCTTATCCACCCACCTCAAGGGATTGAGTCCCCCCTTGGTTTATGAGACCACTCAATCCTAAGACAGCAACTCCACACGTTCCTCAGATGCAGGGGCTGGGAGAAGTAATGTGAAGGGCTGAAATGTCCAAGAGGGTTAAAGATTTAAGTTGCTAGCACTACACAGAAGAAAGACTACATGCTTTGAATTCATTGTTGAGATTAAAGTATCAGAAAATGTCACAGACTCTGTGTAAAAACACAAAACATTCTTTACTATGAAATGCAATTCAATTGGCATCTCTTTTAATAATATTCATGCGAAAAAAACGTTCCAACAATTTACCACGGTAAGGATTAGTCTGGACGTTTTTTGACTTGGGTGACCCAACCGAGCCACTAATATGTAGGGGTGGCATGAAGTATGGAGACACACACATGAATTAATCAAATGTTCTTACCCTTTCTGTCTCCACCCAACAAATCTACTTTAACTTCTAAAATAAAGCATCATACAGATGGTATATTCCTGTGTAGTGATGGGAATTCTGTCTCTTTCTACCAATCCAGATCTTTTGGCTCAGCTTAGCGACAAGAGACGACTCTTTTGGATCCCAAACAGCACTTCAGTACTTTGCTGTATAAACATAACTATAATGGATTAGCTACCAACATTAAACAATAATTGAATGGATGGGGTGTAGTCCCTCTGTCATTATTTGGATGGATTGATTCTATTAGAATGAAAATACTCCCAATATTCTTATTTCTATTTAAAGCACTACCTTTGTATGTTAGCCCAAAAACATTTGTTTTGATCGACTGTAATACATTTGTGTGGAACAATAAAAAGCCAAGAATTAAACTGAAAACTTTAAAATTAAGGGCAGACCCTCACCAATTTACATAATTATTAAAATGAAGCCCACATACAGATTCTATGAACATAGTTCAATGATGGTGCACAGACAAAATTGAGGTCTAAGGAGGTGTCTTTACTTGAATGCTTGGGGAAATCTTTGCCTTTCTTGGAAAAACGTCTAAACAAAAAACTAGACAGTAAAATATTTGAAAATACATCGACTGTTTGGTATAAAGTCAGGAGGGAACTTAAGATGCAGGATGAAATGCTGGTTTTGAGAGAAATAAGGTGTGACCCTGACTTTACTCAAAATAAAGAGCTGATGTTTTTAAAGTCTGGTACAAAAGAGGGTTGATTATATTTGCACTCTTGAATTCTCACTTCTTTTGATAAGTCAGAAGCAACCTCGAGAACAGTTGTTTATAAAAGAAAATGATTACAGACTTTCACCATCTCACGATGGCCAATCAGATTTCAAAGAGGCTAAGTGCTACCTCTGGACATCCCTCTGGACACTCCCCTGTTGGTGTAATTAGTTGTGCTGCAGCTACATCTGCATTGGTAATTTGTGTTCTCAGGATTGATCTTATGTTAAAAGTGTTAAAAATACATGTTGATGTGGATTCAGCACCCTTAACATTAGCTTGTCACCATGAAGTCAGATTCTCTGGTGAAGACCTTTCAGAATCTTTGTCATTGTCTGTATCTTTAATGTGATGTCTTTTATGGACAATCCATCATAACTCTCTGCCTGGGTTTAACCCCTCTCAGCGCTTTGTAATTTAGTAAGAAAGAGAATGGCCTTGAGGCAGTGATGAATTCACTTTTCTGCAACATTTCATTATTATGTTAGACCTGCTGAGGGAAAGCAGTGACGTGATGGCGATGACTCGAGGTACCAAACCTTTGTTTCATACAGTAAATCAATACATGAAGCTGTTTGGTTTATGTTCTACGGCTTGCACCAGCATTTTCATCATTGAGATAATGGCCTTAGAAAATAATATGGTTGAACCTGTCCTGCGGGGATGTGTTTTTTGTGTGAAATATTTGTTTTACTGTATATTGTGAATGTTGTATGGCCACATAATAAAGACATGAACACATTAGGGTTCCACAAACTTCATGAGGACCCGCACTGTGTAAAAATGTCTGTTTGCCCCATAATTGCAACTGGGGTCTACAGAAAGAGAGTTTTGCGGAGCTGGGCAAGGACAATTCCATCAAAAAATGGGATCACAGTGTCTTTGAGGAATCACACAGAGTGACTAAAAGCCTAATTAAGCTCCACATCAAGAAGCTTGTTTGACTGGCAAACAATTAGGGACAAATGACAAATGCTGAAAACTGACAAAACATTGATTGAACAATGTTTTGGCTGTTGACATTTATGGGAGATTTTACAGAAACAAAATATTGAGCATAGAAAAGAAGTTAAAAAAAGGTTGCTTTCTTCTATAAATTCCCCAAACTGAGAGCCTAAAGGTTGTCAGAGTCAGAGTTACAACACTGTCAAGTACAAGGGCACAAACTGAAGAGGAATGGCTCAGCATCGACTTTAGTGTTTTTCCTGCCAGAGCGGATTGAAATATTATGTACCATAAAAGTTTAATGGGATTTCAGCAGGCCCGATATATAAAAGGAGGACTGCAGGACTGAGTCGCTGTACTTCAGTCTTTCCTTTATAGCGCTCCGTACCATCTGAAACAGTATAACTGGGCAGGAAGCTGCCAAACAAACAGCTGAGTGGACAGAATGTTTGATGGTTTGGATTTTGATTCACAGACTGAGGCTTTAAATCACTTTGTAAATCAGATTGAAGTAGATGTTTAATGATGCAGCAGTTATCTCCGGCAGTTATCTCTGGCCCTTGCGCACTGGTTTTTGCACTATGTTTCCCATGACAGTGTCTCAGGGTCTAAAAACCACTTACAACACTATTAGTTGAAAGTGCATCTCTTTAACTCATAAACCTTTTATCCATCAATAAAAGTCTTTTTTACCTTGAGCTTTAAAAAATCATCAATGTGCCTCACCATTCAAGAGATGCTCTGGGAGTTTTTGAACATGTCTTGAATCTTCAGCAATTAACTGACCATTCTAAATGTTCAGGACATCAACAAAAACTACAACTACACTACTGAATTTAGCCTTAATGCAAGCCTTCATGCATTTGAGCAATATACCAGACAGTTGAATAAGCATTCTTGGTTATAAAAGGATGTATTGCTACAATACTGATGTCATACACTGCTAAACATGCAGCTGTGAGTTTAAATAAACCCTTTTCACTGCCCATAGCTTTTTATTCTCACTTACATTTTAGCTGCACATTATGACTTAAAAACAAACTATATTTTCCCATTCTCTGTATGCAAACATATATTCATTTGGAAAACACTTTATGTTTGGGCTTTAATGATGTCAAGGACTGCTGATACAGGAGAATGGCTGCTGTTTAATGCATGCCCTATGGAGTTTTACATTGTAAATGGGATGAGCATTGCAACTAAGCTGTAAAAGGAGTTTGCTTGCCCTTACCCCCAAAAACATCAAATATATTGCTCTGTGGTTTGAACATTCCAAATTTCCAACATATTAAACACATTGACATTCATTTTTAACAGAAAAAAAAAAATGCAACACTTGCCTTAGAACCTGGTTTTTTTTTTTTTGCATTGCCTCCTTTCTTGTATTCCTTTATTAATACACTGACACTTTAAACAACATATGGCAAAAAAAAAAGCAACCAAACTTATGTTTGTAGCAGCTTTTATGTTCAGTATCTTTGTTGTGACATCACTTCCACAGTCTGAATCCACATATCTATTTTGGCTTAACATATCTTTTAGAAACAATGGTGTCACAGCATATTGGTCAGACATTTCTGACATCTTCTGGGGCTTTCTTTTACACCATTGCTCCTCTGTGCTTCATTTACATTCAGACTCAGACAGAGTCTCTTTTATCACCTGAGGCAGTAACTGTGATACTTGTCTCAGTTGTGCTGTGCATACAATAGATAAAAGAGTGCTAGACTGAGGTATATAATTAAGATATTTTAGAGGATCTAATGATCTCACATCACAACAGTCCTCTGGATGTTTGTGCAATTTAATTACAGAGTTTAAAATTGACATTTGTGATAATTTGCACCTCTTTGTTGTGGTATGTTTTCCCACCACTGTGTGATGTTTCATTGCTGTAGGAAATTAAGAGGTTCACTGAAAATGAAATCATTAGCAAGGTTTTTGATGATAAAACAGCACAGTATATGAAACACCATGAGGAGCTTCTTAGAACTAGAGATAATACAAAAAATATGTTTTTAGGTGGAGGGTATGAGCAAATCAAGAAAAAAGAAAGGAAACACCTTGGCCTTCATCTTCAAAAACCATGGTCAAAAGGCCTTTATTGAACTGGTGAGGTCTGAATGTAGAGCAAATTAAAAACTGTCAATTCCAACACACATCTTCTCAGAGCCTCCAGTTGTTAGCTTTAAACCGTTCACCTCTGGGTGATAAGCTAGTGCATGGTTATCTACCTGCAGAGCATAAAAAACATCTGGCTCCCTCCTAAATCGCTCGGGGGCCTTCAGTCTGGTCATTGTTCAAACATATGGAAATGTATTAGGGATCAAATTATGAAATAAGATGCTTTATAGGTTGCAAAACTGCATTTGTCGTGTACATATTGAAATGTCCTCTGTGTAAAGTGTGTTATATTGGAAGAACTAAAAGCAGGCGATAAAGACGGACTCTCAGAGCACAGGTATACCATTCCATAAGGACAAAAACGTATGCCTGTAGGGTTAGACATTTCACTGGGAAGTAACCCATGTATTCTGAAAGCTATAGATGCTACGTATCACAGAGTGAAGAAGAGACAGGATCAAACCACTCAATCAACGTGATAGTCTCTAGATTTTCAAGTTAAGAGCAAACCACTACCCTGGCCTTAATGAGGATCCAGCTCTGACTTATTTCCTGTGAAGTGTGGCCTATTGTTGAGGGAAATAGATTTGAATATACTTGTATTGTGTGTTGGTATGTTAATATGAGGTTATGTTTATTTATTGAACACTATGATACTTCTATTTTTCTCTTATTTGTATAAATACATCTTGAGCGGCTGCCCGCTGCTGACCTTTGTATTTACTTCTTGATTGCCCCTTGGTGACCACATGAGCTTACTTGAAAGGGAACTCTAATTCAAACTCTGATTGCTAAATGTTTTCACATGTGGAGTCATTAATCCTTTGTGCATGAGTCGTGTTAACCCATAGTCTGTATAATAAATGAACAGTCTCTGAGACATTACCCATCTGTTGAAACCCTGTTTTGAAGCCTATCGTCACGGGTGCCATATTGGAAATGCTGAACTCAACCAAACTTGTGTCAAACCCTCCTGTATAGTGTGTGCCGTTAGGGAAATGAGCTATTCAGACTAAACTCACTTTTTTTCCAGTCTGTAAACATGTTTATTTTTGCTGTAAAGATCAGCTTTTTTGAATTGGTGTGTATGTGGTTTACGTTACTTCTGGAGCTAGCATCAAGAGGACACTCGAGGAACTGCAGTTTTTTTTGCACTTCTGCATTTAAATAATTTCTCGCGGCCAGAGGTTCCTGCTTGGTTTTACCACATGCATCTGTAACTTCTTGAAGAAGGCTTGACTCTAAAACATGTCTGAGTAAACCGTTTTTAATTAAGTCTTACATTTAGCCAGTTTAAAAAAGGCATTTTAACCATTTTTCTTAAGATGAGTGCTAAGGGTTTTCCTGTCTTTTTACAACATCACAGTAAAGTTTAAAGGGCTGCACACCTCTAAATGTTCAATTCTACCTCCAGGCTGCAGAGGTCTCATTTCTAGAAATGTCAAAGGACAGACAAGATA
Source organism: Notolabrus celidotus (assembly GCF_009762535.1). Taxonomy (NCBI): domain Eukaryota; kingdom Metazoa; phylum Chordata; class Actinopteri; order Labriformes; family Labridae; genus Notolabrus; species Notolabrus celidotus. The sequence goes on from NC_048291.1 coordinate 14,193,612, forward strand.
TTACAGTATAAAGCCTTTGACTACTGCAAAGCAGGCAGTAACTCATGCACATATTCTGTACTGCTGATGGAGCTTGCAACAACCCCCAGAGTGCACTTCCCCTCAGCCCTGTTTCCAAGATTTAAGCATCTACCATAAGGATAGGAACAGGAATAAGATAACATTTATGTATTTTCATAACACACAACAGCCAACATTTTTCTTAACTGCTACTACATCGACCAAAATGTTTTTAAAAGCTGCAAAATACAAATTTATCTGGCACATACATCAACCATGTAACAGCTGCTTTAATACCAAAAGCTAGACCAGCTCTGTGTGCTGGCGTCTGGTTGGCTCATTTGGTTCTTTGCAGAATCAGCAATGTTTCCACCTGACTGATACACCCTGAACCACTGATATGAACTGCATTTGAAAGCATCATAAGATTGGGATGTAGAGGAGGAACAGAAGTCCTCCTCAAGATGAAGAGTTCATAAAGCACACGTCAAAACGGAAATGATCCCATTCAACTTAACTTGACGTTTTTGATGCCTTCCTATTTACATTTGGTTCATAGATGAGGCCGTTCTCTAGAAATTACAGACATCTTTCAAGACTTATCTCACAGAAAATCTACAGTGTAATATATAATAATGGGACCAAGAGACTCACAGGATTGTAGCTTTAAACATAAATGTACAGTATTTGGACAACAACAAGGCAGAAACTTTTAGACAAAAAAAAAATAGAAAGTTAATCTCTAGATTAAACACTCTCAGGATGGGTTTCCACTTTTATCTATTTGTGCGGCCCTCATTTATCATTGCGGACAAGGACCCTGGAAAGAAAAGTATACTCGCAGGATAAAAGGTAGCGGTAGTCATTGCAAACCAGCATGAAATGAAAAAATAACAGCTCCTGAAACGGCTTCACTTCTTCAGCATGTATGGTGGCAGCAATGCAAGTGATGCTACTTGCACACACTCTCTTCTCTTAGCACCTGACCAGCTTGGCTCTTAAAATAAATCGATGGCGATGAAAGCAATCCATTTCAAGCTTTGAGTGTCACTTCAGCATCAAACATCAACACCCTATAACATGGCAACGGACACACCTAAGTCATAGTGTCCCTTCATCTGGATGATTCTGGCAGCCAACATGAGCAGCAGGCCAGTGGCCACTTCCAGGCTGTAGGAGAGCCAAGCTGAGGCAAAGGACCACCCGAAGGAGACTTTCACGTTGGCGAGGCTCTCCGGGGATACTACCCGCTGGAACTCATCCATGGCCTGGTTGGAGTATTTGATGTAGATGCTTATTCCAGTGAGGGTAAATAGACCTGACAAGGCATAGAAACCAAACAGATATCACCAACAGCAAACAGAATCTTCCTTGTCATGGCACAATAATTTTGGCATGGGAATGCTTTCATCTTGAGGAGTTGGAATGACCTCTACATGACCTGCCTGAAGGCTATGTGAGGAATTTATTGATTTTTATTTTCTATTCTGATGCCTCTTCATTTCAGATCAGCTACAAGATTGTTTTTTTCTTATACAAAATTTTGATGCCTTTGTTCGGATTTCCCTTAAAAAAGCCATGTCGATATTTGCCACTCACCCGGAAGTGGCTATGTTTAGAACTCTGCTGAAAATGTTGTCAGTGAGAAATGTAGCTCTAGCGAAAGTTCAGACAGGAAGACTATAAAACAATCACAGCAGTTGTTTAAGTCTCCTCTCCCTCATTCAATAGCTCACACGCTTCCAGCTTCACGCTCTGGAGCTGTCATTGGTTAATCAGCGGCGGCTGTCATCCAATAGCTCAGTGGCAGGCCCTTATCGTCAACTCTCTGCTGTCTTTTTAAATGTGTCTCTCTCTCCTGCTAGTTCCTTCTTGCATTGATGGTGCGCACCCCTCCACCTCCCCATCTCCACCTGGTCTCTGCAAGTCTTCAATACCTAGGATCATCATCAACCACCACCACCAGTGTCTGGACTCTAGAGGGATTTCTTCAGCTGCCAAATTCACGCATCCTACGCTCACAACATTATCCCCATAGAGTCCTTACGCCAAATATTTCTGTCAAGTTTCATCATTCATTCAGTTGTAATAAATAACCTTTAATATTCAAATTGTGTCTCTCCTGATTGAAGTAATTGTGTGAGCTGGAGGAGGTTTTCTGTCTTTCAGATAATATTCTTTTTCCATGATATTTTGCACTCATGGCTGATACTGGAGCAGGATTAGCAAACAGACGTGCTTCTTCTGTTTAACATTTCTGACAGAGAAACTTTACAACTGCTAGGTAACGGAGCAAAATGACTATGAATAGGATTTACTGTTTATGCCAGTGTGCGGATGCTCACTGCTCTTTGAGGACATAAGACTCAAACTGTGTGCATGATTACTTCATTCAACAGTTATTGGCTCCCTGGAGTACACATCATGCCACCGGGCATCAAGGACGTGTAAGGAAAAAAAACACACACATGGTCACCTGTTTTAAGGTACTTATGGTAAAGAATAAAATACACCATCTCTCTTCAGCCTGTATAAATACCCATATTCCATTAATATGCTTTCATGACAAATGCACAACTGGCATGAGCCACATCTTTACGACAGTAGGTGATGGTGCTCATGGGAAATGAAGTCTTTATCTCAGAAAACCCTACGGATTGCGTCCAACGGGGCCGCCGGCATCAACATAACATGAAATTTCCTCACAGTAACTTCAATTAGACTCTGTTATCAAAAGGATGTATCACTCTGAAACACTTTATAAAGTAATAATGCATTATTGGTGGTCCTTTTTTCAACGTAATTATCTTTCCCACTCCTGCTGGAGATTTTGAGTCAATAGACTTCAACCTATTAGTCCGATAATAAGAAGCCGTTAGAATAATGTTAAAGCATTAAAGATTTCGAGTACTCCACAAGAAGAAAGAGCTTTTTCTGTTTCATTTCTGAATCATTCCAGAAAGTTTATTCTATCTTTCACTGGATATTTTGCAACTGACTGTCCTTCATTGAGTGTCAAGCAGTTTGTCGAATCTGCGGGTGAGCCAGAGCAGGTCAGAGATCGGTGAGAACAGCAGGTCCTGCTGGCTTCGTTGGTTTGCAAGTCTAGCAATCAATTTCTCAAAGACTTGTCCAAACACAGTCTTTCACTTGAAGAAAAGCAATACCAATTACTTCGTTTAATGGAGTTCAGGTTGCTTTTTACAACAACCTTGAGTTGCAGAGTCAAAACCAGGCAAGATTAAAAACTGTTCAAGGTGAGAATGTCAACTTTTACAGATCTCTTATTCACAGAGGCCTGTCCAACGAGACAGATTCATCAGAGCTGCGGTACTCCATTAGCATTTGGACTAAAATTTCAAGGACCTATCACTGCATTGCTTAACATTAAACTTGTGTTTGAATAAACCATCCCAGATACAAAACTCAGAGAAGGATGTTAAGTTATAAATTCCATTGCCCTTTACATTTAAGTTGGTTTTCAAAGTGGCAGATATCTGAGCTTGCAGGTCTATTGATGTCAAGATGTGGTCAGGACATTTTGTGCAAAGCATGAAATTAGCTGTTGCTTCGGTGTGACAGGGAAGGCCGGCTCTGTCAGCTGAGATGCTGAGGTATATAATAAGTCCTTCTACAGCTATGACAGATTCATGCATTCCCTCAATCTCAATCTAAATTGAGATTCGAGCCTATTGCGTCTGAATTTGTGCCTAGTCAAATGCATTCTTTGAAGAGTATTGTGTTTTTTGAGACTGCCCAACAGCTAAACTCACAAACAAAAAGAGAAAAGGGCAATCTTTCTGTTTCTGTATTGCTGCTGAAAGCACGAGCCTCCACTTTCATTTTAGAAATTTGATAAGGTCTCCTTACTTTAAAGTTTAAAAAGCGCCTCCTTTTGCCACCAAAGAGAATAATAGATGGTGTTATATTTGAACGCTTATTCTGTCAAACATAATTATTGTATAGCTTTATAACTCTTGACCATTTGACACTCTCTCTTTCATGCACAGAAGAAAAAATCTGTAAGTGTTACAGATGTTTTGTTTCTCATGCTGCCATTCAAACATTACACTTTGGTAAAGTGATGCTTCAAGCCAAATGCTATCACATGGAATCATAATCATAAGTTATAGGATATGAAATGATATGTTATTTGATTTAATTCCAATGGGAACATGAATTTTTGCACCAAATATCATGGCAATCCATTCGATATCCGTTAGGATAATTAGCTTAAAACCACCCATGAAGCATCATTGGGGAAAAGCTAGGGAGAAACCACGGTCAGAAGCTGTTAACTCCTAAAAACTCCCCAAAATATTCTGAGGGGGTTGCATGTGTAGAACAGAACAGCTGAAACCTGTACCCCAACTTTACTTGAAATATCCTTACCAGCACTCAAGTAAAATTTTGAGAACTTGTCCCTTGTCTAATCACATCCTGTAGCAATATCAGTAGTATTCTGTAGGAATCCTTCTGCTGTCTCATAACATTCACTGCAAATCTTTTCTGTGGTACATGTGAGGAAATTAAGCACTTCTGGTTTGTGCATTGCATAGCGCTTTTGTCAGAGACCAACCTGGCAGCAGTGGTAACAAGCAGGAAAATTTAAAATACAGAAATAATCAATCTTCACGCTTATGGTCTGGTTTGCTGGTATACATGCCAAAAAACGAATCAGTATTCATATCACTGTTTTATGTAACCATCATATAATACCTTTTAGAAGCTTTAAGTCTTCGCTAAGGATTTGCATGTTTGGTCAACTACACAATTAAACATCATCACCCTCTCTAGTCAGCACCAAAATAACTAGTGGGCTAAACATATTATTACTATTTTCATTACTCTGGGTCCGAAATGCTGGTCATCTGTTATTTCTGAGCTGTAGCACAGCCTCTCTCCACTTGGAGGGGCTGGAGTGCCATAATGCTAGACTGCTCTACTACCTGGATGTAAACAAGCACAGAGCCGAACAGTCTGGCAGTATTTTCATCTAGAAAATGGAGATAAAGTTATATATAGGTTGTGTCTGGTTAAACTGGAATAAAACCACTCAACCAGAGCAATGCGTAACCCCAAGCCAGAGGATGTTAACCTGCAAGGAGGACTGTAGGCTGGCAGTGCTAGCTCTGCTAACATTTGCCACACTTGGCAAACCAATTTGAAATTGTTTACCCCTGAACGCTTTGATGCTATTTTTAGCTGTGTTAAATGAATCGTGCTCAATTTTGACTGTTGGAAAATCCAACTGTGTAAGAGTAGGGTGTATCAAAATAGTAATTTGGGGTTTCCGACAGAGTCTGATTGTCAATCAAGAACAAGCTCATCTGCAATTTAGTGCTACTCAACCATGACCGGCAGTCACTCCACATGATCAGTAATGTTGATTATGACAACATACCTTGTAGGTTTGGTGTCTGGAAATCATGTTCAGGCTCATAGAGAACCATTTTCACTTTTTGCAATTGAAAAAGGGTAAGAAAGTATCATCTAAAAACTAGTTCTCTTTTTATTCACAGCACTCTACAGCTTCATGTTGTTTGGTGTAAAATAAATGATTTTGCACATGGGTGTCCTTGTCAGAGCATCTTTCACTGTATAATTATAATTATCTCGAACGCATTATGTAGGGCTGGTTGAAAAACTTAAAAAGAAACACAGATTAAGTAAAGACAAAGGAGTGCATTACAGCAGAGTATCCTCACTTCTGTGGTTTTCAAAGTGGTTTTCACTTTGATCTATGAATATCCTCATACATCTTGTCTAATTACAGTGTGACCATAAAGGTCATTACCCTAAACAACTTAATTAGCGTGACAGACATATTTACAGGTAGCTGTGAATTCAACATTATGTCAACTTCAAGATGAACATGTTTTCTTATTGGCCCTTCAGTCGGCTCTGGAAATGTATGAAATAGATCACAGAAGTTGCCATAAGTCTAAGGAGAATCATATTTCTAAGGAAGTATTTAAAATGATACAACAATGCTTCTTCACAAAGTTCCCACAGACTCAAGGGTAACATTATGCATACAATATGCAACCCACATACTTTTTCTGAAAAACTGAAAAGTGAATGACTCACTTTAGTCAAGCCTGCACCCAATGATGCATACTGTAAATGCTACAGGCAAAGATGAATAAATGTATAGTAATATGCTGAGGACTTACTACAGAAGAGAAAATATGATGCCGATCCAACCAGCAAGCTGGGGCTACAGGCCAGCGAGCTGACGAGTCCAAAGATCCATCCAAACACCAGCAGCACCAGGCTGAGGGGCAGGATGATGACCACTACCTTATGTAAGCCTGTGGATACACAGCATGTGAAAGCACACAACGGTTACTGAGCTTATAGATTCTCAAAGCATCATCCTGTTATTGTTCTGTCACAACAGATCAGCTGAATTTTTAGGTTATTGCAAAGTTGAACCATTTGAAAACCGTCTGGGAGTTTCAGAATGATTTAAGCCATCCAGGGAGACATCGGTTTTCATTTTCACTATCAGTAAATTAACTTGTTGAATATTGAACTCATCCTGAGACAGTTTGGACATCATATTACTGTATCACCTTATTACCAACTCCTTTGTTGGTTAATTAATAAAACCACTCACCAAGAAGCTGCTTTTCTGTCTCCGACAAGCTGGACATATTTGCTGTGAAAGAGGGGATGACTGAGCTTCTGTTTGCTCCTGAAAATGTCAAACAAAAAGGTTACACATGACAGAACATAAGGACAGAGCTGTGGGACTGAAACTGGATTTCAACAATTTCACATTTTTCCTAGTAATGTTTTTTTTCTACAGCTGTGCACAAAACGAGTACACTACAAGAAATATTACATATAACGAATTCTAATTAATCAAATCAATTAAAGACATCTCAGTTTTACATGTGTTTCCTCAGCCCTGAATGTGCGACGGATTTGCACCAAGAATGTGTTGTGCATCCCACTATGTCACAGGTGTGAGCACTGCATGAAGAGTTTCAACCATTATGTAGGCTCATTACTTGGCATGTAAATGTGGATGCCAACAGCACCAAGTAGGAGACCTCTGGGATCAATTTCTGCATCCAACAAGCACATTATGTTGCAGCTGTGAGGAAAAAAAGCTCTTTGGAATCTGTCTGCAGTCTCCTGCATGCTCACCTGCGGCTGCTTGCAGGGATGTACGGGGATCACTACTACAGTTTTTAATTAGGGGGGGATATTACAGATCTACTGATATATGTCTAATATCCCTTCTGCATATATTGGCTATATTCAATGAATGCAAAGTGAAATATATAGTTTCTTATAGCTTACCTGACAATTCACTACAAAAACGCCTTTACTTTTTTTCTCCAAGTTGATGACGCCCGAACTCACCTTTATTGTGCAAGTGTCTCTCAAATGAGATCCATGGCAGCATTTAAGTTCATCAAATCCTCCGCCCTCTCAGTGGAGTGATAAGAAATAAATCAAGGCTTGTGCCGTGAACTGTTACGCAGCAACAGCATGCATCTATGATCGATGGAAATGTACTCGTAATTGAACTCCTTGAGACAAGTTGGCTACATTGATTTTCATTGTTTGTCAATACTAGATACGATCAGCGTTTTCAGTGTTGCATCTTAATACAGAAATCTGGCATACTGTAGCCTAATACCTGGTCAATTCAAAATAATTATAATGTTACAACGACTGCATAAAGAGCGCAGTGACGGTGCTGCAAAATGAAAAGGCATATTTAAGATACCTCGTAAGAGAAAGCGCAAAAGTTGTTTTAGAAGAAAATTAAAAATAAACGTATAGCAGCTCACTCCTTACAGGCTACCTGAGCATCTTCTCTTTGTATGAAAGCTTTTACAAATTACAGCCTGTCACAGACTGCGCTTAAGTTGAAATCACATACCTTCAATAATTCTCCACAGTCCAGAATGTGAACTCAGGTCGTCGGGACCTGTGTGGTTGTCTTTGTTCACATCGATGATGTACCAGTAATCAGTCCCAATAGCCAAGGCGAGGAGGCTGAAAGTGAGCAAACCTGCGAACCCAGCAGCAAGGACCACCAATCCGTACCTCATTGTTGGCAATACAGTCCACAAGTAGCCTTAATGGTATTCTCTGAAGTTTCTATTATCTTACAACGATGCTATTTGTACAGACGCTCCAAAAGATGCCATGCGTAAAAGCTCTCCAGCTGGATCCATCCCTGTTACGTGCTGGCTCCCCATGCAACCAAGACACAGAAACTGGTTGCAGGGGCGGAGCCAGGGAATGGCCAGGGGGGTGACCATCCCCTGCAATCTTATTCGCCACCTGAGTGGTCACCCTGAAATTCCAAACCACAATTGGCTATTTGCCTTGTTAGAAGCAGCAGTTATATTGAATTCTACAATTTGGGTTGTGTTTCAGCCAGCTGCAAGTAGCTTCTATGCATTCTAATGTGTGAAAATGTATTTTGTTCAGTTACCTCTAACAGTGAAAATTATATCCAAGAATGTTGCTTCTTTTTGGATTAATTTATCTTAGAAGTTAAAGTAGATGTGATAAGAGGAGATAACCCTCCTAGGTGTAGGGTAAGCCCCTAAAGTGTACCATGAATGGCCACCCCTACAGAAGTCTGTACCCCAGTAGCCCACCCCAATCAAAAAGTCTGGCTCTGCCACTGATAGGTGGGAAATTATAAAATAACAAAATTGATTTCTGCAGTGCTGTCCAATTTTCTTCAAAAGAAATGAGATAAGAGGGGAGAGATGTGCTTTTCTCAGCGCTAGTTGACCACACACTGCCTCTTACCGGCAGCGCTCTTTGAGAGATCCACATAGTCCAGTTACGGGAGTCTTTTATAATGGCCACCCTGGTCAGCTGATATTTGAAGGGTCCTGCAGGTGGGGCAGGCAGGTTAAATGACTGAAGTATGTGTAACACACAGCATGCATGAGTATCTCCTAGAACGGGAAGAGCATTAGCACACTGTTGTGAGTTTGACAAGCTAATGTGTTGTAGCTTGACTATGTGGCAACTAGCTAGCACTTAAACATTCAAATAAAAAGAGGAGACATGATGGAAACCTTTTTAGCTACAGCTAACATCAGTACCAACCTAAAGTAGGTGTATGACAAATGAAGCCATCAATGACTATATCTCCCTATTTGGAAATGAATCACAGCAACAATTGATTTAGGCCTATTTCACTCTTCTCTTTGAAGCCACCATGTAACAGTAAACCTGGCACATTTGGCAACCACATGGCCTAACTGGAGTTTGTGTCTCTGCCATGTCTTTAGTGTGAATGGGTCCATTAACCATTCACATTTGGACACTTCATTTACCCTCAAATGTACGAGCGTCCACAAACGCTGTCCTTGACTGAGTTGTTCACTCTCAGCCCACAAAGTCAGCTCAAGATAATTAGAAGGCATTAATGTGGAGCATTATAGCTGTTCAGTTTGTAATTATTTTGCAGCCTGCAGCATTTACTTCATTTTGTTTATTTTTGAAATATAATATATTATCAAACATTTTACTTGTTGGAAATATAGTTTCTTGATGTAAAAACAACGTAAAAGAAAATAAGCACATGTCCCACAGCCGTCTCCAATTACATTCAGTTAAGTGGAAAATAAAATTCTAAAAATATACTTATCTCAGAACTACACCCTTAAACTCAGCTGTTAAACTGTGCTACAGTTCTTGTTTGTGTTAGCTCAGCTGGGTGAACATTTCTTACTTGTTAAAAAGTTAAATTCAGACATGCTTCTCCGTCTTAGACAAGGAAGAAAGAGGATGGAGGATGCAGTTGGCTGCTTTAGAATAACACCTGTCATATTTGACAACAACAGCTTGGAGGATTTGAGGGTATCTTAGTGAAACTATCAAAAAGTTATTATAAAGAAACATGCATACAACCCATTAACAACAAAATAAATAAAGATATTCAAACAGTGTGCTTGATTGTCCTCTGAAATTCCACATTTTATTTACTTTAGATCGTAAATTAAGTGTGAATTTATCCTCTTTTTCCTAAACTGTTGCAGCAGCTGACAGCCCTAAATGAAGAAGAAACTGATAGAAAATAGGACATCTTTATACTTTCTTCTGTGACCTTGTAATCAATATATGTTTGAAGTCCTATAAATACATCATGGCAAGTTTTCTGACACATTGCTGTCAGTTTCACAGAAAGCCCTGCTTTTCACAGTAACAGACTTGCAGTGTCTCCTCACCTTCTCACCTAGGTCACATTGTTATGGCACAGGAACTGGTTGCAAGATGCAACAGTTGGAACAAGATGTTCAGGAAGACTCTCAGATCTTTTATTGTCATTGTGTGTCCTCCATATGCTCCACATAGTAGAAACATGGATTGATAGATGATTGAACCCTCTCAAGCTTCCAGCTCCCTCTTCAAACCTCTTCCCCTTGAGCAGGAGTTTAGGTCTTTCAGTGCAGGTTTGTTCTTTACCTGAACTGAAATGTAAACACTCTTGAAGAGGAAGAGCTAGTGCTTGAACAGCATGCACTTGAATATGTTTTAGGGACAGCAAATCAGAACTTTGTGTTAAAGTACCGATACTTTTTTTATGATTTGAAATGTATTAGCTTTTACAAACATTCAAATAAAGACACACAAATAATGACAATACAATAAAATTAAAAAATACAAATACATATAAAATAAAACAATAGACAAAGCAGAACAAACAAAAAAACAACAAAACAACAACAACAAAAACAGACAAAACAAATTCAGCCAAAAAACATAAATTTGACGGATTATTTCCAGCAAAAAACAGTGAACATAACAACTCTTCTAATGAGAGAAACATATCATACCATACACATACTGATATACACATGTTAATAATTATGTGCATAGGCACATATATATGTATGTGTATATGTACACATATTAAAGAAAATTAAAATAAATACATAAATAAATTAAAAGGGGGATGCGGAGTGGCTGTATTGGTTTTTAATACTATTAAATACAAGAGAAAGACAAAAGTTAGAAAAGGGGCGTCCTAATGTTTTCCCTTACAAGATGTTAATATAAAGGAGAAATTTTTCCCACTTTTGTGGTATTTATCTAACCTGTTAAGCAATGAAAAAGAAACCCGTTCATATGCTGCCACCCTAGCAAGAAGGTTATGCCAATCAGTGACAGATGGTGTATGGGCTTACTTCCATTGTTGAACGAGCCAGCCTTCTACCCAACATGAAAGCGGTCACTCTGGACCCATTCTGTAAATGGTAAATGAGACTTTATCTTTCAAAGTTGATGGGTCCCCTAGAACAAATAATTGGATGCAGAAGGGGACTACCTGACCAATGATTCTCTGAATTAATTCATGCACTGCTCTCCAGAAGTCCTGTACTTTTGGGCAAAACCATAGGACATGAGTGAGTGTACCATGGTCAGGGTACTTCCAGCACACAGGGCCCCCTTTGAGCTTAGCCCTAAATAATCTAGATGGTGTCCAGTATATTCTATTGATTATCTTGAATTGTATTAACCTGGTACGAATGTCTTGCGACACATATTTTGAATTGCGCCAAACAGCCATCCACTAAAGTACCGGTACAAAGAACTCCAGGTTTCCTAAGTGTGTCAAAGCTATTTTTGCCGTTCTGATTAATGTATTGAGTTAAGAGGGCAATAAAGTATCTTATTTAATTTTTCACTATCTCCTACACATTTACATCACAGAAGAAGAAAGATGGAGTTCAAAAGCATAGGATGGGTAATACAGATAGCTTTGATCCCTGCAATCTTCAAAACTTTAGCTGCCGCTTTGAAGTTGAACTGCTTTCAGTCTCCACAAATGCACCTGCTGTGATGTTGGAAGGTCTAGAGAACATTGCAGCACTTATGGAAATAGACTCGATTGAATCTGTATTTGTCATGTAGGGGAGTCAGAAGGGAACATTACAATAAATAAGCTGTGCCTCGGAATAGACTTTGTTGAGATCTGAGTGTAATTCAGACAGACAAGCCTGTATGTGGGAGGAATTGAGTGTCATTACTGAATGTCTTGAATCAGAATCGCGGTTCACATGTTTTTGTGGAGTAACTAAAGCAATAATTATCTTCTGATCATTGCACAGCTCAAAGAGAGTTCTTTTTTGTAACTGTAGAAGGATATTTGATTTTACTTTAGTTTAACAGAAGCAATATAGCAATTTAATGATCCAAGACAATAAGAGGAATTCTCTTAGCTATTAAGATTCTTAATAGAACATATTAATACATGCAGACTTGACACTTCTCTGCACAAGCTGTAGACTTAGAGTCATTTCATATCATTAGTCATATTTAAGTTATATTATGCCCCTTTGTGTGGAGCAGAAATAGAGTGCCTATGTAGATGTTAGCATATTATTATTATTGCACTTGAATGTTTTCAACCATGACATTTCAGATATTCACAGTTTTGCATTTTGAAGGTTTGAGATATGTGCCGAAGACCTTTACCACATTTATTCAGAACTTTAATCTTAATGTAAAAAGCTTCCCTTTTTCCTTTATTGACTGCCATTTTAAGGAAAGAGTATTAATCAAATGGCACATGCTTACTGTAGGCAGTTACACTACATTATGGCAGACTTTTCATTATTGTTACAGTGAAAAGTCATCATGCTTATCTATGTAATGCGAAGCGCACATATTTTTTTTCCACTAAGTACCAGCCGTGAAAAATTGGCGTAGTGTAAATTAGAGATTCACAATGCAGAAAATAAACCGTATTGGAAGTTTTATTGAAAGACATTTTGTGAGTCACATTTTTTAATTTTAACTGAAAAAAAATGTTATTAATTCCTATCGATGACAATTATTTGAGTCATACTGAATAAACTTTGTTTTCTCACCTTGAAGAGAATATTCATAGGTGGTTTATCTCTGCAACATGACTACACTTCATCATGACGCTAACACAAATTCTACCATTGACAAAAATGGCAGCTTCTTGCACTTTTCTGAGAATCGTGAAAATTATGATACAGCTGTAGTGAGGAAGTTTGTTTTGTTAGAATTGATTTTAAAAACCCCTGTAGGCTAAACGGTAGATCTTACTACTTTGCTTATCTTATCTTGTACATACTTAAGTAATATTTTCTCAAAGAAATCTAATTCAGCCTTCTTCAAATAGTCAAATGTGTCAAAACTCAGGAGCTGTCAGACTGTCTCCTTGAAAATTCTCCAATCCACAGATTGCCCTAAACACATAATCTTTAGGTACAGTTCAATAGTGGACACATTGTTTGCGAAGTGTCTTCAAGTGTTACAGCCATCTCTTCTTCTTGTAAAAAGCCAATGTTTAACTACAGTATTGGTTTTTTACCTAGCACAAAGCATTGCTTCTTCCAGCTCTTTTAAGTGGTCTTCTGACCACTCAGAGCACTTCCACATTACAAGTCAAATTTATCCGCTCACACCACATTCACACACTGATGGCAGAGGCTGCTATGTTAAGCACCCATTAGTATTAAGTAATCCCATTCACACACTGATGACACAGCCACTGGGAGCAGGTGGGGTGAAGTGTCTTGCCCAAGGACATTTCGGCTTGTGGACAGTGGGACCAAACTCCCAACCTTTCAATTGACAAATGGCCGACAACCACTGAGCCATAGCTGCCATACAGTCTGCACACATTGAAGGTGGCTACATCTATTCTATTTTCCAAGATTAATTAGAGGAATGCAAGAGGATTCCACTCAGCAATGTTGTTTCTAAACTGTCAAAGCAAGTGTGAAGGTGTGAAAGCAGAGTGATTAGGAGGAGCTTTAGGAGGAGGGGAAAGGAGAGGTAAGAAAATGACACCTCATTGAATCTGGAAACAACGTTTCTTTTCGTTCTTTTTTTGTTGATGTTTGCAGATGGGACTCTGGGTTTCCAAGTCTGTCTGTGTACACCTGTTACAATGGAATTCATGTCTTTTCATCCGTTTACGCCACCTAGGTAATCAGCCTTCCTGTTGTCTAGTCAGGACCAGATCAAATTAAGGTATAGCTTTGAACTGAATGTTAAGTGTCGGTGCACTTACTCCTCTGATTTGCTATAATGAGGTATGTCAGAGAAGGTCTTGATGGCCAGCTGAATGAAAGAAAATTGTCCTAACTTTGTCTCCAAAAGCTTTAAATTTATGTAATTTGCAGTCCTTTGTATGTATTGTTATATGCTTAGTGCAATTTTCAGATGGAAACCCGGGATATCTGATGGTTGTGGAGGGTAAAGACATAGTTTGCACTTTTAATTTTCTCCCTAGAGATTGATAATGTATTATCGCATCTTTAACTAGATTTCATTAATAAGAAAAACATATTTCATTTTAGTTAATTATTGTATTGTTTTCATCAATAATTTAACAAAACACTTGTCACATTTGATGACAAAAAAAGAGGAGGACCCGTGTTCAGGCAAAAAAATAATGGATTTATTAAAAACAAAAACAAAAAGGCAAACTAAGAAAACTTACTCTCTATGTAAATCCACCAACTGAGGAAAATAACACTTAAGTCAATAGACACAGGAGAAAGCACTAGAAAAACTTAACAAACAGACACAGAAGAGAGAAAACACAGAATGAGTACCCTAAGGGTAATCAAACACGGGTGTGACACGCAAATGTGTGAAGCTAATCAAGGCAGGGCACGCCATAGACATAACAAAGAGTAGACTCCGCATCGACCGCTACTACCTATTGGCGCTGACGAGCCATGGGGCCGCCATCTTGGTCCGGTCACCCGCTCCACTCAGTGTAATCTGTTTGGCAGGCGCAATTAATTGTCAGCGCATTTAATCAATCATAACTCGCTGAATATTAAACTGATTTTCATGCAGGTGTTTTTTCTGCAAACGTCATACATGTAGATATGATACAGGACACATGGTTCGGCGTATCTTAATATTCATAGTGGGCGTAATAGTAATAGAATATTCTGATATGTGATATATGTGATGTATGATAGGTATTTTGCCGCACAGTGCTCTGGCATCTGGAAGTCTCTGCTGCTTCAGTTTATGTTTACAGGTAGGATCATGGGTAGGATGACCGGACCAAGATGGCAGCCGTATTTCTTGTGCCCCAGCAGCCAATGCGGCTTCTACTCTTTATATGTCTATGGGGCACACAATCACAGAAGAGGGAAAACCCAGGGAGAAAAACTTGCCTTGACACACTGGGGAGAAATACTACAAAATAAAACAGGAAACACTACACATACGAGTACAGAATGGACCAGGGCAAAGAATAACAATATGACAAAGGAAATGATAACTACAATACAAACCAAAGCAAAAAGAAAAACTAAAACTAAAGAAACTCATGACATATCCCCTGTTATCAAACTATGAAGCACAGTAATAAGTAGCATATTTGCTCCGTAAAGGTGAAGCTGAAGTTCCCAGCAGCAGACAAGGGAAATACATGTAAAAGTTGCTGCAAGGATATTTGGTTTGTATAGATTTTGGCGCCCCCCTGTGGACTAAGTGATTTCTGCCTTTCATGTCCTTTACATGCTTAGAGTGTTTTCAGACAAAAAATCGCATCCTGCTGACTTTTGATGGTCACTTATAGTGAATACTTAAAAATGGGAAATCTAAATAAATTGTTGTTTCTTCTGCTGCTTATACATGCCCACAAACACCAGTTTAAGACATTAAAATTACAATATCAAAATAGTCAATCTTGTGGCTGATTGTCTTGTTTGCTTTTGTTGTTCATCAAGCAGAATCAATATTAATTTCAGTCCATGTCATAACCAGGAAAAAACTGCTAACAGGAGCTTTAAGTACAATTACCTTTAAATTGTATTAAGGTGTTGGGTAAATATACTAAGCAGATTACAGCCACAGGTAATCTCTTTGTTCTAGATATAAAGGGCATGCCTGTAAGACTTGAGTTGCTGTGAAGGGAGCTACATTAAAACTAATGAATTGCATGAAGTGATGACACTCAAGCAATTTCAAATTGAAGAAAGAATCTGAAGCAGTGGAGTGAGAAAGAAGTGAGATTACCAGACCTTGCATTTGTGCCTGAGGCTGATAGCTCCAGGCTAAATTAGCTGCTAAAGGCAGAAACTGCAAGTTAAGTGTTGCTGGTTAAATTTAATTGTGGATGATGAAGACACAGGGTTTGACCAAAAAGACAAATGAATGAAATTAAAAACAGCACAGCACCTCTGATCCTGGTGCATCAATTTTGATAATTTTGAAAGCTAGTCATGAGTCAAACAACACTATTGTATAGAAACACAATGCTAATTTAGTAATTCTGCACCTTGCGTCTATTTTGCTGAAAGGTCATAGCTGATCCGAGCAGTTACTTGAACTTCATCAAATGGAATTGCATACACTCCTACATAGTCCAACAAAACATCTGTTTTAAACAAGCACTTGTCCTCTGTCTAGTGTTAGTATTTTTCTGATTAAGTGTAAGCATGTGTCAGAAGAGCCAGAAAAAATATTATTATGTCAGGAACAACTGTAGCTTTAGGCAGTGTTGCAGCACAACACACACAGGACCAAAACAGTGTCAGTAATACACATTGACCTCTGGTCATCCATTCCCAGCAGAGCTCTTCAATTTCACAGTTCACATACAAAGAGACTGAAGAAGGAACTCACGTCAGAAAGTTTTGTTACACTTTGGATGAAAACATTTTTATTAAGCTTCACAGTTTATTTCTACTTTATTTGCAAGAACTGAAAGCGCTCTATTCTTTTGATAGACATTGCATGGTTAAAATTCTCGCCAACAGCAGAGTCAATGTCAGGCTAGGCAAGTTAATCTGTTAAAACATCCCCACTTCAGTGAGTAGTGTGTAATTATCTGGCCTAGTGAGCAGCAGATTAGTGGGCTGTGATTCTCAAAGAAAACCTTTGCCAGAGTAATTACAGAATCAAACACAAGCAGGGATGTCATTGTTAGATGTGTTTGGGCTGTAGAAGAGTGAAGCGTGTGCTTGTGTGTTATATCACAAGCACACACTCCATACACTCCACTCCATGGAGGTGATGGATGCTTCTCACTCTACTTACCTGTCGGCATTTTGTGACAGCTGATGTCAGTCCTGGATTTAACTCAGTGTTGTGGTTCATGGAAGCCTGAACAGATGTCATGAGGTGAACAGCAATGTGGGGGATTACTTACAGGTGTCTGCCCTTGATGTGCTTGAAGCAGTAAATTCCTCTTTCACAGCAATTGACACTGAGCATTACTGTAACAAACACTGAACTTAAAGAGGTACACAGTGCCACCCAGTGTAGCAAGGAGGAAATAACCTTGGCTGTAAACCCAACCATTCAGTTTCCACTGCCTTTATTTGTGGACAAATGCTTGCAAAGTTGGGAAATTCTAATTCACCAGCCAAACAGTCTCCTAGAACATCATAGCATCCAGTCACATTTGTTATTCAGTTTCCCTCTAGCAGCTATATTTTATATAAAAGTTACATGTTTACAATGTAATTGATTACATAAGTGTTGCCTCATTTCCATTAGTACGTCCCATTGAGCCAACATGGTCTTTATTAAGACCCTATACGAGTCATAGACTAAAAGTAGCTATCAAGTCATCAGGTATTAATAATAATTCTTCTCCTTCTCTGAATTAAACAGAAGGAAAAGGCATATTTTCCCATGCAATACAGTCCTCTTTATGGCTGGGCATATATTACTGTAGAGAAAGCACACATAACAATGAAATAATAATAGCCCACTAATGACGGCTTTGGCTGCTCCTGTTTCAGTGTGCTGTTTTTTGCATTACTGCTACCTGTCCAGCATGAATGCTTATTATTCCCAGAAAGCAGGATAAAGACTTAACGAAACAATGTGTTTATCCATCCACTTCTATTACGCAAATACAGCCCACTGAGACAAACACCTCGTGTCACTAATTCTCCTGTCAGGTGCCATTAAACCAGGAGGGTGCCGTTAAATCAGGGTGATGTGAAAGTGCCAGTTTAAGCTCAAACAGTGAAGGATGTGTAGGGAATACGCCAATTGTATTTGCTTCATGTTTAAACACAAAGAAACAGTTTTTTTTTTCACAGCATAAAAAAGGTGTAATATTTGTTTGCCAGCTAATCATCAGTAATGGTAGATGTGAACATTTCCTCTGACACCTGAGAGGGTGACACACTAGTAACCTTATTGACCTGAAAACAGACAGCAAAAAAGCTCTTGCGAAGTGAAGCACAGGTGACGCGAGGAGGAGCAAAACACTTATGTAAAACTGCTGATTCAAATGTGATATAAGAATCCTCATCCTGAACAGCACAATCTCTGAGAAGTAAAAATGCAAAAGAGTTAGCCATATTTCTGAATGAATATATTTGAAAAAGGATACAGTTATTATTTATGGTAGGATCAAATGTTGTTTTTCTTGTTTTCTGTCGGTTCTAAAATAAATAGACTGTTATAACAAGAGTAGCAGGTAAATTCTAGTATGAGGAGACTTAGTTGCCTTGTATCGGTATCAGTATCAGCCAAATTTAGTCTGAAAATATTTGTATATACACACCCCTAATGAAAAACAACAGGTCTTTAAATTTGAGTTTGGAAAGAGTGTGAAATTTGGAAATGGAAAAGTGCTTCATGGACATCACTACTGGTTCTCGAGTAAGCGTGATGGCGTGATGGCTTTGATCAAATTAGTTTAGCTGATCCTTCTTTTCCATGTCAACCATGCATGTAAACTTGTTCAGATTTCCAGCGTTTCTGCTTTGGTACAGATTGAATGCTCGTAATGACTTTCATGGATATGCACTTGTGTTTGGAACAAAAGAAGCCTAGACAAGAAAAAAAATGCAATTTGATCTCAGCAGATTTGCTTAGTCCAGAAGCTTTGGCAGCTCAAACCAAAACATCAGGTGTTTTTGCATTACTTGCAGCTGGTCACACAACAACAAAACTGACAGTGAAAGATGTTTATTAGAGCGCCTGAGCAGAACAACAATGGAGGATTATGTTGTTTTTTTCTCAATAGGCATGATTGTTTGGAAAATAGGAGCATTTTTGATTTAAGATGCAGGTGCTCTGGAAAGCTGCATCTTCTATGTATGTTACTCTCACTTACATTGTCACCTCTGCAACCAAAATAGATAGGTTTGTTTTGTTTGGACACTCAAATCAGTCTTCAAGATCTGATTTGAAAAACAAAACAAGAGCTGCAGTCTAAACTCAGTCGTCATGTCCTAGTTAACTACGCTGTAACAACCAATGGAAGCATACACTTTTGCTGATTTCACTTGAAATCCAAAATGTATTCTTTCTCTTACTGTTTGGAGTGTAATGATTCTTGCCCAATAGTAACAACAGGCCAAAGTTCTTCTAGCTAACACTGCAATCACTTGCCAACCCTTCATCCATCTGAACTTTTAAACTAACAACTTTGTCGTAGTCTGCATGCTACTTGTACAGTTCTAGTACCAAAGAAAACACAGTCATCGTCAAGTTTTTATTTGTCATTGACATTTCAAAGGTTTGCCAGAAAACATAGATAGTATAACAATTTAAATCTATTTATAAAATACATTCTATGATATGACTGGAGGCGGTCTACAGAGCTGGTACAGGATGCATACGTGACCGAGCTGTTCATGCCTTTCTAAAGTGTTTCTCCACTATTGCATATGTCACAAAATCATTGGGTTTCACATTACACTTGAGCTATTGGAATTCTTCACAAGAAATAAATGACAAAAGCCTACAGGATAAATTGTATATGGGTTCAGCTTGTGCCCTTATTGATTTATAAAACATTGAATCATAATACAAAAAAATGTCCCCCCTTCAAAGGGCTGCACTTACTAGAGGTATACCAGAGGCTACTGAGCACATTTGACAAAAGCAGTGATGTTAGGTTACCAGAGTAACTCTAATTCTGCATGGATCCTTATACGATATGACTGTTGTTATCACCTAACACGTTTTCTTACTTCACTTTTAAGTGATCTTTGCAATTTAAAAAAAGAAATCTGTTTTCTTAATCAGTCATATTTTCTAATCTTACCACCCAACTCTGAACATGAGAACAGGGCATTAAGGGATGCAGAGCGCAGTATGGTTTAAGGCCCCTAGGCAGAAGACCAGATAAGCACTTTCTTAACATGTTTATACCTGGTACATTAGAGAATGATGAATAGTGTGTCACATTCTTTAATGTCCTTCCCCTCTGGTTTCATTGCTCGTCCCTGTAATGGGTTTATTACATTTCTACTGATATTCTTTGTTCCTTTACATGTCTGATCTGTGATTCTAAATGTGTACACATTAAACATTTCTATATGTGCAGTGATGTTGGATGAAGCCCTCTTTGGATATAAATTGCTCAGCGTTGCAGATCTGTTCAGGTCTGCTTCATTTGCTTCTTAATGTGCTTTCATGGAAGCTGTAAATGGTTCATCAAGATAAATGAAACACCATTGGCACTAGCCATTAGCTGTCTTTGAAGACATCGGTGCATTACCTTTTTAATTGGTGTCACATTTATGACAGTTCTCATAGAACACGTCTTAATATTAAAACCATCCAAAACTGTAAACAAACATTTCTTTACTGTCTAAGGTTGCAGAAGGAAGATCAAGATGAAGTCAGCTGAACTAAAAGTAAGTTGATTTTTTTTCTTAAGAGAAAGGATGCAGATCCCCTGACCTTTTAATTCTGATGTTTGGTATGAAGGGTTTTGTAAAAGTATGTGAATGCTGTTTTGAAAGAAAATTTGCAAAGGCTACTTCAGCTTTGGGGATACTTTGTCTTTTTGCTCAGTTGGATTTTGTAGTAACAGAACGACTTAAAATTCCTCTTGTTAGCGTCCATTGCCAAGCTTTTTGAATAGGCTACACAGAAAATGTGTCCAAGGCAGCAACACTTAAATTTCTCTCTTTTCAGGGACTGATCAATATGGCCGCCCTCAAAGCTATTTCAACCTAACTGTATTTGTTTTGCACAACATATAGATCCACTGTTATATTCCTTATCATGTGAAGTATGACAAATTCACACAATATATGTTGTTTGCTGTTGGCATTGTCATTGGGAAGACAAAACATTCAACACTTACAATCCTGCCACATCCTCCCAAAGTGTTCAGCTCTTCCCAATTGAAAATAAAACAAACCTTGTTTTTGGGCACCGGTTAGCTAGTATAAAAACAGGCAGGAAAATGTAACTGGGTCAGTCCGCTTCATTTGAGTAAATAGAAGCAGGTCCTGCACTCCGTCTTGTGGCTTTCTCTTTGAGGACCCTGATTGAAAGGGATCAGTACTCCCAAAGAGAAGATGCATCAACAGTTGTTGCATCCCCCATAAGCGTACCTCCCTTATCTCCACGAAGGTACTTGCCATTCGAGCCCTTGATGGCGACGCATCCATGTTCCAGGAACTCAAGGAAAAAGTCCTCAGTTTTTTCTCCATCTGAGCACACTAGGCCACTGCTAGAGACGTACCAGAACAATCCATTTACACCTGCAAGAAGACAACAGTGGGTTATGTTGTGGCCATTTTTTCAAATGACACCAAATAAATCAGCTCACAGGATATATTGATTGCTTGGCAGAAATCTGGTTGTGATGTGAATATGAAAACACTGACTTTTTACGTGATAGGCGCCGTCATTGAAGATCAATGAGAAAATGTCATAGACTGAACGATTTGCGTCCAGAGCATTGGAGCTCTTGTGGTGACACACAAAGCCATTCTCCCCACGAAGTATCAGTATGGGACGATTGATGAGCTTCATCAGGAATAACTCTCCCTCACCTGCGATGAAGGACAAATACTGTTTATAAGTTGAGAAGGGGAAATATATCAATGATGGTGCCCTCAAACAAACACTGCATTTCAAGTGGGTTGCCTGAAAGCACATACCAACTGTATCGCTGACCGCTGAGAGCTGCCCATTCTTCTTTGTGCAAACATACTTTCCATTACTTGCTTTGAGGGCCACCCTTTTTCCTCGCCACTCAATGTCAAACATTGTGTTTACCTCTCTGGGAAAACAGAAATGTAAAGGCTTCAGGTAAGAATTATGTGCCAACATGGAAGAAAGTTCCTCTTTTAACAGCTACAAAATCTACTTACACTTCTGTGGCAGTGGACTGGATCTCTCCGTGAGACACCAGAGTCCAGTAGGATCCGCCATTTGTCCTGAACATAGGCTTTTTGCTGTCCTTATCAATCTCCATCTGGAAGGTCTCCATATCTGTCTCCACATCCTGATTGGCTGAAATACTCACTCCTGGATACAAGAGAAGAAAAGGCAGCATTGTTTATTGTGTCTCTCTAGGGTAGACATTGTGGTTTACAATATTGCCTCCCCTTGAATGTCATTTCCTCTCTCAGGCACTGTCGAGGGAACGTGGGAGAATAATACTATTCCAACATTTAATTATGTTGTACTTATTCTATTGTTGCATCACATAATACAGAGGGCTACATACTGTCTCATGCAGGGCTTCACAAAGAAACACATTAAATCTTCTATTCATTTCAACAGTGTATTTGCTGAATTGTTCTGGCTGTTTGATCCGGTTCAACCAAACCTGTGTTTTCATGAAATGCTTTACAGCAACTAACACGTGTGCAGGTTTTTTAAGCAGCCTCAAATCAAATGTATTTGGAGTTTGTTTAAATTTTAAGTTATTCATTTTATAGCTCATTACTCAAAAATATAGATTCAACTGAAAAGTCTCAGCCCTACCATTACAACATGTCATTAATGGAGTCTATTGTACATTTCGAGCTAATAGAGGTTGAGTGTTTTGGCACCCAAAAATACATTTGGGGCTGTGGATCACTTTAACAATTAACCAGCTTTGTTTCCGTCTGCCAGCTTTGGATTTCCCCATGCCGCGCATTGAGAATCTTTGCTCTCATGCTCTCATTTTACATGCTCAACTCAAAATGTTTTTGCATACATGAAACAGTGCAAGTGAAGGTAAACCAACACAGAATTGTTTTTAGTTTTCACTTTAGTTTAGCCTAGCTGTTAGTTTTTAAATCGGCACCCTCTTCTCTGAACCTGATTGCCTTACTTCCAGCCTATCCAAAGTCACATACTTAATCCACATGCATTCTGTCTTTGGGGTTTGTGTCAGGTGGCGGAGAATACACAGACACAGCTGAACTGTGTCTGCTGTTGTTCAAATTAGATGCCACGAAAATATCCTCCAACCTTTCTCTTAAGCCTGTTACAACCCTAATCCCCACCAGCCACCACTCCACCCTTCCCGTTCATTCGCTTGCTGTAATTCCCTGAGTCGTGAAATGCAAATCTGCACTGCAGGGCCCACTAAGCAGCTTTCAATACCTTGTTCCTTGAAAAATGTGGAACTGCCACAAGGAAGACTACAACTGTTGAAAATTGAATTCCTGATATATACTGTATTTTGACATTGAACAGCCGAGTTGTTTAAAAGTGTCAATTCTATTTTCAGTTGAGTATTAGCGTAACGATGATTGCAATCTTGAGGAAGTCAGAGAACCTGATTTCTCAGGTATACTATAGTACTGAATGTGCAATGCAAAGCTACTTTCAGTTACTCTAACAAATATGTCCTCCAAAACAATGAATAGTTTGTTCCTAAATATAGACTTAAAGCTCAATGAGAAGGCAAAATAATCTCATTTGCCCCCTGTCTTTTTGCATTGTTTGCCTCAATAGCTGTGCAGAAAAGAGAAGATCCCATTATACAAAAAGATCCCTTGTAACTGATCTGTCTGGTAAGGCCTGGCTGTAGCTCTTTGCTGCCAAACTACTGCCACATTGGTAGACGTCATTGCAAAAAACTAGATGACGGTGATCAGAGAGTACTACGATGGTAATCAGCACCCAAGGGGCAGAGGTCTGCACAGGAGTCAATTTTGCCTCTGCTTAATCTTCAATGGACACACAGTGGAAATGACAAAGCCCATTACCACAATGACCTCATGGTATGTTTGTCCACCATTAGGGAACCTGTGTAGTCAGAAAATGCAGGGTATTCTCTTATTAGCAGGGACATTTTACCCACTTCTATGAACTTACTAAACTTATTTTAACTTTAAGATTATATGTAATATAAGTTATATGGGCTACATAACTTAGAAATGATACATATGCTAATGCTAGAACTTGAGCTCAGCTAAATCCAAGAGCTTGGAATTAGACCACACGAAAATGCCGGGAATTATCATATATAACTTCATTTAAAAGGACCACAGAACTAAATCAATACGCTTTAAGAGGACTCTACAACAAACAACACATAAGAAAGGCTTGTCATGAATACTAAGAGTGAGAGTCTTCATATTCCTACATTGTTACATTCTTATTTCGTCCTTCCTTAAGTGTGAATTTCATCAGGGAGCCTCTGATGAATTCAGTCAGGTCCACTTAGCTCTCATGTTCATTTTATTGTTTTCATGCTGATTTGTTTCCATGGCTACACTTGTGCCTTGAGTTCTTTTGGATTGATTCAACTTTCTTGAACTTTCAAGCATGTCTTTAAAACAAATCAAATACCTACATTCAAAGGCTATGATTTCTGTAGATGGAAGTCATTTTTATATATAAAATTTTCTTATACTATACAACATTGTGGTCGTCAAAACCTTCAATTAAAAAAATGTGCATCCATGCAAGTTTAGCTTGTTATCATTAAACAAGTAAGAGATGTGATTACATAAATGTTTTTTTCTTAAGACTGCATTCAAGACTTAATTACCTTGCTTCACAGAGACAAATCTTTTGTTGGCAGCTTGAAAAACCACTTGAGGATGACTCTCCTCCAGATCAAACAGCTCGTCTTTTCCAGGCTTGGAGCATCGGCCGGATCGCAGTGTTCCAGTGGGACCCAGGGGGCTCAGATATTTCCCATCACAGTCCTTAAAGGCCAGCTTACCGGACTTCAGCTCAAGTGTGAAGCTGGTTGTATTGGTGTTCTCCTTCACCAGTTTTCCATCATTTCTGAGGAAACGACTATCACAGGTCTTCAGGCTGTACTTGCCATCAAGGTATACCAAGGTAACCAGGGAGTCGACTCCCCAGGGAATGTTGCTATCCACTGAGATCTCTCCATCTGAAGAAGACAGATGGGCATAGCGCTTACGTGCCACACTGAGCAGGCTGGCCTGTGGGTGCAAGGCCAAATGGACAGCCCATAACTCCTGCTCCCCAATTACCTGAGCAAAGCAAGACAGGTAGTCAGCTGAGCCTCCAAAGTAACGCTGATAAGGCTCTGATTGCAATGCCCAGCGACCATCAGACTGGGGTACAATAAGGAAACGGCAGTCAGGGTCAGGCTTCTCCGCTCCACATGTCATCTTTCCATCTTTGTCGGAGGCCAGATACCGTCCAAGGTGGCTTCTGAGGAACACGACCTGGCCATCCTGCTCGTCCTGCTCTAAGGTCCAGATCTGTTTCTTCTTCATGCTGATGCCTGAGGCGTTAACTTTGAAGCCAAAAGCCTCAGCTGTTAAGTATCGGTTCCCATAGTTGATGAGACCAAACTGCAGCTTCAGGGCCTTGTTAATTCCGTTTGTAGGCATGCTTCAACAGGCCACTCTCAAATATTACAAACAAGGGAAAGGGTAATGAGGGAATGCAAATACAAAATGCTTGATTTCTCCCCTTGTCCGTTTTTCAGCCTGTAAAGTAGCTCCACTTATCTCCTCTGATAGATTGTTTTCTGTTCCTTCCTTTTCCTGTCACTTTCTCTCCTTCACCAGAGGGCTTGCACAGGCACTTGCTCTCTCTGTTCCTTAATGAGTAAGGATTAAAATCAGCAGGACACAGCACCTCATCCAACAAGCTGCTGACGTCACATACCAGTGCACCAACCGCAAACCTCCCCTCCTCCCCTACCTTCTCCAGTACACACTCAGGGCAGATTCTGTCAATATCGTCTCCATATCTTCTCCTTACCCTCATCTCCTCCTTTTCCTAAACCCTTGTCTTTCCTCTCTGTAACTCACACCGGCACACTCATTTGTCAACTTGACAGCCTATTGGTTGTTACTCCTTTATTTGCATCCATATTCTTGTAGACACGCCATCCAGTCCAAGGATTATCCTAGCTTTGATCTGCTGGCGAGCCACAGCCTAATTGGAAAAAGTCCAGACATTAAAGGTGCTTTTAGTTGCTCCCCGCTGCTTCTCCTTCTCTTTTGAGTCACTTTTCAAAGAGACTCTGTCTAAGATTGTGATTTCATGGTCAGCTCAAGTAAACATAAGCACACTTTGTGTAGCATTCCCTCGTCCTAAAAATGTATTCTGCTCGTTAAAAAGCTGATATAAAGATTAAAATAGTTTTCACAAAGAACCTTTTCCAAATGGATTTGTC
This sequence comes from Notolabrus celidotus, assembly GCF_009762535.1. Classification (NCBI taxonomy): domain Eukaryota; kingdom Metazoa; phylum Chordata; class Actinopteri; order Labriformes; family Labridae; genus Notolabrus; species Notolabrus celidotus. The sequence continues at coordinate 14,219,938 of NC_048291.1, forward strand.
CAGAAGAATAGACTTAACACTCCAAAGCAGTACAAAGGTTTCTTTCTCAAAGTTTTTACCTCAGTTTGTCACGTACAGGTTCAGAGGAGCTGTATAGCAACAATATGAGTGCTTCAAGTCTTCAGAGATAATCAGCTGCATGTCTTTGTTGAGCTTAGCCAAGACAAGTTTGAATAACAAACATTTGCGTGCACCAGCATCGCCCATTTGCCTTTGTTTGACTATCACGTGGCTTGATCCTTACCTTTTTCTAACCTACCTGTGCCATCTTTGTTATTCTGTCAGTCAACTGAAAATAGAGGACGCAACTCCCATGACCTTTGTTACAGTGCACACCAAGATCAACCTTTGTAAGAGCATTATCTTCCATTAAGGTTCCTTAAGGTTCCTTGGGAAGTTTAGGGTAATACCAAGGAAAACACAATGTTAATACCTAAAGCTCAAAACTGTGATTGATACTATAGGACGGAGCAAAATCCTTGAGGTATTGTTTCTACTTGATAATCTTTAAAGGCAATTGCTTTAATTAATTAGCTTTGACAGTTAAGCGTGATTAGCGTAGTGATTCCAGACCACCACAGGGGGTCAACGTTCCAATGTTAATCTTAGGACAAAGGCTGGTAACAGCCCGGATCTAAAAAGAGGCCACTTGTGGAGCACGACATTAATAGGAAGTAGATGTGTGGAGTAAAGAAAGGGAAAGTATCCTTTTTATCTATTTCTATTATAATTGTTCAATTCACTGTTTTACTTTAGGGCTTAGATATCCAAGAAGAGCTTTGAGTATTCTTCTTCTGATTGAAAGTCAATTAAGGTTCTGCTTTCATCAAATACCAGAATAGTGTGTTGTCATTTGGGGACACAAATAAAGCCAGGATTCTGGGGGCCATCCACCTAGATATTTGAGCATGCACACAATGTCCTGTGTTCTTGTCAACATTTATGCAGTGTAATTTTGTATGTACACAAAAGGAGACTCAGAGACAGAATATGGAAGATTTTTGTAGTTTTATCAGCTGTGTAGGAGTATTAGTGCTTGTGGTGGTTGCAGAGGGAGTTCAATGGCTGACAGTGCAGGCTGGTGAGTGGAAAAGCTGGCTTGCAAGGAAGAACTGGACACTGGTAATCTATAAGAGACAATTGTAAATAAAGGAGCATAAGAAAGAAACTCTAGAGGCTATACTGAGCAGCCAAGAGAGTGACTCCCTCTGAAACAGGCGGAACAATCCGGCAATGATTGGATGAAGAGCCAGGGATCTTATACTGCATTGTGATGAGATTATCGGTCACTGGCTTGGAGATGAATCAGCAGCCAGGTGAGGGGAAACCCCGCCCACACAGATACTCAGAGGAAGAACAAGGAAACAGCTGTGATACCACTTTGTAATTAAGCAAGACTTAAACTGACTTAATGACTTTAGCACTGTTAATGTCATCTAAAAACAAAAATCCCAAATCAGGTTTTGGAGATAAAGAAAGAGAGAGAGAGAGAGAGAGAGAGAGAGAGAGAGAGAGAGAGAGAGAGAGAGAGAGAGAGAGATAACATTTGCTTGTTTAACCTCAAGTAAACTAACCCTGCCTTCTGTAGAAGTCCTGGATACATTTTGCTGAAAGGAATTATTTCTAAACAAATAAATACAGTTAGGTAACTATTATTGAATCACTGTTTGTTGTCGGACTGAACACAGCAATTACATTTCAGAGTTGTAAACAGAACTCACATGTCTCAAAATTAGCCTAAACCATTTGGACTAAACAACCTTCTTCAATCTGAGATTTCATCACCATCATGCATTTCTTCCAACTATTCATTTCTCCCTAAGAAAACACCTGGAAAACACTTCTAAGCTGCACCATAGGGATCCTGACTGTAATATTTTCACTCTTATCCGTCAGCTTCTCTCTTTCACTTGGAGTAATGGGTATTTGTAATAAGTAAAAAGGTATTTTATCTCTAGATAATCAATATGTATTGTACGGTGGGCCTGAAGGGCAAAACACAACATTACAGAAAATACAAACACTTCACAAAACGGAACAAAGGGAAGGACAACACTTCTTGTTGCTGATTGGAAAGAACCCAACAGCTCGACATAATTTCCTGTTTCTATTACTACTACTCAGCTGAGTCCCTGTATGAATTTTAAACTGAGTTGGAAGGACTGGAAGAGGAGATGGAAATAATAAAGGAATATTTAGACAAAGGATACGCATGTAATATAGCCTAGTACTCCAGCATCAGGTCTCTTTTGCTTTGGAAGCAACATTTTTCCCTTTTTTCACATTTTGATTACATATAATTTGACTACTCTTTGGAAAGTACTCTGATTGCATGTAATCTGAATGCTTTTAGGAACAGTAACAGGATGGTATTCTTTCTGATTAGTTTGGGGAATGAACTCTGATCATTACAGGCATGTCAATTGTTTGGTGGTTAGCACAGACAATCTTCAACAAAATAATTCTTGGTTCACATCCCGGACTAAGGCTTTACATGTGAGGACATTTGAAGTAAGTGCTTTTGAAGTATCCCAATGTAACCGGCTGATTAGCGCTCATGCCCCACAGCTGGGTGGGAACCAATCACCTGCGGTTACCTGGTTGTTTGCGGGGATAAAATTGAGTGACGGAGCTCCCTTCAGTCTCTGCAGAGCTCCGGGTTTAGAGCAGGTACGAGTCGCTTGTGTTAAGTGTTTTCAATGTCCGTACATGTGAGTAACTTTCACTTTTATTTCAGGACTGTGTTCCTTTCGGGTTGGCGGATCGTTGTGTGCCGGCAACGCATATAGTATGCGGTACGAGCGTGAGGTAGTGACATGATAGGGTCGCGGACGGCCGAGGTAAACCTCAACTGGGTTTTGTTTATCTTAATGTGCCGTGTGTTGTTGTATGTAAGTGGTTAACGTTCATGTATTTTGTTGCAGATTGCCACTTTTGCCTTGTCTCTTTTTGCTTGTCTTTTTGTCTTGAGTTACAGACTCTGCTCAGTAACAGTGTGATTTAAAGACTCTGCTCCGTAACAGAGTGATTTAAAGACTCTGCTCAGTAACAGTGTGATTTTAAATACTCTACTCAGTAACCGTGTTAAAGTATCCCCGTCCAGGCTGTGTAAGCAGCCGTGGCTGTAGCTACAGTTTGTGTCAGGCTTTTTCATGTCCTTTGCATAGTCTCATTTATTAACTAGATGTGTGTTTTATTGTAGTGAGTGTGCCGTGTTTATAGGCCTGATGAAGATAACCTGGCTGCAGTTAGCGGTGTCCCAACACTGATTTCTGGTATCTGTTCATGGTTGTAGTAGTAGTAGTTGTGTTAAACTATTTTGTCTACCAATTAAAATAAAGATTGTGTATATTTTTCTAAACCATGCCTTTGTATTCGTTTGTGGACTAACCTGTGTATTGTTAAAGGGGAAACCCTCTGTTAAAGGGGCGGTAACTAAAAATAAGTATATTGTTAAAACTCTTTGGCTGAAAGTCCCAAGGTGGCATTGTTGGTATTTTATCTTCTAAATCCAGAAATCCCTTTCCAGCCCTAGCTTGGTTACACCAATAAAATGTTTCAATGAAAACCCCTAAATCTCAGCTAGATAAGCACTGCCAGGCAGACCGTGGTACAGTGTGCTTTCGGTGATATAGTTAAGGGTTCTAACCCTGGACGGAGACCTATTTGATGGTAAACATGAAATGTTTTCATCACAAAGGAGATGAGCTGAGCTTTTGAAGTACCATTAAGATATAAATGACCCAGATAGATAAGCAGATGCAATGTGTAGAGAGATACGGCCTTTTAATCCAAGGGTCCTGGGTTTGAATCCTGGCGGGGACTGTGCATGGGAGATTGAAATTAAACACTTTCCTCACAGTGTGCTTTTGAAGAACAGTATCCAAATAGTCGAATGAAAAGACTTCCAGAAGAGAGCTCATCGAAGAAGCCCCGTGGTGTTGAGGATAGGCAACATGTCATGTTTTGTCAAATTTTTTTGTGCTTTGTGAAATGTTTTTTTTTATTTATTTTTTTATTGTGTTCTCTGTAATGTTTTGTTTTCTGAAATGTTGTGTTTTGCCCTTCAGGGCCACCGTAGTGTCCATTCCCACAATGTGATTCTACCTGTCGCAGGTCCTCTATCACACAAAGGCAAATAGGGGGCACAGAGTGTCACAAGTACCCCCCGGTAAGCCAACAAGTCAGGGCACTGAATATAAATATAATTTTATGTAGGACATGCACTCCCACTGAGAAGCAATCACAGCAAGAGAGAGGGAGAGAGATCATTTAAATATAAAGCCTGATGTTCATTTGTATAAGTATCTGGTGTATAATGGAAGAGTGTTAACCACATGGAAGTCTGGAGTGTCTGTTAAAAGTGACAGCGCGGCTACTATCTGTCATTAACAAATTCTCCACAGGTTGAAAGTTCACATTAAAGGCACACTTGATTTTTATAATTACTGACACATTTATTGGCAGTAACAAAATCAGTTGGAAATAGGAAATTGGTAAGGACATGTCTCTACCACCACTATTAATTTTACACCCTTGTGTCATTACCGTTATCTGTGACTGCTGGCCTTCAACTCCGTCTTCAATTTTGGTAATGGAAAGCTATAAAAACGTTGAACTTGCTGATGACGGAGGTCTTACTGGTGCAGGTCTGGTTATGCTCCAAACATTTTAGTGCCTATAATGTGTTGTACCAATCTTGCTGTTAAGTTTTACTCCCACATTTACAAAATGCAAACAGTTATTTCCCTTAGGATAGGAAACTAAAATGCTTCTATCAAGGGCGGCATGCTTTGGGGAAGGGGAACTGACTACCAAGCCCCAATAAAGGAATGGGCCTCGCTGGGCCTGAAATGAAAATGCATTTTTGGTTTGCATATAATATTAAAGTTATATCTGTCACAAGTAAAGTAAGATCAGCTGAATACATGAACAGAGTTCTTAACTCTGAAAAATTGTGGGGTCTCTCTTAGAGGTCCCTCTCGTCTGTACTATGTGTACAAAATTGACCACAGAATTGATCTTACCACCATAGATGATATATACAAATATATTAAAATGACTAAGTCTTTACTGACTGTGAAGCCAAAAGATTTGGAGCTTTCCCTGCACATAAGGTCATAAAACCTGCCTCCTCCATTCTGACAGATGGAATTAGGGGCACGCTATATAACTCAAATAAAAATCAAATACATTTGGTCCAAAAAATGTTTTCTGTTATTATAGTTAGTTCATATTATGCTGAGTTATGTCCAATTGCTCTTTTTTCTGAGAAGCTTAGTTTTTTAATAGTTATTGATTTTAAAATGAGGGGGTGTGATGTCATGATTGGCAGCTTTGTTGACAAATGTGGGCACCTGCATCGTTCTGTGCCAGATCAGCAGAGTGGAAGAGGAATGGTAAAAGAAAACATTGCGAACAACCAAACATGAATGTTAGCTTCAAATCAACACAGGAATCTGTTGTGCTGTGGATTGTACCCATCTGGGGCAGAATTCAATGTGTTAAGGGTAAGTTTTACTACGTGTAAAAAGTACAGTGATTTCATTCATATTCTGTGTTGGTAATGCATCAATGCCAGTAGATTTTTATTCAAGAAACTAAGCAGTAAAATAATATTAAGAAAGATGGCTTTCCATTATTTGTTCAGAAGGATATTGGTGTTACCACAGTGAAATCCATTGAAATCTAATTGTCTGGTAAGATGAAATAAGTTGAAAAATAGTGGGGAGTAAAGTTTTTTTTTAAAATCTTTTACTTCACTAGGTTGGGTGACAGGTTATTAAGTTCCTTCTTTATAACCTTGTTTTATTGATAACCTTCTGTTTTTTCCTTATTCAAATGGTTTGATTTACAACATTTTGCTTGATTGCTTGTCTTCCTTAGTTGTTATTCTTTCCATTAGTTAAAGGTTTACCTCCTTTTTTCTATTTCATTGATTTGCCCACACCTGATGCAGTGGTACTGATTAGGCCATTACTGGTAGCCCCAACCTTTTTAAGTTTTTCTGCCTGTCTTCACAAAATGTTTGCCTGATGAAAGTTTAGTACTGAAATGTTGCCATTCAACTTTTTATGCAAGTTGGACAATGTGCTGGATTCTTGCAACTCAAATGTTGTGTGTGTAGCTTCTTCTCACTTCTCTCCTATGCACCTGTCCTAAATTAGATGTGCGAGGCCCTTTCTTCGTTTTTGGTATGTGGTGCAAAAATATAAACATATTGTGGAGAACAAAATGTCAACAGGCTCTGTAAGTTCTATGACTTGTTCAGTCTTTTTCCACACAGTAACACTTCAACATCAAACATAATGTTTGCTTTAATGTGAGGAGTAACAGCTAACTACACTGACTTGAAGAATGGTTTCAGCATTTTAGGGACCATTAGTGGAAGAAAAATGATCCTAAATCATTTTGAGGTCAAAATGTGTCAAATTATTGATTTTCTTTAGAAATGTCATTAACATAATATGTACAGAAAGTGGGTATACCATCACAACAGTACTCTGACAAAGAGCAGGTCTGCTTGAAATATCACTGCCCTGACAAATTACATTTTCTGGCTTTTAGAACCCTGCAGTGTGGGAGCTTTCTTTCTTCTTTGATTTTCTTATGAAACTCTTACTCCACTCAGCACCTGCCCTCATTGTTTATGATGCATGTGTGACTTGATCTTTGTACATTTTTTGAAGTCGTCATCAAAAAGGCTCATATCTTGTTCTAAGCTCATAGTGGCATTTCAGTATGCTCAGCAGTTGACTAATCTGCCCCAATTCCCTCTGACTTTCCATGTGTTTTCACCTTGTGAACACTGGGTGGCAGCAATGTCATGTAGTCATGGTCAGACATAGTGTTCAACCAACACAAGGAAGAGTTACCTAATATCCATCTAATAGGTGACTTAAAATGTATCTTTTTACAATGTCTGTTTGTGTTGTACTGTAAATCGTATGGTAGTTAGGATGATTCTAAAACAAGCCACATATCCACCAAATTAAATATCCATCATTGGTCATTCTCATGCTATACTGTGATCATTATTATTCCTTGACATTATTATTGATTATTGTGTAAATTGGGATCATTTGTCATGGCAGGGATAACAACACTAACTAAGCATCTTCATCTATGAGAGTATGTGGGCTGACTTTTGAGAGACCATGCACCTATTTCAGTTGTCAAAGTCATTTTACAGGACATACACTTTGAAGATTTCCCAGTGTAAAACAATCAAACAATAGTAGAACACTTTGGCATTCTGTTAAGGAAAATAACAACAACTAAGTAATCTTGGTTTGGGCTTGGAGTCAGACAAACAAATTGCTTGGACTTTGAAAGATATGATCATTTGCCAGACCTGTAAAGACCAACAAAGGACATTATTGAGTTGCACAATGAAGGTTTAGGGTCCAGGGTTTGAGCCTGATTTGGAAGAACATTTTGGCTCCTGCTGCAAGATTTTCTAAATCTGTCAGAAATCTGTCTGCTAAGTCCTCTTCCTATGTGGGAATGCTTTTGAATGTCCACCATTTTCATTTCAGTCATGATAGTTTTGTTAACAAGTCCTGGTTAAATCACAGTCCTCTCTCTTATGCATTAGTACAGATACGTTATAGGCCCCTTTATGAATATTAATTGTCTTGGATGCCAAATATAACATCCACTCATCTATTCTGGGACATGGCCCAGCTCTCTTTGAACTTTGAAACAGTACCCCTGTGTTTGGTACAATTGATGCATGTCCAGTAGATGGCAGTGTTGACTATAAATTGAGACTATGTTCTCTCACACATTTTGATTTGTATGTTCACTGGGTTATGCTGTCACTAGTTTCACAAGCTTCCTAATAGAAATAAGTTGCTTGGCCGGTTAAACACAAAGCAAAACTGAATTGGTTTGTGATACAGTGCAGCAAATTGATTTCTGAGGGTAAATAGAAGAGGATTCTTTTTTTCTTTTTTCCTTTCTTCCTGGATAGTGCATGTCAGCCAAGTGCACATGTGTATCAGTCTGATTTCCCCTCAGCTATTTTGTCAGATAATTTAAAAATGACTGACTTTGAGAACAAAGGCGCATAAATACTAAGTTCCTTTTATTGCATGTTATGTGAATGTCATTCATATTTCACAAAAAAAGATCATGGAGTGGTCACAAAACCATGGAAATAGGAAAGTTGACCAAGCAACAATATGCTGTGACACTGTAAAAGACATTTTGAAATTTGCTGTCAGGATCTCAAATACAATGACACAGGAGCAAAGTGTAGAGTGAATCATACTAATAGAAAATGGGGCTCTGTATCCACTCCTGTGACTTCTTCCAAACACAAAACAGAAAAGAGCAAGAGGCTTTTTTTTCACCTGTCCTTCAGATGCCCCCACTCCAGCAGGTAGGGGTTGTCCGACACTCCAGGAGCCACATGAGCAATAACTGTATGCCATTTAAACCGTGGTGGTCCAGTGCCCATGCCAAGTTGCAATTATAACTTGAATGTCTTTAATTTCTCACCCTCTCTGTCTTTACTAGGTGTCGCCCCATTGGTCGCTCTCCTTATGCTTTTTTTCTTAACCCCCCTCTATCTTTTTGCGCCAATTTCTCCCACTGGAGTTCCTTGACAAAAGCATTAATGTAAGCCAAGGAAAAATGACTTACTTTGTTGTTAACTCAAAATAAAATGATTGAAGGATGTTAAAGGGAAAAAAATGAATAAAACTTGCAAATACAGTGACGCATGCATGTGCATATACCCGCACACATACTGTAGACATGCACTCACACAGATCAAATGTTGAGCTGAGGTCTCCCCACGGGGGCAAGAACATGGATTAATGTGCAGAGTGCGATTATTTCATTTATAACTGTCCTGGACCTTTTCAGATAAGCCCGTTTTTCAGGTTGCCATCTCAGTAGCACCTTTTAGACTGCATCTATTAGCCTGCCATGCACTCAGAGCTCCATTTAAAGGGCCAGGACTCTCCCTGTTTAGCTTAAATTGTAAAGCACCTTTAGAGGTTGTCTTGTGGCAGATTGAGCCCCATTTCCCAGATGATGAAGGTGCGAAAGTTAGAAGAAATGTGAAAAATGACATTGATTTGATTGTTTCTTCAAAAAGAAAAAACATTCAAGATGGGAATTTACTAATTCAGGTGAGGCCAGATTCTGGCAAATTCAATGCACTTTTTTAATAATTGTGAAAAATACTCATAAATAAGCATGAAATGGTTTCTCCTGTCCTTGAAATGGCTCAAGGTTTATAAAATCACAGATGTATAACTAGTATTCCCACCTCCCATGCCCTATATACAGTACATAGGTCCAAAAATGTCCTTTCTTTGCCCTCTTGGGCCCTGTGGGACCCTCCTGCTCCCTCTAAAACCAGCAGAGGAAAACGAACCATGAGACATGCAGTTAAAGTAAAATGTAAAATGGCTGCCTTGGCTGGGATTCTCCTTTCTCAGCAGCTTGGTGCTCACTGACCCCATTAATCCAGGTGTTCAGTCATCTACAGGACCATCCTCCCACAGGCCGTTAACGGCTCACCCCACTGTGTTTGCCCAGCCCTTACCCAGCCCATCCCGGCCTTCTCTTCTTCGCTCCATCCAGTGAAATGGGGGCTGCCAATGAGCTAAGTGTGGACAACCATATAAATGAGCCTTGGTAAATGTCAGGCCTTTTAATACCCGGTTGTAATGCTACATTTGTTTTGTTGGCTGTCATTTGTTTTTTAGCGTGAGCCAAACTTGTTAAACCCCCCCTCCCCCTCCTCATTCTGAAAGGAGTGAAGACAGAACTGGTGATGCAGAAAGGGAAGGTGGTATGACTTAATTGGAGGTTACTTTGCTGTCAGGGTAATACATTATTGACAAAGATACCTCAACTCTCAGGGAGGGAAATCAGCCTGTTAATAGGTAAGCAATAAAAGCAGTTTCTCATTGATTAAACTGCAGGCTGGTGGACATTGCATTCAGCCGTGCACAGACTGGGCTCTTGTTTCAATGCAGACAGGGTGAGCTTTAAGGGACAGGAGCGCTCATGTTAATGTCATCCTTTGCTCACTGGCTCTGACAGCAGGGCTAATATGAGGCCTCAGCTTCTGCCATTCTGACAATTCCCTGTCTCTTTCATATAAAGGGAATGATCATGTGAATTACAATGACAGGTAATGGTTGTCTGTCTGTGAGAATGTGCTTGTTTGTGTGTGCGAGCTAACTTAAAGGTGGTTGTGAGCTTGCATGCAAAGCTAGTACTCACTACCCCTGTGTGTGTGTGTCTGTGTTTTGTTTGTGCCTGTGCGTGCATGTGCATGCATACACAGTAATTTATGTGCAAACACATGGTGTTTCAGCATCTCCACATGTTTGGTCTGTTCACTCTGACGTTTATGCACAAGCTCTGCCATTCTGTGAGAGCTAGACGTGTACGTCGCAAGGCATTTCTTCTCTCTCACTTTTTTACTGCATTCCCACATGCCGAGACTGTAAAGGAGAGTGATTTACACATAAGTGCATAAATAGTGTGAGCTGGTGATACAGTCTATGTCTAGTACCTCTCTCCTGCTGATTTCAAAAGCTTCAGTCATTCCCAGGGTCTTTTAAAGCGGGTCAGAGGGGCATGTTTGCTTAGCGCCCCAGCGAAATGTGTAAGCAGGACTGTTGGCACAATAGCTAGAGGTAACAATAAACAAAATAATTCAAACAGTGCAATTGTTAAAGCAAGGGGATCATCACTGAAATATAAATTAAAACAACATTTTTCAAGGTTTGTCACATAGTCAAATAGGGATAGAAGTCATCACTAGGCTACTCATGGCAACATGTGAGGTCAATACTGGCGCCGATAGCTAATGAAACTGGCCAGGAGACAGCAGTGTAGGCCAGCAGTAGGAATAAAGGGGACAATGTGTGGGAGGAGAGACAGTGATGAAGAAAAGAGAGGGAGCCCTTATTATGTAGTGTGAACTCAGCCAAGCTGTATATCCAACGTCTGTCTCCATAAGCCCTGAGCACTTGCTATGTGTTCATCCAGACAGAGAGATGCTATTTGTCCTTGCAAACACACACACACACGCACACACACACACACACACACACAAACACACACACACACACACACACACACACACACACACACACACATACATACACACAAACACGCACACACACACAGATTCCCCTCAAACAGTCTATGGTAGCTTGTCTGACAAATTGGGCACATTTGTTCGCTGGAGAAATTTTCATTGAGCAACTGAGTCTCCCCTCCGTCTCCTGTTGTTTCTCATTCAGAGGTTTCCTCCCCTCTTCCTCCGTCTGTGGGTCGATTGTTTACAGCAGGAAGTGCCTGGCATCCCCTCACTTGGCATTGGGAGACAGTGACTTGGCTGGTGCGGGTAGCCCAACATCATTCACAGTCCCAGTGCCTGCTTCAGTGTAATTCATGTGCTTTTGGGAGGCATCCTTACCGGAATAGAAAGCATTTTCGTTGATTATTCCGTCTGTTTTTGATTACATCCTGGCTGGCCTTGGAGAACTAGTAGACAATTTAGCCATCATTTGTAGATGGGTCAATGGGCCCAGGCTGGAGGTTTCGGTTGGGGTTCAAAATAGTAGATTGGCTGAGCTTTTTATTTGTTACAACAATGATTACAGGAATGATTGGGTTGTATTCTCTTCTACGTATGTTTACAAATCGAAAGGTTCCCAGCTTGTAGCTTTCAGTGAAATGTCTTAACAATTGAATAGATTGCAAATAAATTTGGCAAACATTGTCTTAACCACACACAAACACACAAACACACACACACACACTCACACACACACACACACACACACACACACACACACACACACACACACACACACACACACACACACACACACATGCATGCCTTTACTCAGAGGATAGGACAGTGGATATAGTCAACTGGGAAGTGATAGTGGAGATGACATGCAGCAAAGGGCCTCAGGTTGGATTTCAACCACCTGTCAGGGACTACAGCCTTTATACATGGGGAGCATGATTTAACCCCTGAAGTAAACCAGCATGATGATCCCTGAGCGTATTCTCTGTGGCCATCATTGGGTCAAGATTTTTTTTATACTTTGATATCTAAAAATGCTTACTTGTATTTCCACCAACTGTGGTTTGGTTAGTGGTAATATGAAAATGATCACACGATGTAACCCTGTCTCTGGGGAATTATGATACAATAAAACTAAAATGCCTTTCTTAATTAGTTGAGGAGAGAAAGTAATCACTGACTGCTTTATTTTACTGACATTTTCTTTTAATTGGAACATAATAATTACATAATGAGCTAGGAGGTGGCAGGGGTTTATGGTGGGTGTATGTTGATGAAGAGTATGACTGTCACACCCATAGACTGTATTATACATGGAAGTAGTTTCTGTGACATCACCCATTGGTTTTGAGGCCTTTCGTTGGCTGTCGCCATATTGGAAATCTTAACCTTACTTACTTACAGATGACCTCACTACAGGCACAGAGGTGGAGTTGAGGTCAGCTTTAGGCCTACTTAGAAGCAGCTGCAGTGTGCCTACCTGTCAGTCAAGTCAGCTGTGCCCCTAAATATGCAAAACTTGTAATTTTAGAATCATTGAGTTATTAAAAAAAAATTAACCTCCTGTACGATGTGTGCCAATAAGTAGAAATTTGCTATTCAGAACAAAAACGTTTTTTGATCCAGGCTGTAAACATTACAATTTTTGCTGTAAATATGCCTTTTTTGAATCGGTGTGTATGTAGCTTACGGTGCTTTTGCAGCCAGCCTCAAACAGACATTGCAGTTTTTACCACTTCCTTAGCTGTACATTTCAGTTTAGGCAACAAGTCCCTCTGGTAAAGGTCAGGGAAGGGTTGTGAACCCTAACCCTTGTAAGATTTTAATAAAAAATTGTAACGTCTCGAGTGAGTGCTGAATTTTCATTTCTGTGTAAAACACACAATACAAAATTTGAATATTGTCACTGACAGTGGACAGTGAAAAACTGTCAAAACAGACAAATTCTCAGAAAAAAAAAATATTGTAACTGTCATATTACTATGTTTCTGCAGTATCTGTTTATTCAAGGATCTCAATTAAGCTGACTTAATCCTTACGGAGAATGGAATGTTGACTTCAATACAAATTCAAACTCAGCTAGCATATACTGTTGAATAGACGTTTCAAAAATGTCTATGGATACTGTCGATCAAAAGACGTTCAATAAGGGTTCAAGAGTGAAAGCTTTTTCAACGTCTGTTTGAAGACATTGATTCAATGCCTATGTTTAGACTATATTTCAATCGGGAATCTGCTTCTGTCAAAAGGTTAATCACACTTTCACGAACATTGACAGCAAATTTGAAGCCTTATCACATATAAAGTGAGCAAAGGATCTCAGTCACCATTGAAAATCTTATAAGCAAAAATTGTCAAATTGTCCAGCCCTCATCACTGTTAGCCACCAAGAACTGTATACAACCTTGTTATCAACCACTTGGAGATTAAGGCATCTTTTTTGCCTCATAGTAAATGCCCCGGCATGTACATCTTCTTTTTCTTCTGCTGTAGCGAATGTCAAAAACTGTTCTCCTTACATCTCTAGGCCTTCTAGTTAACATAACACGGCCCATAAAAGTGTAGAATTTATCAGTTTTGTATGAGAAACAAAATGTGTTGAAATTCCATCTTTGCATAGATGGGTTTTCAACCAGTGCTGGAAATCACCTCAGAGTAATGCGGTCAAAATTAAATCATCCTACCTTTTTTTTTTTAACTAGAATGCAAAACAGTGTTTTCTGACAGGTTAATGTTGAAACTGTATTTTTGCTGATTGAAAACAACTTAAAATTTAGTAATATAAGTCAAGACCCAATTTCAACCTTTTTTCAACCAAATTATTTGTTGACATCATGGTTAGTGCTCACTGGGAAGTTACATGTCTAGAAGAAAGGGCTGCATACAACACACATGACGTATGGTGATGGTGGAAAACATAAAACCTGCGTAGTATCAGCATGTTTCCTTTGTCACTGACAGTTTGCATGCTTACATTTGCATCTAGCCTCACAGACCCGAACAGGCCTGAAGTCTTACTAGACTTCAAAATGAAGATGATTAATCCATCCCCTCACTGTTTGTCCGGCCCACTTCCTGTTGTTTACCCAGCTGTGACACGGGACAAACCGTGAAATGGAAGATTCTGCTGTCTTCAATGTGCAAACAGAGTTTTTGCCCTTTGACCCTTGTGATGAACGTTGCATGATCTGAATAGTGCTAACTTCTGCATAAGTACACCAATTGCTCTCTGCTGAAGTGCTAAGCCTTCTGGGGCAGTTTGTGCTGGGTGTGCTTGTATTTCCTTGAGCACGCACCACCTGTCAGCAAGCAACACAACTGTGCGTACATGTGTGTTTGTGTTTATATGTTCATGCATGGACTTTACAAGCATGTCACAAACCATGACAAGTGGCACAAGTCGAAACGCATATGTTGTTTTTCTATAACAGTAAGAGGGTGCGCTCTTATTGAGGAGCTTTTAGACCATGTAACTGTATTCCAAAAGCTTTTTGCCAGTGTGTGCTTTTGTTAGTGCACATACACATGTAACTTTCTCATGGGGCTACCTGATCCGATTACATTATCCACCAAACATCAAAGGGTTAGGAGCTGTCTGCCTCTATAGTCATTAAGCCCTCTCTTAGCCACAGTAAATCAACGCTGTGCCGGCAACAGCTGCTCTGATCACCTATTAAAACTTCCATAATGTGCTGTGTGTACAGAGTGGGGCCTGTAACCTGACACTGGCCAATATACCCTGGATAAAGGCCATATTGAGCCTTTGATCTGGTTCCTATGGTCAGGATAGTGAGGGAAGTGGAGCTGAGTGGGGAGAGATGACAGAAAAGCCTTGCCTCAGGGCTTGAATCCATGCAGGATGCAAAACAGATATGGCCTGCACTGTAGATGTATTTATATCTCAAGGCACCAGACTATAAGATGTTATCACGCTTTTAGCTCAGTTGGTTGAAGTCTTTAGAACTTAATGTATTCAAAGCTGGAGATTTCCTCAGCAAATGCCTGGTAACGGCTCAGAAAAGGCTTTATCTGATGTGATGGGAGCTGTACATTAAAACTAAGTGAAGGAATGCACCATGCACATGTGAAATGCTTCTTCAAATACTACAAATACAAGTGTTAAGAGCCAGATCTTAACATTGAAGAGAACACAAAGCAGATTCTTGCAATTTTCCTCAAAATGATTTGACCACAGGCTTGGTTTTTCCCCTGATCTGGTCAGAGAAATTGTGTGAAAATCAATAGTAGGACTAGCTAGCTGGACGACTGTCAGTTTGTACAGAAGCATACACTCAGGAGGCCTGTCTCCATGGAGACACAAACAGGGCATAGGACCGCCCTCAGGTGAATGCTCTGTGTGGCTCCGCAAGCTGAATTGGTCCATTTAGGTTTCATTTTCTCTCTTGTCTACATCTTTCTCTTTCTCTTTTTCTTTCACTTTCTCCCCCACTGTTCGGCAGCGGGCCCTGAGCCCGACTCTTCTATCTTTTGCTTTCATTCACTCACTTTTGGTTTCTCTCCCACTGACAGGTTGCAGGGCTTAAATTCAAAAGAAGACATAAGGTGATATTGGGTCTCTGTACATAACAACTGTCACAGGACATTCAGGGGATGGATGCTGATTTGCTTCTGCTAAGGTTGCAGGGATGTTTTCCAGTTGATCTCACAGCACAGGCCATGCATGCTGAGCTCTTCCCTCTCCTCTCTGGCAGAATATCTCTTCACCTTTATCTGTCCTTGCCTCTCTTTGACATTTCCTCTAATATTTTTTTTCACTAAAACATGCAGATTGTTAAGCAGTATCTCACCTCTTTATTAAAGAGACTGTATATGGCCTCTTTTTTCTGTATCACAAGGTACATTTAGTGCTTTGAGTTTGTTTCCAATTTAGCGCACCAACCCCAATGGATTTGTTTGAAGAAAATAAGAGATGTCTCCAAAATGTCTGATCAAAGCCATGCTTAGTTGCCCAGGGGCTTCAACTCATGTTGATAAGATGTCCAAGTGCCAGTCATGGAGCTTATGACTGCACAGTATCTAAGCAGATTGTATATTTTTAAAGTGCTAGATATATTCGAGGAGGAGAGGAGAGTAGAGCAATCCAGTGAAGGACATGGATGTGTTTAAGGGCTCTGGCAACTGGCACTGGGGGCCTGGCAGCTGGGTAGAATTCTTTTATATCCTGCTATGACTGGCACTTTTATACACACACACAGGCATGCATGCATGAGTACTCGCTCTGTCTCTCTCTCTTTCTGGATGTCTCTCTCTTTAATACGCTCACTCACCACTTGTGCCATTACACACGCTGATATCCCTTTTCATCGTGGGCGAGGCTACTACAGCGCAAGGCACATAGGAGAAGAGGTTTTTTGTGTGTGTGTGTGTGTGTGTGTTTGTGTTTGCAGCAGCTTAAAATGCTGCACGTATGTGTCTTCATCTCCCTCAGAGGTCTGGAGTTTATTCGCAACAGTAGATCAGTTGTTTTGACCACCTGCAGCCCAGATTAGGGGTATGAAGGCATAATAGAGCTGGAGGCGACACTAGTATGTTGGGAGAGAGGGGTTATATTCCAGGAAAAATTCAGAACCTTAGAGATTTACCTAAAGATAATTCAAGCTATACATTCCCTGAAGAAAAAAATCAGAAACGTTGAGATTCTAAAGAGGTTTTTTTTCACGAGAAAAAAAGAAAGATTTGAGAGACGATTTTTGAATACTGTCTTTGCTGTTTTTTCAGTCTTTTGCCTTTTTCTCCTTTCCAAGTTTTCCTCTTTTTTTGTGTTCCATGAACCCCATAAGAATGTTAACTTTTTGTTTTGCCATACAGATACAGAGAATCCCAAGATTCATGGTTGACTTGTTAAGATTTTGGAAGTATATTGCAGAAACTGATTGAAAAATGTAGGAATGAACACACAAAGAGGTCCAAGTAGAGAATAGGTGAGACAAAAAGCCCATTGATCAGGGATGTACAGGCCTCCATGAAACACTGATGTTGTTAGCTTATTTTGCACCATACATTGTTACCATAGCAACAAGAAGAGGCTTTTTCATTCACATCGATCAGGTCAGAATTGCTGTAAATGATGCACAATGACTCGATATGTCTCTTAATGAAACACCTCTAAACCTGCATACTCAAACACAACTTGAAACAGAAAGAGAGAGAGAAAGAGACAAACTGATGCTAGTTCACATATGAGCGCTTGCACACAGATGAAGGGACATATAGACCAAGGAAGGCCCATATTCCACTAGCCCCAAGCAGCAGCTATTGTATTGTGATAAATGGAGTGTCTCCTGTCTCTGCAGCCACACAGCCCTGCAGCGGTCCACTGGGAGCCTGAGGATGCTTGGTGGCCTTCCTCCAGGTTTCCTGTCTCCTGACTCAGCACCAGCTGTGCACACCAGCAGGAAAAAGAAAAAGCAAAGGGTAAAAATAATTCACTGGAGATTCATGGTATGGTGTGACCCGCAGGCAGTCAGTTAGACAATAGTCCTTCCTCTACCTGACAGCTCGGCAGGCAAAGCGTTTTCTGAGGAGGGATCATCATGCTCTGTGAGATAATGGCCCATATGGATGATGTCATAGTTGTAGAAATATAGGGTACTCAAATGATGAGAACGCAGTATGTTCTTAATGACGCCCCTCCAAAGCTGTGTTTCATTGTAAAGATGTTTGTACCAGTTTATTTTAGATAATCTGGATATGATTGCTTGCTTATTTTAAATCACCGCAGAAATGCATCCCATACGGAGACAATTAATCAAAAGCTAAACTTGGCAAATTTGTCTTGCGGTTTGAAGACAATCTCCAACAGTTGCCCTGGCTGACTCTATGCCCAGAAGCCACTCTGGCATTGAAGGAGACTGAGCTTTATGGCAACAATGGCAGGCGTGCCAGCAGGGCCAGGCAGTCGTCATGCTAGCAACCACGGTGGGCTGTCAGTGAGAGAGAGCTATGTGGCAGCACTGTGCAGTTGAAGCGCCTGCTCTCTCCATAATGGAACAGCTGTTTGGAGCGCGGTGCGCCAGGGCGCTGGAGCACAGAGTAAATAGAGGAGAAGAGCAATGTAAACAGAGATGGGATGGCGGGAGCTGCTTCCCTGCTACCGTGAAAGGGGGTAAACACCCCAGAGAACTAGACGGAGGGGTTGTCGACACAGGAATGCACAAACACCACTACACAGCAAGGTGTGGAGAGAAAGAGGGGTGTATTGTGTAGGATGAACAGCAATGCTTGTGCAGCTTCAGGTTCCCAGACAATACCTGAACTGTTTATTCTTCTCTAGATGGTATGCATGATTACAAGTTTAAAGAATCTTATCTGCCATCTAGCTCATAAACAAGCAACAACCTCAGATGGTGAATCTAATGTGGAAGTGCAACACAATGCAGTTACTTGTATATCCACTCCAGGCTGGCTCTGAAAGACAAGAAATTCTGCCTTAGTTCCCATGTTAAAAATGCCCATTTTTACAGCAGGTGTAAACAATGCATGAGGCTGAATTTCTACTTAACTCATCTGTTTTGATATTAACGCTACAGGCTATGCATAATGAGGCATAATTAGGGTGTGACTGATTTGACTGACGAATGTGTGTGCTTTGTTGCTGTTTGCCAGAAGGCTTAGGGCCCACCTCAGCTCCTCCTCTATACCTGCTTTTAAAGGGGATGTGTGCATTTATAGTCGACTAATCAATAAACATCATCACCATCACTAGTCTAAACCAGAGTCACAAATTGGTTAAAAAAATTATAAATGATCGTTTTGAAATGCCGGTCATGTGTTGTATCTAAGCTGTAGCCCAACCTAAGGGCTGATGGCTTCTTCTAGAGTGACACAGTTGGCAGTATTTTGATCTAGAAAATGGAGATAAGTTGTATGTAGGCTGTGTTAGGTTAAACGGTCATATAAGCACTCAAACATAGCAATGCACAATGAGTACAGGTATGTGGAGGTTATCCTGCAAGGATGACCGCAGGCCAGTGATGCTAGCTCTGCATGGTATATCCTCAGACTCTTTCATGTGTGTGAGCCGGGTTAAACACATTTTGCTGAATTATGAGTGTTTTGATTGATTTCTTACCTGTAGACTTGTTGCCTATACTCATAATCAAAATTCCCGTTAAGCACTTGGAAAGTAACATCCCTAGTCTTTAGCTCAGTCAAAAGTTTGATTCAGTGTTTTTGATATTGTCGCCACCATCAATGGGCTGCACTACATCTCTTCAGAAACAAGGGAGTGACGTTGCTGAGGCTGTGTCCATGTTTTATACATGAATGAATGGTTCTGATTGGACTTTGTATGGAATGTATTATCAAGCTCACTAGACTCTTTTTCAGTGGACCAAACCCAGTACTAGTTTTATAACTTTATTTCTAAGTGTTTTCAGCTGTCCCACACTAATGAATAGAGAATAGAAAGAGCAGGCACCGGACTCTTTTAATAACAGGCTGTAACTTTTCCTACTATTGTTGGATCAGGAGTGTGGAGAATGGACATTAGTGGAAAAACAACTGCAGGTGTTCCTCAAAGTCTTATTGTTAAAGGACAAGTGGGACACATAAAAGCATCCATACATGTCAGATCAAAGCCAGATTTTTGTTGGTGGTGAGGCCGATTTTGGCACCAACTAGTGAAAACCAGCCCTATTGTCAATGCAGATGGGTAATATACTTAACTCCCCTGGGCTTTTTTAAACAGGTGTATGTGTGAAAATGTAGGTGCAGAAATTTTTGATATTTCGGATATACTCAATTAAAGAATGCATCTATCTGACTGGAAGAAAGTGTGCATTTTACAGGAATGTGCTTTGTTCTCCTCTCTTTTTGTTTCCCTGCAGCATTAATTCATTTATGCTGCATCTTACAACATTAGGCAAGATATTTAAAGGCATCAACAGGATAAGTCCAACGTGAAAATATATGCAAAAAAATTGAACCACTATAAAAAGAGGGAAGAACCTGATAATGAGTCATGCATTTAATATTCTGTCAGCACCATGTAAAAACAGGGTTGCAATATTACATCAGAGTTTGTGAGCAACATATGTAGCGAGGAGCAACAGTAATCCCATGTAATGCTGCGAAAAGCTCTCTTTGCATAGCTGATACAGAATCTTTACAAGCCACTAATAATGAGCAACAGAGAAATGGATTAGGGGTGGCATGGCTGGATGTGGGCCACGGCAAGCAACACAGCCTGGTTAGTGAGTGGCATATGTCCATGCAACACAGGAGCACATATTAGCCTGGCTTGTCTTTATAAGGAAGTGTAGGTATTTGCAAACAACAGGTGGTTCAGATAGTAATTCAATGTTGAAAGCCTCATGCAATGCATGCCGTAAACATGCACACTATTTTACTGTGTGGAAGTTTCAGGAAATTGTTTTTGGTAGATGTAGTCCTGAATCTGCACCCAGCAAAAAATGTTTGGGGTCTTATTTATCCGCAGATTCGTCCAAAGTGTCTCACACTTAACAGTAACTTTACTTTTTCCAAATTCCCGCTTTTTATGCACAAGCATATTTCTCTCTTCAGCAAGTCTTCTATACTATTTGTATCTAAATGTAGACACCAAAGATGCTCAGTTTTTCACGCTGTTGCTGCACTATTGCTTCACTCCATGGAGGAATCATTTGGAAGCCTCTGTGTTATGGGTTATTCTACAGTGACTGCATCTGCTCCATAACTGATATCCCCAAACACGAATGATCAAGGTTTTTGTGCCCCTAAAGAAGAAGCAGTCAGCATCTGATTGATCTGTTTGTCCTGCTCTCTTCTCCCAGCACCATGTTAAGACCCCTAAACCTCACCCCAACCCCTCTGCTACGCACACACACTGGGCCGTCTGTCCCTGGTTCAACCCCCTCACAGTCAGAGGCCAGACAGGGTCAAGCAGAGGGCGCAACATTTATGAGGTGTAGATATTTGTGCAGGAAAGCATTCCTCCTGTTGACACTGAGCAACACAGTCTGGATGCTGAGCGAGCTGAACCAGACAGGCACTGAAACGACAGTCAGGCAGACCAGCCTGTCGAGTGAGAGGTAACAGAGCCCAGGTTCTTATTTTTTCAGTGTACTGGCCTATTTTAGTGACCTTATCTTTTTCTGGAAATACTGCATGTTTGGGCATCTTAGTCCGAAGTGAATAATTAGTTTAAAAAGTACAACCCTTATTGCCATTATTCTATTTTTATGATATTAGATCACTGATGACGCATATCTTTGCTCTGTTTCTCTAAACACAGAAGACAGATCCCCCTCAATACATGGTAATAACCTTAACCCCCTTACACACCCACTCTTAACCCCATCTACAGCTAAGAGGCTGAGAGAGTCCCTCCTGCCCCCATGCTGCTGATGCAGGAAGGGCCACGGCTCTGACACGGGGCAGTGGCCATAGTCAACACTAAAGGTTGTGGTAGTAAACAGAGCTGTTTGTGTTCACTGGTCCGCTGTTGGAGATGACTGATGTGCCCATTAGCCCCTGTCTGGGCATTAGGGGGAGGGGTGATGGCGCTCGGTCTCCATGCGGGACAAAAAGACCCCATGGGCCTGCAGAGAAAGGTCACTGACCCATATTGTGTTTCCTTCAGGCCTAGCCAGTGGTTAAACCACTGACGGAGGTTACAGAGATTGGCTTTGTCAGAGCTTGTGAGCATGTATGCAAATGTACAGATGCTGCAGGTTACAGCTTGTATAGTGGTACGGAGGAGTATACCTGCTGCTCTAAGAACTGCATCACAATAATAGACTTTTATAGAGTCATTATTAAAAGAAAAGGTGCTCTAGTATTTAGTATGCTGTGGTATATTTTCTTCCACTAGAGGGCACCCTCCTTTACATTTATTCTCCATTTGAGAGATGTGATGTGTTCATCATGTCTCCTTTGTTTCATCTAAAACATCTTATTGGAACAATTCTTGAATTGTTGATATTGTATTGTTTTGATTACTAAAGTCATGATACCATTTATTGTAGATTCATTTTGTGAATATTGCACACTGCACATAATTTTTACATTTACAAAATCCCCAAAACATGAACTCTTTGTATACTGACAGACCTTTTGAGAGCGTGACAAAATGATAGCTTATGGGCCTTTTTCCTTTTTTGTTTGTTTGTTCGTGTGTTTGTTTGAGTGTCCACCAGATTCACCAGAACACTCAATTAGTTTTGAAATGAAACAAGCAAATTTACTTTATCATAAATCACGCAAAAACTCAGATCTATCCCAGAATCAGTCAACATCATATTTACAGAGCTTGGCAGCTAAACCCAGTAGGCTTTATTTGATGCTGTGACAGATTTGTCTCTATTTACTAAGGAACTCAAAGCTCACATAAACTCAGTTCAGCCAGAGACACTAACAACAAAGGATTTACCGCAACAAATAAAAGAATTGGCAGAGTAAGAGTTTGGTGCTTTACAAATGAATCAAAATTTCTAAAGGGAGTACATTAAAACTTCCTGAGGTGTGTAAAGAACAGAGGCCTGCACGCATAAAAATAAAATATGTGTTGTACCTAATGCACAACAAGGCAAGGGCTGCCTTTGCTGTGTGTAGTAATAGAAAAATAGAACAGGTGGAGGATGGGGGATAGTTAGTGGAGAAATCAGCTGTTCAATACAGGAATAAAAAGTAAAACCAGTTCCTTCAAAGGGAGCGTAAATGATCAAAAATAAGAAAAGTTTGACATTAAAGCTTCTAATTGACTTGTTGACTCACCTTCTTAGTGAAAAGAGGCAGAACGGCTGCACAACATAAGTGCTTAAGCTGAAGTGGTTACTCCCTTTTGTTAAAGGTACAGTGTGTAGTCGCACAGACTGGTAGAAATGGAATACAATATTCAAAAGTATGTGAGTATGAAAAAATGTTCTATTTTGGTTAACTTAGAATGAGCCTTTTATATCTACATAAGTAACTGGTCACCTCCCATGGAGGTCGCCATTTTGCACCGCCATGTTTCTGCAGCAGCACAGAATGAACAAACTAGTAACAAACATGTTTTTGTATTTAGTGAAGATCATCCCCCTTAGTTACCTTTAACCCTCCTGTCAAATTGACCCTTTTTAAAGTCTATTTTAAGCAATATATACCTTCCAAACCAGCTAAATGCAGCATAAAAATCTGATCAGCATGTGACAGATGTGTTGTGTTAATTTATCAACATCACTTCATAAAAAAAAAAATCAAAATTTAAAATAAAGTAAACAAAAATCTATGTCATGTCAAACTATTGTATTTATATTTAGGACTTTCCAATGTACATCTAAAAAAGTGTTTACATTAATTTTAATGCAAAATTATTGAGTTATCCTCATTGAACCATGAACTGTGAGAATTGAAGAATACCAATGGGCCAAAATCTTGATTTAAATGGTTAGTAATGTTAAAAAATGTGTATTGGGATTTTTTGGGGTTCTGTCACTTTTGGATAATTGAATATGCCCCGGGTCATATTGACCCAGGAACATTATTGCTGTTCCAGAGAAACGAAAATAACAGGAGGGTTAACGGTGATTCATACATGGTTGATTTTCTTTTTCACACAATCAAATTCATATCACAAACTTCAGTTGGTGAGTACAGTAATGTTTTAGTGCTGGTATAATTAGGCTTCTTCTGTTTTTAAAGTAGAAAAAAGATTAAATTGACTCAGTTTCATATAAATATGTATGATGGAAATTGGCAAGTGCAGTGAGATGAAGGGGGGTAACACTAGAATAATGAAATTAAGGCACAGAGGTTTGTGGATGAGAAGAATCCAGTGTTGCTTTATTTCTTTTCACTAGATGGCCTCTACAAGACCAGTTTTATTTAAGAAATGCAAATGCGACATCACACCAAGAAAAACAATGTCACATTCTCATAAAGCGCTCTTGGCATGAAAAAACAGCAACACTGACAATAAATAAATGTTGGCCAACAAAATAAAACTTTGTGAACAAAAAAAATACTCAGGATTGCATATCAAACAAGACAAAAAAGAGACAAAAATGTACTTGGCACAAATTAAATAAACTTAAGTCATTTTCAGATTACGTGAACCTAACCTATGTCCATTGCTTTGTGAATCTGATTGTCCTTCACAGTTAGCATTTTGAATGTGCGTGTACTGTACAAAATAGACACAGATGGCTGATGAAATTAAAATAGACTAATTCCAATAAATTGTCAGCACACCACGTCTTACTTTGTCAGTACCTTGACCTTCATAGTCACACTTCCAGGTGGCCTTTTGCTGCATATGTTTGCACTAAACACAACTGCAGGTACATGTGCAAGAAACCATTGTCACAATGCAAAGCCAATATATATATTTATGCACATAGTGGAGGACAAGAATTCTATAAGTTACCAGTGATTTCTGATTTGAGTTCAGTACAGGTGCTCGACATAATGTTAAATTTAAATAAAGAAATAAAGATATTAAAGACACTTTGGTATTTAGTCGGTCATAATGTGCTGAACTATGCATTCATGAGAGCACATTTAATGCATTTTCATTATAAGACCCAGTCTTGTTCGTCATTGATTTGTGTGGACATGATTATAGTGATGCCTGGACACTCATCACACACAAATATTGTGTCATAACGGTATGCTCATATCATTAATCTTAAATCATTTTGACCCGTGATTGCAGTCCAATGGGATCTGCCTTGTGATAATGACCAACTGAGAGGTACATAAATAAAAAGGTGTTATTAGAGTAGGATAACAAATATGCAAAGACACTGAACACTTACAAAAAGCCACTTGACCTATTTTTTAAACAGGATGACCCTTTTCTCTAAGAAAGTGGGCCTTGTCCTGTCATAGACTAAATCCTTCTGTCTTTGTTTGTGCTCTGTCTGTCTCTGTCGGTCTCAGCAGGGCATATGCAGTGCAACACGAACACCTCCAATCTTGACTTCCCAAAGCAAAAGGAAAAACATGTATTCTACACCCATATAAAAATAAATCAATCGCAAACATGGAAAGATACATCTCATATATACAATAAACTCCTATATAAAATAGTTTTTATGTACATATAGACAACAGACAACAATACAATAATTGAACTGTACAATGTACACCTGAACTGTTTAGACAGGCGAGAGGTACTGAAGTGTATGGCTTGATTGGGAAAAATTCCAAATATTTACAGACATCAACTTTACATCCTTTACATGTTTTTTACTTCCCTGGAATGAAGAGGTCCAGGGGGAGCCCCAAGCCTCACTTTTGTTTCCATTCCCTTAGGTAAGGCTACCTTTTAAAGAATTGGTCCACAAAGACTATTCCACATGGTACTTCCACAGAAAAATTCACTCTCAGCTCTCCTTTGGTGGCATATAATGAGAGCTGGAAACATGAGTCTCCTTAAAGTTGTCCACAAATGGATCCATTAAAAAGAGATTAGTAAGACGATCGAAATGCCACTTATT
Source organism: Notolabrus celidotus (assembly GCF_009762535.1). Classification (NCBI taxonomy): domain Eukaryota; kingdom Metazoa; phylum Chordata; class Actinopteri; order Labriformes; family Labridae; genus Notolabrus; species Notolabrus celidotus. Next base: position 14,245,456 of record NC_048291.1, read on the forward strand.
GAATTTGCCCAGGAAGAGCCAGACTTTCTCTTATTCTTCTTGACAGGATCAACCTGTTTGGGCATCCCCTCATTTCCCCTCATGCTTGTCGACTCCAGCGTGTAACCTCAGGCAGTCCTGCTTTAGTGCTCACATTTTAGTCCATGGATCCTTGAGGCAAACCCAAGGAATACTTGTCATCCTCCAGTGTCTGAGAGTCTTGTAGATAACTTCTTGGACTTTAACTTCCTCCAAAGGAGTCCTTCAGTAGTGTCCTCACTGAGGTTCAGCACAAGATGGAAACCCCTTCAGCAGTTACCAACTGACCAGATGTGGGGTCATACGTCCCGGCCAGGTAGTAAAGGTCTGGGGAAGTACTGTTCGGCTTCTGATTGTGAGTCAGACACTCATACTCCTCCCTGCTCACCACCTGGCACTTATGGGAGATTGTCTGGACGTCATTCTCATCCTCATGACACGACTGGTACAGGGCGTGCTGGAAAGAGAAAAAAAAGGGTCAGTTCTAACAAAACCCACAAAGAGAAATTATAACGTGAATGTTTCTCAAATTTACATCTCCATCACATCTCACCTTGCCATCTTGATGCCTCTTTCCGAGCTTGGTTTCTTCAGGGTGGTAAAACCACTTGACTTTAACTACCATGTTGGAGGTCCAGGATTCCCAGAAGTTTTCAATCCGGCCTATGTACGGGAGGTTTGGGCGCCCAGCTGAGAGGAACACAGCACAGTCTCCCACTTTCATGGTGTCTCTTCCTCGCACAATAGACTTATAGAAGAGCTTCCTGGCCTTGCCTTTAAGACCTCGCCGCTGTGGAGAACCAGACACTGTGACCAATCTCGTTTTCGGTTTTAAGGAATATTATTAATATCCCCTTAAACTCTAAAGATTTAGTATTCTTATTGAAGGCAAGAAGGACAAATCTTGCTATGTTGAATGTCTAACTTTTCTCACCTGTGTAGGGTTTCCTGACCACCTCCACATTTGTCGTCCTGCAAGGAATGAAGACATCTTGGGCCTTGGAATAAATGAACTGTCATCAGGAAGCATCCTAGGCTTCTTTACAAAATCCTTGGATGGTTTAGAGGCAGAACTGATGCATTCTTTCCTCTTCAGGGACTTAGAATTGGACACCTGTTCGGGGAGTCCTCCTTTGGCATTGGAAACAGCCACAGCTTTGGCCACAAAAGAGTGCTGGTGTGGCCTTGATGAAGTGGAAGGTTCAGAGGGCTGCAGGAGACCCCGGTGGGTAGACAGACAACTCTGCAGCATCAGCGTAGAACTCTCCTCATCCTCAGAGCTATAGGATGAATCATTGTCAGAGGAACACAGGCTAGAACTGGAGAGAGAGCCTGAGGAGGAGGAGCTTGAAGAACCAGAAGAGGAAGAGGAGACAGAGAGACGAGAAAGGAAGCGGCCAGCCGTCCTTAGTCCTCCTGAGGCTGCAGCCAGTGCAGCCCTCCTCCTCTCGTCCTCTTCATCATCCAGATCAGAGTATGAGCTGTGACATTCTCTGTGGTAGCTGAAGCCCATGTCTGCGTATTCACCCAGACGTAGAGAATCAGAGGGCTTTCTTTGAGGTGTTGTTCCTTTCACGAGAAGTTCCACCCGGGAGGCACCCCCCTTTTTGTTGTCTTTAACCAGCAGGACTGGGTGTGAGTAAGCCTCCGTCCTTGGCATACAACTCACACCAGAAGATCCACCTCGCAGCAGTAGAGCTTTGCTGTTCTTTGTCTTTGGGGAGGTCACTCCTTCATGATCTAACTTGACCAGGAACTCTTGTCCAGACTTCCTGCTCTTTGGCATGACACACTCGTCCTGCCTGCACCTCTGATCATACAGACCACTTCTGGAGCCCAGAGACAAACTCTGACTTTGCCGTGTAGACTGAGTGCAGAAGGACGAATAGCCATTTGCAATGCTGCTGAAGGAGTCCACCTCAAAGGAGCTGCTGCTGAAAATGCCTTTGGCTGGTGTAGAAGCCAGCATCTGGGACTTAGGCAAGGAAAAGAGATCATCCCCCTTCCCTCTCAAGGCCTTCCTGGGTGTCCCGTTGAGCTGGAACAAGTTGTCAGACGTCCTCTTCCTGGTGCTCGTCATTGACGGCCAACCCAGGAAAGGTGAAGGGTTTTTATTGGCGTTTTCAGCCTGTTGCTGCTGCTGCTTTTGTTTCTTCCCAGAACCCTTTGGTCTCCCTAAAAATGAAGAAATAAATGTTATTCTACATTAAGACGAAAACTGACTGTCTCAGTTACACTGACCAATTTTCAAGAACCTCTATACATGTTACACTTGTTGCATGTTTTTATTTCTTGTCTCTAGGTGAGATTAACAGTTGTAGGGATTCTTTTTTACCTGGTCTTCTTTTATGGACAGTCAGAGTTTGGCTGTTGATGTTGTTGATAACATTATTATGAGTGCTGAGTCTGTCAAGAGGTCTGTCACTGATGGGAACCTGCTCCAGGCAATAACTTCTCTTGGCTGATGTCCCGCTAGGTATCAACAGAGCAGGCGAAGTCTCCGGACCTAAAGGAAAAGATGTTGAAGATTTTTAGCATTTAAGTAAAGATGCTCAATAAACTGCAACATGAAAGCGGGACAATTTCCAGAAATGCCGAGTGGAAACACCCACAGTAAATCTGGTATCCTGGAGGCAGGAGGCGGATGTTTGGGAGAGAAATCTTCCCTCGGTCTCCATCATCAAACTCCACCATCACTCCTCCTTGCTTCCCTTCATCAGATGAACCACCTGCAAGAGACGAAATTGTACTTCCTCAGGAACGGAGGGGAATCAGCAAATGTAATTCAATGTATGATTAAACATATAGTTGAAGTCACAGGAAAACAGAGATGGAGGAAGCTGATGACTCACCTCTGCGGACGTAGCCTGGGTATAAGCAGCGTGAGCGTTCACTCCAGTAAGCACACACCCTGGTTCCTTCGCTGAGCATGGCCTCTGATTCAGGACGTACATCCAGGACCTGAAGGCCAGACCAAAACATAATAAAGATTCATTACAGGGCACATACACACAGGCCTGCATGGATGCACACACACACACACACACATACATACAAACAGTGTGAGGGCCATGGGGCATTGTGCATGGGCAGCCACTGTGCCACGTTTCCAAGCGGCACTTATCTCATGCCAATGTGCCAGTCAGGGTTGAAAAGAACGGAAGCCATGATGCAGTAAATCCTGACTTGCTGAGTAATACTAAAGAGGGCCTGAATAGAGGGCTTGTGATTGCAGGTTGCCAGATCCTCCCCCCAACAATGCAGGCAGCCCCAGCATCCGCCACTCACTGGGGGCTCTTTCAGGTTGCTTTCATTTACTGTTGCCATGGCGAGGGACCCTTTGACTGATGAGGTGTGGATGTGGGTGTTTGTGTGCATTGGATAGGGAGAGGAGGCACAGTGAAAATCGGGGTATTGGTATCAAAGTCAAACAAATGACTCGTAACATAGAATAACATAGAGCCAGCTGCTATCTGATGAATGTGTAGATCAGGCTGACGTTGTCACAAGTGTGTGGTGTCGAACTGAGGGGGGAAAGGAAGAGACAAGCCATCTGATTGAAACTAGGCGATCTTCTACTGCAGAACAATAGCAAACAAAATATGTGGGACTTACTTGAAGAGTATTACTAGATAAATAACTAAAGAAAAAAAAGGTCTGTGAAATTCAAGATCATTTAAGTATTTAAGTATATTTAAGTATATTTGTGCATTTCTCTCAGCTAATAATACACATGATGGAAAATGTGGGGTTTCAAATTACAGAAAATATTCAACATTTACGAAACAATTCATGCTATTTTATTTGCTAAACAATGGTGTTTACGTCTTCTGATCACTCAAAGGGCTTTTACATTACATGTCACATTCACCTATTCACCACATAAATGCATTAATGACAGAGGCTGCTACGCAAAGTCCCCATCGTTATTAACTAATCCCATTCAGTGCAGTTTGGGATAACGTGTCTTGACCCCAGACACTTTTGCATGTGGACAGAGGGATCGTACCCCCCAACAGTCTGATTGACAGACGAACAACTCTATCACTAAGCCACGTGACTTTCAATGAATGAAAGAGGCTACAGGCCAGAGTAGAACCTGGTCTGTCTGCTATATGGGTGTGCCACTTAACCATTAGTCCAAATCTACGCCCTTCATGAATGTTTTTCTTTTTCATGATCAAGTGTTTTGCTTTATCCATGCAAAACTTACAGACAATCAACAGGCTAAAAGCTAGTGTGTAGTTTAGATGTTATATCATGTACAAAACAAATAAAGCTGAGATCTGAGCAAAGTCTATGTGCTTTCTTCTTCAACAGCTTTCCCATTCCAAAATCAAAAGGAAAACCCTTGAGTTTACAAATCATGGCAGGATTGATTAGCTTGCCTCTTCTTTGTAATGTGCATTATCTCGTCTATCTGTGCCTGTAAACAACTGTTACCTTGGCAACAGTTGGATGTAAAGTCTACGTCATCCCCTATTTAAACTCAAAAAGCGTGAATGGATGCAGGTGTCAGTGGGATTATCCCACCCACACGCAGAGCTGGGTTTAACAGACATTCTGACACACTCGAACACAGAGAACTAAAGGTCCGGCCTCCCATATGTTCATATTCACATAAGAGGTTTAGATGGCCTCAGTGACCCTGAGTGACAATCCATAGAGGGTGAAAGAGAGTAGTAAAGGCAGAGCTACAGAGTGGAAATGCATTTCTGTTTTAAGGAAACAGAAGTGCTGAGCAAACCAGAACACCAATCAAGCGATGGTTTTTCCTTGTAAAGAATTTTTAAACACGTCAGGGTAAACTTACAGCTTCTTGTAGCAGTTGCTCCAGTGAATAGATTCTTGGGCGGTTTCCTCTTTCACCATCAATAACAATGCTGAAGCTAGAAAAAAAAGCACAGCAGAGGTAGAGAAAGATGAGGCTATTTTCAGACGCTTGTATTGTGTTTTCCTGACTCCCATGTCATGCGTTACTCCCACTCTGCTGCTATTATAGAGTCTTTATCATGCCTGAGCCGAAGACGCTGTATTGATACTCAGAGATTTGTATGTGGGTTGCTAATGTAAGAAAAATAGACCTGAAGACATGACTAGAGTTAAAAACAGGCTACATTTACTGGCGGTAACTTTTAATCCTCTAATGGTTTTTTTCCCGATCCCAAAGTCTTGTTGCCATTATTTCTGCTCTGGTGGGTTGATATCTGGATGGATGTGTTAGCCTCCAGGATTGTACATTCATTTGATTTTACACTACTTTCTGCTCTATTTTAGTATCTGTGTTCAGCTCGGACCTAGTTTTAGCGTATGTGCTGAGTGAACTTCAGCAAATGGCTGATCTTTACAACTGCTGCATGCTGCTTACATGTCCGGGATCTCAAGAGTGCGGACCCTGGAAGCATACAGAAGCTCATCTTCCTTGGAAATCAGCACCTTCAAGCCGTCAACTAATAGATCTTTGGTAAGGACACAGTTTGGAGCTGTAAAAGAAAAGGAAAACATAAATCAGGATTGAAATTTTCAGCACTGTCATTCTCCACATAGAACTGACGTCTTTTCTGATTGGTCCTGACATGAACTGGCAAACCCCTTTTACATTTCTTGATAAAGACAGGCCTTGTGCATCACATCTTCACATTGTTTTCATATCACCTGTTAGTATCAAATCAACCACAGAATGTGAAAACTGCGGTAAACTACATTGTAAATGCTGACTCCAACTAGCTTCTGACTACTCAAGAAATCAAAGAGGTGGAGCTGAGGCAAAAGCCTTGATGCCAAGCAAACAGCTTCAACACCTTTCAACACATTTCAGTCAAATTAGCCATGACGTCTTATTATCTGGAATTCTTAGCCTTGAAACAATCGAAAAAGATGATTTTATACAAAAAATGAACCCCTCTTATAGTTGTCACAAATAAAGATATGAGGTAAGAGACCAAAACTGTTAAAAATTAGCATTTCAATAGGAGCTCTCTTGGGGATTTCTTGGCTTTTTGAGACAGCCTCAAGTGGACACTCAAGGCACTTCTGCATTGGCTTCATTTTGCAACACCGGAGGTTACCACTTGGGATCACGAAGCTTGCATCCTCTGCAAATGTGAAGCAAAGGATAGTTCCAGATACTATCCACGACTTTACTGAACCAAAGCTGTACCATGTAGCAGAGAGGAAGCTTATTTTCTGCTTGAAACACTGCTGAAAGATATCCAGTGCTATCGTTACCTTCGGGGCTCTTGCTGTTGTATGCACGCTCGTTGTCCTCCTCCTCCTCTGAGAAGCTGCTTCCATCCATCTGAAAGCCCTCATCAGCAGCAAAGCTCTCCAGCAGCCTGCTCACTGCTCGTCCCTTTGACTGAACATAACAGAGGGGGCAGTCAGAGGAATAAATTAATGCAAGGACGGAGTATAAGAGAAACTTGGAGATGGAAGTTGTGATGGAAGAAAGAAGAAATTGTTTAGCATGCTATTCAAAGTGGAAATTAACTGCAGGGGACATCACAGTGCCTCCATCATCTCCTATCAGTAACAAGTTTACTCTTAACATTTCTTCACTCAGTCATAGCAGAAGGTGTGAGCCTCCCCCCTTTCCCATATCTCCTCTCCCATCCTCGCCTCCCTTAAGATTACTCAGCAGGAGGTTGGGCTATGTGCAATGTGCTAAGTACTTTTAATAGTTCTACAGTAACAGTCCTTAGGGTGAGAAATCTGGGACAGTAAGACATCACCAGAATTGTTAATAGAATGTGTGAAGGGTGGCTTTTTTTCAAGAATCACATTCTGTTTGACGGTTTGCGTGTGTCTGGTGAACTGAGTGAACGTGAGGTGTTTTTTGTGACTGGTACCTGCTGATCATTGCTCCTTCTTCCCCTGCTGCCCTCCTCAGGTTGTGATGATGGGGCTCCAACTGACCAGCAGCCTCTTCTCTGCTGCGGCAGACAACATGATGAGTAACACTGTGACTTATCCCCACAACTCCATCAAAAACAAAAACTGTATCAGACATTTCTTGAAGACAATAAAGGCCCTAAGCTGTTTTTGAAATACACAATGGGAGGATTTGCATAACTTCTTTATCCCTTAGAATTCAAGCAACACTATAGTACTCCTTTGTCTCTAATTCAGCATTTTGAAATGTCTGCAAAAACTCCCTCTGCTAACCTTATTGATTGCTCCTCTCAACATAGTGCTCTTGCGGGTCGCCCTCTTCAGCCTCTCAGTAGTAGTCGGGAAGGTAGCCAATCCCATGCTTCTCCTGTAACGATTTCCTCTGGTCCCAAGGCTACCCCATCGAGGCTCCTTAGACCTGGGCACACATGGCCTTCTTACCCCTTCAGGCCGGTAATCTTCGTGGTGGTTTTTGACTGCAGTGGCTAGGCTCAGCCTACAGGGGGGCTTCTTTCTTACTTTGACCTCCCCCTCTGCTCCAGACAGACTCTGGGAGCCTGTGCGGTTCAATTAGAGAAACAGATTTAGAACTACGCTAACAAGCTAGGAGGAGAAATGCAAAACAGATGCTCCCCATGAAACATGAGGGGCAGCTCTGCTGACTTCTGCATTAGTTTCAGAGGGCAGTCTTACCATAGAGCTCTTGTCTCTGTTTCTTGTTCCTGGCTTTTTGGTTGGCCTCCAGTTTCACAATAGATGAGGGGCTTGGACCTGTCATGGAGGAGCTGGAAGTGACATCTCTGGAGGATTGGACTCTGTAGTTTTGACCTTCATCGGTATCATAACTGCCTTCCTCTTCTTCATCATCTAATGGAGATGGAATGAATACAACAGATAAAGAGACTCTTATCAGAAAGGTTTATGAACTTATGCAGCGTCTCAAAAATCTGTATTAAAGGTAAGTCGATACCATCCTGCCTTTTTCTCTAACTTACTCTCCATCATTTCACAGCCACTTCATTAGCATTTAAGTAAACAGTTGCTATTCATAGAGATTATATATGAAGTGCCTCGCCTCTGTGGTATTTCCTGGTGTTAACCCACATGCTACAGGGTAAGCATGGAATGGAGTGTAGGAGTGAGTTTATGTGTGTGTTGTCACTCCACTTTCTCAAACAGCTCTTTGACCCAGTCTGCGAGTCTCCAGTGCTGTCAAATCTGCTCACAGGCAAGTGTCCAGAGCTGTGGCTGCACATCCAGCTCCGACCAGCCAACAAGGCTGATCACTGAGGTGTCAAATGTCCACGCACACCCCCCTGACATTCATCAACACATATTATCTTACCTCTGATTACTTTTAAAGTGATTTACAAGTTAACAAAAGGCAGACTGGACTCAAAAAAGATACCCGATTTAGTGTGTTGGTGATACTCTGGACAGACATAAATATTATATGTTAGGGGTTGTTTATTTTTAACTTGAAACAGGTTAATGTGCTTAATACAGTGCAGCCCTTTGTTTCATGCTCATAATAATCCATGTTTTAAGCCTAGTCCTGTATTTCACAGAGGATATGTTATGTTTAAATGTTACATTGAAAACCTGTTTATTCTCACTCCTGTCTGCATTATTGTGACAATATTTAGGTGCTTAAATCAACTGTGGACAGCTGTGTCTTGATATTTCACCATCTCAGCCACCAAGTTCTGTACCAAAAGATAGTGGGCATGAAATCTGTGCATGTAGGTGTTTACATGACACCACAACCTGGCCTCTTTAGGTAGCATTTGCAGGTTTCTCTATGTTTGCATGGTCAAAACCCAAACATTTCCAACACCTGATCATGATAGTTCCAGGGGGGAATTATGTTTTGAGTTTTTGTTGCCAGTTTGTGTCGCAGAATTACCAGCTCTCTGTTCTTACTGTCTCACCTTGATCAGAGGAGTCACTGTCTTCAGGAGAGCTCTCTCCGTCTTCCATCGTGTCCCGTCTCTGACCTCTGAGAACTCTGGCTCTTGATTGGCTCAGACGAGAGGAACCCTGTGTAAGGGAGTTGGATCCTCTTTTACGTCCACGGCGCACCAGTCCCGCCCAGCTCTCTTGGGTACCACTATCCGCACTGGCTCCTGAGAAACATCAAAATTCAAAATCCATGTTTGGAGTTGGTGGAAGAATTTAAAAGTTGACAGAGAGTGCTAAAAATAAAGCATGAGGCATATTCAGTATCATGATTTCTAGTGTCTACCTGTGTCACTTTGTCCCCCTGACTCCAGCCTGGACTCAGCTTTGCTCGTGCCCTGGCTTCTGTGTCTATGCTTGGGGTTGGAGTTGCAGGGCGAAAGCTCCTTGTCCCTGGAGCCTGTCCCTGAGAGGTTCTTTTTACCATGGGCTTTCTGTTTGAGCTGAGTCACATCACTAGCCAGCTTGGAGCTAAGCATGCTGTGAAGACTGCTTTTTCTGCAGCCCTGTGCTTTTATCTGCTGCAACAGAGAGAGATGAGAGAGCCAGAGAGAGCCAGTTACACTCGCGGTCACAGCAGCCGCAAAAGCATCAAAACGTCACAGAGAGAGGGCTCTCGTTTGCTCACACACAGAGAAGAAAAGAAATGGTAGAAGCCTCAATAAAAAAGATATTAATATGGAGAGCAGAGGATTTGACTCCTGAGGGTAGCACCTAATTAGAAATGGTGTGCAACAAAGGAATATATCAAACACAGAGAAACAAAGAGTGGCCTCTTTCATTTCTAGTTGCACAGAGGACAAAAGGGAGGAGGACAAGGGGAGCCTGACCTGTGTGCTGCTGAGTTGCTCAAAGCCTCGACTGGACAGCCTCTTCTTCCTTCTCTGGCTGTCTCCGCCCCCTTCGAGGTCCTCAGGCGACAAGGCAAGCCCCGCCCCCATCGACCTGCCAGTCAAAACAAGGGAGAGGCATTCATTAGAGGAGGATAGCGGTAGTTTAAAAGAAAAAGACGGGTTGGGCATCACAGGGGAAAACAGAGTTGAGTCACCTCACTGTGGGATCCAATAACTCCTTTCTCTGTCTGATGAACAGAATGACAAAAAAAAGACATGGAGAGCCCACTGTCTGAACCACACACTTGAAAAATGGGATCTAACAAGAAACCTGGGATTGTTTGAGGGCAGTGTGGCATAAGAAGCCTTAACGCTGCATCTGGGGAGCGTCTCTGCAGCCCTTGAAGCGCTGCAAAGCTTTGAAAGATACAGTAAATGGTTGGAAGGTATTGCATTTGTATGCAGCTCTGTTGTTCTCGGTGAATATCATAGCTCGGCAGTTGCGTTTTCATATAACTGTGGCACACTTTTTCCCCATACGCTGAACAGCATCACAGGCAATGCCCTTGAAATTCCCCCTGGAAGCCTGCCCACAGACCACACCGACATGAGCCAGGCCGTGCTCAAACAAAAGATTAACTTACCCTCTGCTAGTGTGCCTACTGTCGAGGAAATCAGTTACATTAGAGTGAGCAAGGATTTAAATAGGAAGTACATACAGTTCTTTTGCATATTGTACCATGTACAATCTGGGAACATTGTTTGGAATCATATTCTTCGTTTAGTCAGCGTAAGAGCACGACACAAGAACACAGTCTGTGTATAGGCCTCGATTGTGTGTAAAACTCCTAATCAGAGTGTGTCAGCGTGCATTTCCAATAGACGAGCTGAAAGCGAAGGCGATTGTCGGGCAGTGGGACTGTCTGCCGGCTGACTGACAGGAGAGTGACAGAGGTGGCAGTGGAGTGTGAGTTGTCCCTGTGAGGCACATCCCGCCACAGCTTGCCTTCCGCTGCTGACAAACACAATATGACAGAGTCCCTCCCCTTTGTGGGGGGCTGTTGGGGCTGAGCATCCAGTGACTAATTAAACAGAATTGATTAGCAGGGTTTCTGGCGAGCGGCAGTTCTCTCCAGCCTTCCCCCCAATCAAAGCAGCACCACAAAGGACTCCAGTGCTCTACCCACAGGAATAACAGGCACGCACGAAAAACAAACAATGCCTGTATAAATGCTCATGTGCACACAGCTGCATCCATTTCTAATTGCACAGATGCATAAAAAGCACAGGCAGGGGAGGTTTGAATTTATCGTTCGCTTGCTCCAACACTGCCACACACACTCCCTGTGGTTCAAGCAATTTGAGGTAAGGAAGAAAATACCAAAAGGCTGGGTTGTTACTCCACTGACCCACTGCCCTCCATCACAGTCCCCAAGCATCAGCTTCTTGTAGTGGCATGAGTGGCAGGTGCAGCACATGCTTTTACATAACCCTGCCATGTAACACAACATGGGGCTAATCAGTCCCCAGTCTTTCTGTTCCTCGTTCAGATCACTCTGTGCTGCCTTGCGCACACACATCTTCAGAAACAAAAGGGTGCTCATCAGAGCTGTGGCTACAATTCAAATACATTAAAGACAGACTGCAGTTTACTGTGGCCTACAGAACCACCATGTTGCCCCCTCGCTCTTCCTCCCCTGCATTTTTGCTGTAGGGTCCTGGCTGCTACCCTTTCATTTTGGGTGTCATTGTCACCCAGCATCAGCATCCCTATTCTGACGGGGCTTGGCCAGAGAAAGGAGGGGGGGGGGGGTTCGCAGGGTTACATGGGTGGAAGGTGACATCGCAGAGGGTTAGCTGGGAACAATGTGGCCCACTGCCCAGAAACCACAGTGAGAAAAGGAGGAATAAGAGAAGAGGCAGCGAGGGAGAGAAAATGCTGCAAGTTGGCATACAGTGCTCTTAGCTTTTCCAAACCCTGATGACAAGGCTAATTGAAGCTTGACGGCAACCTTTTCTCCCCTAAACCTTTTGGTTCATCAGTTTCGCCAGCACCACCAAACAGTGATAATAACCCTAATACTTAAGACGGCGAGGCTCGCAAATTTTTAAATGTCACCAGTACAATTTAAGAAAATCTAAGAGACATTTTTCCTTGAATATCTTGCTATCCTTTTCATCCGTACCCCTCTCATTATTTTTTATTCTGCTTTGATTACCTCTAATTATTTTTTGTCCCTCCGACACACATGGACAATGAGTTCTAAATGTCAGCTTATCTCCAAGTGCCTGCACTGTCCGACCACCATGTTATCCCCTGGACCCCTGGTGACCCCACTGGACTGTGGTGCGTCACATTCCTGCTGCTGGGACAGATTACAGGAGAATTCACAGTACTCTAATTACATCCTCTGCCTGTCATCCCCCCTACTCAGCAGTCAGCTCCCCCTGCAACATGGCACAGCTAAGCCAAACATGCACGACCGTAATGCCACTGCGGTTTAATATTAGCTGCGTTATAGCTCAATGAGAGGCATGAGTAGTTTTCAAGGTATGTGTGGTCCATATTTCAAGACAGACATACACAAAACTGACACTGTTTATGCTGTTGTACGATTAATGCCAGCGTTGATTCAATTAGAAGGGGACTCAAGAGGACTTTCTTGAATGGTTCAGCTGTGTTCTCCGTTTCCTGTTTATGCCAATGAGAGGCAGTCCCTGTATGCCAGTGATACAAAGGGGCTTATCAGGCAAGACTGGACCAAAGCCAGCCAGCGGAGATTAGCTGAGCGGTACTCACTTGACTTTTCTTTGGCCCTCAGAGGAGGACACTGGACCTGTGGTGAGGGTGGGTTTCCGCTTCCTTGGCCGCCCTGGTCCTCGTCGTGCTGGGCTTCGAGGTGTTTCCTCCTTCCTGCATACACATACAGATGTCAACACACATGCAGACAGAGACACTGCACATATCCTTCAAACAGTGTTCCAAGCAGAGAGTACAGAATGAAATCCTCTTGTAACTACACTATTTGTCTTACTTTTGAAATGTCTGACAAAAAGTTTAAGGTAACAGAGCATAAGGTCATACTCACTGGTGATCAGTCTTCCTCTGGAGTTTGGCTAGCTCCTTTTGCTTCTCTTTGTAGCGACGTTGTAGCTCAGCCAACTTCACGCGCATTGCAAGCTCAGAACCATCCATAGTTTCTATGGTACCTTTGGCCGGACACACCTGAAGAGTATTCCTTTGGTTATTTTTTTCATCATTAAAAACCACCAAATTCAATCACTTTACCAAGGTATCCATTCTCCTACAGCCTACAAAATAAACACATCGTACTAGTTTTTACGTGCAGCACAGGCACACGTAGTTGCAGTCTTACCGGTTCATTGCGAGGTGTCCAGCTACATTTCCTGCGTAAATTGAGGATCCTGCGGGCTGGGAAATGTCGCCCTGAACCAGCACCGCTGCCGTCCTGCGTTCCCATCTCTATTGCACGTGCTGTGGCCAGGGTGGCGAGGCTCTGGAGGTCAAACATCAGCATCTCGTCTCCTTTACAGAACATCAGAAATAAAACATTGATTTGATTAGTATTATGTTTGTTTATGCATACTTGATTCAAAAAGTCTCAAAGTGAACGAGAAAGGTTTGGGTGTTTTGTGCTTGTGAGCATCACAAACCTGCCTTTGCATTTTATGTTTCAGAATGTGTTTTATTTGTCTAATAATGGTGACAGAGAGATATCTAGAGATCTTTGGCATGCTAAGAAGCTTCTGTATATTGTTTCAGAGGTCATATCACTGTGGACCCAACAGATGCTGTTTTGTCAATTGCCATCTGGACCAACTCTTCATGTAAATCCCTACTTGCCTGTTGCATTGACTGAAGAGATGGGCCCACAGGCTAAATATCTGTATGTAAAGAATGAACTTTGTTACAACGTAACACTGCCTTATTTTCACCAGTAGACTAAATGACTGATTCTTTTCTCTTGTTTTGCACTTGTTTTGGTAAAGACAATTGTGACTTGACATGAGCCACTTCCCTTGGCTGTCAACAGGATCACATCACAAAGACAACATCACTGACTCTAAAATCAGTTGATGATACCCTTTTTATATAAACCTCTTTTGGGAGCAGTTAAATGCATTAGGATGCTGTGGTAAACACAAAACATTCTTTTGCATGAATAAAAAAAACACATGGCGCTTTGAAAAACAAGGGAGCTTTTAAAGGCACTTAAAAACAATGGGGTCTAATTAGCCAGGCAATGCTCCAGGGTGCTGAAAACATCGACTGCTTTTGCGATTACACACAAACTTTCAGAAACGTGTGTGTGAGAGAGAGAAGTCAATTGGTGTGTGCCTTTTTCCATTTTTTTTTGAGAGTGAGCGTATTTGCAATGTGTGTGTGTGTTTTATGTGTGTTTGGGTGTGTGTGCATTTATGCACACATGTGGATCAAACAGTGACAGGATGGAGAGACAGTGAGACAGCTCCCAAAGGAAAGCTGGAAGGGAAAGAGAGGGAGGGAGAAAGGGAGGCGTACACCCCTCACTAGTAGTTCAGCTCTGTCCTCCTGCTTCTTCTCCCTCTCCTGAGGCCTCTGCATCGTTAGAACAGCCTTTTAGAAAATAAAAGTGCCTTTAACACACCAAAGAAGAGAACGGCAAGCAGGCTTGCAGACAGCTCCTCTGGGGACATGTTAGAATTCACCAGAGGCCCCTGAGACCAGAAGGAAGAGAAGAGTATCTTGGAGGGAACACAGAGCGACAGAGGCAAGGCCTGAGGGGGGAGTGGGAGTTTGTCTCGATGGACAAAAGGAAAAGGAGGGTAAACTAGCTGAGAGAAGTGCAAGTAAGTATGTTTTAATATGCATGTTAATGTATGTGAGTAATGGAAGTACTTCTGTCCCTCACCCTGGCTTTTCCCACAGGTGTGCTTCTGCTGTTGTAGCTCCAGATCAGCCAGCTCACTGAGAAGCTCCATACCCTGGTGGGGGTTAGGCGGTGATGGGGCAACTAATGGTGCACTAAAAGGAAACAAAGGGAAGGGGGGTACGTCTGTGCAGAATGCTGCAGCGATCAGCAGCTCCAGACTCCAGTAGCAGGGCACGAGAGGTTTGTGGGGCACGGCAACAGTTGTCTGACTTGGGCTTACAGGGGCAGAAGTAGAAGCAGGAGAAAGACACACAAAATCTACTGAGGCATCATCAGGGAACGTCTCGTTCTCCTTGCTGTCCTTTGCTTCCTCCTGGGCTGGAGACTGCAACTCAGGGGTTACAGGGGACGCAGGGTCGAGCTCAATGATGGTAGGCAGCTCTGGCTCTTTCTCTCCAGGCATGTTGACCTTTTGAGCAGGCTCCACCTGGCTCTCCTCACCCACTGCCTCATCATCATCTTCCTCTTCTAAGGTGATGACAGCCTCTGGCCTTTCAAGCTCTTCTGTTGAGAGGGAGTCCGGACAGGAAGCAGCCTCACACATCGGGCTCTCAGCAGGGGGGCAAACCAGGACCTCTTCCTCAGCAGGCCCCTGATCCCCCACTTCCTTCGCTCCAGGCACATAGCTGGCTGCTGTCACCACCGCTACCTCAACCTCCTCCTTCTGTTCCAGAACTCTCTCACCAACTCTTTCCTCCTCTTCCTGTTCCACTTCCTTGGGTAGCAGTGGCTCCGGGAGGGGCCTGACCACCGCTTGGCACTCTAGCCCCTCCCCGAGGTTGGAAAGGGACTGGGGAGCATGCTCAGCAGGCTCCACTTGGACAGCTTCCAAGTCGGCTGGCTCAGCCAGTCGAACATCCTGGGGGGAGGGTCCACTTCTATAGCTCATGGTCATAGCGGGATAGGTATATCCAGGAGGCAGATCTATGGGGTAAAAAAATACAGATCATGGAATCATTAATGGTCAAAATTGGCTAAACCATTCTGATAGATCCTCTCATAAAATTTCTCATACATCTCCTTTTTCTTAATCATTTAAAACAGAGAATCCTCATCCATCACGCCCACTCATTTGAGGATAAAAGGGGCAAAATAAAGAAAGATTTAAAAAAAACTTTGCCCTGATAAACCAGCAGTGGGACCACAGGACCACGTGTAACCTTGTGTAAGAGCGTTTCTGAAGTGGGCCAGGCCTTTGGTTTATCAGAGCACCTGACACAATTTCTCTGGTGCTTGGTGGCTGTTAGCCAGACATTAATGAAGATGAAGAGAGTGTGAGGCCTGCTGAGGTGGGGGAGAGGCGAGGGACGCTATTGAGGTGTTTCTCTGTCATTACCACGGTAACAGTGTTAGAAAGCCCTAGCTCAGCTAGTAGCCATTTGAGCTGTTCAGTCAACCAGGGGCTTGCCAACACATCATAAAACATATTACCACCAGCAGAAGTATGATCATTACCAGAGTAATTAACACTGGGTTTAGTATTCATTGTCATGCTATAACCTAGGTTTACTGTACATTGTATGGAATGCACCAAAAGCAGCTGGAGAACATTGTATGGACATATTTGCATTCTTACCAGGCTCCAGAGACTCTGGGTACTCCTGCGGGGGCTGTCCTTCCACTCTCTTGTCCTGGGCTTCATTCCCCTTGGGTATTTGTGGTGGTGCAGGGCTGATAACCGGTGAGTGAGGGGCGGCTGCAGCAGGGCTGGGAGCAGGGCAGGGTGTAGAGGGAGTGCTTTTCGGATGCGGTCGTAGCGAGGGAGACTGACAACAAGGGGACAGGTGAGCAGTGCAGGCCCCGGGGGGGGATGTGTTCTTCTGAGGGGGGTTATAAGAGTAGGGCTTGGTGGATTTAGGCGTCCTGGGTTCCGAAATGAGTTCTTCGAGCTCAACCGAGGGCTCATCCTGCCTCTTCTGCATCTATGGCATTAGAATAAGAAATTATTGTTACATTTTTCAAGGAAGTACCTTTCTTTATTGGCTGTAAAGCAAACTTCTCACTGACTACAAGCTACTTTCTCTGCAACCTATTTTCAGTGATTCACTTTATCCGTGTGAGAAAATCAGCATATCCCAAAAAAATATTAGGGTAGTTAAAAATAGACTAAACGGTAATGTGAGGACTTAGCTGACTTATACCTCACAGACTACTTGATTCTTACTTTCTTGTTTAGCTGAAACTAAGGACATCTCCTTTAATCAGACTCTACATCACACTGAGACTGATTTTTTTTTTTACATTGCCTTTACATTCACCTGGGAATTATGAGTTGTATGATGCTGCATGTCCATGCCATGTACAGCTCTGTGCTGCTGCTGCTGCTGATGCTGCTGCTGCTGGATTTGAGACTGTGGCTGTGGTTGCTGTGACTGGTGGCTCTGGTGCTGATGTTGATGCTGATGCTGAAGCTGTTGGTGCTGCTGGAGAGCATACAGCTCCTGTTGCCGTAGAAACTGTGATCGGGAGTACACAGCAGGATGCTGCATGTGGGAGGGTGGGCCCCGGGCACCGTACACAGGGGGCCACAGCCCTTGCTGCTCCATCACATCTAATGAGAAAAAGGAGGAGGAATGTAACGGAAGGGGCTACCTTAGAAAGCACTCATACTCATCAACGCTATGCACAACACTACAATACAGCATTGTGTTATCCATATCGCTCATTATCTACCTCCCACATACCCATTTCAAAACATTAAAACCATTATGGATCATTTAAAAATCATTCTATTCACATTTTACAGCAACGGCATAGACAGATCTCTTCAAAATTATTTCTGAATTCACATAACAACATCTCCCCAGGCACAACAATCCCACACTCTGCTCCTTCCTGAAAAGAAAGCTGTATCTTTTAAGAAGTGTCTGGAGAATTTGCTGGAATGCTGGAAAAAGTCATGACAGTGATGAAATGTGAACAGATGATGGCCACAAGTTGATCAGAGGTCAAAGCACTGGGCTGGAAATGCACTCAGTGTGTGCTCTCACTGCAAAAGTCCCACCTGCTCAGCCAAACCACAGAGAAATGTGCTGCTAAAGGGCCCAACAGGAGGCTAAGTTCCCATGCCTGTGGGTGGACACCCCTTCTCATTATGTGGCTTAAGGACCATTACAACTTCATGTGGGTGCTTTGACAGGTCCCGCTTGGAAAGTAGTGGGCCTGCAGTATAAGAGTCCTATTCTCTCACCCCTGACTCGCCCTTCCATCCCCTTTCTCATAGACACACTAGAAATCCTTGTTCAGAGACATAAAATTGGATACGCAAATGTTTCCTGTGGGAAAGCTTTTGCGGATGCATTTCCTCCCTCGGCTGAAACTCCTGTGGAGCACAGAAGGAAATGTACCGTTGAAGATTGTGAGCTAATTAAATGTCACAGCCTGTTCACTGAATATGTCTACAAAGAGTTCGGGAAGTGATCTTTCCCTCACCCGAACACTCTCATACCTTTTCCTCTATGTATGCATGAGTATTGGGGGATGTACATGCAGCACTGAGGTGTTTCCTGACCCCTAGAAAGCTTACATCTACTGAGGCTGACAGGTGGTGAGCATTTGAACAGTGGTTTGTGTAAAAATGAGTCATTGAATGTTCGTCCATTTTTTGTACTTTGCAACCGCATGTCTTTTAAGTGCCAGGATGTGGCATACCCAGGTGATGAGTTGCAGGATGGGCAGGAGGTTCAGTGGGCAGAACCACCAGCTGGGCAGAGGGGTCCTGAGGCAGAGGCAGAACTGGCTGGAGAGGGCCTGACATTGCCGCAGAGAAACCTGGGGGTAGATTCTGGTGTAGGGCCGTGTGACCTATACCTGCTGAAGAGATAAGAGGTCAGTTTAGATTGATACACCAATCTCAATCTATTCTGTAAAATTCCAAGAACACATACATACACATTCCCCTAAGCAATATCTTGAAATATATGGACTCAGTATTGAATCAGTGGCCTATCATCACCCTTTGTCACTGAAAAGATTGAGCTGACATCAGAAATGCTACATGTGGCTTTCAAAATTCGGCCTCAGTCATATCTGAAAATGTCTTAACTTCATATTCTGATAGTGCCAAAGTGGTCCCATTCCAGAGACCATATATGATCCAGATATGACATTTTACAATGTTGAGGTCAGACAAAGTCCAGTAAAGATTTTTTATCATATATGGGTTATACTTTGAATATCCATCTCTGTATCTTGAGGAATTTTGCTCAGTGAAAGTATGTGTTCTTAAGCATAATCTGCTGAATCCAACATAAAGTGTTAGTGCAGCATTTTGTATTTAACTCAGTAAAGTCAGTTAAGATAATCCTAAATAAGCATAAATGAAAGTAAGTCACTGGAACATATCATCATATTCTGTGTTTGACCTTTTTCACAGGACTGCTTGCCTTCCTCTACATTTTTTTTTAGGAATCCTGAAATCAATAAAATCATGAAGTTTTTATTTTTAAGCACACTTCCTCTTCTTCATTTCCAAAACTATAAGAACATTCTCACCATAAGAGTGTCCAGTCATCCAGAGGGATGGGCTTCCAGTTCTTGGCATCCAGTGATGGTGAGCGGAATGTGCAGCCGGATCTCCTAACTGGCCAGACTGGAGGGAAGCTCCGCCCGGCACCATGAGATGAGAGGTGAGGTCTCCATGACAGCTGTTGGAGGGATGGATTCTAGCGAACTCAACCCTTTCTTTGTTATCCCTGGAATTAGGATGAGACAAAAATAATCACATCAGCACCGGAATATAGACTTTTTGTAATAGTAACTGTTTTTTATTGAGTATTAAACTCTCTCTTACCGGATATATGCTTCTCTCTCTCTGTCCAAACAAGTCAAACCTATCTGTTCTCCGCTCATCCTCTTCCTCTCCTCCTCAGTGGCTGGATCTGAGGGGTACATGGAGCGGGGCATTCCTGTGAGACAAAGATTAGCTTCATCATTACCTTTCAGTCTTGTGTCCTATAGCAAGTACTTATTCTCAAATTCCTTATACCCTTAATCTGATGTTACAATGATTCACCAGAGACTTTGGGCACTGATTATTGAACTTGTCTGCCATTTTACTCATACTTTTATAAAGTTTCTGACTTTTAGCTTGTGCTCTCTATCCTTTGTTTAATTCAGGTATCATGAAATAGATTTTGATCAAATCAAAGAGAGTGGTAATAGACTGAGTTTATGGTGCAGCCCACCATGGATAAAGTCATAGTCAAAGCTTTAAGAAGCCATTGTTTTTCTGGTTACAGCAAAAACATTTCAGCTTTAGTCCTTTTTTCCTTTCTGCTTCGTCAATTATTTCTCCTTTTTTGTTGTCAAAGTCAGATCACTAAAAGGTAAGACATAAGAATAAACCTGCTCCCTGTTCCCTGCAACTCTGTTTATGAGGCATTGACCTTGTCTGCTTACCTTTTACTGAGGGATGCACCCTGCCCTGACGGCTGTTGGAATGGCTGTCTGCTGAACGACAGGGTGGCTCCCTTTGCCTGGCCACCGCCACTGCAATCCCAACCGGTGGCTGTCGCACCTCACTTTCTCCATGACCTGTGTCCCCCATATCCCTGCTCCTTCCACTGTAATCAGGCCGTTCGTTTTCACTGGTTGGGCCTTTTCTGGAAGGTAGAGTCTGTTTGTTGCCCTGTAGAGCACAGCTCCCACCAGCAGGACCTGATTTGAGGTTTCCTAGGCCCCCAAAGGGACTCTTCTGGGAGAGGAGCAGTGGCTGTTGCTGGTTGCTGTACTTAAGTAAGCTTTTCATGGCACTGTTCTCCCCCTGAGTAGGACCCTGGGGCTCTTGTTGCTGCTGTGGTTGCTGCTGTTGCTGACTGAGAGGAGGGACATGGGGAGGTTGGGGAGGAGGCAGGCTCATTCCTGGTTGTTGCTGCTGCTGCTGCTGCTGTTGTTGTTGTTGTTGTTGTTGTTGTTGTTGCTGCTGCTGCTGCTGCTGCTGGGAGTGTCCTCCAGTGCTCCCTAACTCCATGTAGGACTTCCTCTGCTCCTCCTCAGGTTGTGGCATGTGGTTTGGAGGCCTCATGGCCCAGGATGGCACTGTGGGCTGCTGGTGGTGATGCTGCCCACTGCTGTTACTGTAACCATAAGGAGACATGTCAATCTTTCTTTTCAACTCCTGACTCGTCACTTGGTTCAACTCAGCAGGAGAAGGAGTATCTTGGCCAGGTCGGCCATGCTGCTGGTGGCGTATCCTGGCTACCTTTTGGCCATCTCTCTGTAAGGAGCAGCTGACCCCTGGACTAGGGCCATGGGATGCTCCAGCTCCACTATGTTGAGTCATGCCTTTACTTCCAAGGGGAGAGGAGTTTGGTTGGGGACCGGGATGGGAACAGTCTCTGTAGGGTGATGTGTTGACAGAATGAGGGACAGAGTGTCCAGCTTTTGGCCCCTGAGGCACTGAGGACCTGAACACATCCATATCTACACCACTGTTGATACACTCAGCGCTTCGTGATCGTGCAACTTGGTGTTGCTGTTGGGGGTGTGGAGGCTGTTGTAATTGGGGAGGTGGAGGAAGCTGTGAGGGCTGAAGGTGTTGATGGTGGGATTGCATCCAGTCTGGTGCCTTCTCAGTCTCTCTGTATGGGTGCTGCTGTTGCTGTTGCTGCTGCTGATGTTGCTGTTGTTGTTGTTGTTGTTGTTGTTGTTGTTGTTGTTGCTGCTGTTTTCTGTGCCAACTACTATGGTGCCCACCACCTCCATTTTTTTCTATTACCTTGTCCTTGGCATTTCCACCTCCCCCTCCAACGCCCACACCCTGGCAGTCAGGGTTACCGAGCTGGAATGGCCCGCTGGATTTGTCTCCCAGGTCTGCCACAGATGGCACAAATGTAGGCCCTGTGACTTTACCTTCTCGCACCACATTGGTTGACCCCCTCTCATGTGAGGCAGAGTTGGCAAGGGGAGCAGGAGGAGGTGGGCAGAAAAAGTCTGGGTGGTGGTGCGTGTGGTGGGAATGATGTGGGTGGTGTGGGTGACTGGGGTGGAGCTGAAGGCAGTGGAAGCCCCCTGGGTGAGGATGTGAATGGGGGTGAGGGTGAGAATGTGGATGGGGATGCCCCCCTCCTGCAGGAGAACTCATGTGTAAGGGCGGAGGTACAGAGTAGGAGAGAGAATGGTGGAGGGGTGCCTGACCCCTCTCTAGACAGTCTGATGGTTGTTCACTGATCCTCATTTCTCTGCTAACCCCCTCCTTGGTGCAACGATTACTGCCACTGGACACCATATGTCTGACCTGGCTACTACCCCCACCCCCCATGGCCCCAAGGGCTGTGCCCTCTCCACCACAGCTGGACATGGAGGCCTTGGCCCCCGCTCCAGCTCCTGCATCTCCATTTTGCATTTTGCCATTGTGCAAGCAGGCACTGAGGGGCTTCCCCATAGTTTGAGGGTGTTCCTTGCTGTACTCCATTGTGAGTGACGACTTGTGTCTGTCCATTGCCCTGCTGTTGACCTCCTCCAGGGGTAGTGGGTGCTGTGGATAGTGTGGATGCTGATGATGGGGATGGGGGTGGTGGTGGTGGTGGTGGTGTGTTGGCTGGGGTGGCTGGTGGCTATGGTGCTGTTGGTGCTGCTGTCTTTCCTTCGCATCTTGTTTGCTACTGGACCTCTCCTTGTCCTTGACAGGTCCCACTCCTCTCTCCACCGACCCCTCCTTAAGACCCTTATGTAGACCTGTCCCCACCCCTGGATCTCTTTCTCTGCTGCAGGACCCCTGAGAGTGCCCCGAACCTGCCCTGGACATAGGTGGCAGACTGTGATTGGCTGAGATGAGAGGCGGCTGGGACGGTAGACTTCGAAGGTAGAAATTCTCTGATGTGGGAAAAAAGAAAAAATGCATTGGTCAAAAAAAGAAAAAGGCAATGACAGAATTAGATTATTCAGCTCACATGTCCATGTCCCTAGGCATCTACATATCTGAATACGAGATCACATAACAACATAACATGCTGCATGAATTTGATTTAAATGTCTTATTTCTGTCTGATTAAATTCTAATCATCACATGACTCACCTTTTTGGGTGTCATAGAAACGGTGTTGGCCGTAAAGAACTCCACTGTTGGCATGGTGATCCAAGTGGCTCATGGGAAGGAAAGTGTGGGCCAAACTCCCTGAGAATCGGGGATACCCTGGAGCTGCTGAGATGGATAGCAGAGAGGAACAGAGAGAGCTGATAAGACAGGACAATAACCACCAAGATGCAGTTATTCAGACTAACCCCGCATAATCCTTCAGGTCCAATGCAGCTGGTGGTGTTCATACGCAAATAAGTACTGGCTCCGCCTGTCATGTTTGCCTTTCCTGCCTGAGTTAAGAATGCAAACAATACAAGACAAGCCTGGGGATTGCTGTAATGTATGAAATTTGTCTTGGAAACATATGGCTCTTTCTTCACGTCTCCCTCACAATCATCAGTGGCTCCTCTATCCATCTGAATGCGGTGATAAGGATGGATTTGAAGCTTGTTTACCATGACGAAAAGAGCTGAGAGGCTGACCTTGACTGACCTACATCACGGGTAAAAGGTCATATGGGTGTTGGGGCTGTAAGCCAGTACACCTGGGCCTATTTTATCAAGCCCATCTGGAGAACATTTACACCACAACCAAACACAAAACTCATTTTGCGTGGGACAAAAAAAAAATCACAAAGGACTTTGAAGGTGGAGGGCGGAGAGAGAACATGGATTGAGATGAAAGCCAAACGCGATATTAGGACAAAGAAACAGCATCACTATGACAACCCACTTCTTGTGTAAGTGGGTGACTACAACATCCAAACAAATTAATCAGAATTAGCCTATCTCTATCTTTCATATTATGTGATTAATTATTCAATATGGTTTGAAGAAAGAGATTTAAGAGTAAAACGAAAGCACTCACTGGATAAAGCATAAATAGGGCAGCACAGGCGTATGATGAAAGTCAAGTAGAATATTCTCTACTGACCGTATTACATAATGTCATATTAAAAAACATAAAAACTACCATGATTAGACTTCTACCTGACACACCTACTCTGCATGAAAATGAACATGTAGGCCCTATCAGTGAGTGGTTCAGTGTCAGAGGAGAAAGTAAATGAAAGATGGAATAGAGACATAAGGAGAAGAGAAAAACATGCAGTGTTAGTTTGTCTTAGTGTTTCTCTTTTAATGGGAGTGACCGTGATCAAAGCAGAAGTCTCCTGTCCAGCAGCACAACATATAACCATCTCCGTGACCTCTGAGTCATCTACACAGTCCAGGTGGTTCACGTCTCCTTTTCTCTGCTTTTGCACCTGTCTCACCCTCCAGCCTCACTTTCAAACACAGCTCACAGACGGAGTGAAGGAAGGAGGAGGGGGATAAGGAGAGGAAAACATGGCTCTACAAGCTAAATGAAAGACAGACGTATTTGTGTTGGCAAGCGTGCGACCTTCTCCATGAAAGCGCAGATGCAATTCATTTGGTCGTGTGTGTGTGTGTGTGTGTGTGTGTGTGTGTGTGTGTGTGTGTGTGTGTGTGTGTGTGTGTGTGTGTGTGTGTGTGTGTGTGTGCGTGTGTGTGTGTGTGTGTGTCGCCCGCACAGCACCGTGGTTTTAACAGGAGCTCAGAGTGTGGGATATCTCACTTTCCAGCGCTGGAACAATGAGGCCGCTGCTGTGAGCTGGTTCTGGGGTAGGAGAAGTGTTGTGTTGGGCTAATGACCCCGTCTCAGAGCGGCCTCTGCATGCTCCCATCTTAATTAATGAAATGCACAGAAAGGGCAAACAGTGAGCAATAACGCATGAGGTGCTTCTTTCTGAGGAGGGCAATGGGGTGATAATTACATACGCTCACTTTTTTCTCCATCTTTTTCTTTGTTTCACCTATTTTTCTACCTCTCTCATGCCGTTCTCTGTCTCTCCTTTATTGTCTCTGTTCTCGTTCTCGTTCTATGCTGTCATGATTAATAAGCACACATTTATGCCAATTCATCTACAGTGGAAGGAGGGGGTTCCTTTGTTAAAGCAAGACGTTTTTCTCTGATTTTGTGAGGGAGAAAAGCACTGAGCTGTTTGGCAGTCTTTATCCAAGCTGGTAGAGGGGCTTTTTTTTTCCACGGCAGCATGTTGTTTGTGAGCGTGACGATTGACGGCGTAATCCCTTTTCACAGCGTGGTCTGGCTGTGCCCGATAATGCCAGCCCGCTCAGTTTCAGCATGCCCTCCATTGGGGCGGCAAGAGGGGGACTGCTGGGCACGGCAGAGCCCATTCAGCCATTAATCTGGCCAGGACAAGGGAAGCTGCTGCCGCTGCTCCTGCTGCAGGCGACGTGAGCAGGGTCTTAGTGCAGTCTGCTGACTGCACAGCAGCCTCACTCTCTTTTGCTCCTTCCACACACTCACACACACATAAACAAGTCCGCATTGGCAAGTGAATGGCAGAAGGCAGTTCGCAGCACATGCCCTCCTTTCCACGGGCGGAGCAGGGGCGAGAGGCATAACAAACAGAGCCACATCCCAGGGAGGGATTTCTAGAAGTTCTGGAGGTATTTCTCACAGCATGGTGGGTTAAGAGAAGCAGGCCGACAGGGAGGACAAAGAAGGGGGCTGGATATAGAACAGCACCTAGAGGCAGAGCAGATTTAAGCCTGCTGAATTAAAAGCAGATGACAGTGTTTCGTTTTGCTCAAGCATAGAACCACTCGCTCGTATCTACTCCAAAACCTGCTCTGAAGACACCGGCATGTCCAATTGCAGATGAGGGTCTCTTTAATTTCACTACAAAGCAAAATAACATCAACTCAGAAATGAAGATTGTCTCCAGGGAAATGGCTGTAACATTTCAGAGACAGAGGGACAGGGAGAGAGCACAGCAGAGGACGACCAAGAGGAGAGGAGGAGCAGGCTTAGCTGCCTGTCAGGTCCGCTAATTGAGAAAAAGTGACAGAACCATCAAGACACAGAGGAGAAGGAGGAGGAGGGGTTTGGCGGAGGAGGGGCAGCGCTGTGCTGGATCTCTTTAGGTTTGACTAATTGAAAGGAAGGGATGCAGGCTGGCACGAGAGGCAGAGAGAGGGAGAGAGAATGAAAGAGGCAGGAGTATGGAAGAGAGGAGAGGTGGGGGGTGCAGCTTAAATCCCACCAAAGGAAAAGCTAGCAACTGCTAACAGAAGGAAAGATGGACAACTGAAGATAGGCTTGGAAAGGCATATCAAACAGAAGTGGATTAGACAGGTGTGTGAAGGCAGTTGTGTATGTGCATGCATGTGTGTCTATATGTGTTGACAGAAATATGAGACTGCGATTGCTTTTGGCATAACGTAAGAACTCATTTGGACTTCAGCCAGCTGGCCTCAGGCCTGTGAGGAGGTAGCTTTTTTTATGGTCCATTTTTCTTTTCTAATTTTTCCGCTCAGTTGACTCAGAAAGGTTCATTTAAATGGTTCCCAACATGAGAATAAATCACCTGAACACTCAAAGGGCCTAATCCATTTCACCAAGTGTTATGAAGAACATTCTACATTACATTTATTAAAACAGTCACAACACTGCATCAGTTCCTGCCATATACTGCCAACCCTTTCTCTCTCGCTCTTTGTCAGGGAGTCCAGGGTTCCCCTTATAGAATAAACAGACAATCCCGTGTGTGGTAGACACAATGGCTCTTACTGTATCTGGCAATCAATCTGAAAAGAGAATCTGAAGCATGAAAAACCTTTTTAATCCTTGCTCCCCCCTGACACCATGAAAGCTACTAATGGTTCGGTTCTTGGCATCGTCACCCAACACAAATATGTCAACGTTTGTACTACAGGGTACACTTTCTTTCCCTAAAACAATCCATTTTCAAACAAAACTCAAGACTTCTACTCCACCGAATTTACTCACTCCCTCTGCCAAAGTCATCTTGATCCAAAGGACTGTTCTCCCTCTGTTATGTGAAGAGTTATTTATAGGTTTGCTTAATGTGTCACTCAGCTAATGGTTTGTCACACAGGCTCCCAGTAGATATGTGGTCTGTATGCATGACTTCACTTACTCTCTCAAAACACACTCATACCATTTCAAAGCCAGTCTCTGCTAATGCAGATTAAGTAGCATCTTATTCTCTCAGATCTGACCTTCCAACCCAAGAAATTAAGCTCTGAAAACTCTTTCCCAATGTGATTGATTAGCTTGTAAATTGTGGTCATCTTTTAGTCCAACTCCACATTTCATTTAGGATTCTGAAACAAAATGGATCATTCTTAAGGTTTTTAATATTTCTCATGCGATACTACAGTAAAAAAAGTCACATATCAGCTGTGTGTATATTGTAAGTGTTTGACACTATATGAAGAGTGGATTCAACATTTGTCCATGTTATTATAAAAGTAACATATTCTGTGAGGATTGTGCAGACTTAAAAAATGTACTCCCCAAGTGCTTTCTAGTGAGGAGGGACAAAATATTGATGTGTCAATATATCGCCGTCCTGACCTGTGTGATACACCTTATCGATTCACCGGGGCTGAATATTGATATTTTAACTGGATCAAAAATACGTCCTCTAAATCAGATTTCCCTCCCATTTTGATTGACTGCGTCACTGCGTCATGACTGGTGGTGCTGCTGGTGTGAATGAGAGTGACGTGGACAGCAGCTAATTGGCTGAAGAAGAAGTTGACAGCTGCGTTATACCAGAGGAAGACAGCGGGATGTCAGTCAGTAGAGGAAAGAAGGTACGAAATGCGGCAGTTGCTTTCAAAACCACAAAGAAGAAAGAGAGAAGAAGCTATTCCCGCTCTGTATTCTGAGATGAGAGGAAAGGTGAAGGATGAACTGAAGTCTGCAGAGAGAGTTTTACTAACCTACATGGACTCCATATGCACCAGAGACAATCATATTGACAACATTTTGTTGACCACAAGTGGGAAATGCATTACTAAGAGTTACAGTGGTGTTCATGTGACTGAAGTTTTATTGAAGGCAACAAAGAAATGGTAGCTGACTGGAAAAGACTGCTGTTTTTGCTTGACTTTGCAGCTATTATCACTGTAGCTGTTAGAGGTACAGTCTTACAAGCAGGTTGTGTTTGCTCAAGAACTATAATAATGCAATATTTCCATCTCTAAGGTAACGTAAGGTAACGTAAGGTAACGTAAGGTAACGTAACGTAAGGTAACATAACGTAACGTACCGTAAGGTAACGTAACATAACGTAACGTAACGTAAAGTAACGTAACGTAAAGTAACGTACGGTAAAAAATCGTGTTTTACCTAGCAATTTTGACCACTACTTTCTAGATAATATTTAATTAAAAAATATATATGTTGATTACTACCAGAATCACAAAAATAAACATTTTGAAAGCCCATTATACAAGTTGTATGGAAAAAAAACATTTTTTTTTATAATTAACCTACCTTTTCAATGTAAATAAATAACTAAATAAATAAACAAACAAATAATCAAAATTCATTGTTGGGGATGTTAGAGTTTAATCTACAAAAGATGCAACGTAGATTTTCCTATCTGACTTCAGTGGCAAGGTTATCCAAACCTCGAAAATCATCTATGAGATCTGGTTAATATCAGATCTTTAACTCCAACTGTGTTTCGATAGATTTGAATTTTTTTATTTTTGCAAATCTGATCAGATGTTTCTGAAATTGAATCTGGATTGGCCAAATTGGATTTGGGCTGGAAGTTCACACAAGACCAAAGTGACTGGATAGTGACTAATGAGATGATTATTTTCGTATCTATAAATGGTAGCTTCTGGGGTTCTGTGAGAATCTGCCAGTGGAGCAGAAGAGACAAAGACATTGTGCACCATGACAGGTGACAGGTATGTGCTGGAGACATGAGGATCAAACTGTGATCTTTGAATGCAAAATTTGCATGCAGCCACTTTAAAAATGCTCCTGGAAAACAAAACGCAAAAAAAACTGGAGAATATCTTTAAGGTTACAAGTTACACACCAATGCACTGACACATACACGCACAATTCAGTGCCTGCTCTGCTGCTGGTGGGGTTCTGCTGACACCCGGAGAGAGCAAGCGAGAGTCTGGGTAATTGTGCCGCTCATTTTGATGACTTGCTTTTTATGCAAAACAGGAAAAAGACAATATGCAATTATCTTGAGGAGGGAACAGCTGAATGTGGTTGATGAACAGTCTGGATTCAATCATGCTCTTAGTGCGTTATATGCAATTAAACTGCAATAGAGATAATGGCCTCCATTGCCAACTGAGTAATAATCCCAGTCATAATCACCTCCATTACTTTTATTAGGCTTGGCATTATCATCATCACTCTTATTAATATTATTCTACTTTTCCACAAGAAGAAAATCTTTGACAATGACACCCTGAAACTATGAAGTAAAAGAAACACTGATGTTTAAAGATTTTTTTTAAGGATAAACGTTTTAGACTACACTGATGCTGGATTGGATTTTTCACTCTGTTGTATCTTTGTCTTCTTGTTTATGTGAAGAAGGGTTTGGGACCTATTCTCCCCTTTAGCTGCCCCCCTGGCTCAACCCCTGGTAGTCAGGTCTTAAAAACAAAGTGGAAGCAGGGACGGGGGAAAGGAGTTGGGAGGTGTCCAATGCCTTTAACACACACACAAACAGATACACATACACACAACGGGACAAAAAAACAGACAGCATCTCAGCTGCACTGCGCCCAATCAGCTGAACACCATGCAACTGGGGCTCTGCTGATCAGTGACCACAAATAACAAACTCCCCCACTAGCTTTGCCTTCTGGACTAACAGCTGGGCTATTCTTAGAAAATAAATAAATGATTGCAAGAAGACTAAATGACAAAATCTGTCAACTTCAGAGACGGCAGTTCACTTTATGGCATTAGGTGACCATCAACATCATGTCATTTCTAAAAGATAATGAACATGTAGATCTCGAAAGTGACAGAAATGGAGTCACAGGAAAGCAGACCTTGCATTAATGTATCAGTGGGTGGGAGTTCTTACATTTATCTGACATCCTTTGCATTTGAATTTCCAAAATACTCAGGCTGACTAATCTGTCTTCTTTATCCTTGTCTGACTTCCTGGAAGTATCCCAGCTGAAATGTGGTGTTGAACTGTATATGTGCATGTGTGTGTTTGTATATTCCTGACTGTGCATGAGTGTCAGTGTGTAAGGATGATTTTTTTTATCCTTAACTATGGGTGGGAACCACCCTATTAAACTGTGATGGCGACACCAGCTGAAAGCTCTGCAATCACTGCAACTTTTTACTGGCTTGCCCGAGCTGCTTCACAGAATCCAGAGTGACATTCCTGCTGACGTGAATCCAATACTGCAAGATTCCTTGGCTGAACTTTTGACCCTGTGTCCCATCCAGAAACCATGGCAGCGTGTTCAGTCCTAAACACGAGGTTCCTGGGCCTATTTTGGAGTACAAATAAAAGGGTGGGAGCCTGGCCCTTGCTTTATGATTACAAGTTGTTGGTGGAAAGCTAACACAGCCTAAAAATACACAGTATTTGAGTAACAATACACCCTGCTAAGCTCTGTCCCCGATACTGCCAAGACATGAATTTCCCCCCGCCCCAGCAGACAATGTTGTGAGATGATGGGTTTGAGACTGTGGGAGTGTGTTTGAGTACATGTGTGGCTTGAGGTACCTTCATGCGAATGGGGGAACCAGATTTGCGAGGCGCCGGAGTGGGGTCCGCCCCGGAAGGAGGGTGAGGAGGGCGAGGAGGGTGGCCGGGAAGGGTGAGGCGGATGGGAAGGGGGGGTACCCAGACTACTGGCCAGAAAGGTCCCCATGAAGGAGGCGGAGGAATTGCCCATCAATCCACTGCCTGCATGCCCACAGGGACAAAGTCAAGGAGAGAGAACATGGTTAGAATTAGAGGAGTGCATGTACATAGCGAGCATGAGTGTGACCAAAATCAAGAAAAAAATCTAGATCTAGATGTTAAAGAACAGAGGCAATTGGCCTTCTAGGTGGAATTATTATGATAGGCAGAGTTGATCGCTACCCTGGGGAGAGAGTGAATGAGTGTATCTTTGTGTGTGTCTGTGTGTGTGTGTATGATGAGACTGAGTGTGAGACTCTCCTCCCCCTCACTGACAGCAGAGTCCTCTCCCCTCGTCTTCTCTCCCCTCACACCACCTCTCCCCATGGGCAGACAGAGGTCTCATCTCACAGCTGAGTACACACTTTCTCAGGCTCTCTCCCTCTCGCTCTCACACACTTTTGCTCCTGCTCCCCAGTGTCCCTTTCTCAATTTCTCTCCCTCCCTCCATTATCTTATGCTCTCCATCTCTCACTTTCATGCCCTCAATCTTTTGCATTGCTCTGCTCCATTTCACCTCCTCTCTGTCTCTCTTTCTTTCATTCTTTCTTTCTCCCTGCATGACTCTGATATCGTACTCATACATTCTGCTTTGGTTCCATTTTGACATTTTGCTTCTTTCTGCTTCCTCATTCTGCTTTGTCACAGTGCCCCCTTTCCTCCCTGTCCTTCCTCTGTCCCATCTCTGTAAGCAGACAGACCCTATGTGTATGCCTCTTTCCTCTGTCACTCTTCTATTTTCTTTTTCTCCGACACATTGCATTGCTTTGCTTTGTTCTTTAACATAATGGTGGTACCAGCCAAGCAATCTGTCCCTGGCTGGCTGAACTGTGTGTTTAACAAGACTATGATGAGTAATTGACCATTCGTAGCAACGCCCGTGTGACTGGGGGCTGATTGTCTATTATGCATTGCTGGGCAAGTCAGAGAAAACACACTGATTAACCACTGCTTAAATTACATTCCCATTACGCGCCCGCCAGTGCACTTGAGCGAGGGGCCCGGGTCCCCGGCTCTTTGCACATTCATTTCCCCCTAGTCACACTGCTGTGAAGCCTCATGCATATGTATGAAGAAGCCTGGATGAGAGCACACATGCACATACATGCACAAACACACATTGGTGTGGCATATATTGTACACACGTTGTGATAGTGGCATGGTAAAAATTCATTAACAGCCTCTCATGACGTGCTGTTCTAACAGAGAACGCTGTGTGATTTGATTTTATTTAAGCATGAATCAGTGCAAACATGAATCGATCTTTTTCTGGGAGTGTGAGAAACATTGTGTGGAAGTCTTAATCAGCCAGGCAGTGAGTGAGCACATGCTCCGAGCAGACAGCAGGAATAAACCCATCAGTCTGCTGCTTGCCCCTGCACCGAAAAAGCCTATGGCTCATGGGCCAGAGCACAGGAGCATGCAGTGACACACACACACACACAAATACACTTCCTGCATAGAAATAGGCATTGGACACGCATTCTCGCACACATGCAGGCACAGCTCTGTCACTCTTTGCACCACAGCCCCAGACAGGTGGAAATCCCCCACAATCCCAAACCTTACAGAGCGCTTCCTTGAAAAACAGCTTTAAACAGCCTTGTGTGTGTGCGTGTGTGTGTTTGTGTGTGTTTGTGTGTTTCCTGCCGCTCAAGGAAAAACAAAACGTCTCCTTTTCTTTAACAAGCACAATTTATTGCCAATCTAACAAAAAAAAAGACCCCCAAATTTAGAAAGGCCTTTATCTGTGGGTAATTGTTGGTTAGTTTTTTGCTGATTGACATTTGTACAACAGAGGACATGTAACAGAATGATTCCATCTACAAGTCAGCCTTTCGAGGCATAAAGACAGCTAAATATTTTCTAACCAAACCATTTTTTTGTGTATAGAAAACAGTGAGAGAAGTGCAAATATCATTGCAAATCGTTACAGGATAAAGCACACAGTAATAACGAGGAGGAGTCCAAACATCATAGATTATGGATGCTCTAGGGACCATAAATGGTGGCTGTATCTAGCCTGATAGCTCCAACAGTATCCTTGCGTTTCTCCCTCCTTTTGTTGAACGGCCACCTTGAATCACCCCTGACCCTTCACTGTGCTCCTGGCAGAACTCGATGTAGTCCAGTGTGGGTATGAGGGGCAATGGGGGGCGGGCTGTGGCCAAACACACTCCTCGGTCTCACATCTAGCCACCATCATCCAGACACCCAGGGCTCCTGTATGGCACCGCCCTGCACATTGCACAATCCTCTGCTCTCTCTTTCTGCCTGTCGCCCCCAGGAACCCCAGCTTTCCTCAGTGCCTCCGGCTCACATAAATCAGCTAATCCTCCTGCATTATTAACAGCCTCGGCCCGGAGAGAGAGAGAGAGAAAGGGTGAGAGAGACACAGAGTGACAGAGAGAGGCTGCAAAGCCCTTCTTCACACGCTGAGTGAGGAGAGAGCCTCTGCTTGGAAGACAAGGAGAGATGAGGGACAATACATAAAAAAGGGAAAGTCTAGATGTCAGGCAACGGGATCTTTGAAGTTTAAGCTGATGTTAGGGGTGAGTGGGATTGAAGAAAAACCTTAGGAGGGACTCAAACAGGAAGTCTGTCCCACAACACACCAGATCAGACCTCTCAGTTATCCAGTTTGGGCGCAGGGTCATGCTGGGAGAAGGGCTGGACACCGGTCCCAATCTGAACTGTAGTGCAGAGTAATCATGCGATAGCCTTCACCTCTGTCACAGTGGGTCTTGCTGACTCCACAGCCTGTCACTCAGAAAGAGCTCCTCCCTGAGAAACGTACCATGCACGGTACTGCAGAAATACCCGTGCATTCTCAAACCCCTACTGAATCTGAGGACATGAGTAACCCTCACACTGTGTTTCTACCAAACCCTCCCTAAATGCATGTGAACTCTAATGAATCAGAGGTGTCTGTGAGAAAGCACACAGGTTATAAAAGTGGGCTGGGTAGTTAAAGTTTGGGTGTCAACCAAAGCAGTGCAGAACAAGTGGAGCTAAAGGTTTGAGGCATGACAGCACCAGCGCTGGACTCACCATAACTGTTTATTTAGCAGCTTATTAAATAGTGTCAAAGATTCAGGGAGCCTGCCCCTGCCAGGCTAGCTCCTTATAAAAGTTGTGTGTTTTTCTGCCTACGTTCTGGGAAAAAAGAAAACAGCTTGTTTATTTATTTCTTGAGTTCTAAAGTGGTACCAGCAGTGTGCTTGTGTTGCCTCTTCAAGAAAATAGGGTCCTGTTCATTCCTAATAGGTGCCCATCCCTAACGGAGATGGTGATTAATCCTATTAGAGAATTAAAGGAGAAAGAGGGGAGTATTAGTTTGGAGGAACCCCACCTTCTCCTGCACATCTTACAACCCACCCTGACACCCTCACGCAAATGCACAAACACACAAATACACCAGATCCTCTGAAGACAGAGGTGTTAACTAGCGCTACTCCACCCACACTCCAGCGTGGGTGTGCAGAGTCCAGTTTGTGCACAACAACCAAAACACACATGTATGCACACACTGTAATGTGGGCCCAGGCAGAGGCCCCTGTGGACGGCGCTGAGTGAGCAGCAGGCGGGGAGGCGGAGCAGGGAGAATGGATGCCCAGTTGTCATGGGAACGATGGAGAAACAGCGCTCGAGGCGAGAGGCTGAATGCTTCCCATTACTACAGCAGTGGGCAGATGCAGTTGGTCATTGTGCTGCTGAGGAACAGCGACCCTCCCTAAACTACCTTGAAATCCCACCCGAGATCCTGCATAGTCTGCATACACCCACAAACACACCTTTCTCCATACTTTAATCTGGTTTCAATTGTTAGGCTGCAGGGAGGGAGGTGACATAATCTTTGCCCTGTTTGGGCGGCTAATCTGCCCCTCTGAGCATCCCTGCCCATTAATACTAATCAATGCTGAGTGGTATTTTGGTGTCTTAACAAGGAATTATACAATAATAGGATCTACAGGGATTCATCTGAGAGTGGGCAAAAGAGTGATGGAGGGAAAAAAAAAGCTGCGAAGACAACAAGCACCCACCCACAACACGTTGTTCCTTTGAATGCTGGGAATCAGGTCAAAACTTCCTCCTCAGGGAATACACACCTCCTCTACATGCTTTGGCATGCACGCGGAAACATACACACATGCACTGATCTACGACTGCGTCCATTGTCTAAGAAGAAGATAGAATGGAATATTTCACCGTGCATCATATTTCCCTGTCTGCTCTTGAAAAACGAGCCAAGGTAGTCTGCCTGTCTGTTTTATCTGCAGACGGCAGCCTGGAGGGACGGATGGACATGTCGTCTAGACAAGGACACCAGACAGACAGCCATAGATGAGAGTGATGGTGACAAGAGGAGAGGGAAGACAGAAAGAAAATTGCAGGTGTGACTGCATCAACCTGTTCCCACAGCTCGGTGATAAGGAGGCACCAGAGAGGATGAAGGGGACATAAGAAGAAGAAAGGCCAGGAGGTTTAGAAACACACACATACATATGCATAACTAGTTATAAGACACCTTATCACAGAAAGTGTGAGTGAGCAAGGGCTGATTGAGGTTGCAAAGTCAGCAGTCAGTGCCATGTGGCAGCCAGGCTCTGCATCTGAAGGATTACAGCTAACATGCGCTTATTTTGTCATGACCTGTGACAAAACACACAATCCCTTCTCTCTTTTCTCATATATCAAAATTAGCATTACGCAATCAAAGACACAACAAGAAACATTTTCTTCTTATTAAACTGCTGTTTTATACATCGGCTATTTTAAGTAGCTGTTGCTGGCATTCTTAAAACTCTGACACAGCATGACAAGTCATCAAAGCATGGGTCTGAAACAAACCAGACTTGGAAATAGATATTCCTCTTACCCATAAGACAGTTCTGTTTCTGCTGTCAATGGTCTGGCTTAAAGCAGTATAAGGAACAAACCCGTAAGCAGTGCTCAAAGAGTGAAGACAGAAACTATAAAGGCAATTCAATGTAAACTTACCGAGAGAAAACATATTGCACAGGGTGTCTGTTGGTAAAACTCACTCCCACATCAGTGTCTTTCGCGTCAAACTTTCCTACAGATGAAGCTCCATGTTCTACCCAGGAATTCAGATGCTCAAGAAGAAGCCAGCCAGACTTTCCGCACACATATTCGCTCATTTACACACAGCTACGTTTCTGACCCTTCTAGGAACAAGGCAAAACTGGACTGGATTGGGCCACTGCACACACCATCAGCCCCAGACAGACTGCGCAAGCTACCCTGGAGGGTTGCTGACTAACCCAGCACCTACTTCCTCACAATAAAACACAGAAAGAATTTCAAATGGCTACTAAAGAAGGGGGGATTTCCTTCAAACAGTCAGTCATCTTGAAAACATTAGCACTACTGGTAGCCAAATTCTTCCTCATTTCGGAAACAACTATAGCAAGAAGGTTTTTAGATGTCAGTGTTGTTGTTGCTTCACAAACTCCTTCTATGACGTTGGCCTTTTTGGGTTGGTGGGTGGCTGAATGGTGGGGCTGAGTGAGTGGGGCTGACACATGAAGAAGGCTGCTCAGATCAGAGGCATACAAAAGTGAGAGAGAGAGAGAGACAGCATGCAAGCGGTCCAGTCCTGGAGCTTGGCTCAGTGCAGGGGTGGGGGAAAGTGCCAGCAGCGCACGCCTCCGACACTCTCCACACTGCGTGCCTGTGGAGTGAGTTTAGTGGATGTGGTCAGTGCGGGGGTGGGAGAAGTGGAAAGGGAGTGGGAAGAATGGATGCAAGAAGAAAGTGAGAAAGATTGTTTGTACTACAGAGCAACATCCAGAGGAAGGGGTTAGGGGCGAGAGTTTGGACTGGAAGTGTAGATAAGGGTGTGAGGGACTGTGAGAAACTTTGAGGGTGAAAGAGTGGCAGAGAGTGTGTGGGAGTATGTGTCACTGAGCATATGCCAGCCTCTGCTTGTGTGATTGTGTGTGAATATGGTGGTCGTCCCACTGAAGATGACAGCCTGTGCTTGCAGAGTGGCTTTGTGGTCAGCCACTCGCTCGGGATTCAAGCAATGGCAGACTGGGAATAAGACTTCTAAGGAATTCAATTGCAGAAGTGTTATTCGAGTAAGACCAACTTTGAGGTCAGCTGAAGCCCCACCCACTTCAACTTTTTGTTTTTTGACTAATTGTAGCCATTTGAACCCAAATTTAAGTTCCAACCAACAAGCTAGTCTAAAGATAGGAAACAAAAAAATAAATAAATACAATTTAGCACAATTTATTTAACATGGCAACACACATGATCACAGAGATTGTTGGTAAACTATGTGAAATTGGTTTGCTGAGTGAGACTAACACTAGCAGAGCTAACACCTTCAGCCTCCGGTCCTCATGCCGAGGTTGGTTACACATTGCTCCCTCATACAATTACTGCCAAACCTTGCTGTGCTGCAAGATGCTATCTGTCATCTGTGCTTGTTTACTTCCAGTTATTAGAGCATTGTAGCAGTAGTCATCAACAGGAGCTAGAACCCATTTAGTGGCAGATAGCTGCACTACAACTTAAGCCTGGTTTATAATTTGCATTTACTCTGTGCCATAATGACCATTGCATCACAAGCACTAAATACTTGTGCGTCGGGTTGGTGCGTCACTCTGCGATATTCTGCCTCAACACTTGTAGGCAGTCTGAATTCTATGCTAGTCAAATTGCCTGTTTCTGGCAAGTGGCAACCTCTGGTCTAAAAATATGAGTCCAATGCGGAAGTGCTAAAAACTGCAGTTCATCGAGGATCCGTAGTCACATACACATGAATGGGAAAAAGACGATCTTTAAGGCAGAAATAAACATGTTTACAGCCTGGTACAAAAGACAAGTGTAGTCTGGATACCTCAATTCTCGATCGGCACACACTGTACGGGGGTTGAATTTTTTTCTAACGTGGTACTTTCAATGACATTGAGATTACAAGTCTTTACAATTACAACGAGAGGCACAGCTAACGTGATTGACAGCTTGGAACACAGTAGCTGTTGGCTAGGTGGCTAAAACTCCGCCTCTTAACGTCACAATCGCTTGACAGCAGCAATATGGCTGCCGCCGCCAATTGGCCTCGAAACAGTGTTTCAGAAACAGATGGGTGACGTCACGGATCCTACATCCATATTTTATACAGTCTATGGTTTCTGGTTCCACTATGTTTTCTGTTTGCTTGTGTACTTAGAACTATGTTGCCTACAAGCATATTACGGTAAGTTAGAGCTGATAAATGTTGCTGTTTATCTTACAGCAATTGTTACAGAGAAGAAAAGAGCGGAGATGCTGAAGGAGATGGAATGTATGGCTGACGATAAACCGTTATACAGATGATGTACAGACATTTCCAGAAACGTTGTAAGGGCTTGCGGAGCATGTTGTTTTTAAGCATAGTTACACTTTGGAGGAGATGCTTGTCAGGCTACATGCATCTGCGTAGGAACAGACGACCAAATGCCAAGACATGATGGCTGCCAAGCTTACCCAGCATTGGTGTGGTTGGCTGTGCATATCCTAAAAGATCAACACGATACAGAAGCAAGGTGCAGTATGTATATAAACAACAGGGGCAGTGTACAGACAGAACAGATGTGTCATAGTAAACAGCAAATGGCTGAAAACTTTTGAGTCGAGCTGATAGAACAAGTGGACATACATACCACCTATGTTGCTGCTGTTGCTCTGCCTTGATCTCAGCATCAACAAAAGAGAAACCTACTTCACTTACACACAAAGTGCAGTCAGGCATAAGTAAAATTACACTCACAGCCGGACATGTACACGAATGCCAGGCTACAAATCAAGTTTTACCTCCAACATATAACTGGCATTTTGGCCAACAATAATAAAAACATTAATAATTTGATTAACCAGTAATTCTGTGGCCAACTAGTAAGGGTGACAATGTTAATTATTTAGTCAACCATGCAAGCACATCCCTAGCTTATTCAATGTACACAATTTCATGTAGGGGTAAGAGACTGAGCCTAAACAAATTATTCCAACTGGCTTGTCAGGGAGTCTAGAATCAACAACAGATCCACTCATCCTCACACAGAAAAAACAGAGAGGGGACATTTTCTCCTGGAGTGATGTCAGAGAACATGCAGACATCCCACTAATACACATTTCTCTCCACCTATTCTTCTTTTCACCTCCATTGTTGAAGAGAAGTCACACAAAAGCAGGTATCAAATGTGTGCCACTACCTGGCTCACCTCCTCGAGGGGTAAACTCTTCTTTACAACATTAAACATTCAAAGAGCCTCCTTTTTATTATTAAAGCCATCAATTTCAAAACCGGGTCCACCTCAAAATCCTATCACTCCTGTGCCAACAGTGATGGAGGCGGGGGAAGGGGGTTGGCAGACAGGAAGTGATAGCAATGTCTGGAGAGGTTCCTGCTGAAGAGACGTTTTATAGACACTGTAAATAAGAGCTGGACACACAGCACCAGTGTGGCTATTTGCTAAGGAGCAGAACAGGAAGTGTGTCATTTAAGAGACAATAAGACCTCTGATTGTCAAAGTAAGAGCTGGGAGAGGGTTTGGCTGTGTGGGTGAAGGCCACAGAGGGGATGTGGAAGCTGGGGTAAAGGTGAAGATGTTAAGGGTGGAGCACAGTGCAGGGCATGTGGCTTGTATTTAGACTAGGGAGGAAGCTGGACATGGAGCGGCTGAGAAGTTAATGGTTTGGCAAAAAGGCTCCAGTAAAACTATTGTCTGGTAGGTTGGCGCTTGCAACTCAGACCTGTGTTTGGGTGATCTCTCTGTGATCCGTGTGAAAGTGAAATGGAGTGCTGAGTCACTGGCCTCATCTGTGGAGAACAGGCAGACATTCCAGACCAGGACACAGGAGGTGGGAGGACAGATGCGAAACAGCAGCAGCGACCAGGCCAGGACAAATGAGCTCAAGGCCCATTACCTTCCTTTTTACACCCACCCACACATGTACACTCACATTCCCAACTCCCACAACACGAATTTAATAGCATACACAAGAAAAGCTATGTCACAACACAAAATCGCTTAACTCTGCTTTCAATTCCTCCCAGTCTTTCCTTTAAATATTCACGATGTAGGAGGCACATATTACTCCACATCAATGTAGTTTTCCTTGGACGTGACTCTCATTATGGAGTGTTTTCTCTCCAAGCACCTCCATCAGAATTACATTGTATTAAATCTGTCTTCAATGATTGCCTTTGTGTCTCTTGGTTGGGATAAAATGCAAGTGTTTCTTATGGAACGGCCAATAAAGGCCTGACATTTTGCTGAGTGCTTGCAGACCAGAAGCACTTTGTTCTTTGTATACAGGGCAGCTACACACTCCTCAAGGAGAACCATTTATTATCTGTCCAAACTTTTGGTGAGTGTGCTTGTTAACTGACCCATTGTTACATGAGAGCGAATCAGTTCTTCTGGGTCTTTATTCCTGAGGCATAAAATTGTGATTACCTAAGTGAGGCTCATCCATCTCATTCTCTCCTCCACACATGCATGCTAAACATCCACATTTTCATCTTTCATTTCTCTCTTTCTCTTCCCCTCTCTAGTTGTCTCCGTCTTCCTCTCTCATGATACTCAGATTTGTTCTCTCACACGCACACACATACAGCAACACACCCAAACACAAAACGAGCCGCCCACAGCTGCATCAGGCCATCTCTCTAACAATCCAATCTGTTTTCTTTCCCATGATGTTTCCCATTGGCACAGGGAGGAGAAAATCAGATTTACTCCCCCACAGGGCCCATGCAGTTGCACTGATATGGAAAATGATTTCAGTGCTGCTTGAGCCCATAAACATTATTTTGGTCTCCCCTGTTAATGACACATTTCTTCCCAGCATTGTAGATCTCACAGAGGAAGAGATGACTGTAAAGGGGGGTGAAGAAGGGAGGGGGAGGAAGAGAGGAAAGGGGGAGGAATCCTCCAGGGTTTCACATACAACAGGGGAGTCCTTCACCCTTAAAACTGCATCCTGACTTCTCTTGGCCCCCCTTATCCATTCACATACACACACACACACACACACACACACACAAACATGCACACACAGTTAATCAACCAAGCAGGAACTTAAACTGTCACAGCCTTCAAATAAGACCAAAAAAAAATCAGAGCAAAAAGATATCCCTGCTTAAAAATGAGCAGAGTCAAAGAGGGATTTCTCACCTCTCTCTCTCTATTTAGCTGTCAGCCTGATTCCAAACACACTGCATTTGGCTCCAGGGCGCGAAGCAGCCCCACTACAACTGTGTCATAGAGCCCACATATCTTTTATTGGTGGTAGCAGCCAATATAGCAGCCCCCCTCTTCTTGAACACAGGGATAAAATTTGTTCTTTTAGTGGTAAGTCACAAACACTCTCCGCCCGAGGCATATTGTAAACGAGCAGAGCACGCTGTAGCCTCGAGTCCTAAACACAAGTCATTTAATATGATGGTGTTAAAAAGACACTCCAACAGGCCAACAGCAAGGCACTAAACCTCCCATTTGGCATCCATTAAAACCCATCTGCAGGACCAAAAAAATACGAGTTGGTGAACAGGAAATAGTCAGGTTAGATGTGACTACAAACCGTCCTAACCCTGAGGACCTTTTCTTGCAGGTTAATCATCTCCAAATTCAAATAAATGTTTTTTCAAGGTTCTCCTGTTCCACTGGAGTCAGCAAACAGAGTGGTCTGGATCCAGTTTGCTTCACAGCTGATGACTGATCTGTCTAATCCCACTGTTTTTATGTATTAGGTTTTCTCGCCGAGGGATGGATTGGTGACTAAGGGCGGCTTGCGTGCCATGTTTCAGTTGATGCAGCCTGAGCTCAGTCAGCCAGGTCATGGACTCAAACATGCCTGGTAGAGGGAAAAAGGCAGATAAAAACAAGTGCTCAGCACTGTTCCCTTTAATTAGTCCCCTGTTAACTTTTGAACTTAATTGGTTAATTGAGATGTGGTTAGACCGGGCAGGTTTCCCCTCCCTCAGGGTGACCATACGGCTCCAGTGTTTCAGCATGGCACTGCCTGGCACAGGAGGTGGTTGCCTCTCTCTCACTCTCTCTCTTTTTGAACATCCCAGCACCTCGGTGACGAGAAGTAATGATGCCGCACAAGAGGCCGTAAAACTGTATTTTGCGAGTGTGTTTTAGCGGAGATGGTACCCATGCACTGAACATATGCTTGAGCCACATCAAAGCACCTCTTTGACTACCCGGTCCTGGGTGGTCTAAACCTCTCTTCTCTCAACCATCACTGCGAGATAGATAGGCTTTCGGAAAGTGGAGAGTGGATGTGGGTGGATGTTACCTCACCACAGGCAAGTGTGTTCTGTCGAATTCAGCAGTCAGTTTGCTTTGGAGGAGACATGAGCGGCGTGAGGATGGAGAATGAAAGTGTGGTAAACAGATAAACACACACACAGCCCCATAGGCACCACATTGCTCCAGTCTCTCCATCTCCTCTGGTTGATGTATAATGATACCCAAAACACCACATAAATCTGCAAGCAGCTCGATTCATGGAGCGGATTTTGCCTGCTGTCTTCCCTTTTTCACTTTCATCCCCTGTTCTCCTTTTGCTCCTTTGAGCCCCATCACTCATTCCCCTTCTCAGTTTTCCCTTTCCGTCCTCACACCCTCTCCATCATTCCTCCATCACTCTGCCTCCTTTCCCCTGCTGCTCAGCTCCATATTTCTGTCCTCCCTCATCGCCCTGCTCTCTCTTCCCTCAGTCGCAGTCATCCGCGTGCCTCAAAATGGAAACACTTTCTCTTCATTTTTGGGGTTTTCAAAACCGCTTTCACTCCCACCCTCTCGTCCCACTTACACTTTGTTTCTCTGCTCTTGTTGGTCCATCACTTTTCCTGAGGTCTGGCGGGGTAATGAACGTCTTGTTTTATGGGGAGTCACAGGTTCACCCCTCCCTCTGACAAAATCGCCCGTAAATCAGTATCCCAACATTCAACTGGCGACTAGAGCTCCTCAGCATGTCCTGTCCTTTCACACCCCCCCCCCTTCCCTTGACCCCCCTGTCCTCCAGCTGTGGCCGGCGCCTCCTTTAGGTCATGGGGAGCAGTGCTGGTTGAAGAGAGTGCTCTGCTGCTGTCCTCTGAGTTCTCTTGGATTGGCCTGTAATATGATAAAGTCTGGGAGTGATGTGTGTGAGAGAAACAGAAGGCAGCTCCCTGCTCTGGCTTCTCTCCGTCTGATGTAGCCTGTCAGAGGCTCAGAGACAGAGCAGCACAGATAACGGAGCTGAGAGCCGCCGCGCCAGCCAGCCCAAGGTCTTTCTGCAGCCCTGAATATAATTTGCCGCTGGTTCACAAGGGGAACAAAGGAGAAATGTTTAATTCTTGTAGCGTTGTGCAAGACAAATGTAAGTATTTTGATCCGATAACCTACAGACAAGGGGAGGGAAGGCACCTGTGGCCAAGGCCAGCTGATACACAGTATTACCTTGAAAAGAACACACTGTATAAGACGCGTGCAGCTTCTTGACTTCTGTTGTTGCAAAACTCTCTAGCCATAAGGACAATACCCTGCTTGACGCATTTAGATAAACACTTTCTTCCCCTCTGTAGCCGCCTGCATTTTCAAATGTGTACAAGGTCAGCCAAATCTAACAGCAAATTCTTTTATGGAATACATCTGACAAACAGGGCTTTAGAGTTGAGTTATGTCTCCCGATTGCTAACACTGGTCATCCATGGAATGCTGCTGCCGGGGCCTGCTCAACATCTGCAGCAACACACTCGAGCAGAGATGAGTAAAATTAGGAGCATTTCCTGCAATCTGTACAGAGGAGAGAAGGTCATCCTCTCCCAAACATGAGCAGATGAAGTGTAACATAGAGCAGGGCAGCCATAAAAAAAAGCCTCTACTCTCCTCTCCAGCTGGTTAGCTTGATGTAAGCATTAACAGCAAGGAGTACAAAGGCACAACCCAAGGTGAAAGCAGGGGGACAGAGGGGAGGGATATCATCTTGATCAACTGCTCATAGCTTGACTGTGTGGTTGGTTGGCTGCACAGCTACCATTGGTGTCATATATCACGTTTGCAGTGATCACATGGAGTCCGCTGGTCAGGTGGGCAGGAAGGACAGTTAAGTTTTATTCCCTCTCGCGCTTGTTTTTGTCTGCAGGTTGAATTCAGAGCCAGCAGAGGAGGAGGGACACCTTATGGGGTTACAAGAGGCCTCCAGCATCTGATCGGAGTCAACAGATGTGTTGCAGCTGTTCATTTTGTTTGCCTTTGCACATCCTCAGTCACACCCACATACATACTCGCTGTGAATGCTCACAAAACTTCACTAACATACACGTGTTAGCAGGCTGGAAATGAAAATCATATATTTTCCTCCAGGCCATGCTCAATAGAACTACTGGCAGTGTTGTGGGCCTCAAATAAAAACTCTGCATCCCAGAGTAACCATTAAACCAGCTTTAAACAGTGTGCCTATGAGTGCACATGTTGGCTTTTCTTACTTTTCTTTAATATACGCTTAGCTCTACTGGCCATAAAACATGTCAGCATCTATGTGTCGGGCCAGAAAGCCTGAAGACTGGCCTGGCCAGACAGATATTTGGGGAATATGTGAAAAGAAGACAGCGAGTCACAGAGTTAAAAGGAGAGAGCACGAGAAGTAGCGCAGAGAAACCTCAGCTGGGTGTCCTCATATCCACAGGAGGGCAACAGCTTTCAGCAGGTTATTACAACGCCGGTGTGAGCCAAGCTCAGTCTAGACCTGGCAGAGGCCATAATGGAGAGGAGGGGGGAGGCAGAGGGGGACAGAAAGAGACAGGGAAGGAGAATAATGAAGAGTTATTAGGGTGATGTGAGGCAGTGAGG
This sequence comes from Notolabrus celidotus, assembly GCF_009762535.1. Classification (NCBI taxonomy): domain Eukaryota; kingdom Metazoa; phylum Chordata; class Actinopteri; order Labriformes; family Labridae; genus Notolabrus; species Notolabrus celidotus. The sequence goes on from NC_048291.1 coordinate 14,289,747, forward strand.
GGAAGAGGGCTTACTGAAATGTTTTGACACAGAAAAATAGCAAATGTGACACAGGTACTTAAACAAGGAGGCTGAAAAGCAAACAGCCGCCATCTTTATTTCCTTCTGTGACCCCTCTCCCGTTTTCCTTTTCCTTCTCTTTGACACACACTCTTAGAGTGATAGTCGCAGCTGCATCTTCCACAAACTGCTCACTCACTTAAGTCTGAGAGCTCGTCTGACTGTCAGGCTAGCCTTTGGTCTTTGCGGAGCGAGGAGAGTCTCTGTCCTTCTTAGAGATTACTGAGATCCTAAATGCTGAATTATTCTCATGTGCTCACATGAACACCAAGCTGTCTTGCAGGAAAAGCCCACGCTAGGACCAAAACTTCACTTATGCATTGTTTTGTGCCATATTGATAGCGGCAGTAGCAGCTTTGACTTGTAGTGCCATGCGACACATTCCCTTGCATAGTGTATGTGTGTGTGTGTGTGTGTGTGTGTGTGTGTGTGTGTGTGTGTGTGTGTGTGTGTGTGTGTGTGTGTGTGTGTGTGTGTGTGTGTGTGTGTGTGTGTTTTGAAGAGTGTGGTTTCTATCTCCATACTGTATTTGTTCTGGCACAGTGTTCCATTGTGGGGCAGGGCTTTGCACTCCTCAGATAAGAGAGCAGTTATGTCAACACTGGGTGCTGTGAAGGAGCCGCCTGGTCATGTTGACATTCTACTACACTGCTTATTTACTCTGACCACAGAGTTCAGCCATCATCAAGCCTCTAATGCACTAATGACCAGAGGCCTCTTGGGGTAGAGCCCCCTCCTGGATCTGCCTGGTACTGTCTCAATTTGTCACGCAAGAAGAAAGATGAGGCAGGGTGCAGATAAGTAATGGCTTAAAAACAAAAAAAAGTTGATTTTAAAGCAGGCAAACAGATCCTAAATAATGACGCATGCTCCTCACAGTACACACAAACCTGTGTAGACTCAGGCAGCATGACTCTGCATATTGAGCTGAACTGTGCAGCCCTATCAGTAAAGAGCCAGTGGAGCAATCCATGCGTAATTAGGGAAGGGGGAGGGGGTTAATTGACTTCTTTGAGAAAGATCCTGATTTCTATCAGCCAGTCCCATAATCATGTGAGCCAGGGCTCTCATTAAGCCCCCTCCCTCATTTATCTCCCTTCCCCTCTAACCCTTTACCCGCTCCCTCCCTTTCCTCTCCTCCCCCGCTTTGAAACAGGGTGAAGCCCCTACTGCTCCTGCTGTGTCCTCAGCAGGCCAGGGAGAGGTGAGGTGGATTTATTGGTAGCACCTGAGTGAGTAAAGTGCACACACAGAGACATAAACCCCTGATGAGTGCACATTGACGTTTTCACACACAAACACACATACATGCTAAGGCTCCAGTCTGCAGATGACCTCACTCTGACCCCGGTGGTGCGGCGATGCAACTGGCTGGCTGATATCAGCAACAAACTTGTACGCATATGTCCCTGTGGGTAGAAATGTTCTACACACTCTCACACATAAACACACTTATTGTGCGCAGAATATTCAGAAGTGATTTTTTTCCACCCAACAATAATGTTCTAAACCACTGTGCAGCAGGAACAGCACCATAACAGGTGCTTTGAATTATTCACAGGCAGAAAGTATACACTGCCTAATGACACGCATCCTAACCACAAACAAAATACATTACACAGGCATGTCAACACCTATGAATATTTACTAAATCCTATCCACTAAGACAGGCCTTTGTGTGCTATGGTTTTAACTGAATAAGCAGCTCCTTTTGTTGCTGTTTTTCCTCTTCCGTCCTCACCCTCCCCTCTTTTCTATTCTCGAGAAATAGTGGAAGATTTAGGGAAAAGCTGAATTCCATGAGAGAGGGAGAAAAAAAGGATGATGTGAAGAAAAGAGATGAAAACTGACAAATGAGAGATTTCCTTTACAAGCTCGTAAATCAGTAGACGCGGGCAGTATGAGGCCTCCCTCAAGAAGCCAAACTTCTTATTTTTTCTCTCCTCTCACAGCCAGCGCAAACCAACTCTCTCCCTTCACATGCACGCCAACAAACACCTACACAAACATATGTGCGGGATCACATGTACGAGAACACACACTTTCTCCCTTCCTCTAGTCCCAAGATGGTTCGTCGTGCTGGAATGGCATCCCCATTACTCCCCACCGATCTGGTTGTGGCGCAGTGGCCGGGCTGACTGGCACAGAAACACGTCTCATAAAATCACTTACATTTAGGAGTGGTGAAGGCTTCAAAGCGACGTGCCTTCAAACCAGCCCCGTTAAAAAGATCCAAACACGGGTGCTGAAATAAACCCTGCTCATTCTGTCACATAAAATCATACAGGGTAGGGGGCTTGGGGGGGAAGGGCTTAGGGTGTACAGCTGCCAGTGCAGGTATGCAAGGCGGTAGTGGGGAGTTGTGGGTAAGGAGCTCTTTGCTATATGCACCAAACAGTGGGTGAGGATGTGAGAAAGCAGGGACACCCTGCTGGGTTTGGAGGCACCAGCTAAGTTGCCAGGGAGCAGTGGGAGCAACTGTCAGCAGCCTCTTTTCAGAAGCAGTGTTTGTGTGTGTGAATGCAGACTGTTGTTGAATATGAGATTAAAAAACAACGGACAAGAAGGTGGCAACTACACCCCGACTGAAGAGCTTCGAAGGCTCAGTCGTTGCTGAGAAATTTGAGCCCCTCGCAGGACTGTCCCAGAGACTGTCGGATTGATGGAGATCCAAAAGGACTTAGGATCTGCTTTCATTCTGAATGTTCACCATCTGCTCGGCTGGAAAGAGAACCCACAGAGCTGGAGAAAACTCTGTCAACTGACAGATGAGACAGTGAGTGTAAAAAGGGTGTGTATATGTTGTGTGTGCGTATGTTTGTGTGAGTACTTGTGCAGACAGTGTGTCGGTATCGATCCTCAAAGCGGCTTCACTTTCGGTAAGAAGATCTGTCAGATGGGGATACACACATTTACATACACACACCCAAAAAACAAAAAGGGGTTCATACATCGCAGACCTCAAAGCTTAAATACATTCTTTCGAAATAACAAAAAAAATGCAACTCCATCACATGTTCTAGCACACCCAATCATCCTCCTCTGCCCACACAGCAGCATGGTTTAATCCACCTCCGCCATACCAGTGGTATTGATCCATCCAGTTTCCGAGCAAACTGATGACTCTGGTCTGGAAGTGTGCTATTACGAAGGATGACCACTTCTCTCCACATTCTTCCCCATGTCTGTCACCGGTCTGGGGAAGCACAGATTGTCCTCATCACCAAAATAAAACGAGCACATGTCCAGAATACCCACAAATCCACATGTGCACATCCAAAGTCCGTTTATGATCCCTCAGCAGCCGTCTCCTGGAGGTCCAGCACTGACCTCCAAATCCAAGAACTCTCCAGCCCCACTATGACCCCATCACTAACCCTGGAGGAGATCAGCAGAGATGTCACTACACCAAAAGTTCACCTCCTGACCCCTGGAGGAACCACAATGACAACGTTGTGTGTTCTCTTTCTATCTAGTTAAATGAGAGATAACAAAGGTTTGAGGTCCCGATGGAGAAACAGCAGATACACTCCCATAACTGTCATCCCATATGCTGGGAATGTGATGTGATTTACAGCACTTTCCTGCAAAACAGTAAACCACGGCGTCTTGCAAACGTGGCCGTCTGCGCACCTGAGAACAAGCTGTTCTGCAAAAAGAAAAAAAAGTAATTAAAATTATGAGGTGAAAAATGAACACAGCTCCTTAAAATTCTCCCCTGATTATTTATGTAGCAGACTTACAGTATAATGCTGCGTAAATCCATCTGTGTGTGTTATTATTGTGATAACTATCACAGATATATTGGCTGATCAGCGCTTTAATTGAAGCAGGAGAATTTACTACATACCACGACAGCACCTTGCAGAAGTGGAGAACAGAAAGAGACGGATGGAATATAAAATGCCCAGGGCTGAGGTAGAATTAGGCACCTGCATCAGCCCCCCGTCCACCCCCACATGCTGCCCTCTCAGCTGCCTGCCACTCTGTTTCCTCTCTCACTCCTTTTGTACAATCTCTCCACCACACAGCTCCTTTGATTGCTCTTTCCAGTAGGCATACACACACACACAAACACACACACACACACACACACACACACACACACACACACACACACACACACACACACACACACACACACACACACACACACACACAAATACAACAGATGCGTACACACTCTAAAACACACTTCTTACATACTGTTCAGAGAGAGTTACACCAGCTGAGTTTTGATTTGGAAATAAAAGTTGCCTCCACTACAAACAACGACAGGCACTCAAGAAACAAGCCGAGCACAGCTATCACACCAACACAACACACACACAACACACACACACACACACACAAAAACAAAAGCACAACCGAGTATGCAAGCAAAATGCAAAACTCACAAAAAACATGCCAAAACCACTCTGAAAGGCAGGATTAATCACAGATACACACAAGCAGCCACCCACACAAAGCAAACACACACATGCTCACACGTGCGTCCACACACCCGCCCATTATGCTGTATAACCAAAAGGCATTCAGCCATTTCAGCAGCGTTCTGAGAGCCAGCCAAGTGAGAGGTCTGTCAGTGCATTAGCCAGCATGTAATCATAGCCCAACCTCACTGCAATTAGAAGTGGTTCTAATTCTTCACTGGAAACACTGCCTTCTCCCACCGCTAATAGTTTACTTTACTCCAACAGCTGACAGACCCAACCCTGCCTCAGCTTCTTAAACACACACGCACACAATCACACACGCACGCACGCAAGCACGCACGCACACACACACACACACACACACACACACAGCCGCGCACACACACCCGCGCACACACGCGCACACACACGCACACGCGCACACACACACACACACACACACACACACACACACACACACAGACATTGACACTCGCACAGACACACCCACAGCTGCATCTCGTCTGTCAGTGTAGGAGATCAAAATGGATCCTGGGAATAGTCCCAAGCCATGTCCCACTTGTGCAGCATCAATCCCGAGAGTCTTTAGGCTGTGCCACAGTTAACCTATGTGGCTGAGCTCTGAGAGCAAAGGCCTCTGCTCTGCGCTGTGTCTCTGTGATGCATTCAAGAAGTAATTCTATCTTTTACATAGCACGACAGAGAGAAATGACAGCGAAATCATGAAACAATTGCAAAAATAAAAAACCCCAGAAGCTCCTGGAGAGTCTCTGTAGCTGAAGCAGGCGTGTGCGTGGAGAGCAGTGAGATAGTGGTGGGGAAACGTTAGCTAATGAAGACTGAGGAAGAGGGAGCACTCCCTATACTGATGGTTTTGCTATTAGCCTATGAGTCGGTGCACTTGGGTGTCACTTCAAAGCATTCCCCACTATTAATCAGAGACTATCCAGCCCTCCAGCAAAGGCCCTGCTAGTTGTGCCGCTAACTACCCCCCTCAACATCAACACAATGGAGCCATCATTACGGCCGTTACGCTACGCCTTGGCCAGACAGCGCACCTTTATCTCGGCATATAAGTTACATACTCACAGCCAATTAATTTACCTGCCATGTCTCAGAATAAAAGGGGTGGCGTGGGTGGTGGCGGTGGGGTGAATTCAAGCACACATTTCCATTATGTGGTGGTTTATGTATTTGGTTGGGGGATGGGGAGCACCTGGCTCAGGTTGCTTCCAGCGGTCTTTGCGATCCGCCTGGGGAGCTTTTTATGAAAGCACCTCCAAGAGGCTGCAACCTATCTGGCCGAGAACCCGCAGGCCTGACCCCGCCCAGATTTGACTCTCACCTGGTAACCCTGGGCGAGCTGACAGGCAGCACAGTGTCTCCCTGACAGCTTCTTCCCTCCAGGCCCCCCTGGCTAACAACAGCCACTCCGCAGGATATCAGCCACCAAGCTCGAGGATTAACTACTGCACTGGCCGTGCTCCTTTACTACTAGATACATTTTAAACAAGACTAATCCTCACCATGAACTTTTCGTTCCTTTTGTTTTGACTGCTGTGATGGACAGCCTCTTCTGCATGGTCGAAGAGAGAGCCCACGGGGCGGGGGGGGGGGGAATTATTCTCTTTTTATCGGGGTGAATGTCAGCTAAATGTATTAGTGAGGCTAATGGGGGAAATACATGGCCGTGTTTGCCTTTGCTCGCTTCTCGTAAATTTGCACATTCATGTTAGATGAGGATGAGAGGGCTTACTATACAAGACACTTCCCCCTCCCCTTCTGTCTCTTGTTGTACTGTACTGAGAGCCTGCAGACTGTAGCAGCGCTGAGGGGATGAGATAACCGTTCACCATTGTGAGAAAAGGCTGTCAAAGCTTTGTTTTTCTGCTCGCTCTCACTTCCCTCCCTCCCCCCTCTTGTAAGAGTATAAAAAAGCTGGAGCAGTGGTTGCAGAAATAGTCCTGTTTCTATAATTAGATGTAAACAGACGAACCAGACTCTCAAGCTTGCTCTGTCCCACTGGCCTCATGGCCTCCTGGGAAGCGAGATGTGTGAGTGTGTAAGAAGCGCGAGTGTGCGCGCTAGTGTACACGTGTGAGTGTGCCTTTGTGTGTACATGCTTGCAATGCACCAGTAAGTGTATGACAGCATGTGACAGTGTGCATCTACTCTTGCTGTCGCTCTCCTCTCTTTCTTTCTTTCTTTCTTTCTTTCTTTCTTTCTTTCTTTCTTTCTTTCTTTCTTTCTTTCTTTCTTTCTCTCTGTCTGTCTGTCTGTCCCTTTTTTTCATGCGCACAAATTCTCTCCGTCCCTTCCCCCACACTCACCAGAGGGTAGGTCAGTGGCCGTGCATGGCAAGCAGAGAAAGCTAATGCATGCAGCACCAGCAGACAAACACACATCTGTTGCTGAGGAGCCAGTCATTTGCCCCAGATCCTCAGGACACATACTGTATGAGAGAGAGGATGCAGTGTAGCCTAGTGGTCACAACAGGCAGAAGGGACTGAGAAAAAAACCTGCAGATTGAGGTGAAGGGCAGACCGAGACAAATGGGGGACAGTGAATGTAAAGGAGAAGAGGGGCCTGCAGGGGGAACTGGCAGGGGACGGACATTGATCATCAAACAGAGAACATGTAGACATGAAAGTATCTGCATCTGTAAAATAAGTGATGTGACAAAAAAAGGAGGGGAGGAATTTTGTTTTAATCAATGTCAGAAGGAGCACAGAAGATCCATGTTAGAGAGAGGGAGAGGGGGGGAAGACAAGTGTGTGTGTATGAGAGAGAGAGAGAGAGAGAGAGAGAGAGAGAGAGAGAGAGAGAGAGAGATAGCAACAAGTCCCCTTTGGATTGAGGACTAGGCAGCTGTTTGGATGGTCCCAAGAGACTTATTAAAATGGAATTCCTGATGCTAATCTTTGTTTTCTCACAAAAAGGCTGACACATCCTTGAGAGGCATGCTGCATGTATATTTAATGGAAACTATCTGCATATATTTAGCAGAGCACCTTATTGTTTGCTACAGTGTCATACATGCCCGTTGTTTCACACAGAGTCTTGGCCCATTATTTCTGTGTTTCTGGTCTCAGTCCTGTCCCTGACATCTACACTTAAGGACCCTGGTCTCCTGTTTGAAATGGGGAACTTTTTAGTACAACAAAAAAATAAAAACAAAAAGGAACTGAAAGGATCAGCACAACAGGAACAACTACAGAGTAGAATAATTGTTTCCCTTTTAAAAAGAACCTCATTTGTCGACTGCAACTGCAATATCAATCTTGTAGAGTTTTGAATAAATCGACTGTTTGGGTCTGAGAGAAGAAAAATTGTGCGCTATGAAAATGATCGAATATTGTGCAAAATAAAAAAAAGGGTACTGTTTTGTATGACGCGTAACGAGCATGGAATTCTGCAAGGAGCACTAGCAGGGACAGACTCAGACGTTAGAGGGTTAACAATGCACCTGTCTAGGCCGCACAGTCAACCACAGGGTGCCCGGATTCTAGTGGGGGGCGTCTGGAGAAAAAAAGCCCAGTAACACGCACATGCACAAACACAAACGCTCATACACATTTGTGCAAAACCCACATGCCCACCCAAACATTACCCAACACACACTTACACACACCCAATGTGTGGTACAGTATTGTCAGCGACCACAAATCTGCTGACAACAATAGAGCAACGGCCCTTTTTTTTGTTCTTTTCACTGACCGATTACAATAATAAAATTTAAATTAAAAAACAAGTAATCTGGATTTTCTGCTTGAGCTGTTAATAATGTCTAACAGCTGTCACATGCAATACGGCCATGCGCTTAGGTGGGCCTGGGGCTGCCTGATGAGAAGCAGCCTGATACCAGGAGAGGGAGGGAGAACGAGGGGGGGGGCGAGAGACAAAAAGAAAGAGAGAAAGCAAAAAAAAAGAGGGAGATCTCAATCACAAACTAAACAGCAGTAGTTGACTTTGGGCGAATGTATCAGTCTACTCAATCTCAGAGCAATATATTCTTAGTCCAACCATTTCTTTTAGCTTTGGTGTGTGTGTGAGTGTGTCCGAGTGTGTGTGTGTCCATCATGGGAAGTGAACAAAAGACTTTCAGAGCCTTTTTGGATTCTTAATGCAACTTCTCACTTCCTCATGTTGAGTGTAAAAATAGTGGAGGAGGTTTTGAAATCCAATGCCCTGAAATCTGATACAGGAAGGTATTACCCTGGCCGTCACTCTCACCCGTGGGTCTCCTTTGTGTTTGTCCTGAGTACACGCCCCATGCTCGAGGCGAGGGCTCTGTGGCACCATGCCACACGGTACTGTAGTGTGGGTGGCGGTGTGTTTGAAGAGGCGGTCTCTGAGGCAGCATGGACACTCGCATTCCTCTTACAGAGCCAGACCCCTGTTTTCTCTTTATTTCTTTTTTTCACACTCAGCCTCAGCCTTCACTTTCTGTGGACAGTTTTGCTGATGAGTAAAGAAATGCAAAGAAAAAGAACTGTCACTTAAGTTACCGGGGTGTACTGAATTCCGGATGCTGTAACTTATTTTTGATGAGAAGATATTGGACACCTTGTACGATGATCCAATAGTGACAGGAAACCTTCAGGGATAGTCTGAGGCTTGGCAGAGTTTTAATGATACTGATGCCTGAATCCACTTGAAACACGCTGAGTGTATCTTACTCAAGTTATCAAAGGTATTTGAAAATATGCAGGGGAATTATCCTTTCACAGACAGTTTACTGCCCTTGCAAGTCGTGTTGGTTTCCAGAGGGAGTGTCAGGTGTAGGTGACAGATGGCGGCTGCATTCAGCAAGGTGCTATTTCAGCCAGGTGTACGATGCCAAGCGACACCTCCACTCTTCAGGGTAACTCCTGTGACATCAGGCCTGAACCGTGTCATCTCACAACAGTCCACAAAACGAGCCCGACAGCAGACCAAGGTTCTCGCTCTGTTTTCAGAGCTGGAGCAAAAGAGAGAGGGAGTGCAGAAGACCTGAGCCAAATTCAACTTGGCCTCAGATCCACGTTCTGTCACTGTACTTCCACAACAGCAGCTCGTGGATACAAACAGCCCTTTAATGTAATATTTAAGATGTGTTATTCAAGATATCAGTTTTCTTTTCACCCAGGCAAGGCTCCTGTCTTGAATTTCTCTCACCCAAATCCCTAAACTTATTCAAATTTAAAAAGAAAGGACAGACTTTCTGTTGCGGCTGGTTGCTGTTCTGCTAAATAATTACGCAGAGCACGCAACACACTACAGTCGCCGCTCTTGTCTGGGGTCAACAAGGATGTGGAGGTTAGGTTAAGCCAAAGGGAAGCTGGGGACGAACAGTGAGTGCTCACAACACAAGAGTTACAAGGCCAAGAAGAAGAAGCCTCCCTTCCCACAAACAACCCTCACCCACTCACTGAGGTTTGTTCTTTTAAAGACCCTGGTTGTAACCAGCCCTTTGCTAACTCCTCCTAACACCTGTGTTTGTATTTGAAGCGTCTTCTTAACAACCACAGACCCATGGGATATTCCAGCAATGAGACGTTCAATAAAAGTCTCAGTAAAGTTATTTATTCCCCTTTGGAGAAAAAAATGGGAGACGGCAGACAGCATAGCTAACCTTTGAAGGGGGAAGCTGCTCGGATATCCAGCGAGGACATAAAAACTGAGAGAATGACAGGGACATCCTACCAGAAAACAATAAAGGGGGTGGAAGGGACTGTTTTTTATCTTTAACAGCAGCCGTAAAACACACACAAAGCTCGGGTCTGCAACAATGGCCCGGGGCAGGGGAGGGTGGCCAAAACAGAGGTGGCAGGAAGACCACCACTTCCCAGACACAAGGGTCTTCCTGCTGGAAAGAAAGGAGGCCGAGAAATGGAGGGGAGGAGAGAGAGGACAGCCCATGGCAGGGGAGACAGAGGAGATGTAAAGGAAGGGGAGGCGAGCGAGCCAGATGACACAAATATGACCTTTGATTACATGGGGTGTTTAGAGCAGAGCTCAGCCATGGACAGCCTCTGAAGCCCCCTGCTGCTTTCACACAGCCACACCTCAGCCAGAGCACATTGATCAGAACAATATGGCTGAAAGATGAGCCCCCAGCCATAAATGCCAGCAGTAAAGACAGCTCCACTGTGTCTCCTCCTTTGACACTATCCAACATCTGAATCCCAGCCTCACAGCCAAGTCGAGTCTGTCTCCCAACCCCTCGCCAGAGCCAGCAGAAGATAAAATTACTATTTCAAAGACCTTGTAAATGAATTGGCTGAATTAGACTGCATTAGATGAGTTAACAGGTCTGCTTCTCACTGTATCAGCAGGCACACAGTGAGAAGTTGCTCCAATGTCACATTCCCTGAACACAGTGCAAACTATAAATCGACCACCTGACATGCATTACAAATGACTGCTTGTAGTAGGTGAAGATGGACAGCGGCAAATGCGCGCTGACAGAATCTCTACCGGTTCTATGTTAACCCGGTTCAGTGGGCAAGAAAGCAGGAGTGTGTTCTTGCCTTATTGAAACAAAGTCGCCAGCATGTGCAAGAAAAATAAAGGAAATTTCCTCCAAAATCTGTTCAAATTCTGTACTACAACCAGGAACAATGCCAAGGAAGAGTGTTGCAAACGCCATCATTCACTTTTAGCAGAAGGGGGTGAAGAGAGCGCTCCCAATAAATACATCTGCAAAGTCAGAGGAGCACTTTCAAGGAGCCACATCAGAAACCTGCCTCTGAATGCATTTTTACATCAACCCTGAAATATTCATGCTCTTTGTAAAGTATTCATGTGAACCAGTGTGCAAGTTAGTCCCCAGGGGGAAAGTGCAGAGAAACTGGAGGGATCCAACACACTCAGCAAACAACATTCTCAGTTGTGCTAATGTTGCTAGCATACGGGGACACTCGAGGGGACACTAATGACCTGCCCTGTCAGGAAGAACAACAGACTGGGTCCAGTTTGGTCAGACAAGATGTGAGAATTTAACTGAGCTTACATGGTGTGAATGGCCTGTTTTCATTTTGAAAACTGATTAAAAGATTTAAAAAAGCATTCATTTCGATTTACTTTTCAACTAAATTATAGACAAAAAAATGCTGCTGTAAACTTACATTATACATTAAAGGGGATTTTAAAGGAACCCTTTCTCTTGCTTCAACTTATTTTTTCCCTTTGTCACATGGATAACAGATTTGCGATGTGTTCTGTTTTGATGAATTACCATCTTAAAATATATGGCATGAATAATTGTTGGATTTTTTTCCTCTCATCCACCTATTTGCATCATGACATGCTTGACATTTTCAAATATTATTAAAATAATAAATCAAAGATTGTGCAACGAGAGTGCAATAACAAAATAATTCTAACAGCGCCTGGAGGGGATTTAGACACAATGTAAACTCATGAAATTATTCCCCGCGTTAATTTAATAAAATACCCCAAATGCAAAGAATTAGAGTAATTTTCCAAATCTTGAGGATATTAGATAGACTTCTCTCCAGTCACACCCATGTGTTACTGACGAGCCCGGGGAGAACAATACACCACCTGTGCTGCTCATTGAACAGTGATGACATTTGGAGGGTCGGTCTCCTTGTTGGTGCAGCACAGCACTACAAAAGAAACACTGAATCTGGTCGGGGAGCACCTGTACCCTGTAGCCAGCATTAGCCTTCATGCTCTCTACAAAACATCCATAAGAAAAAAAAACATACGGACGAAGGCACTGTGAGTGTGTACGTGTGTGTGTGTGTGTGTTTGTGTGTGTGAGTACTGCCAAAAGCAAACATGAATGGTGAGAGATGAATGGTGAACAGCGCCCATGAATTCTCTTGAATGGCTAATTATACCTCATGTTTAGCATGTTTTTGCAAATGAATTCACGATTTTATAAACAAAATAAATTAAAAACATATCTTTGATTAGGCTGCTACAGCACTGGTTCAAGTAAAATAGCTTAATTAGATATACAAAATATATAAATAAACAACTTAGTAAATAAAATGTAGTCAATGCAAGATAAAACAAAAAAGCTTTAGATATTGATAACATATTTAACAACCTACAACAACAACCTACACTGTGCCCACAATTTTCTTCCTCAGCTCATATGTTACATAAAATAACTTTGATGGGATAAATATTCCTTACTTTGCAGTGACCCTAGATTCCTCCGCTGCTGCATCATAACTTGCTTTTAGAAGCAACATTACCATATTTTCAAAGGAAAGTGCCTCAGAAGTGTAACAGTTTGATGCAATCAATATGCCTCTGTTGTGACTTATTTACATTTCTTTTGTTTAACAGAGGTGGACAAAATAACAGCAACAATAGCGCGTTGTGATCCAGTTTGTTACGACGCTATGTGATAAAAACAATGTTTTTTTCTTGATGCCAATTAGAAAAAAAACACCATATGTTTAAAGCAGTACCTATGAATAAAACTGATGAGAGAAAATGGTCAACAAAAACTGAACACTGGAAGCATCACTACGGTTTTGTACTTTTGAGGAATCTTGTGAAAGATTGTGTTTAATTTATTATTAGAACATGTTTTTCAGCTGTGAAAAATGACTCTGTTCTCTGAGTGGTAATGTGGGCACAGATATGTGTTCCCATGTTTGTAAATGTGCACATTTTGGTACACAAGATACCCAAGTCACTTGCTAAACCTAATGCATGCACTGTGAAGACATTTGCACCCTGACACTTTGAAACCCAATATAGGAGGAGTATTTTCTGCTATTGTCTTTCTCCATACACTGCAACCCATGCAGACCTGCTCATCCAGCTCCATCCTTCCCTTGCTCTGGCTCTAGGTATAGCCCTTGGTTTTTGATTAAGCATGGCACCTGTGTGACACTTATCAATTTAACTTAAAGTGACAAGATCTTATTTCAGATTCAGCTCCAGAGCCAATGGGAAATCGTGCAGAGCCCAACTCTCTATGTGCAAACTAAAACAGATCTTAAATGCCATTTTTAAATACCATGGCATTTACCTTACTCGTCAAATGGCTCTTTGTTTAACTAAGATGCCTTTATTACCTTTCAGATATCTAATGTTGATTCAGCTTAATAAAAAATGTAGATTGTAGGCCCAGTGTAAATCAAATATCACCTGATTTATTAGACGATATTTGTACAGTGAAACTCTGTCAACAGCAACACCTGAGCTGAGCAACCATTTATTTTTAATAGAAAGTTCCTTTTCCGTAAAAATAATCAGCTTTTTGCTTCACTTCACGTGCAGGCTACAACAATATACTCACAGTGATAAATGAGCAGGCTATATGGCGCAACATCAAGACAAGAGCGTTTGAAACAACAGACAGCACTGAGATAAATGTATGTCGCCGTTATTGGAACAAACAACACATCAGTAGCTCAACATTAGTGTGACAAAACCTTCGTTTGTGTTTGACTAACCTGAGTGGGGAGCCATTGGTATGTGCGAGGGGTAATATTTCCCAGGCGGGAAGTGACCGGCGTGCTGCACAGAGCTGTGGCCCGAGGGAGCGATCCGAGAGGCGGCTCTGTGCACCAGGGCGCCCCGCTCTGATAGGAGGTGCGCCGGAGCAGCGAAATCCCGTCCTTCCATTCCGAAGAATGTTAAGTAATCCGAAATCCGGATAGGGCAGGTCAGGAAAATCAAATGCAACCCATATAATAATCCTTTCCGTCAGATCTAGGTGTTGCATTCAGTCGATCGCAGGCTTCCCCAGCCAAAAACGTAGCAGCCCCCGATCATCTTTTCTGCCAAAGGAGAAAATCAAAGCAACGTTCATTATACAGACAGATGAAAAGCCCGGTTAAGGATAACACGATGCAAAATTACTGACAGTGCAGCCTAGTCTCATAAAAATTTAGCAAAAAACAAATCATTACTGCAGCTCCATTGGATTTTGCTGTGACATCCTTTCTGTCACGTCAAAATTTCTCCTACACTGAGCTGAAATCTCATTTTCCTGCCTTAAACTGATGGTGCAAAAGAAGTCAGCGCGTATAGAAACGGCCAACGAGGCGTCCAATAGCCCACTGAGCCGGGCTCACATTCAGCTCTATTGATCAGCCTGCATGGGATATGGGCCTGCACGCATCGTATGGAGAGGAGCACTTCATATTGCACTCACACACACACAGGCACAGGGACCAGATGGCACATTCTAGCCCTCTATATATTCATTTCTCTTTAATAGTGATATCATATTTTAACCACACATTTAAGTCAAATAGCCTACCACGTCTGCCAGGTGTCACTCTCTCTCTCAAACTCTAAATCACGGTAAGCATATTAATAGGCAATTAATATATTTTATAAATTCGTGATTCTTTCAACATTGCAAAAATATTTGTATTTCTGTTGGATGAGGCAGTGTCTTGTCCTGTTTGGGTGTGTTTAAATGATGGAAGCCTGCTCAGCCCATTTCTCAAGGTGAACAACGCTGCCTGCCTTCTCCTGCTCGTCCTATTGTCTACGATTGATACAAGCGGTTTTTTCTGCTTCCATAACCTCCAACTAGCTCTGATTACAACTCACACTATAGTCACATTTACACTTCAATGATGTAATACAAACAATAATGACATGAATAGTAAAAATATGTTATTTCAGATCATCTGCATACTTCATAATAACCTTGTTTATCATACACCTGGCAAATAAGTAAAATTGCATCTTGTATCGGGCAATTTGCATCGACCATCAGGTGAAAGAAATGGGCTTTTAATTTATAAAGTGACAAAATACACGCCAAAGCAAGATCCCTGATGTTTTGAGTGAGCATGTAATTAAAATGCTGCTAACAGAGATGCATCAGCTCCAGAAAGACATGGACTCCTATCTGGCTTTTAATGTGTGTGTGTGTGTGTGTGTGTGTGTGTGTGTGTGTGTGTGTGTGTGTGTGTGTGTGTGTGTGTGTGCGCGCGCGCGTACTTGCACATGCGCGTGCACTACTCTGAGTGTGTGTGCATGTGAATAACTGAACTCTCACTGTCTTCATTTTCCTTGACCTATTTCAGGTCAGGTAATCAGAGGGAGTAGTAAACACATTACAGGCTAGATCTTTAGCCATGCCACAAAATTGGAATTACATGATATAAATAAAAAAATAAAATGAGGATAAAATATATTTCCGCCCAATAAGAAATGCATGCTTTTGTCTCTGCAACAACCTAAACGTGACAGCCCATTTGTGTGCCTCGGTGATGGCTGTGAGTAATTAAATATAAAGCAGGCAAACAGAAGGCAGCTTAATTTTTATAGATCTAAATAAATTAATAAATAAATAAGTCCTACATGGCTGAATTTTCCTAACACTGGAGACTGTGTTTGGTTTTACAATGTGGATTCCTAACTTGGGTTTTTAAGGTGTTCTCAAAGGGGGATAAAAGTATAATTTTAACATAAATTAAATACAAATTAAAAGAATACATAAATACTACATGTGTCAGGCTGCAAAGGCATATTATCATATTAAATGCTATTTGACTCAGCATTATTATCTCCACATGTAGCTAGTTATAGCCTAGCCTGCAATTCAGGGCTTCATCAACAACAATAAAATCCTTCCATACGGAGCTCTTTGGGACAAAATCAATTCAACTGATGCCTCGTGTATAACGTAAGTGCATGCATGTGCATGGGCCCTTAACGTTTAAAATCCGTGAAGAGCACTGCTAACACAAATATGATAACTAAGTCTTGAAATTCTGGAGTATGGAAGATCTAAGGTGAATGGCTGCCCGTCAGGAGGAGGACTGCCTTTGTCTCCACACTGAGAAAGTGGTTTGCAGGCAGCCATTAGCCTACCTTCCCCCTCGCCATGCTGTTGCATTCAGCCCACTCTACGTCCACAAAAAACCTCAAAGTATAACATTTTCTAAATTTACCTGACATTCACGAGACTGTTGCTGTATAAATGTACTAAATGTGCATTCACATGAATTTAATTGCAGCAGCGTGAACACCCATCGATGTTTTCTTTTAGCCTTAAATATGCGGATCCCCTCACTAAAATGTACGTTATCATTTTTAAAAGCGACCAAATTATCGACGCTCATGAGACAATTCGTTAAGCAGCTGTCAGTGCCATTTGCAGGATCCCATCGAAAGCAGAAACGCAGATAATAAATCAAATTATGCTGTGTAGGTCCGATCGCGCTGGAAGACAAGCGGCCCTCCGTGACCGAGCTGGCCGGCAGGGAGGGCACCTCTGCCGGGGCGAGTATCAACATGTCTCCTGTTCTCTAAATGTTCTCTAAATGTTCAATCTTTGCTGATATTTAAGCGCTGACAGATCGTAACCATAGTCTAAACACTAACCACAATGAAATTCAAATTTATTTGAATCGGAGTGGATATAAAAGGTTTCTCAGGCTTATCAGATTGCAACATTTATTGAAGTAGACTGGCACGATAATAAAAATTAAGTTAATTTAAAATAAAACATCAGCAAATAAGACCTTTTACTAGTTTACCCGTTAACAAATTGCGCTTAATGTCAACATCTGACCCATAGCCTATAGCCTATCCTCCCAACCAACGATATTAATATTAATACTAACAGCCTTACATTATATTAAAACGCTCATTATAATAAATATAATTATTATTTAGGGACATTTATTTTGTAAGCTAAATGTATTCACTCACTGAATTATTCCACATAGTATACACCTTCTAGTCTACATATAATAGTTTTTTTTATTTTGTAAATTAAAGCATTGTACTGTGTACAATGAACAGCGTGACAGATGTAGCGTTTGGTTCTAAATTCTGCCTATGCCATCTTCAGAGTAAACAGACTCTCAAATACTTTTATTCAATAAAAAATACAATATATAAAATTACTACTTACTGGTATGTTAAATCCTTGCATAACAATAAATAATAAAATCACAAAACACAGGGAGGGTAGGAGCAAGGCCAAGTACGACGCCCATTTAAAATCAAAACATGAAATCAACCATGTGGCTTCAGTGAAATCCTACAATATTTCCATCTGAGGCTGTGCAGGAGCCTTCTGCGTCAATCTATGGAAGCTGTGGTACTACGGCTTCCGGCCTGGCTGGATCGCGGCTCGGATCTCCGAGCAGCGGTTTCTCTCCCGGTGCAACTGCGTACCTCGCGTCTCGGGGCAGGGTAAACACGCCCTCCCATTGGTCGGATACCTGCATGGTAATGAGCTCGTGCCGCCCGCCCGGAGATACGGATGGTTGTGATTGGCCGTCAGCACAGGCCAATGGTGTGGTGACTGGCAGTGCTAAACAGAGTGAGAAGCGCCAGATTTAAAGCACAGAATGGGCCAAATCAACCACAATGGAGCTCAGTGCTGCCTGGACAGAAATAATGGAAAGTGGGTAGTTACAGGTATACAGGAGGTGGTCATAATAGTTTAAAAACACGCCTATTGCACTTCAATTCATGCTTACTTTTCAGCAAATGTAGAATGAACTGAAATATAATTAGATGAAAGAGATTTACCTGATGTACTATATCCCAATTACCAGCTTGAAGGTGTTAAACATGATAACCTATGCAAAATTGTCTGCAGAAGGTGCAGTATTATTGAAGAAGAAAAGACCAAGTAGTCTACAAATGGAATGTTATATGTGTAATTATGTTTGAATTAATGTTTAATAACCTGAATACAAAAATAGTTTTATGTTAACTCAGAATGAGCCTTCTACATCTACATAGAAGGGTCCCCTTCAAGTGAGGCCGCCATCTTGTGCCACATTGTTTCCACAGTAACACAGAAGGAACAAACTAGTGAAATAGTATTTCTCACAATGTATTTCGTGAGTAGCATACGAAATTCACAGGTCGGAATTAAGGGACTAAAAGAAGAGAGTGGTGGTTGATGTGCACAAAAGTATTTGCACTGATAGACATATTTGATCATAAAAAGTTGGAGGTTAATATGCATCAGGAGCTTTTCCTTGGATGCCACCCAAGCGGCAATCTTCCGTCTAAAAGTATGAGTCCAATGCGAAAGTGCTAAAAACTGCAGTTCATCAAGGATCCGCTTGAGGCTGGCTCTGTTTCTGAAGTACCAGAAACCACATACACACCAATTCAAAAAAGCCGATCTTTACAGCAGAAATAAACATGTTTACTACCTGGTACAAAAGACACGTGTAGTCTGGATAGCTCATTTCTCGATCTGCACACACTATACGGGGGTGAAATTTTTTCTAACGTGGTAATTTTGAGAATATTGAGATTACGAGTCTTCCAATGAGAGGCACAGCTGACTTGATTGACAGGCGGGAACACTGTAGCGGTTGGCTAGGAGGCTCAAAGCCCGCCTCTTTACGTCACACTCGCTCGACAGCAGCAATACGGCTCCCGATTGTCGATTGGCCTCAAAGCAGCGCTTCAGAAACAGATGGGTGACGTCACGGACACTACGTCCATATTTTATACAGTCTTTGATGCCACCATCACTTCACCATTGAGCAGGAGAGACTTTTTAATCTTGAATAAGCGATTGTGTATATTCCCAAATATTCCCGTTTCTACACACTGTATCTCTTTAAAGACTATATGTAGGAATCAGCCTTAAGAAAGCCCTTAACATTATAACTAACAGACATAAAAACATAAATAAATTCGCTATTCCATGTACATGAAGACCCCAATTTAACTGAAATTTATTTGAATTTTAAAAAGGATCCAAAAAATGAATAGTTACCGTCTCGTACCAAACATTTAAGCTTGTCGCAAATAATACAGAATAGTACATGACTTTTTGAAAAATAAAATAAAATCAGAGAAAACACAAATAAAACTTGATTAATTACATTGCGCCTAGCTCCAAATGCCACCTGTGCTTAATACACCCTTCAACAGGAGCTCTGTTTTTTTTTCAGTAAGCTTAATTACACTGTGAAAAAAAAAATTCCAGCTTGATGTGATTTGCTCAACTTTCAGCAAATTTTCCTTTTTCAAAATTTGGCTGATTATGTGGGGCAGTTTTATGTGCCTGCACATCAAACAGTCACTGTGCTTGTGTCTATTTTTCTCTCCTCTAGAGACACTCGAGGCTTTTTGACAAATGGTTTCAAATCCAATTTCTTGAAACTCTACACTGACTGATGCAGACAAGACAGTAATTTCTACATTTCCCTCATGTTATTACAATGGACTTTGGTTATTACATTATGCTGAATGTTTACAAATGAATCCCCTCCTGTGTGCGAGGCTTTGATTGGCCAGCACGGCGCCAGAGCATTGTCACTCACTAAAATGTAAACAAGACTCTGATTGGCTGTTGGCCAGTCCGCATTGGGCTGTCTGAAAAAAAGGCAATAACTGGCCCTGCGGTTTCAAGGCTCCCCGGGTGAGATGATGAAAGGGGATAAGAAGGGACGGTTTCAAGGCGCCTCAAAGGCGGACCCCCATTGGCCCTGAAGCCATATGAGTCAAGCGTGAATCAAAGGGAATACTGCAGAGAGGGGGAAATTATATGTTGGATATTTAGAATAATCGAGGTTAGTTTTCGGAATAATGCGGACCAAGCGATGGCTAATCATTCCGAAAAGTTACGAAAACAAATGAAACTCGAAACAGTTCAAGTTGTAGGCTGCACGTGAGGCGGAAAGGAGAGGGACGGAAAAAAAAAACCGCTCCGGCTGTGGATCGAGCTGAAGTCCGCTTTAATGGAGAAAATCTGCGTGGAGTCTTTCACCATTGTTAAGTGTGTCTGCATGAGGTTTGTTGTAGTGGGGGTTAGCGCGACAATAGAATACAAACCAGTGTACTTATTTTAATGTGAAATTTGACGTGGAGTTGATCTGCTGCTGTCTTTTTGTTGTGCTTGTTATTGTGGTCTTTCTGAGAAAAAAATCAAAAAATCAAATGTGAGTATTAAATGTTTACATTAAACAAATGGACATATGACAACATAAATGTAGAACACCTCTTTTTTTATTTATTTTCTCCCGTTTTTCACTGTATTTTTGTAAATCGAGGTTTTCATGCCCCTTCCTTTGAAGTGAATAAAAAGCTGCCACTTTAATTATGTACAGTGCATTTGCAACGCTTTATATATATTCTTTTACAAAAATAAAGAAACAAAAAGGTTCACTTTTTTAATCCTTTTTTTTTTTTGCTATTTATAAAATGTTCTTTGAATTAAAGAGCTATTTCTGTACTCCTGGTTAGGCTAACTGTTTCATTTTACTGATAGATTACAGAACATTAAAAATAAAAGGATGATATAAATATGTATGGGAAAACACATAGGTTTATGTTTAATTTTTTTTAACCAATTTTTGTGACCCCTGATCAAGGTAGGTTTTTCATTTTTTAGATGGCCTCAGAAATATATAAATAATTCCCTATTTTTTTATTTTTTGGGAAGACTAAACCTTTCACTGGCTCTTTTTTTTATTTCTTGGCAAATCACAACGTTTACAGCCTGAAATCTTAGACTTACCAAACTTGGACCTACATTAGTTGTAGACAAACAAAAGACCTCTGACATTATCTTTATTTGCACAGCTGAATTTAATGGATTTCATTTTTTTTGCGTCCACAGACTGTGACCACTATGACACCATTTTCACAGTGCACTTCCCTGTGTGAGATTCTACCAAAGGTCGACTGCTTTGCTTGAATACTAACTTGTATTTTAGCAGAGGGTGTTGGAATTTCATCTCATCATGGGCTCTTCTCGAGTGAGTGCATGCAATGTGAAAGAGGTGCTCAGTTGCACACGCACACAAGCACGCACGGTAATACGTGCATGCATACACACGCACGTATACTCACAAATCAAGCAGGGTGATAATTAATGCGGAGTGAGTGATTTCTTAAGAAAAAGACCGGTTTTACGACGAGGATTGTCCTTGATCAATGAAGCGTCGATGATTGACAGTCTGTGCCTCCCACCCATATCCACACACGGTGAAAGGGCCCTTGGATAGCGAGGATACACAACCTCATTGACTGTATGCTTTTATTTCCACACATAAAATACCCAAGAACACAAGAAGCATGGCTGATCACCTGAAACATCTCACTGTGATGTAAGAACCAGAATATTGTTTCAGGCATAAAACGAAAACGCCTTGTACCTGCAAATACTTGTGTATTTTGCAACACGATTCCTTCATTTTAGTCAATTAAATGATGTGAATCTCACTGAAAATAAATTACTAATTAAAAAACTTAAACTAAAAACAATAAATTGAGTGTATGCGTGAATTGGCATCACTTTTATAGTTTAAGTGAAGTCATGGAAGTGCAGCCACTTTCATTTAGATTGAGTTAACTGTTGGCCTTTGACCCTTATGTGTTTGTGTGTGTGTGTGTGTGTGTGTGTGTGTGTGTGTGTTTGTGTGCGTGTGTGTGTGTGAGCAAGTGTGCGCATGTGTTTATGCATGCAGACATTCTGATTGAATATTAGTCAATATGTTAATTAAGCCATAATGAATCACATATTGACAGGTCTATCTGTATGTATAAATCAAAAAAATAAACATTAAGACAGCAAATTTAACAGCTTTGAATTTTATGTTAAAACAGGTGACATTTTTTCAGCATGTCATGGGTGGATTGGCATAATCAAGGTGGAGATGTGTGTTAATGTGTATGTGTGTGTATGTATGTGTGTGTGTGTGTGTAAGGGGGGTTGGGGATGCTCGGTATGAACTGCCTGAATTGCAGTGACATATGGTATAACCAGAAGCCTGAACTGAAGGCTGGCTCTGTTTCATGGATCTGTCTTCACTTCAAGGGGAGAACCCTGATCTTACCACTCTAATAAAACTGTTCATTTTATTTTTAGATGATTCCCGCCGAGATGTAGCGCTGGCTAAAGGGCAGCTCAAACACATTTCAGTTTTAGCAACAGTCTGTTTCGAACCAGGTCTCGTTAATTCACATCATACTTCCCCTGAGTGAAAACAAAAGATCATTAAAAGCATATGAGTGCCAGCAGAAGATGGTGAACACAATGCAAATGCAGAGCTAAATTAATGGAATAATAGATAAATGAATAAACATAACTTCATTACCAAAAATCTATAAAATAAAATACAAATCCTGGAAGATTGTCTTGGTTTAAGTATTGCGCGTAATTATTTTGGCTCTGGACTGTGCTTTGAATTTGTCTATAAAAATGAATGAAACCATGAAACATCCTTGGATACCTTCTTTGCCTTCTCACTCACCAGCTAAGGGAGCCTGACATCACATTTTAACCCCTTGATTACCTCACTGGGAGCCAGGACAGCTTCCTCTGCAGTGCTGCAGACCCACAATAGATGAAATCATTAGCTGCTAGCTCATAAAAAGGTATACTTAAAATGTAGCTTTGTATTTTTTTGCTAATGCATATGCTATAAAACGCAAATTTAGCAATTCATCACATTCGACAAGAAATGTCTCGTGTTTTTCCATTGTCTGTGAGGATGTCAGAGTTTATTTGACTTAACATTCAATACTGTCTTTTTCTTCTCTCGTAATTTAATACATATAATTAATATGAAATTCATTAATAAACAGCTGTAGTTGACTCAATGTTTGGATAGTCCCATTGATCATTGCCTCAGACTGTACCACACACTAAGTCATTATCTTCCTTGACCAAGTCTTGTGATGGTGGATGTTGAACACAGCTGTTGAAGACTTAACAACACAAGAGTGACATTGTGCCTCCGTTATTAAACTCATCAGCCATGTTGGTACCCAACATCTGCAGCAAGGGGTCCTGGGGGACAGCTGGGGGGAGAGGGGGGGGGTGCATGATGCTCCCATAGTCATGTGACCAAGATGACTGTTGTCACTAAAAAGCTCTTGTTCGAGAGAAGAAAAGGGGGTTTGTGGTGGGATTGACCCCCCCCCCCCCAGCTGCAGGTCGGCGGAGGAGCATTGCATAAGCATCACATGGGCAGAAATCATGTAGACCAGTTCAGGGTCCCAGATGAAGGCCTGGCATCTCCCAGACTCAGGTCTGTCTGTGAGTAAGTCAGCACAGGCTCTTTGGGCTCCCTCCTATCACACATAGAGCCCCTCATTTATTCACACAACTCATGCTCTATCCACTTCTTCTCTCTCTTTATACTTGTTAGGGCTGATTTATGAGGATATTCTGATTTCTGTTGCCGGTCCGAGAAAAACACCACAGGATTTATGTTGGTAGTGAAACCTTGAAAATGAAGGCTATTTTTTTTTTTTTTAACTTATACTGTGATATGAAAGAGATGTTGTCATGCAGCGGCGTCTGCTTTAAGTTGACTGGAAACAGACTGCTGCATTCCCCTGCATACAAGAGACCAATGGAGACAACATTATCATGAAACCAGAAGTTTTTATTCCCTTAAAACTAATATGTTAGTGTTTATGTCTTCTTGGCAAAGTGAGAGTTCTGGATATGAAGACAATGACAGTTAGTGAAAAGAAAATGTATATTGATATTGCTGATTTGATGACAGAGGCATAATCCACATATTAAGTTAGGGCTGTACTATAAATCCCATTCTTATCATTAAGGCTGCATGAGGATGCGCATCACATAAGACAAATTATGACTTTTTTTATGTGCTTTCTCCTTCAGTATGCATAAAATTCACCTTTAAGACAGAGCTCAGGGTATGTCAGCCAAGCTGTAACACCAGTCTGCCAGTCAGATAAAGCCCCAGCTGGCTATCAGATACTTTCAAATTAGTTGATGTCAATTTGAACGTGGAAATAAACAGTTACTTGAAATTATTTTGGATTCAGGGGTGACATGTTTGAAGCACAGACCACGTGTAAAACATGTAGATGAGCAAGTTTAAGAAAACACAATGTTATCCATAATACGCTTTATTATTTGTTTACTCTAGGCTCTATTGTGAATTTTTAACAACATAATTGAATCTTGCAGATTTTTCTCATATCCTGCAGGCCTAGTTTTGGGTAAGAAAAAAAAGTCAAAACCTAATCCATGAGATTTGCATACTGTCACCACCTCCACAAATCTGACAATCACCAATGAGAAGCTTATCCTCCAGTCAACCACCTCTGTGTAAACTGTTGCTGAATCAAGAAGGTGCTGAGACCAGGCCACCAGTTAGTGATAAATAATCAATAGGATCTCAGTGATTCAGGCCTCGCAGCGCAGCAGGCTGCAGCTCTAACTATGAGTGTGAGGTTCAGTAAAAGGTATTTAAAGGCCTTAAATATTGATGCTTGTCAGCGCCAACAGAAACAACAATGACAAGCCTGCGCTGAAGTCAGAGAATGTTAAAATGCCTGTCGCCTGATAACAAGCAACTCTTTTTTTTTGGAGCAATCAAAGTAAAACGAAGCATTCCTTCACAGTGGTTCGGTGCATTGATTGTGAAGTAATGACTAAAATGTACAGCTGTCTGCCTCCATGCACTGCTTTGCTTTCCTTCAAAGCCTCTCTCTCTCTCTCTCTCTCTCTCTCTCTCTCTCTCTCTCTCTCTCTCTTTCTCTCCCTTTGTCTCTTAGCATGCTGCTATAAATCCAACTCAGCCATCATCCCAACAAATAGGTTTATATGACATGTATATGCTTTTCACATCAAGCGTCCAATTAAAAATGTCCTCTGCAAGGCCCAAACCAGCATCCCCGTTTCCCATTGTGCCCCTCTGTCATATTAATTTCACATCCCAATAGCTGATTGTAGTTCCGACATAAAAGTGATGAGCTGTAATTCAGTGTCCCGGCTGATGCTACTCCCAAATACATGGAAGCCTTTCTATTGATCTTCAAATATGCAGTTATCATGCCTCTCTCTGCCTGCCTGCGTGAACAGCCTGAAACACCTGCAGAAGATGAAAGTTTGACAATGCTAGAATGATCGCAACAATGCCTAAGTGGAGAGAAGAAGAAACAACAGCATGCACGGTCAGTGAGCTAGCAATGTGTTCTCTAAAACTCTCCACGTGACTCTACAAATAGAAAAGGTTGAGTTCTGATGCGCTAAAAAAATAAACACAACACAAGAAGTATTTTCATCTTTTTGATGGCAGAAAAAAAATCTTATTGAAGGTCAGCTTTAGCTATAGGTTGTCACATTTGATTAAAGCACTTGGAATGCATTGAGAATTGTTTTTCAAATTCACAGCAAACTCTAAATGTAATCGAGGCACAGCAAAATGTATTAATCCATGCCTCCTGTGCATGCACATATATTAGTCTACATGTTTCTGTGATTTTTCAGGACTTTGCAGCTGTTTAAATTAAAGCTGTTTTCATGTTTCTGCACTTGCTCTTACAGACGCTGGACATGTGTGCCAGCGCGTCATTGCCCTTCTGACATAGATATTGCAAAAGATAAGTTAATATTATTGTTTGGCTGAATATGACCAGGGAGCCATGTTCTCTGCTCTCAGGAGAACATGACACATGGCCTAGGCCAGAGGATAGAATAATGTGTGGCAGAGTGAATGGCTGCACATGCTCATTAGTATCATTAATCACCGGGGACAGAGATGCCTAATGATAGAGGGAGGAGGGTCTTCACCGAGGGAGGAGAGGGGGTGATATGACAGAGATGAAGGATTCCTCAAGAATATTAACATTTGGAAAATAAAAGTTGCTTTCTAGAACCATTTAAATTTATCTATTTTTGGCTCCCCTGGGACTGAAAACATCACAGGAAACAAGAGGAACAATGTAATTAATACAAGGCTTAATTGTCAGTCTAAATCGTCATATAATTCTAATTTAATGTGGTGTTCTCACTTTGAGGGTGGGGGAAAATTGGGTTGAGCCAGTTCCCTTGTGGAAAAAAAAAGATCTCTGTAGGGGATCAAATGGGGTGTGTGACATTTTCTCACAGACGTTTGATTGTGTACTGAAGGATTCCTCTTATGGGGCTGCTTCGCCGTTATCCGCTCATGGTGGTGTGCAGCTAATGGGAGTAGCAGAGCCTTGAACCAGATCTCAGGGCGGAGAGTGCTGGGGCGTTCGGTGGGAGCTACTGGCCCTGTGCTTGGCCGTCCCTCTGCAGCAGCTGAAGCTCTGGGGATAGTCGTGCATGGCGAGGGCAGGCTGTTTGATCAGCACATATTTTTAATTGGCTCCGGGCACCCTGGAGTGTCAGCATTGCCGCAGACTAGACTCCTATTGCACCTTTCCTAATTAAAATCATTACAAATTCCAGGCGCATCATAAAGGATTAAATGAGAATTGTGTGTGCGAGTACCTTTGTGATTGTGTGTGTGTATGTTTTATCCACTGGTGAGCCTGTGCATGGGTGCGTTGTCTCCTTGATAGCTAGCATGTATAGCCTAATTGTTTTCTCCTCAGTAATAGTAAATGAGGAAGGGCTGGCTGTAATCCTGGCCCACTAATCAAATTACATGAAACAGAATCTCTCACAGAAATACCGTTGAGGAATAAATGTCTATACATTTCTCCAATATAACCAAAACTTCCACTTTTGGTCATGTTTAACCTGCGGTTTTATGTCTTTTATTGAATATTCACATCTGTCCTGCTGTGAATAGCGAGTTTAATGAGAGCAGTTTGTCATATTCAAAATAATTGATGTCAGACAAAGTGTGCAAATCTGTGGAGAATTATTTTGAAAGGCCCGGGAAACAAATGGTCTCCAGAAAACTTGCATTTAACTTCAGTGGATGTTTTATTCATCACGTCTTTGACAGAAATAAAACTCTTTTGCTGTGTTAAATGAGATGTTTGAATGATGAAGATATTATATGAAAGCTCAATGATCTTGCTGCTTTACTGTGCTGCAGGGGGCTATAGGGAAGGAGAGGCTTCAGTCCCCTAAACAAAGGAGGCTTAAATCTCTTAAATATCTACCAGTGCCACGGCGCCCTGAGGGAGCGGAGAGACAAGGGAGTGTTTCTTTGGTCTGATATTGGAAGCTTGAGTTCAGAAAGGCAAAAAGAAGGCGATGACTATGGAAGGATTTTAAGATCAGGCTCTGTTCGAAACATGCTCCTAAAACCTTAACACCCGCCCTGACACAAACATTAAAATCATATGACACTTGACGGAGAAAATTACTACAATTTATCACAGTAATAACCATGTCTGACCAAAGTTTAAGATGAATATCTCAGGCATGAGAACCTCTATAGCATTCAGAGACAAAACAAGTCCCAGCCAATAGTTATGGTGATTGAGAATGATGTCTCTCCTGGGACACAGTGGGACTTCTATTCACATCAGCAACCAATAAAACTACAGCAACTCATATAATAGTTAATGGACAGTATTGTCCAGCAGTGAAAGGACATGTTATGGGTAAGCAGACACAACAATGGACAGCATACAGACGTCCCGAGGTTCACTGTAACTCTTGTGGTTGAGGATGTGGAGACCAAACTAGATGCAGATAGAATTGTGTGAATACAGAAAAAAAGGTATGATGTTTGTTATGTGTGAAACTGAAAAAAAAACTGGGACACAGATAGAAAGAGTATAAAAGTTATATTAATCACATGTATTTTCCCCAAATATTCCATAAAAAGAAGGAAACTGTGAGTTGTTTCCAGTTCCTGAGCATCATCTTTTTAAGCCACTGAGGAAAGTCAACTTTTTCAAAAATTGTATCCACATATTTTTGATGGCTATGATTTCAGAACAGGATCTCTTGGTTTCTATTGACTCATGAAGGGTAGACAACAGAGAGACGTGGCATAGGAAAGAAAGTGAAAAATGGATTGGAAAGATGAGCGAGGGTGGGGTGTCTCTTCAACCGTCGCCCGCTTCCTGTCCGGAAAAGTTCATTCATCATTTTCACGTCTCAGTGTCACGGCTTACTTTGGCTATAGCCAGAAGTGTGGCAATGATGACACTGAGGATTGATGAGGTGCAGGCGGGGCTGGCTAGCAGGGGTTTGGGGTGTGGATGGTCAAACCAGATGTGGTGCGAGGTGGAGCTATGAGGGGGGACCTGATGAAGGTCATAGTGTTACCCATTTCTCCCCCCATTATCCATAATCCATGTAGACACATGAATGTAGGTCATGTGCAAGGTCTGGACTGTGTATTTTAGTGTATATGTATGTAAATCCTCAAAAGTGTCAAATATAATTACCAATCGAGATTTAGGAACAGTTTACCATAATTTAGACCCACAAAACACAACAATTATACCATAAATTACATACAATACTGCATTAAAACTACAAAATAATAATGATGATGCTCTTAGTGAATTTACTGCTTGTCACTTAATGAAAATCTGCCATTTAGCTGATTAAAAGTTGTATGCTTAGCTTAGCATAGCACATAGACCTATAACAGTGGAAATAAGCCAGCACCTTAAAGCTCACTAATAAGTAAATATTATGTATCTTCTTTGTTTATCTGCTACAAAAACTGAATATTTATTTGTTGACTTATTCTTTCCACTCTTTGCGTTAAGCTGAAGCTACCCAGCTGTCTGCATAGCCTCATATTTGATCTTCTTATCCAAAAAAGTCAGTAAGAAAGTAAAAAGGCATTGAATTTCACACACAGAAGTCATAGTGTTTCACATAAAACATACAGACAAATTAAAATAAAAGGTAAAATGGTACCAAAGCCACAGTTACAGTTTAGAATACACATTTTCTGTAATATCAAACTATTATTTGTATGAAAAGGGACTTCGACTTTCAAAAAAATCTAAATCATTTAAAAAAATTACAATCAAGGCTTTAAAATGATTGACTTTCTAAATTGTGATTATTAGCAGAATTTCCCCATAAAAAATATGCAGCAATGCATGTAAAAAAACTGTCAGTGTCAATATGGTGTGCAGTTATTAAGGGATATTTTTGATGACTCACTGATGTCCAGTGATCCCCAGTTAATGCAACAGTGTTTTAACTCTTCAGGAGTTCCAGTTTGGTTGCTTCTCTGTTTCATACAGGTCCTGTATGAGTGACACCAATGTTCCCCACAACAGGCATGACTGGTTACAACATAACAACCTGAAGACTTCCTTTAGATACAATCAGGTCTGTGGTGATTCCTAAAAATAGTACTCTGTCAGCTTTTGTGATGCTATTGCCTGTTGACATCTGTTACAGTCTGATTAGCATCAATTGTACACTTTGCTCAAAGATGGTGAAGTACTTTGGTGATATAATTCAGTTATAAACAAAGTGCAAAATGCTTTTGACTTCTAAACTGAGCTGTCTAGGAGTTTGTTAAAGTGAAATGTGCCATTCAAAAATTAGTGGTGTCTTTATTTTCCATCTTGGCAGGAAACAGCAGCTTATGGTGTGCCAAAAAGGACAAAACAGAAACAGAATTTAAAATAATAAAAGTGTTAGTTTTGAAGCTTTATCACATCACTACTTACGCATGAACCCTAACAGCCAAAATAACCCTAATTACAATATAAGTCTGCATCCTATTTATAAGCAAAGATGTAATCACTGCTCATTCATTGTACATGCAAGGCTGTTAGTGTCTACTCATGTTTGTTGGGATAGATGTGTCTGTATATTTTTGTTTTTAACATTTCAATGGTTTAAATATTCCATACTTTTAATGTCACAAGTAGAGTTTGTAGTTAAAGTATGTTCGTAAAGCCCTGTTAAACTCCCTTTCCAGCTGTCTCACTGCACCTTTGAGTTTTGTGCTTATTCTAAATTTTAAAGCTTCACTTGTCTCCCCTCGAATATACACGCAATGCAGTTCGACATTAGCAGCCACAGTAATACTGTCAGCTGTATGACTGTGCATTGCTTGACTCCCCCTTGTGGTAAAATATTACACAACTGTAAAAGAGCCCAGTCTGCCAGACAGATAGGAATGCATGGTAATGTAAAAGGGTAACTGAACTTGAACTGAATTCAATTAGAGCCAAGAATAATATCAAAAGGTGTTTTCTCTCTTCCCTCTCTGCCTCTCTGCCTCTCTCTCCCCACATGGCTGTGAAGTGTATCCCCTGCTGGCGCTGGGCGTACTTCGAAGAGTGTGCCTCTCCCAACTCAGTAGCTGATCAGAACCAGGTGGGTCAGCCTCCATGTGCTTTCCATTTGTGCAGGATGTAAATGGATTCAATTAGATCCAAATGCACAACCTGTCAGCCAGGGGGAAGTGGCAGACTTTCAAAGGCCATTAGATTATGGACAGGATTTGGAATAAAAACTTCACTGGCCGGGATTGTGCCATTAAATTGGTTGATGTGAAACTATTGAAGTGATTTGAAGCTCTCGTGCTGACTGCGCGCTATTCATGTGGGCGCAAATTCTGTCACACACACCCACTCCCAAATCATCATTAGCACCCCCGACCCTCCTTTTTTCTTACGTCTCCTTCTCAACTCCCTTCATGTACACACACATACAAATAAAAACGCACAAATGGCATACACAAAGCTGTAGTATACCCTCAGACATATTGCCAGTGGCCTTTGCGAACTCGCCGGCATTACACACAGAAGCTCTTACAGCTTTAAAGGCAAATGGCTCCATCAGTCATGGCTGTTAAGAAGCGCAGCCATAAAAATTAAAGAGCAAACTGACCAACTGTAACACGTCTCCTTTGTTTTGATTGGCTGGAATATTATGAAGTCTACTGTTAACATTCGGTTTCACTCACAGGTCTCTGTAAACATGTAAAATACGATGGAATTCAAGCCTGATGACAGAAAAAAATCACAGCAAAGTCATTCATAAATACAACTACTAAGCTGTGTAACACATGTTCACATATTTGATAAGGAGGCTTTACAAAAATACATATTACTGGACCAAGCAATCAACTCCAAGCCAGCGATACTCTTGAAAAGTTGGCACAAGGAAGGGGCTGATGTGCTGAAAACAAACGCCTTGATTCAAGCAAGTGATAAGAGAGACTTGACCCATGATTTGAATGCATAGAGCCTTTACTTTATAGGCCAGATATAGAAGTGAATCAATGGGACATTTCTAAGCCATTATTATCAATCACCATTGCTTAAGACACCCTAATGAGCTCATTAGATAAGATGAACAGCAGATTGATTGCAAAATGGGGCAAGTAAAAAGTAAGATGTAGAAAAGTAGAAGGTGATGGAGGAGAAAGGAAATAGGTCTCATGGATCTCCAGATAGAAGAAGAATGGGAGAATGAAATTAAATGAGTTAGAGACAGGTCATGTGTCTTGGGCTGCATTTCAAAATTCTGAGGTTTTCAAAATTTTGCCTCTTTAATCAATTTTCACCTGAACAGGCTTTGCAGAGATCACAGAGATACATTGATTACACTGAGATGCTGAGGGCTTTTTCTGAAGGCAAGATGCTATCAAGAAATAACTACTCACTTGTCTTGTATATCCTACTGAAGGCTACTGAACCGTAGCTGTCTGTTGTCTGTAGAACAAGGCAGTCCAATGAAATTACCCCACCCAGATCCAATCAGATCTGATCAGATCCAATACAATACAGTACAATCACTACAATCAATACTATACCATGAGATCTGATGTACTACAATACAATCGTTAAGATACGATATGGTACGAAAAGAAACAACACCATACGATAAGATCAAGTGGCAACCTCCGGTCTGAAGTATGTAGCCCATGTAGAAGTGTTATAAACTGCAATACATCGAGAATCCGCTTGAGGCTGGCTTCAGAAACACCGGAAAACCACATAACACCAATTCAAAAAAGATGATATTTGCAGCATTAATAAACATGTTTACAGTCTGGTTCAAAAAAAGGCTTGACTCTACGTAGCGAATTTCTTCGGCACGCACTGTACGGGGGTGAATTTTTTTCTAAAACAACAGTTCAGAAGATATTAAGATTACGAGTTTTTGCCGAAATAAGGACATGACGGACTTCACTCCTGGACGGGAACACATAGCTGTTGGCTAGGAGGCTCAAACCCCAATATGGCTGCTGCCGCCGATTGGCTTCAAAACAGCGCTCAGGAACAGATGGGTGACGTCGCGGATACTACATCCATTATTTATACAGTCTATGGATAAGACAGGACATGACACAGTAAAATACAATATGAAACACTGCAATACGATAAGGTAAAGTATGGTACCATACCCTTTACGATACCATACCATACCATTCCATGCAATTAGGTTCAATACAATACAAGACGATACGATACGATACGATACAATATGATACAAAATGACAGGACACGATACGATACTATATGATACGATACTATAAGACAGTATGATATGATATGATACGATACTATAAGACACAGTATGACATGATACGATACGCTACAATACAACAGTATGATTCACTAAGATGGGATACACACAATACAATACACTGTAGTTAGCACACTTTGAGATGATATTTGGTGCGATATAAAACAATACAATAAGGTGCAACATGATAAGATATGATATTATACATTCTTTGATACGATACCACACACTACAATATGACAGTATGATAAACTTGCCAGGTCATGATATAATTTGAAATGATGCAGTACAATGTAATGGCGCCATGTGACACACTATGATACCATAATACCTTACGATACACTATGATATAATGCAATTCGATACAGTATGGTAAAATATAATATAATAAGGCACCATTAGATACAATACAACACACTATAATTGAAATTTGTCTTGGACTACAATGCTGCATATATTTAACTGCCTCTTTAATTACACAGAGGTACTTGAATATGTAAACATGGCAAGGAGCAGAGCCGTAAGAAAAGTAAAGAAAGGGGGGGTAAAGACGTGTAAGAACAAAGGATGAAAGTCAGGGGAGTCACAGACGCAAGAACACTAAAAAGGAGGGGGAAACGATGTGTATGAGAGTGTAAACGATGTGATTTGGGCAGACATTTGTTCCCCTTGGGCGAGCTTGATAGGCCATTCAGTCTGAAATCGGGGAAACACAAGAGATCCCCGCTGGTGTTGGATTTTGGCTGCTGTGGCACTACAGTTCACAGCAAAAGGGAAAACATTTAAGAGAAGGTCAGTATTAAAGCAGCAGCAACGCTCTCTGTTTCCACCTTGGACAGAACAGATGTGCTCACTACCCCAGCTGTTACCAGATGTGGATGAAGGGACATCTGCATGAGCTGTTACAGCGCACGTGTGTGTGCCTGTCTGTCTGTGTGTGTATGTGTTTTTAAAGAAAGCAGGCACCGAAAGCTGCAGTCTTCATGAGTCAAAGTGAGTTATGTCGCTATTTTTGATGATTAGATTCCAACACCTACTTCTCCAATTACCTCCCCGTCCTGATTCTTGTAGATCCTGTTACCCTCAAGATGAATGTTGGCTCTTTTCTGGGAGGAAAAAACGCTAAACATTTATTACTGGAACATAGTTTGGAGCGTGTTCATACACTTGAAGCATCTTGTCACATTTGTGTGCTTCAAAAAGCACATCATAAAATGTTGCTGCATAAACACTTTGATCTCATGTGTGGTCATTTACAGCATTAAAACTTCCTCTATTTGTAAGTATGACACACACCAAACATTTATATTAGGGGAATATAGACTGCTGACAATGTATTTTCTCTTATTTCTTGTGCACCATTACATACAGTACATGTCTTACTTTTAAGGCACCTAGGTATGTTCCTTTTGGCTGGACATATGCGACGACCAAGACGGCGATTGAAAGCCAAAAAGAAAATCAATGTGTAAAAAAGGGAAAGTCATTTTTTTGTGTGATCCAGGAATATAAAACCTGATGAGACATATAAAGCCATAAAGTGTTATGGGACCCCAGGAGATGGTAGATTAAAATGTGCAAGGGCGATTTCCGCCAATAAAGGTGGAGACAGCGGCTGCTCCACTGCTGTGCGCTGCTCCACCAGGCAAAGAGAATGGTCTGAATAGATTTCAGCAACCTTCATAAAGCCAGGACTAAAGCCACTCCACAAAAAGGAATAGAAACCAAGCCAATCAATTAATGCCCCCCCCCTCCCCAACAATGACGAGCATAGACAGGGAGAAACGCTTTCAGACCTGGTGTTTGTCTGAAACTTGCTGGGTTCCAACATCCTGTGGCATTGAACAGGAGAGTCAGGGTCTACTCTCTGCATGTTCGCGGCTGCTTTCATTGTGTGTGCATTCGTGTGTGCTCTAATGTATTTGTGTGTGTATGTGTGTGTTGAAAAGTGCACTATTGAATGACTACATTCAACAGAGCACAGAGCTCTTTAAATGCCAATGAAAATAAAGAGAGGGAAATTGTAGGCACTCTAAAGCAACAGGGAAAAAACCAACAGAGCGAGACAGAGAAAGCAAAACCTTGCAGTGCCAAGAGAGACTTCATAAGGTTTAGCAGCCCTCCACTCAAATATATGGGGGCAATAAATCCTACACTTAATGTCCTTTGGGCTCCACTTTTTATAGGTGGTGACAATGACAGTGAGTGACTTCTTTTAAAAAAAATGTTAATCAACACGGCAAGTTTTAACAAGGCTGTCTGGACAAACTCCAGGGTTTACTTTTTTTTCCGAAACTCCCATTCCAGTAATGAAAGCTGACATTACGCTCTGTTGCAAAAATATTATGTTTCCATTGAAGTTTGGAAGAAGTAAATCATTACATGGGCTGCAAAAAAGGCCAAAACATGATACTAGACTGTTAGGAAGGCCACACCTGATGAAAGAACGTAATTTATGTTTACTTTTGGTATAACTTCTACAGCTCCAAAAGACAAGATATAATGTGTTTACCTGGGAGAAGAAGGGGTTACAGTGGGTAGGTTTTGTCACTGCTTGAAGGCACCAGGTTGTTACCTCCTGTTTTAAGTCTCTGTGAAGGTAGGCATGCTGTTAGCTATAGCTGGCCATTTATTTAAAATACACATTTGACAACAGTTTTAACTTCTACTCAACTATCCACTGGAGAGCAGAAAAAGGTTTATCTCAAATGTCAAACAATCCATAACCCTCCCATAAGGTCAAAGGACTCTAAAGTGACTTACTGTAAAAACAATGATAAAGAATAAGATTGATATGCAGAAGTATTGTAACCCTTTTTTTTTTTTAAATATAAGCCATGCTACAATACAAAACATTATATTAAATAAATAAATACATATTTTAAAAAAAACAATTAAATACATGTTCCAATAAATATTTAAATATATAAATGAAAGTAGTATGAAAAGAAGATCTGTACTCCATTCATTTGCCCCCACAACAAATGCACTCTTCTTCTTCTGTTTATTTTAAATGGCTGTTGGCAAAGAACCTTTTGGCGCCACCAACTGAAATAGAGTCTGGATCGTGTTTTGCTGGCTTTCAACTGTCTCTCAAAAATAAATAAACCGACTAAAATAACATTAACAACAATATAATTTAAGCGACAAAAATGCATCTTCTATCTTCCAAAGTAGTCCTTTTCAATTATTTCCACAAAAACTACAACACTTGTCATCAGAATTTCTTTATAAAATATTAATTAAATCCAAATGCACACTTTGGTATGAGCCACATCTTTACAATAGTGGGTGATGGTGCTCATGGGAAATGCTGTCCTCAACCCAGAGAACACTTTCCATTTCCTCCAAAGGGGTCCATGAACATGAAACTTTTCACTGAGCCTTCAATGTGTAACATTGGTTACATTTGTGGAACTTTCACTACAAGGTGCATCATTTGCTGGTGAAATGAAGTCACACAAAGTAACAATATGTTCATAGAATAGCTAAAATAAGATTAAAAAACTAAGAAAAAAAAAAGTAAAGGTATTCGTCCCAAGTTAACCAAGCACTCATTACAAATCCTCCATAAGCCTTTTCTGTGTCACATAGAGGCAGAAAAGATTAGCATGGTAAAAACATAGCTAAGGTAAAATTATTAATGAAATGCAAATAGCTCTGAAATGGTTTCAAATTCTAGTCCTTTAAGTGTGTTTCATTGTGTTTTAGTAAGGCTCAACCATTCAGGCTTTGTGGATGAAATAGCTTGTCTTTGTGTATTTTGTTCATGGGAACTTGTTTCCCTTCTGGTTTGATGAATACTTGTGTTTTTACTCCCACTACTTTGTAATTCACCCATTGACAAGCATACACTATCGTTCACTGTGGCATTGAGGTGTTTTAACAGTCATATGCATGCCCAAACAATACCCTGTCCAAGGATTACTCAGTGTTTTCTTAGGAGAGTCGGTTTGTTTTCTCTATTTTGTCCATATATCCATGACTCCGTGTAACCCAGCTCTGTGAAGTCAGCCTTTTTTCTCTCTGTTTCTGCCTGTTCACAGTCGGTCTTGATGGCTCATCAACTTGTCATGGCCTTCCAGCTTTTACAGCATTCCGGTTTTTATGCCCCAAGAGGTGTTTCTTTTTCCATTGGTGCACCACGACTGCGTTGTAAAATAAGCACGAGTAAACTGAAGGTGCGTTTAAGGCTTGGTATGTTGTGTTGATCCCGGAAAAGTTATATCTTCCTTCAGAGCATGATGCCACTTTAGGCATTGGTCTTCCTTTAACAGAGGAACAGTAGGAGGTTTCTGTCTTTGAAAGTCTGCTTTGAGGTGTTGTGTGAAAACAAAGAGACTCGTGCAACACAAGAGAAGGCTGTGTGGGAGAGAAGAGGAGAAGGGGAAAGAAGAAGAAAGTTTGCTTGCTCTGGCCTTGGTTTCATGTTCAACAGAGGAGTGATCATCTGTGTTGAGAGGAGGAGAGAGGGATGGTGACTTAGTGACTACAAGCCCAACAGACATGATAGATGCCTTTAATAACCTCTGGCTGCTTTTTTAGAGCCCTCCAGGATTTGTTGTTAATAAGATCCAGGTCTTATTATGATGACCACCCCTTTCATCGCCTCCCACATCGTGCTGGGCGTCAGTCCAGACAGTCAAAATAAACAAAATGTCAAAAGCCCCCTGTATGTGTGCTGATGTGGCACTTGTTGATGGTGCCACCATGTCTCAGTCCTGACCAAGGAGCATGTGGCTACACAAAAGTCAGCAGTAAACATCCTGCTCGTAGATCACCTGTTGAATCAGCTTGAATGTGCGCCTGAAAGCCCTGTGGCCACCAACCTAACATCAGCAGATTACAAGGTAGATTGCAGAAGCATGTTTAGGCAAATGGCATTTGATGGTTTTAATAAGCATTTCCATTACGAAAAGGAAGGAGGAAGAGGAGGTCATTGGGAATACATGTAGGACCACGGGAGCAATAAGAACTCCTGCTCATCACTGCTGGAAAACAAAATGAGAACAATTTTATTGTACTCCCATTCCTTTTGAAATAACAATCACAAACACTCAGTCCTTTAGTGTGTCTAAGTAGCTCCAAGCTCTATCACAAGCATAGATTTGGTGAGGGCCCATGTTTTATTAATTTGCAGATGAGCTCAGCTATTGATGGCGTTGGCCGCCCATGGGTTCAATTAGGATAATACAGGGAGAGGGGCAGATTATGGTCGGCTATTTAAGTGAGGGTATATCTCTTCCTGACAGTTATAGTCCAAATGCAACAAATTGCACCTTGGTGGCTGTGAGCGGCGCCATATCAGTCCTACAGTGATGAAACATGCCTGTGTGGCAGGTCAGCCGTGTGGAGACGACACCGGGCTGTGTGAGCCATGTAGCCTCTCTCCAAGCTAACAACACAGGCCTGAGTGCAGCCCTTTCCCATTCAGCTAATAGGGGCCATTTAGAAAACAGCGGTCTATACAGTGGTGCGCTGAGTGCATGCTCTACCCAGCCAAGCCTAAACAGTCCCACTTAGCACAACTCTCTCTAAACTATTGCACTTTTTTCGCTGGCACTCTGGGTTGAAAGCCAGCAAGCGTTGACAGCTGGGGAGGGCAAAAGTGACCACATCTCATTTTACAGATGAAAGAAGGTAAATTATCATAGGGTTGTACAAATTTCAACATCCCATTCATATCCCTATAACAACGTGACAGATCAACAAATTACAATATCTTGTGATTTGTAATAGAGGTGTGCATGTCATTACACCAAGCTTTACTTACAGATTCTACTTAAAAATGCAGAATCTGTAGAAAGGGACACGATTTTGAGTCTTGGAAGCGTTCTTTTTTCTGCATATAGTCTGCAAAGTATTGTCCACCAGTAGGGTTGAACCCTTCGAAGGGCGCATTTCATAGCTATTGCATCAAAGCAGTGCGACAAAGCCCATCCCATTTCAAGGCTTCCTCGAATGAGACCGACAAATGTGTCATACTTTTTCCAGGCCACATAGGAGTCATCAGATGCATCCTTTGTGGCCCAACATGTCCCTTGATTCCTTGCACACCAGTTCAAATTAGATGGGGACCTCTCAAGCGGCCAAGTAATACACACTTTTTAATGTGATGAACTGGTTTTATCTCAGTCAAAAAGCTGGCTATAAAAGTGTTAAAAAAAGGATGAGGCATTTAAACTTCAAATTATCTTTAACAACTCAAGGTGCATTTCGATCAAGAGTTCTGGGGTCTTTTAGCCCCCAAAACTACTTCACCCTGAACTAAAAGGTTCAGTGCCCCCCATTGTTGTCATTTTTTTAATTAAACTTTGAAAAACCCTCAGGTTGGTACACTCCACAGCAGAACAGATTCCTGTGGCAGGCATGCATGGCTTTAGAAAGTTCAATGATTCTTTTGTCAGTTAAATTGTCTCTCGCGGTTCCTCCTCTATCTGGTACATAACACTGCAGTTGGCCCCTATTTGTCAACAGAGCTGTCAATCAATCATCTATTTAAAATCAAATAACTAATTCAAACTAAACTTCTCAGAAAAATGAACACTTGGACATAAATCATTATTGTGATAACTAACTTTAATGACAAAAAACATGTTTGAGAACATTTTATTTGACATTTTTATTTGTTAACATGAGGCAGGTGGGGTATATGGTCCGTACTGCTGCCAGTCAATTAGGGGGAGCTCTACATCTTCTGGCTCCACAGTATATGAACACTTATGGAGCCCATTCTGAAATACAGTGGTTACGTGATGTTAGTTATGCTAGCAAGTTCCAGTGCAGCTTTCGAGGTTGCTAGGCACCATGTACAGCCAGCCCATGAAGACTAGGTCTTTTGTGGGCAGGGTCCTTCGAAGGATGCTTTTCCTGAATTGCGACACAGCTTGGAAAGCAAAAGAGGTGGAAAACTATTGGATAAATTGCAATTCTGGTCTCGAATAGTAGCCATTAGACAATATTCTATCTTTGATTAGTCTCTGTAAACAGACATGCAAATCATGAAAACACGGCTAACAATCTGCTCTTTGACTCCAACTCTATTTTTGCTATTTGAGTTGCAAGTCTGACTGTAAAATAGAGATGTGCGAATTTTGTTCCCTAAAGAGTTAAATGTTGTCCCCCCTTGCTAGTCGGCTGTCAGTTAAACAAGTTATTAATATTTTCTCTAATTCTGACTAGAAATGCCAATCTCAGTCTTTGTCTAAGCTGTAACCAAACCAATAGTCAGAGCTATTTCAATAAAGCTATAATGCTCTGCTGCCCTGATGTAAATAAACACAGATGACATACGGCAAATCGTAGAACAGCGCTGTTTGGCAGTATTTGGAAGTAGATAATGGAGATAAAATTGTATGTATGCTGTATCTTGTCAAACTACATAACCAGCACAGTCATGCAGACGTTAACCTGCAAGGAGGACTAAAGGCTGGTGGTGGTAGTACTGCTAACTATAGCCACACTAAGGAAACCAATTCAACGTTCCAGAATGTCATTGCGTGTTTTCTGAGAAATTTCTTCCCATTAGATTAATCGGCTTGTTGGAATTTAAATTTCCTGTTGAACCACTTAGAAAGGAGTAGATTTGGAACATCCCAATTGTAAAAAATGGCATTGCATGCAAGTAGTTTATTGGTAATGGCTGGCTACACTAGAAGCCTGGAAAATATGGCTGTAGCTCTCAGGGGCTACATCATCAACGGATGATAGCTGATTGGTTCTGACATTGAGTCTGATGTTGTAGTTTTCACATCTGAGCAGAAGAGTCAAATAGCTAATGACTGTTTTATTATATGCTATATATTAGGGTTATAATAGCAACATAACTAAACCTCTGTCACAACTTTTGGCATGTTAACAATAGTTAAAAATCAAGCCAGTTCCTGAGGAGCAGTTCCGTGTCTACAAATGTAATTGCAATACTGTATGGATATTCTCTTACAACCCCACTAAGAAGACACCATAAAAGGAGTGATGGTTGTGGCCTGCATGGGGGACTGAAACTGTTCACAGCCCCGCTCTCTGAGATCGAGGTAGAACATTTATGATGATTGATCGGGGCCTTGACTGTAACTTCGCTGTGCAGTGAAAAAGTCTACTGTACATTGTCTCTGGATCACATTGTGTGAAATTGAATAGGGAGGCCATAAAGTGGAACCGGAGACACTGACCCAAGCCTGCCCAGCCTGTCGCTTGTCTTTTACTTTTCTGTTCTGTCCGTTTAAACCATTAAAACTTGCAGACTGTCCATAAAGAGTGTTTTCTCTCTTTTGTTTAGGGAAATGACGACTGTGTCCCTGCTGCGTTGGGGCAGCATGTTTAGGCTACAGTCAGTGAGATAACCCAGTCCTCCTCTCCACACCCTGACAGGAACAGTTAAGGAGAGAGTGAGCACTTAGAGAGGATGAAGAAGAAGATGATTCTTGGTTTTTGTATGTACTTATAAGCAGGTCGTTTAATTCTAAGTGCTGGGCCCTCATATGCATTTTGTAGTCTTATAACCTCTGCCCTCGACTTGACTCAGCTGACTCGCTCTGCTACCAGAGCAAACACAGAAAGTCTTACTGTACTTCACATATCCTGAACTTCTAAATATAATTCTGTATGAATGAACAGTTTGCATAAAAAATAGAATCAATCCATCTTAATTCCTGACCTGTGAAGTACTTTATCATCCTGACCCACTAACCCCTTCTCTCTCCTTGCTCGCCTGCCACGGCTTTTCCTATTCCCCACTCCAGCCAGGAAGGGGCAATAGGGCACCGCTAATGTGCTTGGTGGGTCATTAATTCTTCGGATGGCCATGGGGGCAGCGGAGCAGACGAGCTTTGTTGTTTGATGTTGGGCGAAATGGTGGTGGGGAGGCAAAGCAGATGTTTGTGTTGGCTGGCGAGGGAAAGCAGTACACTTGATGCCAATCCAATCACCATCTCATGCTAAGCAACAGCTGCCCAAATACATTTCAGCTAAAGTCTGGCAAAGAGAGGCAAGGGTGACCAGATCAGCTTTAGCTCACTTTGGCCCTAACATAATTTATGGTTTGAATATACCACTTACTCTAAGGACTGACCTGTGACCAGTTTTCATTTTTCCAAAATAAACTCACATAAGTGAGATTAGGGGGAGATTTTTCATGCACAGATCCTGCATCTGAAGGTGAGCTGGACACTGATGAAAATATAACATGTGGGAGTTATTCCTGTATGTGTAGAGCACATTTATAGTTTCGTTGCTTTTTTGTCTTTGTGGAAAAATGGGAATCTAAGAGGACACAAAGAAACCAAAGACTAACTCATTTGTTTTTTCTCTGGCCATGATAAAAATATAACAATGTATGCGCATACATAGACCCCAGAACAAGGACAGTTCATTTAACTCTCTCCAGCTTCTCCACTCAACTGATGTGAGCCATTCATCACCGCCTACCTTCATAACTGTGTGCTGCACAGAAAAGACAGTGTGTGTGTGTGTGAGAGAGAGAGAGAGAGAGAGAGAGAGAGAGAGAGAGAGAGAGAGAGAGAGAGAGAGAGAGAGAGAGAGAGAGAGAGAGAGAGAGAGAGAGAGATTAAAGATAATTATCTTCTACGTAGCTCACGTTTTGATCCTGTTGTAGAAATCCCCCAGCATGTATACGGTTCAGACGAGAAGTACAGTTTGTGTCACGCTGACAGTGTGCTGCCCTCTGCTGCTCTTTCCATGAACATCTGGACACAGAGTACTTGCTATTAGAGTAACTAAGTGCTTGTATGAATAACTTCTTAGAAATTGTTTTATCATTCAATTGGGGTATTCAGTTACTGAATGCATTTAGATTGTTGTAAAACTTTTGATCTTTTTTAACACTCCATACATGCAGCCTTTGTTTTGATCACACATTGTCTCTTCTAAACACAGATCTGTGCAGTTTTTTTAATCTGTCACCTGAACAATACAACATGAATATTAAAAGAGTCTCATTAGGTACTCTGAAATCATCTTTAAATTATTTCTAAAAGCTTCAATGTTTTTCCGAAACAGAAATTTGAAATATCACCAAGAAAATATTTATCCAAGCTGCTGCTAATTGCATCCTCACCACCTTAATTACACAGCACTTGCTCAGCTCTAATGTGATGTTTCTGCTCCAAGATACAAAAGGCCGTTCAAAAGCCTCACATCCTCAGATGAAAGGGTTACTTTCGTCTCACTAATTGTTCCTATCTATAAGTTGCCGCCTTTCAAGATAATGAGAAGGCGTGCTTCCGTGCAAAGAAAGAGCAACGTCGCTACAGTGCAGGAAGGTTTCTAATCCTGAATTATCATTGCCCTATTCGTCATATCTGACTCCGTAGAGGTGGATCAGGAATCAAAGGAGGCAAGTAATGAGGACCTGTGGTAGCCAGCAAGGTAACCGTAGTTACGTGTGGTGCATTAATGTATGTAATCTGTTACTGTGTCTGTGACAAGACAAGGACATGTAGTGTGCTAATTAAAGAAACCTTTCAGTGCTCCTCGCTTAGACACAGGTCATACCTCATTAATGATGGTCTCAATGCATGGGGAGTTATTCATTACTGGCCATTCTGTGGAGAAAGAGGAGATAGGAGGATGGAGGGAATCCCTGTTTGCAAATACAGTACACATTCAAGCTTGTAGGTATTTCCTCAAAGAAAAACAGCATAAGTGGAACATGCACATCAACATGTTTAAGATATCTATAAACATTTTTGAAAAGGGCTGAATGCAGCCTGAATATTGTTATACTCTGCAGCAGTGGTGGACAGCAACATAGTCCATTTACTTAAGTACTGTACTTAAGTACATTTTTTGAGAATCTGTACTTTACTTGAGTATTTGTCTTGGGGGGAACTTATTACTTTTACTCCACTACATTTCTATCAGTGTTCTAGTTACTCACTATTTAAGCTTTAAAGTCAGCTGATTAATTTTCTTTTCTGAAATCAGATCCTGTAAGACCATGAACTGTTTGTGTACTTGTGTTTGGTTCGTCTCAGTGGTGTAGCCATACCTCGATTGAGCGTAGCAGCCAAGAAGGATGATGATTCTCTACCTGAGCACCACGGCCATATTTTAAACCCACGTTTGAGGTTTTGAAATAAAGAATGATTGTTTGTATTGTTGTAAATCTCTGATCTGTTTACCACACAAACTTTATGACAGCCGACAAAACATCACCATCTAACCTGAGAAAGCATGTGGAGGTCTGTAGCTAACTCACTTGTTTATTCCAGATGAACATTGTAAACTTGTCTGTGCTTGGAGTAACTTAGTTTATATTTCATGGTATACTTTTTAGATATGAAATCGTGTTTTCTAGATAAACAGAACGGAGCAGAGCAGAATGTACACCCATGCATTATTGACTGCCCTAATGCTTTGTGAATATCCATTTGAGATATTTTAAGAAGTACTTTGAATACTGAAGTATTTTTAAAAGCAAGTACTCCAGGACTTTAACTTAAATAATAATTTGACTGAACAACTTTCACTTGTATTGGAGTAATTTTGACCAGGAGGATCTATACACTTACTCAAGTAATGCACCGTGTACTTTGTCCCCCACTGCTCTGCAGCAGTGTTCATTTCGTTAACGAAATTATGACGATAAATGTTCGTCAGCGACTAATTTTTTCATGATGAGCTAAAGTGCATCACTGATAATAAAAACTCTGACAAACGTGTGCCTGTCACTGCAGGTACATTCAAGGACCGTCGTAAATGTGCAATACAGCCCTTTCATGGCATTTTTCTGTGAATCAAGATGTTACACAAGCAAAAGAGTTAAAGGAGTGTTGCCGATTTTAACACTTGGTTTAAGCCTGTTACCAATATCTGATCGACTACATTCATTACTAAAAGAGTGAAGATGTTTCGGGAAAAATCAAAGACTAAAATGTTTTGAGTTTCCGCAGACTAAAACAAGACTAAAATGTTGAGTTTTTGTTGACTAAAGGGCTGAAAAGACTCAAATGTGAATAAAACTAAAAGGCATTTTCGTCTAAAGACTAAGACTAAATCTAAAATAGCCGCCAAAATTAACAATGCTCTGCAGTGACTGAAGGGACAAGGATCATCACGCCTAATGAATAGAAGTAAAGAATGCTCTTTTTCAAAAACATTAATTTATTTATTAAATGAAGGGGTTTTTACAAGAAAAAATAAATCAATGGCAGGTCAATGTCATGAAAATTACTCAATACAAAAAATATATCACTAAAAAAAATAAACCACATCTTTGAAATGCGTCCGTATCTGATACACCAGTCTGAGAAAAAAAATCAAAATCAACAT
The DNA here is from genome assembly GCF_009762535.1 of Notolabrus celidotus. Lineage (NCBI taxonomy): Eukaryota > Metazoa > Chordata > Actinopteri > Labriformes > Labridae > Notolabrus > Notolabrus celidotus. Next base: position 14,334,639 of record NC_048291.1, read on the forward strand.
CCACTCTCAGTCCTGGATTGAGGTCCAACAATGAAACTGCGTGTTCTCTTGGCCAGTGTGTGTACCTGGATGTTCAGTGCACAGGGGACATACGTAGCTACCATTGAGTAGTAGTGCACAGGCAGAAAGCTCACCTGCAGTTAGTGGCTCCAGTCGTATGGCAAACAAAGCCTTTTGGGTTGATTTTGTTCCTCAGGGTGTATTTCAACACCCTCTGGACAGAAAGAACTACATTTCCCACAAGCTAAATGCCACATCAAGCAGGCTTCTATAGGATACCAAGGAGTTCAGGGAACTTACAGATTCTAAATAATTCTCCTGCAATCTCAACATTTTAATTTTGTACTTTTATTACCAGTGATGGAACGAGTCAAATCCTCTGTGAATGCCAGGTGCCATCTCCATAAAGCAAACTCTACCTAACATTACTTTGTGTGCAATGTGACTATGAAGTTAGAATAACATCTAAGACCCACTGCTCTCTTTAAGGGGGACAATCCTAGTCATGGTAAATGGACTCTTCCTTTGGTTGTAGTTGCACCATTTTATAAAAGACTGTAAGCATGTCTGTGTCCTTAAGTGGGCAGCAACATTCGACAACACTGTTGATTGGAAGTGATTACTCCTCATGACACATCTATTGTTGTTCATTGATCACAGAGAGCAGGATCGGTTGTGTCAAGATCACAAGAAAACAACAGATTCTGAGTCTATACCATGATCTGGAAAAAAACGCACACCACTCTCAGGTTGCAGAACATATCAGAGATAAATATCACCGACTGTGAAATATGAAAAAAAAAGCCCCACTTTTATTTGTATCTAAATGAGAACAGCAGTTGATGGAAAATTCCACAAACTGTTCAAAATTCTATTTTGCAGTGTTTTGAAATCTTTCAAAAATGATGACCAGTGCTGAAACCAGTTCTACAGTCTGACACTCCACTACAAGTCGCTGAAATCTAATGATGTGTTTTCAAATACTCTATTTACTAACAAAATAAGGACAGAGAACACGTGGTGCGTCCTTGGCCAAGTTAACACCCAAGGCTTCTATGTGTCCCTAAGAAGGAGTCCCTGTCTGAATATGAAAGCAAATGAACAGTCCGATACAAGAAGTGCAAATCCTCCCTGAGACTGGTCCATGTACTTAACACAGACATCAGATTCAGCATCATACAACCCAAGAACTCCACTAGGAGACTAAACGAGTCACACTGACAGGCCTACAATATATTTGGTGCAATTTCTGCGGATGCAGTAGCACTATTTCATACAACATTTAAGACAACAACACAGGGATTATTCATCATCATCATCATCATCATCATCATCATCATCATCATCATCATCATCATCATCATCATCATCATCATCAGTCACAACGAGGCTCTAGGAGCAGCATGTATACCAAACTGCTCAAACATGAAGTGGATCACACAAAATGTTAAAGTTGATCACACAGTTATTATTGCTAAAACAATTATCATCTTTATTTATCTAATTGATGAACCCCCTCCAGATACCTGACCAGGAGCTGGCCTCCATCCAAAGATATGTAGAGCTGTGAGACATCACAGTAACTGGAGATGGGTGGGAAGAGCTGAGTGAAGTGAATCAGCATGTGATGTTCTAAGCACCTCAGGGACTCGGGTCCTCTGGTGGGCAACGGGGAGACTTAAAGCTGTCATCATGTGTCTCTGATGTGGCCTCTGGTCTGCAGGCTCTGGAAGTGGGCCTGCTTCAGGATGTGGTTGATGTGCTCGTAGGACACCGGGTTTGTAGAGCCGGCCAGTTCTGAGGAGTCGCTGGCGCTGAGGGGACTGCAGGGGCCGACAGCACAGCGACTGCCGCAGCTTCCAGCCGCATGTTCCGGACTGCTGATGCTGCTGCTGCTCTCACTGTTGGATGACTGAAATGTAGACATCTGCATGAGCAATGAGCTAGCTAAATATGACCATCAACATTAAAGGGTAACATGAGTATAATCTTTGGAGATTAACCTGGCTTTCAATTTTAATTTCTTATGATGTTAAATTCAAAGCTGTACAACTAAAAATGCTTGAAGGTAATGTTGCACACTGGCCAAAATTAGCATCTCAAAGGCTTCATTAGCCAGTGAAGCTTCTAAACTTAACCCTCCTGTTACGTTGTGGGTCAAATTGACCCATTTTAAAGTTAAAAATCAAAAAAAAAATGTTAAAAGTATTTTTTCACTATGACACTTCTTCTGCTTGGCTTAATTAGCGTGAACAACATATAAAATGAAAATGGTTCATTTCATTCATTTGCAACCCCCCGCATGCATTCATTACACAGATACTGTTCGTGGGTCAATTTGACCCTGCAGTCAAAGTGGAGGCTAAAAGGGGTCAGAAGTGTCAAATAATAACCGTTTCTTTGCAACTGTGTGACATATTTCACTCCAATCACTTTCCAATGTACATAAAAAAAAGTTTTAACATTCATTTTCATAAAAAACAAGTGAGTTATCCTCATTGAACTATGATCTATGAGAATTAAAGAGCACCATTGCACTAAATATTGATTTAAATGGTCAGTAATGGAGTTAATAATGAGATTTAAAAAATGTTTATTTGGATTTTTTGGGGTTCGGACACTTTCAAATTATTAAATATGCCCTGGGTCAAGTTGACCCAGGAACATTATTGTTGTCCCTGAGAATTGAACATAACTGGAACGGCTTAATAAGGGTGCATAAATAGGGTTCATTGGAGGGATGTGTCCTATCAAAAATGCATTGCAAATACTTGTTTTCCAGCAAAAGAAAAATACTGATACTTCAGCATGTTTTGTGTGCAACTCAAACAGTTGTCAGGTAATTTCTAGTTCTATCTTTAATGAAGGGGAATGATTGTTTCTTTTGTATAACTATTTCTTTTTTTTCTTGTATGTTTGTATAAATATTTCTTGTTTTCTACTTGCATGTTTTTTTTTTTTCTATTTTACTTTTACAAGTTCGAAATAAAGACATCAAATTAAAAATATTAATAGTTTTGCAGAAGAAGGAACAGCTGACTTTGGTTTCTCTCAAAAGTTTGGTAACAGAAATAACCATCTGCCACTGTAGGGACTGGTTCAAGTTACTCACGAGCCAGGGGTCCAAGTCCGAACACTTTATTGTTATACTTAAAGTTAATGTTGTCCCATGGCTAGCACTTGCAGGTGTAACCTTCTGTATGTTTGCACATTCTTCAGTTAGTCTGTCCTGGTGTTAATCTGTGAGAGCGTACCTAGTTAGATTTAAACTCTTAATGCTACTTGTGTTTCAGGTTTAAGAGCAGAGCAGACTAACCAAAGTCATTTATAACAGCAGATAGAAATTTTGGCCTGAATACAAAATCTACTTTTTAGGGATGCACCGAAAATGCGGCCACCGAAAATGTTGGCCTTTTATTACCAAAACAACACGGCCAAAACAGAATGTTGTGATGACGCAAGCAAAAACCACGGCCAGTACGCGCTTGTCTGGATAAGGGCCAACATGTCTGCATCTGTTATTCCTTTAATTGCAGCACTAAAGTGTCTTCTAAGCAAAGAGGTTGAGACGGACCACAAAGTGAAAACAATGAAAAGTATGCTCTTCGAGTCTGTCAGACAGTTTTCACTGAGATCTATTCGGATCCTCTGCCCTTCATCGCAACTGTACTTGATCTGCGTTATAAAGATCATTACTTGGATGTGGGAATAAAGCAGCACGCACGAGAAATTATCCAGTAGGGTGGATGCGAAGAAGTGTACAGCGCAGGAAGGAGGAGAACAGAGCGCAGAAAACAGGACTTGTCTCTCTGAACCAGATGAGGGACATGCACCCTCATTGTCTGATATGTTCAATGAGATCCTTGATTTTAGTGAGGTTAGTACACAGTCATAGACATAAATGCAATGGTAGGGGAGACGGGGACAGTTGGGACAGTTGTAACATTTTGACATTTCTGTCTATGACTTTGAGCTCTTTTAATCCAGTGTGTTCAAACTGCTATACAAACTAGCTTCAAGTGTCTGCTCATAAATGGCCTAGAAAATGCCTGTGCAACACAAACAGAAAATGCATGGCCTAATCCCTACTAATAATTGGCATAATCATTTCTTTGGGTGTTTCGGTTTTCGGCTTTGGGTCCTCATTTTGGGTTTTCGGTTTTGGCCCCAAATTTTTTTTGCGGTGCATCCCTACTACTTTTGAATCATTCTGTTGATGGTTGAACCACCTGACATGAAACTTGTCTCCAAAGGTGTCAAAACCACACACTCATCTTCTCCAGTCTGCGCAATTGCAACTCACTCCTAGCTGAAAAAAAGACTCCAACTAGTCCAGAGTGCAGAGTACAGCAGTTCGGCTTCTAACTGGTTTTAACAGACAACATCAGATCACCTCGATCTTAGCTCTTCCCTTGCTCCCTGTGAGTTTTAGAATTGATTTTAAGATTTTGATGATCAAGTTAAAAGCATGTATGGGTCTGGCTGAACTGTTGGTCACCTTATCTTCTGGTGGGACAGACTCGTTGTTCCAAAATAGAGACTAAATTTAAAGGAGATCATGCTTTTTAACCCCTTAGTCTGCCGGAGGAGATAAGGCGTGCAGACTTTATATCTCTTCTTAAAGGTGACATATCATGCAAAATCAACTTTTTAATGGTTCTCTACCTGAAATATGTGTCCCTGGCATGTCTACAAACCCCCCGAAAATGAAAAAAATCCATTCTGCCCCTGTTTTGATTTCTAAACTTTTCTATAAATGTGTGTGAAACGAGCCGTTTCAGACTTCCGTGTTTTTGTTACGTCACAACAATATCTGGTCTGTCACGGAGTCAGAGCTCGGAGCTTGTTCAGCCCATAGACTGTATAAAATACAACTCAACAAGGGGCTTAGGAGGGAGGCATGCTAGTTGTAGGCTGTCTTAATAAACACAAAGGTCGTTTTTACTCCCCACGTCTGCAGATTTGAAGATCTAGTGGATAACTTTTTATTTTTCATGGAAAAGTGCTAGCGCTAGTTAGCATAGCCACATAGCTACATGTTTGTAGCTGTAGCTGTGTACCAAGACACACGTCTACATACTGCCAAATAAAACAACAAGAAACACTAAATCTGTGACCAATGGTTCAGAAAGGTCCTGCTGCATTTCTGGCAGAGGTCGGTTTTACTCCCCACGTCTGCAGATTTGAAGATCCAGTGGATGATTTTTATTTATCGTGGAAAGTGCTAGCGCTAGTTAGCATAGCCACATAGCTACATGTTTGTAGCTGTAGCTGTAGCTGTGTACCAAGACACACGTCGACATACTGCCAAATAAAACAAGAAGAAACACTAAATCTGTGACCAATGGTTCAGAAAGGTCCTGCTGCATTTCTGGCAGAGGTCGGTTTTACTCCCGACGTCTGCAGATTTGAAGATCTAGTGGATGATTTTTATTTATCGTGGAAAGTGCTAGCGCTAGTTAGCATAGCCACATAGCTACATGTTCGTAGCTGTGTACCAAGACACACGTCGACATACTGATAAATAAAACAACAAGAAACATTAAATCTGTGACCAATGGTTCAGAAAGGTCCTGCTGCAGGCGCCTCTCCGTCAGGATCAGATTCTGGATCAGATTTAGAGGGTTGAAGTAACGCGGGTCTGTGAGCAGCCGTGTATTTTCAGCCAACATGTAAACATTAGATCAACGTGCTGGAGAGCCGAGGGGATAGCCACTTCCTGAGGGGACGTGGTCAAAGAGAAAACAGACCGTTCTGAGCAGGGCTGAAGAAGAGGGTTCTTCAGGCATGCCAAAATCTGATTTCAAAGTGATTCTTTGAGCAGAAACTTTAAAGACATGTTTTGGGGACCTCTTAGACCAATATATATTGATGAAAAAAGCGTGATATGTCACTTTTAAAACTCACTTATAAGCTTGTTTTTGTTTTATGTTGTCTTCCCATTATCTCTCTATGCGCTTGCTTCTTATCATTCCTCTAGTTGCCTTCCCATAATATCAACTCTTTTTATTAAATAATTTAATTGCCTTTATGGCTTTTATTTAACTGCTTTAATTTAGTGTCTTCATTAGTTTTCCCTGCTTCTATTGCCGTTTAAATGTTTGTATCTCTTTATTGTTCTTATTCTCTTTTAATGCTTTTGTTTGTTGTATTGTTTGCTGAGCTTATATATCTTTAAAATGGTTTTGAATATATATTTTCATGGTTTCTAACTCCGTCATAGGCTTTTACATCTTCCTGCTTCTATATTTTTTATTCCTCTATCTCTTAAAGATGCAGTTGGTAGGACTTGGGTAAAAAAAACGGTACATATTTTGTGATGTGTTTGGCAAAAAATCATAACACTCATCAACTGCTATCAATAAATGAGGTATTTTGAGATTATGACAAGATCTCTGTATTTTCCTACGCCTCTGTATCCAGCAATCTGTTAATTCCAATAGCTCCAGTCAGCTCTGACCAATCAGAGCCACCTTCCTGATTGGTCCTTATTGAGCATGCACTACGGTCTGTTTGTGGGCAGGGCTTATAGGAGCAGAGAGGGGGCAGGGTACTCAGGGTTTTTTCGTTGTTGTTTGGGGTCCTTTTTGCTTTTGGGTTCTTATGTTGTTTGGATTATTTAATTGTTTGTGGTTTTCTTTTACTCATCTCACAAATTCATTGTTCCTCAAATCCAAAATATTGAAATGATTCTACCTTGTTGATTTTAAAAATGCAAAAATTGTGTATAAGGCAAGGAAAAATCTCCTTTAAGGAAATATTCAAAGATTGTGCTTTGAAAGAGAGCGGGGATATCACTTACGAGGGAAGTTAAGATAAAAGATGGTGAGTGTTCGGACCACAAGGAAAAGCTTTAGTATTTAAAACTGTGGTGTAAAACTGTGGAACAGACTCAATATGGAGCTACAGAAATGTCTGAACATAATTAAGTTCAAGAAGAGGTATAAAGAATTAATTTTCATGAGGTACAAGGAGGAAGACAAGTGTTGAGAATCATGAGGGGTTTGCTTTTGATTGTAGGTGGAAATATGAAGATAGGTTATGAAAATTTGTTTTGTGGGAATGCTCTTGTGTAATGCCAGAAAATAGTGAATAAAGGGGTTGGATTAGATAAGTTTTAACTTCTTCCTACTCCTTTTTGCACATGTAAAGTAAAATGTTTCAGTGCTTGCTAATAGAAATGATTGATTTTTTTTTGTATAACTATTTATTTTTATTTTTTTTACTTTTTACGTATGTTTTTTTTTCTATTTTACTTTTACATGTTTGAAATAAAGACATCAGATCAAATCAAATTTGACACTCCTACCAATTTACAATGATTGGTAATGTTTAGTAGTTGTGTTTAATTTGCAGTGAGCGAAGCACACAATTAATGTCTACCATCATCTTCAATAAACTTCTACTGCCTAAAAGTGTGAGCAAGACAACTATTTGTCTGATTATTGAACAGGGTTTTTAATAATAATCATAGACTGTATAAAATGTGGACGTAGTATCCGTGACGTCACCCATCTGTTTCTGAAGCGCTGTTTTGAGGCCAGACTACACTCGTCTTTTATTCCAGGCTGTAAACATGTTTATTTCTGCTGTAAAGATTGTCTTTTTTGAATTAGTGTGTATGTGGTTTCTGGTACTTCCTGAGCCAGCCTCAAGCGGATCCTCGATTAACTGCAGTTTTAAACACTTCCGCATTGGACTCATATTTTTAGACCAGAAGTTGCTGCTTGGTTATAACTGACCCGTGTTACAACTGCCCCTGTGTCCCTACTAGTAATTGGCATAATAATTAATTTCGGTGTTTCGGTTTTAGGCCTTGCTTTCCTCATTTTCGGTTTTCAGTTTCGGGCAAGAATTTTCATTTTGGTACATCCCTAATCTTCAATAAACTTCTGCTGCCTAAAAGTGTGAGCAAGTCAACTATTTGTCTG